>NC_053392.1:236212210-236863877 GCF_905171765.1 Bufo bufo | reverse complement strand
TGCGGCCTTCTCACTGTTTACCGCAGGCCCAGTGACGTCACGACTAGTATCAATGGCCTGGGCGGGACTGAGCTCTGTTCACTTGAATGGAGCTTAGCCGCGGCCAGTGATACTAGTCGTGACGTCACTGGACCTGCGGTAAACAGCGAGAAGGCTGCGGCACTACTGCCAGCGCTGCTGCCTTCTCAAACAGTTGATCGGCGGGGTTCCCGGGTGTCGGACCCCCGCCCATCAGATGCTGATCTATCCAGAGGATAGATCATCAGTTTAAGAAAACTGGAGAACCCCTTTAAGTTGACTGTAAATTGTGTCATTTATAAACCTTTCAATAGCTACCAATGAAATTAAGAATAATTTGATTAGAGTCCTTCCCATTATTTCCATGAATATGATGACATGAAGTTTTTGAATCCTGTTATTTATTTTTATTTTTCTCTGTAAGCAAATTTAGGTTTTCTGTTATACTGTAAAGAAGGTTTCCTGAAAATATTCCCTTGTCAATTAGCAAGTCCCTGGGGGGTACAACACTAAATATGTTCAGGAAATCAGACAGTACCAACTTCCTCATCTTGTCAAGGAGACCCATTTTTTCATCGCAAAACTTCTGCAAAATTGTTTCAAATCCCATAAGAGATGGTAAAAAAGAAACACTGTTTCTCAAAAATGCCACTTTTCTTACCCATAGCAGTTTTCCTGTTAACTCCCACAGGCTTGCATATAGTCGCACATAGCAATATCATAAAGTATTTGCATCTCCCCCAAATGGCTCTTAGTCATTTAATGTTTTCTGAAGTTAAAACACAATTTAAGTAAAAAAAAATTTTTTTTTATTTATTTAGATATACATGAAGTTCCACATTTCTACAGTCAAACCCATCACTAGAGTGTAGAGACCCTTTTTTTAAATACTTGATGGGATTTCTGAGCCACACTATATGGACAAAAGTATTGGGGCACCTACACATTACACTTACATTCATAAGTATTAATATGGAGTTCCCTCCCCCTTACAGCTAAATCATCTTCCATTCTCCTGGGAAGGCTTTTGCATACCATGTTGGATTTGTTTCCCATTTTTGTTCACAGGTGCATTTGGGAGATCAGGCACTGATGTTAAATCAGAAGGCCTCGCTCGCAGTCTCTATATTAGTTTATCCTAAGGGTGTTTGGGTTGCGGTCAGGGCTCTGTGCAGGCCTGTGAATTCTTCTGCACCAAACTCACCCAACCATGCCTTAATTGACCTTGCTATGTGGGACACGGTCATGGTGGGACATGCCCAAACTGTTCTCACAAAGTTGGAAGCATGCAATTGTTCAAAATCTCTTCGTATATTGAAGCATTTCACTACCCTGGAACTAAGGGCCCTTGGCCAACCCCTAGATTCCAGCCCCATTGCATTACCCCTTCTCCATCAAACTTTACAGATAGCACAGTGCAGTCAGGCAGGTAAGATGATCCTGGCATTCGCCGAACCCAGACTCATCCATCAGACTGCCAGATAGAGAAGTGTGATTTGTTACTCCACAGAACATGTTTCCAGAGTCGGGTGGCAGCGTTCTTTACGTCACTCCATCCAACGCTTGGCATTGGGCATGGTGATGTAAGGCTTGCATGCAGCTGCTGCTAAGTTAATTAAACCTATTGAGCGACGTCTATTGGTAAATGATTTAGCTGATTGAACACATGCAAGATTCTTGCAGTCAAGTTGAATCTAAATGTCGCACGATATGAGGTGGACGGTCGTTCCTGACCTCCCCTCCAGTTACTCAGTGGACTCAAAATAAAGCTGTGTTAAACTGAGTGTACCTTTGTGAAAAAATAATACTAATATTTTTTCTATTAAAATAAGTGACAGTGTCAGTAAAAATCTTTTTGTACACATTTCCTTTGTTTAAGGAGACGGGAGATTTTTTGGCAGTAGGCCCTGTTCACCTCTCATCGATTTGCGGGGGGAATCACCTAACAGGATACTCTTTATTGGAGTGCTCCACAAACAGCTTACTGACCCCTACCAGCTACTCTGAGTAGGAAAAGGCTAACAGGCTGTAGTCGGAGCACTCGCCCTGAAAAGAGCGACCCCCAGCTGCTGGAACCTCGGGCCTGGTCTAGAAATCCTGCTCTCTCCTATCATCTAAAAGCACCATCCAACGCGTTTCACCATGATTAGTGGCTCATCAGGGAATGAATTTGTGCTTAGCAGAGCGTCTGTGCAGTGGAAGCGCTTCAGTTATCATAAAGGCAGTGGCAGCTTTGTGTTTGAAATTGCGTCCTTTTATTCTCCAGACCACGCCCCCTCATTAGCCAGTCCTTGGGGAATGGGCGAGGTCCGGATTTACAAAACACCCCCTCATGCTCTGTCCACCAATCCTGGGAAGTGGGGGGAGGTCAGGTGATACAGCGCATAGGCTGTCCCAACCCGCCCACCGCTCTCCCGACCTCCGGGAGGTGACGCGCTGTGGGGGTGGGTTATTTGCTATGGGGACCTAGCGACGTGTTCCCGGCTGAGATGCTCACCGCGTGCTTCCTGTTTTATGCAGCGCTGACGGGCTGGTTACATGGTGTCAGCGCTGACAGAGTGGCAAGCGATCGCTGCATTTTTTTTAGCTTGCACACTACTGAAGAATAGTTCTGGTCAGTAATATATTGTTAGAGAAAAGGATCTCTATCATACCTCCATAGAGCTTTCATTTATACCTTCAACTATAATATTCACATTTTAGGTGCAATTATTACTCTCCCTATCTAACTAGATAGCGGAGGAATGAACCTAGGTTATGTGATCATCCCCTCAACTCCATGTCATGTTTCATTCAATCTAAAACCCCCTTAGGCCCCTTTCACACGAGCGAGTTTTCCGCGCGTGACGTGAACGCATTGCACCCGCACTGAAGCCGGACCCATTCATTTCTATGGGGCTGTGCACATGAGCGGTGATTTTCACGCATCACTTGTGCGTTGTGTGAAAATCGCAGCATGTTCTATATTCTGCGTTTTTCACGCAACGCAGGCCCCATAGAATTGAATGGGGCTGCGTGAAAATCGCAAGCAAGTGCGGATGCGGTGAGATTTTCACGCACGGTTGCTAGGAGACGATCGGGATGGGGACCCGATCATTATTATTTTCCCTTATAACATGGTTATAAGGGAAAATAATTGCATTCTTAATACAGAATGCATAGTACAATAGGGCTGGAGGGGTTAAAAAGTAAATACAAATAATCTAACTCACCTTAATCCACTTGATCGCGCAGCCGAGCTTATCTTCTGTCTTCTTCTTTGCTGTGCGCAGGAAAAGGACCTTTGATGACGTCACTGCGCTCATCACATGGTCCGTCACATGATCCATTACCATGGTAAACGATCATGTGATGGACCATGTGATGAGCGCAGTGACGTCATCAAAGGTCCTATTACTCAAAGAAGAAGACAGAAGAGAAGCCGGCTGCGCGAACAAGTGGATTAAGGCGAGTAAAATTTTTAAAAAAAATTTTTTTTTTAACCCCTCCAGCCCTATAGTACTATGCATTCTGTATTCAGAATGCTATTATTTTCCCTTATAACCATGTTATAAGGGGAAATAAAACAATCTACACAACCTTGAACCCAAACCTGAACTTCTGTGAAGAAGTTCGGGTCTGGGTACCACATTCAGTTTTTTATCACGCGTGTGCAAAACACATTGCACCTGCGCGATAAAAACTGAACAGCGGAACACAATCACAGTCAAAACTATCTGCAATTGCGTACCTACTCGCGTGGGTTTGCCGCAACGCATCCGGACACGCTCCTCTGCAAGGGGCCTTAGGTGAACTGGGGGGTTGGGGGGGATGTATTTTAACATCCAGAAATTATTCTGCCAGGACATTTTTATTTGTTATTTATTTTTATTTATTTTTAGATTATTTCAAAGTAACTCATGGGCGTCCACCTCCTTGTTATTGGAGGCCTCAATCTGTCAGTAATTGGCTTTTTTTATTTGATGGTTATCCCTTTTTCCAATTAGGAAGGTAATTTATTTTACATTTGGTGCCTATTCAGACATCTTTCTATTTGCTGGGTACATAAGTACGGGGCCCCGCCTTTGCCCCTAGCTCCATATTAGGCCACCCTTTATAGAAATGGCTTGTATGATAAATATTCATTCATTCCATTTGGTGTTACTGACTTCAGCCTGAAAATCCATTTTGCCTCGGCCTTCAGAATCCTGTTGTCCCATTCTCTCCCCCCCCCCCCCCCCCCACCTCCTTGGTTGAGGGATGTGTTGTATGCCTACAAATTTTAGACAGGTAGCATCACCCAGCAGTCAGACCCCTAATTATTGAACATTTATTTGGATAGATGCCAAAACCTTTCACAAAATAGCAACCTTAACACTCAGTTCACACCTGAGCGTTTTACAGCGCGTTCCTACGCGCTGTAAAACGCACAACAAGGAGAAACCAATGCTTCCCTATGGGAATGGTTCTCACCTGGGCGTTTTACAGTGCGTACGATCGCGCTGTAAAACGCCCGACGCTCAAACAAGTACTTGAGCGTTTTTTTGGCCGTTTGTCGCGCGTTCCCGTACATAGACTTTCGGGAACGCGCGACACTGTGTGTTCGCTTGTCTCTGTATGCGCGCTTGTAAACGCCCGTACAATCGCGTATACAGAGCGCTCCTTTCAGAACGCTCAGGTGTGAACCCGCGGTAAAGGGATTCTAACTGTGTCGAAAGGAGGAGATTCGGAGGACAGAGGCGGTGCTGGGCTCCTTCACAGGGGGGCGTGGATGGGCACCAGGAAGGTTCGTACATACCTTTTAAAAGAAAATCCGACTGGCTACAGGCCTAGCATCTTATGAGTTTAAGAATGAGCAAAACCGGATTTATGTTAAGGACCACAGCAATCAAAGTGTAACATGATTATTTGTCCGACTTGCATAAAAGAACTGTCGTAATCCCCAATTGACAGTTAATGTCCCTATACAAACCGTTCCTTAGCTAATGTCTCACATCTTTGTTGAGTGAAGGCTCTATCCTCCTTTTTAATTAAAAAATAATGCCGGAAATTGGTTCTCTTGAATGTGATATGCATGGTACCCATGGTTATCACCATTGTCTTTTGCTGCACTGTAATTCTAGGTTTGAATTTGAGCAGTACATGGTCTTTATATATGTGCACATGGTGTTTTACCCTGGGTACTCCAGTTTCCTTTCCCACTCTGTAAATACAATGATTATTAATTGGCCGCATGTGAAACTGCTCCTTGAGCAGTGGTATACATATTTATGAGCAAGGTGCCATACTAGAAAGTCATATGGTGGTAGAAAAGCCTGGTAATAAAGTCCTCTGTAGTACGACTCCTGTATATAGGCAAGAGAAATATTGTTAACTCTACCCAAAGGTGTATTGTGGCAATCCCTCCTGTGGTCTTCCACCCAAAGTTCAGCAATTGAATAGCAAAATCAGCTTAAAATATGGCTTCTAACGAACAAAGTGAGGCCAAACTAGCCAGCTGGCATATGAGAAATGCTTAGTGCTGTAAATAAGGTTGCTCCTACAAAACACAGATATTCAGATATAGCAGAATGTACATACTTTGCTGCTGTAGCATTTTTACCTGGCTGGTAGATCTAATATTTCCTTATGTGACCATATTTGTCCTTGGCCTGTGCTATTGGAATTACAGATGTTTGCTTGTCTAAGAAAAAAGAAACTGCCATGATGTCCCCTCTGGCATCTCCTGCTCGGTCACACCCCTGCCTCTGAAAAACAGTCAGAAGAATTGCAGTTGACATGTACTAAACAAATGTATGTGATGTTTTTTGGAATTTCTTATTTTCTATTACAAGGCATGCCTTATATTCTTTACATGCTTGTAGTTGTAGAGAAATTCAGTCATAGTACAATGCTCATTACACTGGGAGATGTTACAAACTAAAGAAGCACTCTGACCTTTGTTTTTGGACATATAATGTTTCATCATAGCTCAGTTGCATTCATATATTTTGAACCATTTAATTTTGGGCACCTGGGTCATGTGCTACCTAGACTAACTACCATTCCAGAGCATTCTTTGTTCTGTAGACAGATCAGTCTCCGGCCAGCAACAGCCTGCCGGATCCATCACACTCAGGCATTGCTTGCATTCCGTCTGGCGCGCAGCCGTTTTCGTCCGGCCGACTCTCTGCATGTTTGCTGGGTTGCCAGTGAATGGGGCCGGTGGGTTTCAGCTAGCATCTGGCAGTGCCAGATGCAGATATCTCTGGCGGGCTGCGGCCTGCTGGAGCAGCCTGCCTTAGATGCCTATCCCACTACCCGTCTAAAACTCTACTGACTCTTTGTGTATACTATCTCTTTGTACTAGGTATGGAATCTCCAATGTATTTTTACCAGAGGCAGCTCTTCCCTACTTCTTGCCTGTTAAAGCTACCAGGAAGAAACTTCTCGCAGGCGGGGAGAGCAGTGTGAAGATGCATCTCATAAAAATGCTTTGGAGATTCCACACCCAGTACACTAGTAAGTAAGGCATGCAAAGACATATACTGAGATTCTGCAATGGGTGTTAAGGGAAACAGATATGACACCAGTCTGTTACTTGCTGCTCTTAAATAAGACACAGCCACTATAAAACTAGATGTATAAGGGAAAATGTAGGATGCAATAGCGGAACACTATCATAGGGGAAGAAGGAGACAAATTGTAACTTGCACATCAACTAAAATGGGTATACACAAGGCATACAAAGGAGCCTCTACATTATTATTTAATAATGACCTATTCTACAAAAAAAAATAGTTGGGGGCCTCTTTAAGGGCTCATGCACGCGAACGTATTTTTTGTCCATGTCCGTTACATTTTTATTTATTTTTTGCAGCCGATATGCAGAACCATTCACTTCAATGGGACAACAAAAAAATAGAAATGATTCTGTGTGCATTCCGTGTCTGCATGGGAGTTCCGCAAAAAAAATGAACAAGTCCTATTAGTGTCCGCGTTACGGACAAAGATAGGACTGTTCTATTAGGGGCCAGCCGTTCCGTTCCGCAAAATGCAGAATGCACTCGGCCGGTATGCGTGTTTTTGCTGATCTGCAATTTGCAGACCACAAAACATCCAACGATTGTGTGCATGAGCCCTAAGTCTGTCTTTCAGCAGGAGCTGGACCCCCAGCAGTTAGATATTTATTGCATGTCAATCATGTAAATTGCGAGCAATGGTCCATGAAAGCTCTGCAATGTTTTACTGCAATTGAACTATGGCTTCCTCACTCCATGGATACAGAAAGTGATACCTGTCATAACAGTTACGTAGAGTTGAATGCTGATTTTCCTCTGACACCTGTGACATTTTAAGATCTGTCTTTCAGCCTGCAGTTTCGGGTACAATCAATAGTAATCTTGTTCATCAAGCTTCAATTACATCCAAAGCAATTAATGTTTCCCTTAGTATGGAAATTTCCAAAATCCCTACTGAAGTAGTTCGGAACATGTTCAGGTTACCCTTTATGAAACATCTCCTTCAATTATCTTCTCTGCAGCTCTGAGCTGCTTGCTACGAAGCGTTTTGTACCACCATGATAGTAATTGTTTGCTTGTTGTCAGTGTTGTATTAAATATTGTTTCTGCACATACCTTTTGGGAGACCAGGACTTGATCTAGCTTCATGCAAGCAGAGCTAATGAAATACAGCAAACTTCACTCTGTGTTTTGTGAGACGGAACATATAGCAACCGTTCACTAGCCACAAGAAATCTGCCTAGATATACTTTAATATTCACCGTTTTTCCCTTACGCCCATGACAGCACCCTTGAGAGACTGCCTCCATCCAGCACAGGAAACAGGAACTTTCGTGGAGAGCTCTTAAGGAGGGACTCTGCCCCTATACCACCAGTTCCTGTTTCCTGTCCTATGGATAGGACGCTTTTTTTTGTGGAGAGCTAGATTTAGGCTGCAGGAGCCCCTGAGACACATCATGATAGGGTATACCTGGTGCGGCACAAGTCTCCACTAGGAGCCGCCTGCAAAGTCTGAGGCCTTTTCCTTCTGGGTCCTGGATGCTTCATCGGGCTGGTGTTCCTGGGCAGTCACAGCATAACTGCGATGTGTTCAGGAGGTCCAGGGCCTTTCTCTGCCTGCCCCCCTGATTGGGCAGCTTACAGAGTTGGTGGGCAGGGTTAGAGTTTGTCCTGCGTGATCTGCGCACAAACCGGAAGTTGCGCCGCACAACTTCCAGTATTTGGAACGCACGTGGAAAGAGCGTTCCGGGAGTAGGGGAGGGGCATCTCCTACTGAGGCCGCATGGGAGCACAGTCAGGGACCCGACCTAGGGTATTTAAAACCCTTCAGCGCACGGTCAGAAGGAGCCCAGCCAGCCTACAAGCATCGGTGGATCACTAATGAAAGACGCTCTATCCCTGTCTTCTATCATGAAGGATGAGAGTAGCCAGCGCACTGATGTCCAGGAGGGTCATGATGCCAGACCGGTACTCCTGGTGGTGGAGTAAGGGGGTCAAGCCCCAACTTTTATTTTCCTCTGCCAGGTTCTAATAGGGGCTTGTTCTCTTATTTTATTTTTAGAGTATCAAAGAGGGCCCTAGGAAAGCAACCACAAAAACCAGAGGGAAAGAGTGTGCTGTATGCAAGAAAAAAAACTTGCCCCACCTGGTCTGAGTTATTATGTCAGCATTGTGTGAACAAGGTGGTTGAAGAGGAATCCCCATCTCTGCTTCAGAGCATTAGGATATTTTCAAATATGAAGTTTTTGATTCAATGAAAAATGTTTAAGACGTGCCTCCCTTCCTCAGCCTCGGTCAAACAGGGTCACTCTAGCATGGTATCTGATTCGGATTCTTCAGACGATAATGAGCAAGGAGAAATCCTAGCAGTTTCAAACTCTTGTTTGGATGAAGAAACCACGGGTAGACCTTTATATACGAAATCTCTGCTGAAGGCTTTTAGAGCCATTATGAAAGTGGATGAATCTAAAGAACAGAAATCGATCCAAGATATAATGTTTGGTGATCTGGGGCACAAAAGAGTTTTTCCATTAAATGAAAACATAAACATTTTAATTAAAAAATAACCTGCTAAGAAATTTTTAATTCCCCAAAATGTTAAAAGAAAATACCTTTTTGAGGAGGCTGAGTCCTCCTGCTGGGATAGGCCTCCTAAATTGGACGCCCCAATCGCCAAGATGTCTAAAAAATCTGCTTTGCCATTTGAGGATCTCGGTGCTATAAAGCAGCGGTCCCCAACCGCCGGGCCGCGGCCCAGGACCGGGCCGTGGAGGATTGTTAGCCGGGCCGCGGCGATCAGGGCAATCTTTAACTCTGTACTAATGCAGCGCTTCCATTATGGAAGCGCTTCATTAGTACAGAAGGACCAGGAAGCGGTGAAGGATCTGTACTCACCACTTCCTGGTCCTCGGCTATCAGCTGTGCAGGGCTGTGCACAGCGTGAGGTCTCTGTGACCTCACGCTGTGCGCCGCTATACACAGCCAGCCGACAGCAGAATGAAGAGGATCGCGATGGTGACCAGGAGCTGGAGAGGTAAGTGTTTTTTTTTTTGTTTTTTTTTTATTTGCACTGGTGGACATGGGGCTGACATGGGGGGCTTATGGCTGACATGAGGGGCTAATGGGGGGCTTATGGCTGACATGAAGGGCTAAAGGGGGGCTTATGGCTGACATGAGGGGCTTATGGCTGACATGAAGGGCTAATGGGGGGCTTATGGCTGACATGAGGGCCTAATGGGGGGCTTAAGGCTGACATGAGGGCCTAATGGGGGGCTTATGGCTGACATGGGGGCCTAATGGGGGGCTTATGGCTGACATGGGGGCTTATGGCTGACATGAGGGGCTAATGGGGGGCTTATGGCTGACATTGGGGGGGTTTATGGCTGACATTGGGGGGGGGGGGTTATGGCTGACATTGGGGGCTGATAGATGGCTAAAGGTTTGGGGGTTGATCTGAGCCATTGGGGGTCTGATCTGAGGTCTGATTGCTGGTCTGACCTGAGGTGTAATGAAAAATATTTTTTTCTTATTATTCTCCTCTAAAACTAGGTGCATCTTATAGGGCGAAAAATACGGTACAGTGCAGCAGAGACCAGTACAGCAGAGACCATAGTCAGTTTATATAGTCATTATATAGTGTTATATATTTTAATATGCACCTTGTGTTTTGTTATGCGCGTGAATCAGTCAGCCCCGTGTGCTGTCCACATCTGTTTGTCCGTTCCGTGGCACCACAAAAAAAAATAACATGTCCTATTCTTGTCCGCGATTTGCGGACAAGAATAGGCAGTTATATGTAACGGCTGTCAGTGCCGTTCCGCAAATTGCGGAACATGCACGGACGCCATCCGTGTTTTGCGTTTCCGCGATTTGCACAACACACCGGACGTGTGCATGCGGCCTTTTACTAACATCCTGGAGGACAGAGTGCTCATTAAACAAGATCCTTCTTTTCTACCTAAAGTGGTCTCCCTGTTTCATAGGACCCAAGACATTGTTCTTCCATCCTTGTGTCAGTCCCCAAAGAACGAGGAAGAGAGGAGGCTCCATTGTCTAGATGTTAAAAGATGCCTGTCTGAATAATTGAGTATTCACTAGTCAATGGAGAAAATACTCTAGATTTTTGTACAATTTGGAGGAAGAAACAGAGGTTAAAATTTTTTCTTCTAGAACACTATCTAGATGGATAGTGGAGGCTATCACCTTAGCCTATTCCTCAGTGGGGGAAGCTCCCCCTTAGGGATTTGGTGCTCACTCAACCAGATCCATATCTACCTCTTGGGCAGAGAGATGCATTTCTAGAACAAATTTGTAGTGCTGCTACCTTGAAGTCTCCATGTACTTTTTTCGTCACTATAGATTAGATTTAGACTCTAAGGACCGGCTATCTTTCGGCAGAAAAGTCCTACAGGCAGTAGACCCCCCACACCCGTGTAAGATTACACTCACTGGTAATCACTTTTCCATGAGCCCATGACAGCACATGGGATTTATTCCTACCCTACTTTTCCGCCTGTGTGTGTGTGTGTGTGTGTGTATAATAAAAAAAAAAATATATATATATATATATATATATATATATATATATACAGTACAGACCAAAAGTTTGGACACACCTTCTTATTCAAAGAGTTTTCTTTATTTTCATGACTATGAAGGCATCAAAACTATGAATTAACACGTGGAATTATATACATAACAAACAAGTGTGAAACAACTGAAAAATATGTCATATTCTAGGTTCTTCAAAGTAGCCACCTTTTGCTTTGATTACTGCTTTGCACACTCTTGGCATTCTCTTGATGAGCTTCAAGATGTAGTCCCCTGAAATGGTTTTCACTTCACAGGTGTGCCCATTTCTTGCGTGTGTGTGTGTGTGTATATATGTGTGTGTGTGTGTGTATATGTATGTGTGTGTGTATATATATATATATATATATATATATATATATATATATATATATATATATATATATAATTATAATATAATTTATTTATGTTTATATCAGTGCTTGACAAATTTCCTTGGAATCTAGGAGCCAGCTAAAAAAGTTAGGAGCCGTTTATTTTTATTTTTTTACCTTTTTAGAAAGCCTTATTTTCAGCGACAAAAATAACCTCTTAAATTAACACATAAAGAAGTCTAGAACCAAACAACATGGGCGTTAACGACATATACAGCGGCAGTGTACAGAACCGCACACACATATACAATGGCAGTGTACAGAATCGCACACACATATACAGTGGCGGTGTACAGAATCGCGCACACACATATACAGTGGCGGTGTACAGAATCGCACACACATATACAGTGGCGGTGTACAGAAGCGCACACACATATACAGTGGCGGTGTACAGAATCGCACACACATATACAGTGGCGGTGTACAGAATCGCACACACATATACAGTGGCGGTGTACAGAATCGCACACACATATACAGTGGCGGTGTACAGAATCGCACACACATATACAGTGGCGGTGTACAGAATCGCACACACATATACAGTGGCGGTGTACAGAATCGCACACACATATACAGTGGCGGTGTACAGAATCGCACACACATATACAGTGGCGGTGTACAGAATCGCACACACATATACAGTGGCGGTGTACAGAATCGCACACACATATACAGTGGCAGTGTACAGAGTAGAGTTGTTGCGATACCAATTTTTTGATTCGATTTCGATACCACAAAAAAAGTATTGCGATATTCAATACCACGTGAAAAAATAAACCAAAAAAGCCACGTGCATTCCGCATTTAAAAAAAATGGCGAATCGCGCAGTTTTATAAAAAATAATTCTGAACGCTCACTGCATAGATTTTTTTAAATATTTTAATAGTTTGGACTTTTCTGACGTGGCAATATGTGATATGTTTATTTATTTATTGTTTATATATTTTATATGTGAAATTGGGAAAGGGGGTGATTTATACTTAATATTTTGGGTTTTTTAAACTTTATTAAATAAAAAGTGTAAAAAAATATATATAATTATTTCCCCCCTTAGGGGCCAGAACCTGGGATCTTTTAATCCCTTGTCCTATTCACCCTAATAGAGCTCTATCAGGGTGAATAGGACATCACACTGTCCCTGCTGCCCTGTGCTTTGTGCACAGGGCAGCAGGGAGCTGACTATGGGCAGCCAGGGCTTCAGTACCGTCCTGGCTGCCATGGTAACCTATCGGAGCCCCAGGATTACACAGCCGGGGCTCCGATCAGAAGCTGCCACTGCACCACCAATGAAAAGGGGCGGAGGGGACCCTGTGGCCACTGCCACCAATGAGAAGGGGAGGGGACCCTGTAGCCACTGCCACCAATGATTTTAATACTGGGGGGTTAAGAGGGGCGGTGTGGGAGGGAACACTGCGCCACCAATGATAATTGACCCTTAATACAGGAGGCGGGTACTGGCAGCAGATCATCGTCTGTGTTAATGGAATGATGACGTGCACACGAATCCACTACTCAGTTCACTACTATGGTAGTGCTGGAGATATGAGAATGCTATTTGCAGTCCCATAGAAGAGAATGGAGCAGTGGTCATTCTTAGAACATCTTAGGCTACTTTCACACTAGTGTTCAGAGCGGATCCGTCTGCTGTCTGCACAGACGGATCCGCTCCTATAATGCAGACGTTTGGATCCGTTCAGAACGGATCAGTCTGCATTATAGCTTAGAAAAAATTCTAAGTGTGAAAGTAGTTCAGACGGATCCGTTCAGACTTTACATTGAAAGTCAATGGGGGACGGATCCGTTTGAAGATTGAGCCATATAGTGTCAACTTCAAACGGATCCGTCCCCATTGACTTACATTGTAAGTCTGGACGGATCCGCTTGCTGAGCGGAGCGGAGGCTGAACGCTGCCAGACTGATGCATTCTGAGCGGATCCGCATCCACTCAGAATGCATTGGGGCTGGATGGATGCGTTCGGGGCCGCTTGTGAGCCCCTTCAAACGGAGCTCACAAGCGGAGCCCCGAACGCTAGTGTGAAAGTAGCCTAATATAAACATGCATGGCTTTGCAGAAAAGTTAAGAATTTTTTCTGGTTTTATCAAGATTTTCTTTTCAGTAGATTAAGAACATTTTATTCTAATTAGTGTTCTATTTAATGGGAAGACTTGTTCTTACTTTTCTCTTCCTACGAATGCTTTTAGTTTTGGGCTTTCCAAGTTTCCCTCATAAACCCCAAGGAATAACATTGTGTAATATTATTAGGCTACAGCACATTAAATCGCTGACATCCTGTTTTTCACATGTCTTTTTCTGCCGGGATTATATACCTCTGCCTTGTCTTTTTTATGTTTATCCCCTTAGTGACCAAGCCTGTTTGGGCTTAATGACCAAGCCAAATTTTGGAAATCTGAAATGTCATTTTAGCTTAGAATAACTTTGTAACGGTTTTGCACATCAAAGTAATTCTGACATTGTTTTCTCATCACATATTGTACTTTACTTAGGTGGTAAAATTCTACCGATAAAATATGCGTATCTTTATTAAAAAAGTGAAAATTTATGGAAATTTGTAAAAATTGGCACATTTTCCTTTTTTCAACTGCAATATTTCATATACATACATAAATACCATTCAATATTTTTATCAGAAATATATTTCCCCATCTTTTCCACAAAATTTTTGAAGTACATATTTTTTCCTGCAACAAGCCAAGTTTGCAGAGGCTTATAAGTGTCAGAATAATAGAACCCCCCAAAAGTGAACCCATTTTAAAAACTAGGCCCCTTAACGTATTTATCTATGGGTGTAATGAGTTTTTTGACCCACTAGTTTTTTAAAGAAATTAATGCTAAGAAGGTGAAAAAAAATGTAACTTTCATTTTTTACACAAAAGTGTAAATTTAAAGACAGATTTATTTCTACAGAGCAAATGAAAATGTACACTCCAGAATGTATCACCCCGTTTCTCCTGTCTTCAGAAATACCCCCATTGTGGCCCTAATCTTATGTCTTGACAAACGGCAGGGCCCAAACATAAAGAAGGCACCCAGTTGTTTTCAGAACACAAAATTTGCTCAAAAATGGTTCAGGCCCTATTGCACACTTGTAATGGCGTTGAGCTGCCAAAACAATAGAAAACCCACATAATGGACCCCATTTTGAAAACTAGACCCCCTAAGGTATTTATCTAGGGGTGTAGTGAGCATTTAGACCCCCTAGTTTTTTGTAGAAATTAATGCAAAGCAGGCGGAAAAAAAATATTTTTCATTTTTTACACAAAAGTTTCAATTTAAAGACAGATTTTATTTCTACAGAGCACATGAAAATGAAGATGTACACTCCAAAATGTAAGGAAACAAATCAGAAAAGATAAAATTTGTTCCAATGTCTGAAAAAAAAATTAGCTCCACAACCCATCCCAAAGGGATCCCTCCCTCCCTGGAAAGCCCACAAACTAAACAGAAAATTAGAATAAATTGAATTCCTGAACCCTTTCCCCCCCCCCTTCCCGTTCATTTTGGTATTAAATAAAATTAATAATTCGCAACCGTATGGTACGTTTTAAAACGGGGGTAATTACAGAGGCCTGGTTGTGATGGGCAACTGGAGCAGTAAATCCGGGTGTCCCTCCTCCTTCCATGTTTGCTACACACCCGGCATCTTTTCTGTGGTAGTTTTGCTGGTAGTGGCAGGGACGGGATGAGGGAAATGGTGTTCTGAAAGCCTACAAACGTCCTCTGATTCGAAGGCTTGCCCAGGTGCGGGGGACTCAAACAGGAGACTCTCAACCACCTTCTCCTGGTACTCGAGGAAGTTGAGGTTTCCATGGGACTTTTTAAATAAAATATAACTATTGTAGGTAGCAATCTGGATGAGGTAGATTGCTACTTTTTTATACCAGGCCCTGTTTTTTCGCTTCACCAGGTAGGGATGAAGCGCATTGTCCGAGAGGTCTATACCTCCCATAAATTTATTGTAGTCTGTCACACAGACTGGTTTGTGCTTGTCCGCCGTAGCCCCCCTCTCCCTA
Organism: Bufo bufo; assembly: GCF_905171765.1. Lineage (NCBI taxonomy): Eukaryota > Metazoa > Chordata > Amphibia > Anura > Bufonidae > Bufo > Bufo bufo. Next base: position 236,848,378 of record NC_053392.1, on the reverse strand, counting down.
ACTGCCACTGTGGTGTCTGCATGCAAGGTGGTCAGCATGTAGACATCCTTCCTGTCCTTCCACTTCATGGCACGCAGCTGGTCACTTGCGAGGGCGAAGGATGTTGCTTTCTCCAAACGTTTGGAGACCAGCGGTTGCAGCATGGAGGGATTTATAAAGGGTATACTGGTATAAAAATTATCTGTGTACACATGGTACCCTTTGTGCAGGAATGGCGCCAATAAATCCCACACAATTTTGCCTGATGTTCCAATATTTTCGGGGCAGCCTGGGGGGTTAAGTTGGGAGTCTCTGCCCTCATAAATAGACAGACCACAGGTGTAGCCTGTCCCGCTCTCGCACACCTTATACAATTTTACCCCATATCTGGCACGCTTGGAGGGAATATATTGACTGAAGGAAAGGCGGCCTTTAAAACTAAAAAGGGACTCAACAATTAAAAAATTTTCAGGGGTATATCATTTCAAGAATAAATCTGTAAGGAGGGAAAAAGGGGTCTCAATTTATTTAGGCGGTTGAAGGCCTGGGTCAGTTCTGGGGGGGGACTTGGGAATAGTCATAAAAATGCATGAACCGCATTAGGACTTCATAGCGGTTACGGGACATAACTGGGGTTGAGTGGACAGTACTCGCAGCCCAATAGGATCGGACAGTTTTTTTTTTACGATGCCCATGTCCAGGGTAAGCCCCAATTTTTTATTTATTTCAGGGACACTTGTGGGGGTCAACCGTCTTATATAGATAGACGTGGGCTTTTGTACAGCAAACTGTGTGGCGTACAAATTAGTTTGCTGCACAATTAACTCAAGGACGTTATCAGCCACAAATAAATGAAAAAAATCATAAGGGGTAAAATTTCCTACATCCACATTAATTTGGGGAGTGGATACAAATTGGGGGGGGGGGGAGGAAATAAAGTGGCAGGAACCCACGTAGTAGAAGGGACGGGACCGCTGGGTGGAGAATGAGAGGAGGTGGCGACTTCTACCACCATAGGGCTATGGGGTCTGGGGATGGAATCGGAGTCCCCGCTATCTGAAAATATTTCCGCCTCTAAAGCGGTGCCAGATTCAGAGTGGTCAGAGCAGAGAAATTTGTATGCCTGCTCTGCACTGAACAATCTCTGAGACTTTTTTTTTTTCTGTACAGCTCAGAAAGAAATTAAAATAACTGACCGTCACTAGAAATGACTGATACCCACTGACGGAGTGACACCCACCAACTCACTAACACCCACTGACCGCCAGTAACAGACGGACACAGGGTCCCTAATAAAGATAATTGACCGTCACTAATAGACGTCTAATGACGGACGCCTAATCACGGACACCCACTGACCGCCAGTCACAGAGCCAGGACAGAAGTCTGATCTCTCTCTCCTCACAGAACAACTGCACTGAGGGGAGAGAGAAGCGCAGCCCCTGTCCTGGCTCTGTTTTGTAAATATAATGGATGTGATCTCGATGATAGATTTATCATTGAGACCACATGATCAGGGACCCATTATTATCCCTGAATTTTTTCCCATTGAAATGCATGAACGCCGGATCCGGCGCCGAGTGTTTCGGCAAAACAGATCAGTTTTTGCGGTCTACGCATGCTCAGACCGCAAAAAATGTGAAAAAAATTTATGCCGGATCAGTTTTTCCAGATGACACCGGAGAGACGGATCTGGCATTTCAATGCATTTGTCAGACAGATCAGGATCCTGTTCCGTCTGACAAATGCCGTCAGTTTGCATAGGTATTGACGGATCCGGCAGGCAATTCCGTCGTCCTCTGCCGCAAGTGTGAAAAAAACAAAACTGTGCATCTTCCTTATCCTCTGTACCAGTTCTACAATTAGAATTCTGCATATTTTCAGTTTCCACCTTGACTGTATGTCTTTGTATTTTCATTATCCCTCTGCCTGGTCAGTCTATACAGTACATGTGTATGCATGTTCATCTTCATTGAAAAATATTTTATTACCCTTGCAGTGAATTATTTTTCAGTTTGTAAGCACTAAGTTGTATATTCTTCTAAATCAGAACGTTATTGACTGAAAAAGTAGGTTCTGGAGGATGAAAGGCATTTTATAGGTAGTGTTAACTTTAGCAGATGAAATGGGTTTCACTTACTACCCACTGGTTAATATATTGACATGTTAACTGACAGTCAAAATATGCAGTTGAATTAAGGTGCATTTACACAAGCTGACCGAGAAGGTAGTTATCGGGAAGGGGCCGTTCCATTGCGCTAACGCCTACTAGTCAGTGAAAGAAAGATGCATTTACATGCAGCAATCACTCCTATATACAGACAAGTGATATCTACTGTCATCACTCATCCTCATACTGATTGATTGTTTCTGGGCAGCAGATCACTATTCACACAGTGATTTAAGGTGTCCACATCAACAATTATTTCACCCAATGAACGAGCATTTACACTGGCCAATTATCGGGAACGAGCGTTCACAGTAACGTTCAGTCCTGATAATTGCCCATTTCAAAAATTGGTTAGATCACCTCTCCAATTATCTGGGCAGAAAGCACTCTGCTTCTCTGTCACATATTCTACAGTACAATGCCAATATATGGTGAGCCGCTAGTCTGCCCACTGTTGATTTGTGTAAGGTCCTTGTACATTCTTACTTTCTCAATAATGTCATTGATGACTCCAGAAAATGTGTAGCTGTCAGGCAGATCCTAGTTCTGAACACTGCAGAACCATATCACATAATGATTAGGATGGGGCAAAAAAAATTGGCTCCATGAGGGCTAATATGGCTGACAAGAAAGTTGGCTGATCTATTGATCACAAGTAGCCGAAGGTGCAGGCACTAAACATGGGGTTTCAGGAGCATAGTCCCTTTTTGTTTGGAGGCACACGTTGACAGCGACCAGTATATAACCCCATGCAAATTTAATTTACTTTCAGCAAAAAGATGCCTATTTGCCCTATGGCTTTACTAGTGAGCGCAAACTCGTTATGTTTGTTTGCCAGGATTTGTTTTGCAAGGGAGAAGTTGCCCGATCCTTAAATATACAGCTTCTATATTTTTAGAACTGAATGTTAAGTTTTGCATCAACCGCTGGAAAGAAGATTCATCTCTGAATGGTTTGGCAAATGAGATCCTGTTATTCAAAGACTTTGAGGAGGGGAGGCTGTGTAGTTGCTGTCAAATGAGGAATATTATGTTTTGGGGAGGCTACTCTGTAGAGCTAGCCTTGTATTTCTAGCTGACTTCAGAGGAACATTAACCATTTAGGGGAACGTATCCTGTTCCGTGGAGCAGGTCTGTGGGTGTTCAGCCTTTCTGCTCACAATTTGTGAGGAGATAATTCATCACCTCACCTTGTGAGCGCTCATTTATTTTAACTGATTACGCCTCCAACTATTCTCACATCACTGAAATTACTAATTGCTATTCCTCGTGTGTCAAACAGCGAATCCTGAATAATTAATCCCAAATAAAATTAGTTGAATTGGTCCTTTTTAATTAGAGTTCCTGCTGCTGTTTGTTCTGAGCTTCCTTTTTCCATCCTGCTCTGAGAATTTGGGGATGATTAAAACTGTTTAAGGCTTAAACAGTTGGTGACCTTTCCTTGCAGAATAAATCTATAAATGCAATATTTTTTACTGGCATGGGGCGATCTGCATTATTTTTGCTTGATATAAGACCTTTTATGACTTTGGAGTTCCCAATAAAACAAATTAAATCCGCTTCTGGGAAAATGAGAATGTAGCAGTGTTCAAATGGACTTCGGAGATGACTGGGTGGGCCACTGTAGAATATCTTGATGGGGACAACACAAATGATTGCCTTTGCTTAATAGAGATGGCTTTATATGATTTTATTTCCTTTTGATCAGTGGTTCTGTGGATGTAGGTCAATCATTACCATACAGAGTTTATTTGGTAATTGAACCTGTTACTAGTTAACATCTAACCATTCATTCACTTTATTTGACTTAGTCAGTTAGATATTCGTTAGGTCTTGATATTTTAGATGACCTTCTACCATTTTTAATTTTTTTTTTTTATGCTGGCATATCATTTTATGGATATCTCAGATTAGCGATGTCAATTTGGTGTTTTTTCCATTCCACGTCTGGTTTGGCTTTAAATTTTATTTAGTACAGCAAGAGACAGTGGATATTAACCTCAGATTGTCACTCTTATTGGAATCGAAGACAATTTGTTTCATTGCTCCGCTTTTTAGATGGGTGCTTTTATGTTTGGATGACCTGATGATTTTTGGTTGCCATAGTGGGACGCAATGGAATTTTACAAACTTTTTATCTGGCAAGTGGACTCAAGTATGATGATTTAGCCTCATTGGGAACTTGGATAGTCTTTTTTAATGATTTTTTTGGGGCAAAGTTACTTAAAATTGGCATCCGCAAATATAATAAAAATGGTATTCAGGTTATTCCATTAGTCAGTGTTGGAAAACAGTTTATTTGAATAGCCTACAGCATTCCAGAATAACCAGTTCTATAATTTGTTCTTTGTCAGTGGAAAGGAAAAAGGCCAACTTGTCTTAAGCTGAAGAGGTCTTAGTAGCCACATTTATATTGATATATTGCTTTAGGTTTAGTAGTTAGGATTATTATGGAATATATAGTTGGAGGGCACTCAGTTAACTGACGTTACACAGAATTTTTTAATGTATAGAAGTGCATAAATAGTTTATTACCCGATTAACACTTAAAAAAATATATAAAAAAGTAATATCTAATACATAATATAAAAAATCTATAACATAATTGGCTAGACAATTGACCTTTTATAACAATGTTTTACAGCCTCATAGTTAGAAAGCAGTAATAGATCTAATATCCTATTAATCTGTGAGGGTGCAAATCTACAATTCATTTTGTAAAAATCAAATACCCATGATTGTATAGAAAAAAATAGATGAAGATAATGATATCTCTATAGTGATGAAAATCAGATGCCCATAATAGTTTGACCAATAAATAAAAGTTAATCTAATAATATCTCATACAATTATAATTTTTTGAATATTGGATAAATAGAACACTTCATTTGATGTTTATACAGCTGGTATATAGTAATGATAGTGAACAAATGTCCAGTCTAGCGCTTATAGCATCTTGTATGGGATTCGTAGTTCCACTTCTATACAACAGTAGTTAGTGTCTCTTCTATAGCAGCAACATAGTATTCATAATGTATTATTTTTATATATTTATAGCAGCTGTTTCGTGAGGGCACTTTGATCGCTTGTGCAGTTGTAACAAACTTGCAATTTTACATTACCGATCCTTGTAATAGTGAGCTGCCTCTACATCCGGAGTATGGCTGGGTTAGAATGGTCGCTGAGCCTACTCTGCTTATCCAGCGTTTCACGTGGCGTCCCAGGTGTTCGAGAGCTGTTGCTTTGATCGGGTCACTTAGCCGCAGGAAACCAGCGTGTACATAGCTGGTATAGATCACTCCTATTGCGCTAAAGTGATCTGTTGTATAGAAGCAAATTTCCGATCTCTAAAGAATCACACCAGGCTCGTTTCGGAGCCTCAACCTCCTTCCTCAGTGGACTTCATCAGAGCTTGAGACTCCGAAAAATGAGTCTTAAGCAGTAGATATAAAAGCGACTATAGATTGACTGCAGTCCTTTACACTATTGAGATCGGACATTTGCTTCTATACAACAAATCACTTTAGCGCAATAGGAGTGATACCAGCTATGTACACGCTGGTTTCCTGAGGCCAAGTGACTGAAGCCAAGCTGCGTGGGACGCTGGATAAGCAAAGCAGAGTAGGCTCAGCGACCATTCTAACCCAGCCATACTCCGGATGTAGAGGCGGCTCACTATTACAAGGATCGGTAACGTAAAATTGCAAGTTTGTTACAACTGCACAAGCGATCAATGTGCCCTCACGAAACAGCTGCTATAGTTATGTATAAATACATAATGAATACTATGTTGCTGCTATAGAAGAGACACTAACTACTGTTGTATAGAAGTGGAACTACAAATCCCATACAAGATGCTATAAGCGCTAGACTGGACATTTGTTCACTATCATTACTATATACCAGCTGTATAAACATCAAATGAAGTGTTCTATTCATCCAATATTCACAAACATCATTGTATGAGATATTATTAGATTAATTTACTGTATTTTATTTTTTGGTCGAACAATTATGGGCATCTGATTTTCATCACTATAGAGATACTATCATCTTCATCTTTATTTTTTCTATACAATCATGGGTATTTGATTTTTCTGAAATGAATTGTAGATTTGCACTCTCACAGATTAATACAGTCGTGGCCAAAAGTTTTGAGAATGACACAAATATTAGTTTTCACAAAGTTTGCTGCTAAACTGCTTTTAGATCTTTGTTTCAGTTGTTTCTGTGATGTAGTGAAATAGAATTACACGCACTTCATACGTTTCAAAGGCTTTTATCGACAATTACATGACATTTATGCAAAGAGTCAGTATTTGCAGTGTTGGCCCTTCTTTTTCAGGACCTCTGCAATTCGACTGGGCATGCTCTTAATCAACTTCTGGGCCAATTCCTGACTGATAGCAACCCATTCTTTCATAATCACTTCTTGGAGTTTGTCAGAATTAGTGGGTTTTTGTTTGTCCATCCGCCTCTTGAGGATTGACGACAGGTTCTCAATGGGATTAAGATCTGGGGAGTTTCCAGGCCATGGACCCAAAATGTCAACGTTTTGGTCCCCGAGCCACTTGGTTATCACTTTTGCCTTATGGCACGGTGCTCCATCGTGCTGGAAAATGCATTGTTCTTCACCAAACTGTTGTTGGATTGTTGGAAGAAGTTGCTGTTGGAGGATGTTTTGGTACCATTCTTTATTCATGGCTGTGTTTTTGGGCAAAATTGTGAGTGAGCCCACTCCCTTGGATGAGAAGCAACCCCACACATGAATGTTCTCAGGATGCTTTACTGTTTTCATGACACAGGACTGATGGTAGCGCTCCCCTTTTCTTCTCCGGACAAGCCTTTTTCCAAATGCCCCAAACAATCGGAAAGAGGCTTCATCGGAGAATATGACTTTGCCCCAGTCCTCAGCAGTCCATTCACCATACTTTCTGCAGAAGATCAATCTGTCCCTGATGTGTTTTTTGGAAGTGGCTTCTTTGCTGCCCTTCTTGACACCAGGCCATCTTCCAAAAGTCTTCGCCTCACTGTGCGTGCAGATGCGCTCACACCTGCCTGCTGCCATTCCTGAGCAAGCTCTGCACTGGTGGCACTCCGATCCCGCAGCTGAATTCTCTTTAGGAGACGATACTGGCGCTTGCTGGACTTTCTTGGACGCCCTGAAGCCTTCTTAACAATAATTGAACCTCTTTCCTTGAAGTTCTTGATGATCCTATAAATTGTTGATTGAGGTGCAATCTTAGTAGCCACAATATCCTTGCCTGTGAAGCCATTTTTATGCAACGCAATGATGGCTGCACGCGTTTCTTTGCAGGTCACCATGGTTAACAATGGAAGAACAATGATTTCAAGCATCACTCTCCTTTTAACATGTCAAGTCTGCCATTTTAACCCAATCAGCCTGACATAATGATCTCCAGCCTTGTGCTCGTCAACATTCTCACCTGAGTTAACAAGACGATTACTGAAATGATCTCAGCAGGTCCTTTAATGACAGCAATGAAATGCAGTGGAAAGTTTTTCTTGGGATTAAGTAAATTTTCATGGCAAAGAAGGACTATGCAATTCATCTGATCACTCTTCATAACATTCTGGAGTATATGCAAATTGCTATTATAAAAATTTAAGCAGCAACTTTTCCAATTTCCAATATTTATGTTATTCTCAAAACTTTTGGCCACGACTGTAGGATATTAGATCTATTACTGCTTTATAACTATAATGCTGTAAAACATTTTTATAAAAGTCAATTGTCTAGCAAATTATGTTATACATCTTTTATATTATGTATTTTTAAGATTTATTTTTATTTTTAAAGTGTTAATCTGGTAATAAACTATTTATGCACTTATATACATTTGATAATTCTTTGCAGCATCAGTTAAAGAGGTATTTACATCTCAGACAATGGGGGCATATCGCCACCAAGCGCTGCTCCCATAGAAGTGAATGGGAGTGCACCGCGCATGTGCGGCCCATGCTCCCATTCATTTCTATGGAGCAGACTGCAATAGCCGAGCCAGCTCGGCTATTTTCGGCGGCCCCATAGAAATGAATGGAGGGTGGCTGCGCAGTGCGCCCTCCGTTCATTTCCCGGCTCCGTTCTCATTGTAGGTGCGGGTCCCAGCGGTGGGACCCGCACCTATCAGACAATGGGGGCATATCCCAGCGATATGCCCCCATTGTCTGAGATTGGAAAACCCCCTTTATCTGAGTGCCCTCCAACTAGGGGTGGGCGATATGGCCTAAAATCTATATTGCGATAAATTTTTAAGCATGTGCGATATGCGATATATATCGCGATATATTGTTTTCTATATTTGGGGGGCGTGTTTAAACTTTTTTTTTACTTTTTATTTAATAACTATTAGTCTCCTTAAGGGCTAGAACGTAGAACCCTTGTCATATTCACCCTAATAGAGCTCTATTAGGGTGAATAGGACTTTACACTCTCCCTGCTGCTCTGTGCTTTGTGCACACAGCAGCAGGGAGCTGATCCCCCTCCCCTAAATGGTGCCATCCACAGATCCCCCCTCCCCTAAACGGTGCCATCCCCAGATCCCCCCCCCTCCCCTAAACGGTGCCATCCCCAGATCCCCCCCCCTCCCCTAAACGGTGCCATCCCCAGATCCCCCCCCTCCCCTAAACGGTGCCATCCACAGATCCCCCCCCCCCTCCCCTAAACGGTGCCATCCACAGATCCCCCCCCCCCTCCCCTAAACGGTGCCATCCACAGACCCCCCCCCCTCCCCTAAACGGTGCCATCCACAGATCCCCCCCCCCTAAACGGTGCCATCCACAGATCCCCCCTAAACGGTGCCATCCCCAGATCCCCCCTAAACGGTGCCATCCCCAGATCCCCCCCTCCCCTAAACGGTGCCATCCACAGACACCCCCCCTCCCCTAAACGGTGCCATCCACAGACACCCCCCCTCCCCTAAACGGTGCCATCCACAGATCCCCCCCCCACCCCCCGACGCTCACAGGAATACATTTAAAAACTAATCAGTAACTTTAACTTTATTAATTGCTGATCTCTTTAATGTATACCTTACTAGGTCTTAGCTCCGATAACAGCAGGCAGTGCGGAGGGCGGCGCTCACTCACTGACGTCACGCGCCTGCGCCGCCTAGTGGGAGGAGCAAGCGTGTGACGTCAGTGAGTGAGCGCCGCCCCCCCGCACTGCCTGCTGTTACCGGAGCTAAGACCTAGTAAGGTATACATTAAAGAGATCAGCAATTAATAAAGTTAAAGTTACTGATTAGTTTTTAAATGTTCTACTGTCAGCGGCGTGGCCCTGTATAGTCTAACCCCCAGGCAAGCGTCCCTGTCACCATGGGAATGCCTGGGGGTTAGAATATACCATCGGATTTGAGTTTTCACGCGCTCACTGAGATCGTGAAAACTCAATGATTTACTGTCAGTCCCTCCCCTCCTCCTCTTTTGTCATTGGTGGTCAGCGGCAGCCGCGCACAGTGGGGAGGGAGGGACTCTCTCCTTCTCCACTGTGCCCAGTGTGCCGGCTCAGGAGAAGATGGTGCGCGCAGAGAGCGCGATCATATCGCGGTCCGGCGATATGCTCAAAATCCATATCGTGGCACAAATTTATATCGCATATCGCCTATATCGTCTATATTGCCCACCCCTACCTCCAACTATATATTTCATAATTTTTGCCATATAACCGACAGTGGGTGTGTCGTGGAGAGTGCACCTAAGGCCTCATGCACATGACCGTTGTTTTATTCCGTGTCCGTTGCGCCGTTTTTCGTGATTTTCTGCGGACCCATTGATTTTCAATGGGTCCGTTAAAAACTCGGCTAATGCACAGTTTGCCATCCGCATCCGTGGTTCCAGTCCGTCAAAAAAAAAATAACCTGTCCTATTATTTTAGCGGAAAACGGTTCGCAGAACCATTCAAGTCAATGGGACTGCTAAAAAACGCGGAGGCACACAAGATTGCCGTCCGCGTCTGTTTTTTTTCCTATCATTTGCATGGCAAACCTGTCTTAGACTTTTTTTTACATTCCTTTATGTCTGGTGGTCCTCCAAAAATAAAGGAAGACACACGGAAACAAAAACGGAACATCGGAACCCCATTTTGCGGAACGGAACACAACAACGGTCGTGTGCATGAGGCCTAAACTGTAGATTTGGGTTGGTAGAGCGACGGTGAAAATTTTTGTTACGATTATTGCTTTTTTGGTTCTCATGGCTATTTGCATATACAGTAAACCGAGTTTTCGAAAAGAAAAAAAAAAATTTCAAATAAGAAATGTGTGTCTTCCTACTATTTCTAGTAAGCATATTTTTGGAACTTCCCCAAATATACTGAGACTTTCTCTTCAGTGCTTCACTTGCCAAGCAGAACAAATTATTCTGCATTTGTGAGGATGAGAAAGACCCAGCTATACTATGTGAAAACACAAGGCTGCACCAACCACTTAACCCTTGTTTATATGGTCATTGACATAGAGAACTGGAAAGTCATTGACGTTCAATTTCTTATGTATTGTGGAAGTATGCTCTAACAGACGGAATTAACTTCTTAACCCCTTACTGACCAAGTGTTTTTCTTCCTTTTTTCATCGTCTCGTTCCAAGAGCTATAACTTTCGTATTTTTCCGTCTATATAGCTTTATGAGGGCTTGTTTTTTGTGGGACAAGTTGTAGTTTTCAATGGCGCAATTTTGGGGTACACAACTTTCTGATCAACTCTTTCTGGGAGGGAGATGGGGAATAACAGCAATACTGCCACAGAGTTTTTACGTTATAAATTTTATGGCGTTCATTTTTCGGTATAAATAACATAATATCTTTACTCTCTGGGTCAGTACTATTACAGTGATACCAAATACATATTTTTTTTTTTACGTTTTACTACTTATTTGCAATAAAACCCCCCTTTTTTTTTTTTAATAGAGGGAAAAAATGTTTTTGCATTGCTGCTTCTCAAGACCCATAACTTTATTTTTCTTTCTATGGAGTTGTGTGAGGGTTTGATTTTTGCTGGACGACTTGTATTTTTTATTGGTATCATTTTGGAGTAAATGGCGCTTTTTGATCGCTTTTTATTAGGTTTTTCATCGGTTGCAACTAAGAATAACTTAGCAATTCTGTATTTTTTTTTTTTTTTTTTTTTAATATGGCGTTTACCTTAGGGGATAATTTATGTGATATCTATTTTTTCTGGTCGTTATGGCCGCGACAATACTAAACATATGGGGTCGATTTTTATTTATTTTTTGCAATTTTTTTCATTAAAAAGCATATTTTCAATGGAAAAAGAAGCACTATTTTTTTTTTTTATGGAATTTTTTTTACCACTTATCCCCTTAAGGACGCAGGGCGTATCGGTACGCCCTATTTCCCGAGTCCTTAAGGACTCAGGGCGTACCGGTACGTCCTACCTTGAAATCGGCATTCCGGCGCCCCAGGGGTTAATCGGAACGGGATTTCGGCTGAAATCATTCAGCCGGCATCCCGTAACAATGCAGGGGGGGGTCATTTGACCCCCCCGCATCGACGATCGCAGAAAACCGCAGGTCAATTCAGACCTGCGGTTTTCTGCGTTTCCGGTCCATTCGGGTGTCCTGTGACCCGATGAACCGGAAAAAGACTGCGATCGGTGGCGTAATTTTACACCACCTATCGCAGTCCGAGGATTTGGAGAGGCGGTGCTGGCCCTGGTGCTGAACGCCGCTGTCCAGGGTGCTGATTGGAGCAGGGGAGAGAGGCGCGAGATTCAAACTTCCTGCGCTCCTCTCTCCCCTCCTCTTCCTGTCCAGCACCCTGACCGTGCAGCACCGTCCAGAACGAGCTCCTGTGTCCCCACAATCGGAATCCATCACCCTCCTGCACCCATCGCCACCCAGGTAGGTTAGGGTCAGTGAGGGAGAGGCACCGTTAGGCAGGGAAAGAAGGGAAAAGTTATTTAGAAAAAAAAAAAAACTTTTATTTCCAAACTTTCTTTGATCCATCCATCAGACCCCAGATCCCCCCCTGCCACTTGCCCCCCCCACCACCAGACCCCCACCCCACCCCACCCCACCCCCCTTCCCCACCACCGCCGGATGTTCTCGGCCGAGGAGGCATACGCCCATATTGACTCCGACTCTGAGAGCCCCGATGAGGATGACCCCACGTTCCTTTTATCATCCGCATCCTCCTCATCATCATCTGATGACGATGAGCCACCAAGGCGGCGGAGCCAGGGGCCCCACATGCTAGGGATCCTGTGGCCCACCCTAGTACGAGCCGCCCTGGGGTTCGTACTGGTTTCCCGGCCCACCAAATAAGTCCACCGGAGCCCCCTGCCGATGAACCAAGCTGGTGTCCCCCAGTGGACTTTGAGCCTGAGATTCCGGATTTTGCTGGCAATCCTGGAATCCAGATTCCCACAGTGGGGTTTACTGAAATTGACTATTTTGAAATCGACTATATATAGCCGCACGGCAGGGCATAGAACGAAGGGAACTCCATATGGTTTCTAGAAGGCAGATTTTGATGGACAGTTTTTTTTTTGACACCATGTCCCATTAGAAGCCCCCCCTGATGTAGCCTAGACTAGAAACTCCAAAAAAGTGACCCCATCTAAGAAACTACACCCCTCAAGGTATTCAAAAGTTACTTTACAAACTATGTTAACCCTTTAGGTGTTCCACAAAACTAAATAGCGAATGTAGAAACAATTTTAGAATTTTTTTTTTGTTACATTGCCTCAAAAAAGAGTAATATAGAGCAACCAAAAATCATATTTACCCCTAAAATAGTCCCAAAACAACAACCACCTTATCCCGTAGTTTCCTAGATGGGGTCACTTTTGTGGAGTTTCTACTCTCGGGGTGCATCAGGGGGCTTGAAAGGGTACATGGTGTAAATAAACCAGTCCAGCAAAATCTGCCTTCCAAAAACCATATGACGTTCCCCTTCTTCTATGTCCTGCCGTTTAGCCAAATAGTAGTTTACGACCACATATGGGGTGTTTCTGCAAACTACAGAATCGGGGCAACCCATTTTGAGTTTTGTTTGGCAGTTAACCCTTGTTTAACTCCTGGAAAAAATTGATTATTTTGAAAAAATTTCCAAAAAATAGAAATTTCAAAATTGTTTCTCCATCTGCCATCAACTCTTGTGGAACACCTAAAGGGTTAACAAAGTTTGTAAACCCAGTTTTGAATACCTTGAGGGGTGTACTTTCTTAGATGGAGTCACTTTTTTGAAATTTCTATTCTAGGGGTGCAACAGGGGGCTTCAAATGGGACATGGTATAAACAAAACCAGTCCTGCAAAATCTGCCTTCCAAAACCCATATGGTGTTCCCCTCCTTCTATGTGCTCCCGTTCGGCCAAACAGTAGTTTACGACCACATATGGGGTGTTTCTGCAAACTACAGAATCGGGGCAACCCATTTTGAGTTTTGTTAGGCAGTTAACCCTTGTTTTACTACTGGAAAAAATTGATTATATTGGAAAATTTTCCAAAAAATATAAATTTCAAAATTGTTTCTCCATCTGCCATTAACTCTTGTGGAAGACCTAAAGGGTTAATAAAGTTTGAAAAAACAGTTTTGAATACCTTGAGGGGTGTAGTTTCTAGAATGGGGTCATTTTTGGGAGGTTTCTATTATCTAAGCCTCACAATATGACTTCAAACCTGAACTGGTCCATAAAAAGTGGGATTTTGAAGATTTCTGTAAATTTCAAAATTTGCTTCTAAACTTCTAAGCCTTGTAACATCCCCAAAAAATAAAATATCATTCCCAAAATGCTACAAACATTAAGTAGACATATGGGGAATGTAAAATCATCACAATTTTTGGGGGTATTACTATGTATTACAGAAGTAGAGAAACTGAAAGTTTGAAATTTGCTAATTTTTCAAAATCTTTGGTAAAAATTGTATTTTTTTATGCAAAAAAATTAACTTTTTTGACCCAATTTTAGCAGTGTCATGAAGTACAATATGTGACGAAAAAACAATCTCAGAACGGCCTGGGTAAGTCAAAGCGTTTTAAAGTTATCAGCACTTAAAGTGACAGTGGTCAGATTTGCAAAAAATGGCCAAGTCCATAAGGTGAAATAGGGCCGAGTCCTTAAGGGGTTAATAGTCCCACAAGGGGACTATAACAGACAGTATTTTGATTGCTTTTAAAATGCAATGCATTATCCCTATAGTGCATTACATTTTAATGGCAATGCTATTCTAACATTGACCAGCAGGCTGCAGAGAGAGGCGCAGCCTGCTGGAAATTACTGAAGGCTGGTCTGGGGCCTACATCATAGCCCTGCCAGCCTTCACACACATCTGCACCCTGCGATCGCATTTGCGGGGTGCCGATGGGAGACAGAGGGAGCTTGCTCTCTCTGTCAACACTTTACATGCAGCGGGCGCCATTGCCCGCTACATGTAAAGTGTTAAACAGCCCAGATCAGCACTCCTACTGGTCCAGGCTGTTAGAGCAAGCCCACGGTTCTCATGTGAGAGCAGGGTCCCCGCTCTCTGATGCACGGGGGACAGGTGCTTAGACTGGGCCACCATCAAAAAAGCGGCAGCCCAGCCTAAGGCCCCTTAGTGACCGCTGTAAAAAGGCGTATGGGTGGTCACTAAGGGGTTAATATATATGGCTTAAAGGGGTTTTCAGAGATATTAATATTGATGGGCCTATGTTCAGGATAGGTCATCAATATCAGATCGGTGAGCTTACGACTTCTGACACCTCGGTTGTTCAGCTGTTTGAAGAGGACGCGTTTCTTAGTTGAGCACTGCTTTTAGGCAAGTGACATCACGTACATTGGTCACATGGCCCAAGTGAATAAACCAGAGCTGCAATACTAAGCACTGCTGCTATACGCTGGATAGCACTGTTCTTTGTAAGCTATGAGGAGGCTGCAGCACTCAATAATGTTCCATGACCTCTTCAAACAGCTGATCAGCCGGATACTGGGAGTCAGACCCGGACTGATCAGATATTGATGATCTATCCCGAGGACAGGCCATTAATATCAAAATGTTGGACAACCCTTTCAAGGTAGATGTACCCCAAGTGTAGAACATCTCATTACTTTGGGACAATTTATTAGATCGACTGGATCTCATCTATAGAGAGAATTTTTTTTTTTAGTTCATTCTAATGTTGCGAGAAGTTGCCTCCTAAAGTCTACATGAATCCCTTTTGAAGGAAAATAAGTAAGCAGGCACACTCTAATTTGGGTAAATATATTAATTTATTAATATATATGGTGGATGTAGGATATATTAAAATTGTTCGATAAAATGAGGCAAAGGTGTGGTATATAGTATGAAAAAACGTATTGGGGAATAAAATACGGCTAACTGTCCTTTTAGGTAGTTAAAGAGTAATGGATGTCGAGATAGGTGGGTTGTCATTAAATGGTCACCAGCTGGTTTTAGGAATGTTGAGGTAATAACATATAAAAAATAAAAAAATAAAAATGTGCGCTGAAAGATGCGCTAAAAAAGTTGTCCTTATATATAAAATCATCTTTTCATGAAATAATAGTCTCAAGAATAATGCGTTTTATTCCTTATATAGGATAGTAATATTCTTTTGTGGTGATGTCCTCTGAGTAAGAGATAAATAAGTGAATACTGCGCCTTGTGACTCCTTATATGATTCCTGCTGTTAAATGGAGAGTACGCAATGTGCCTTTTTTTTTGTTATATATAGACCAGTTATTTGTCATAGAGCCGCAGGCATATACATTAATACATTGTAGTAGTAAATAGATGTTATGCTTATTATGCGGATGCTGTGGGAGGAAGGGATGCTCTGTGCCTGAGTGCGGCGTCCCGCACTGTCTCTGGCTACAGAGATCACTTACCCTTCACCCGGCGCTGCTGTCTTCGGTCCTCTGGCGTTGATCAGTTCTCCCTGGGCGGCTGTCTTGAATCCAGGAGTCGGCAGTGTATCTCGTGTTGCCAAGGACGCCGGGAGGCGTGGTTCATGCGTCTGTAAGGTGACGTGTGCAGTCACGTGATCGCGATCTTTCCCGGCTTGTGCTAAATGGTCCCGGCCTATTCTGAATGATCTTCTAGCTCTGTTCCGAGTGATGGGTATTCAGACAATCCTCTGCTCCTTAAACGCGTTTCGGGAGTCCCTCTCTTAATCAGTAATCCCTTTTGAAGTCTTTAGATTCAGGCTTTTGATGCTTTGTTCTAAGATACCGCATTCAGCCTTCCACTGTATATTTCATTGTGTGGGGGAAGACAACTAATACCTGTTCACAAACCACCACTGTGGCAATTCATTTGACATAAGGTGCTCATAATCATTAATGCTTAGGTGTTTTGCCCATAGCAATCTATTTTTCCCCAGTCGTCTCCATGACACCAAGTCCTGAGATTGACTTCCTTCTGATTGGACAGGAAAAACAGAGAGGTTAAAACCCCCACCCCCTCCTCACATCACCAGTGTTTTTCCTGTCCCATCAGGATAGGAAGCAGGAGAGGTGCACGGAGCTTGTTTGGGCTCACCTGGAGTTATTTTTTCATCTGCAGGCCGAGGTCGGATCTGCAGTGCTGCTCTCCCTCCTCCGTTCGGTTAGGCCTGGGCTCGGGCGCATAGGTAGTGCCCCTGCGAAGATTCCCTCTGCGGCGGTCCCGGAGGGCTTGATGCAGAGGGAAGGAGGAACCCGGCGGATCGGCACTGGGATGTGTCCCTTCCGGCCGGCAGGCGGATGACGTCAGACGCCGGGGGCGGAGCTAAGCGCGCTGACGTCATCAACATGCGCCACAGGTCCTGCAGCATGAGAACCACATGGAGACGCTATAAAAACGCTCAGGACCTGTGTAACGGCGCCCTGCATAGCGCGGCTCTCCCATTTGGTGAAGCATCTCTGAAGCGGTCGGGAGTCAGGATGAGCACCCCCCTCACGCCGGGCTCTGGAACCGAGCCTGCATCAAACCCTGGGACAGTGAGTAACCTGTTCTCAGGTACATGCTTTGTATGGTGGGTTCAGTCTGCTCATCCTTTCCTCCCTTACCATTTCAGGGAGAAAAGGATTCGGCTTCTACAGCTAAAAAAACTAGAAAATGTGGTATTTGCTGCAAAAGATTGTCTAACACTGGATCCAAGCCCCTGTGTAAAGAATGTACCGCCAATGTCATCAAGGCCGAGTCTTCTAGTCTAATTGAAGACATTAGAAAAGTGGTAAAAGAAGAGGTTCAGCTAGCCTTAACTACCAGAGAACCTACTCCCCCCAAAGTTCCCCCCACTCAGGACTCCCGTAGTGTTAAATCACTTATCCTGGATTCCGACTCTGAGGGGCTGGCGGTCTCAGACTCCGAATCTGTCCAAAAACACCCGGCATCTTCAGATGAAGAGGGTGAATATAAGCGCTTCCTGTTCAATCCTGAAGATATTGATGAACTTATCAGGGCCATCAGGGCCACCATTCAGATGGAGATGCCTAAATCTCCTAAGTCTACCCAGCAAGAAATTTTTGGGGGTCTAGGTGAAAGGAAGAAGGCTGTTTTTCCAGTCCCTGATAGTGTCCAAAAATTAATTCGGTCAGAATGGGAAAAATCGGATAAAGGATCCTTTATCCCAAGGGGAATTAAGAGGCGCTACCCCTTTAGCCAAGAGGACTGTACGGATTGGGAGACCATTCCAAAAGTAGACGCGCCAGTGGCCAAGGTAGCAAAACATACGGCCCTACCGTTTGAAGACTCAGCACAATTGAAAGATCCTCTAGACAGGAAAGCGGAGAGTCTCTTGCGAAAGACCTGGGAGACTACGGCGGCCCTTCTCAAACCGGGCGTTGCCTCTACATGTGTGGCCAGAACACTAAACCTTTGGCTAGACCAGCTGGAGATACATCTGGTCAATAAGACACCACGGGATCAAATTCTAGAGAGCTTGCCTCTATTAAAGATGGCAACCTCCTTTCTAGCAGACGCAGCTGCTGAATCAGTTAAACTGTCCGCCCGTACAGCTGTTCTCTCAAATACAGCGAGAAGGGCACTATGGCTTAAAGCGTGGTCAGGAGATATCGCATCTAAAAATAAATTAATCGCACTCCCCTTCCACGGTCAGTACGTTTTCGGAGAAGATTTAGATAAAATCCTAGACAACGCGACAAATAAAAAAAGAGGTTTTCCAGAGGAAAGATATAAACAAAAAAGCAGCCCTTTCGTGACCGATTTTCCCAGCCCGAGAATAAAAAAGATAAAGGGAAGACTGGGAGGTGGAGCTATGCGAAGGGAGGCAGGGGGAGAAGTTTCCTCTTCAACCCAAATCGGGCTGAAGCCTCCTCATCCAACAGCAAACAATGACGCCATACCAGTGGGGGGAAGACTCAGCTCCTTTCTAAGATCTTGGGAGCACGTAACAAACAGCCGGTGGATTTTAAGTATTATACAAGAGGGTTATCTGATAGATCTTCTCTCTTCCCCTCCACAGAAATATGTGATCACTACCCTTCCCCCATCTCAAACTGCGACCTTAAAAAACGACATAAAAAACCTATTAACCTTGGACGCCATAAAGCCCGTCCCAAAAAATCAGACAGGACTGGGATTCTATTCCCGCCTCTTCATTATAAAGAAACCAAACGGGAAATCCAGGGTAATTATAAATCTGAAACATCTAAACAAATACGTAAGATATCAAAAATTCAAAATGGAGACCCTGAAGTCAGCAGTGAAACTCTTAAAAAAGGATGCAGTGATGGCCACAATAGATTTAAGCGACGCCTATTATCATGTCCCAATTCACAGGTCGTCAAGGGAATTCCTAAGGTTCGCGATAGAATTGCAGGGAAACATTCAGCATTTCCAGTTCAGGTGTCTCCCCTTCGGGATCTCTTCTGCCCCAAGGGTTTTTTCCAAAATAATGGCGGAAGCCTTGACAACCTTGAGAGAAAAGGCAATTTGTGTGATCCCTTATCTGGACGACCTACTGGTAGTGGCAGACAACATAGAGACCATGGGAATCCATCTCGGGTTAGTCCTGGATCATCTACAGAGCCTAGGTTGGCTCATCAATTGGAAAAAATCGGATTTAATCCCATCCAAACGGAAGGTTTTTCTGGGCATTACTCTAGACACAGTCTCCCAAAGATCCTTTCTACCACCTCAAAAGATAGTAAAACTTCAGACAGCTTTGAGGAAGTTCAAGAAGGAGAAATTCTGTTCAATAAGACAGGCCATGAAGGTACTAGGGAGTCTGTCCGCTTGCATTCCAGCAGTTGCCTGGGCACAGTTCCATCTAAGACCACTCCAGAAGTTCATCTTAGAATAATGGAACAGATCGCAATTAACCCTAGAGAGGAAAATATTCTTAGATGCAGAGACCAAAAAATCACTAACTTGGTGGCTCAGCAAATCGAACCTAGAAAACTGGATTTTCTGGGCACAAGATCTCCCTATAGTCATCACAACAGATGCCAGCCTCCACGGGTGGGGAGCGGTCGTCCAGGGGAACTCCTACCAGGGAACATGGGGGAATTACGTGAGTCAGCAATCCTCAAATTTCAAGGAGCTGAGGGCAGTGTGGGAAGCACTGAAACACACGAGTCAGCTGGCAGAGGGTCGTCACGTCCTAGTCTACTCGGACAACACTACAGCCGTGGCCTTTATCCAACACCAGGGAGGCACAAGGCATCGCCTGCTACAGAACCTGGCAAACAAAATCTTTTCCTGGGCAGAAGGCAACATTCAATCTCTTTCAGCGGTTCATCTGAAGGGAGTTTTAAACATTCAGGCCAATTACCTAAGCCGGCCACGACTAGACCCAGGGGAATGGATGTTAGCTCCAGAAGCCTTCCACTTAATCACAAAGAAATGGGGCAGGCCGACGATAGACCTGTTTGCATCCAGGAGAAATCATCAGCTAAACCAGTTCTTCTCCCTCAACCCCAGGGATCATCCTCGGCCTTCAACCAGAGTTGGACAACAAACTTAGTCTACGCCTTCCCCCCATTTCCGCTTATCCCCAGAGTGTTACAGAAGTTCCTAAAAGAAAATTGTACACTAATCCTGATAACCCCCTTCTGGCCCAAGAGAAGTTGGTTCTCCCTCTTGAAAGCCCTCAGCGTGGAAGCTCCTCTCCTTCTACCTCAGAGGCCGGACCTTCTAAGTCAGGGGCCCATTACTCACCCAGACCTGAAAATATTAAAGTTAACAGCCTGGTTTCTGAAGAATCCAACTTATTAAACTTTGGTTTATCAAAAAAAGTAGTGAACACCTTACTCCTTAGTAGGAAACAGAGTACCAACGACAAGTACCAAAAAATATGGAAGAAATTTGCTGATTGGTCTGGAACCTCCTTCAACCAGTTTAGAGCCAACATCTCACTAATCCTGGATTTTCTTCAAGAAGGGCTAGATTTAGGTCTATCCCCCAATACCCTTAGGGTCCAGGTATCGGCTTTAGGAGCACTATATAATACCAAGCTAACGGAACATCCCTGGATATCCAGATTCCTTAAGGCAGAAGATAGGATCAGACCTACGATTAGAAACATGGTGCCACCATGGAACCTTAATACGGTACTAGGGGGTCTAACCTCCGATCCATTCGAACCTCTGGACTCTATTCACATCAGATGGCTTACCATTAAAACGATTTTTCTGGTGGCAATAACCTCAGCCAGAAGGGTCTGTGAGCTGCAGGCCTTGTCCATCCAAGAATTATTCCTTGCAATATTTGAGGACAAATTAATTTTCAAATTAGATCCGACTTTCCTCCCCAAGGTAGTCTCGACCTTCCATAGGTTTCAGGACATTGTTCTCCCCTCGTTCTGTGACGATCCGAAAAACGATCAGGAAATCACTTACCACAAATTAGATGTCCGGAGAGCGGTCTTAAAGTACCTAGAAGCTACCAGCCTTTGGAGAATAGACAAAAATCTGTTTGTCCAATTTTCAGGTCCTAACAAAGGGAAGAAAGCGGCAAAAAGTTCCATCTCCAGATGGATTAAGATGGCAATCTCCGAAGCATATAAAGCTCAGGGAAAAGACGTCCCTGCTTCCCTAAAAGCACATTTTACGAGAGGCATGGCTGCCTCCTGGGCGGAAAAAGCCTCAGCCTCCTTACAACAGATTTGCAGGGCAGCAACATGGAAAAGAGTTCATACTTTCACTAAGCACTACAGACTAGATGTAGCTGCTAATGATGACCTAAGATTTGGACAAAGGTCCTGTCGGCAGTCGTCCCCCCCTAATTGTATCTTTGATATTGTCTCAGGACTTGGTGTCATGGAGACGACTGGGGAAAAGAGTATTACACTCACCGGTAATCCGGTTTCCTGGAAGTCTCCATGACACCACATATATCCCACCCTTTTTTTCTGCTATTAGCTATTATCCTTTCATCCTGGGGTTCTTCGTTAAAATACACTGGTGATGTGAGGAGGGGGTGGGGGTTTTAACCTCTCTGTGTTTTTCCTGTTCAATCAGAAGGAAGTCAATCTCAGGACTTGGTGTCATGGAGACTTCCAGGAAACCGGAGTGTAATACTCTTTTTCCAGTTTAATACACACAGGTTATGAAATGAAAGCATTAAAATGCTGGATTCTTGTGGGAGACCTTTCCTCTTTCACGGTTTCAAGAAGGAGTCAAAATCTATAACCCGGACCCTTCAGAGGATTATAGTAATCTAGAGTTTCTCAGCCCGGCGTAATAAAATAAATCAATCAATCCCCAAAAACTTGTTTGTACTGCAATAGCAATTTTTTTTATTGATTTTACAGGTGAGACATTAGTGTGGTAGTTGCCTATGCAGTTTTTATAGGTGAGATGTATTGATTTAGCATGTTTTACCTGGAAAAAAAACCCACACACTTTTTTGCAGTCCTTAATAGGGATCGACCGATTATCGGTTTGCCCGATATTATCGGCCGATATTGAGGATTTTGAACGTTATCGGTATCGGCATCAATTTTGCCGATATACCGATAACGTATGGGGAACACAGAACGCGCTGCTGACAGCGCTCTCTGTGTTCCCTCCGCAGCACAGGGGAGAAGGAAGCAGTGTCTCCTCCCCCTGTGCTTCTGCTGCCGCTGCCGCCAATGAGGGGATAGAACATAAGAGGAGGGGAGGGGCTGTGGCCGCTGCGCCACCAATGAAGATAAGCCTTTCATTCATTCATATACACAGGAGGCGGGAGCTGGCTGCAGAATCACATAGCCGGCTCCCGACCTCTATGAGCAATAGCTGCGGTCCGCGGTAGTTAACTCCTCAGGTGCCGCGGATCGCAGCTACCGCTGATAGAGGTCGGGAGCCGGCTATGTGATTCTGCAGCCAGCTCCCGCCTCCTGTATATGAATGATCGAGAGACTTATCTTCATTGGTGGCGCAGTGCGCCCCCCCCAAGCCCCCCAGTATTAATCATTGGTGGCGCAGTGCGCCCCCCACCCCTATCTCAATCCCGGCCAATAGTAAAAACATTGGTGGCGCAGTGCGCCCCCCCAAGCCCCCAGTATTAATCATTGGTGGCGCAGTGCGCCCCCCACCCCCATCCCAATCCCGGCCAATAGTAAAAACATTGGTGGCGCAGTGCGCCCCCCCCACCCCCAGTATTAATCCATGTTCAGCTCCCTGCTGCTGTGTGCACAGAGCACAGAGCAGCAGGGACAGTGTGAGATCCTATTCACCCTGATAGAGATCTATCAGGGTGAATAGGACAAAGGTTCTAGTCCCTAAGGGGGTTAAAAGTTAGTAAAAAAAAAACACAAAAATATTAAGTATAAATGAAAAAGATTTATAAAAAAAAAATACACATTAACAATAAACAAAAAAAATACACATTAACAATAAAGATATTAATTTTCAGCAGATTTGTGTAGGAATTTTTTTTTTTCTCAAAAATGAAAATTCCCAGAATATCGGTATAAATTATCGGTATCGGCCCTAAAAAATCAATATCGGTCGATCCCTAGTCCTTAAATACAGTTGCAAGAAAAAGTATGCAAACCCTCCAATCTCATCTCATTGATTGGACTCCAGTTGGCTGACACCTCACTCCAATTAGCTCTTGGAGATGTCATTAGTTTAGGGGTTCACATACTTTTTCCACCTGCATTGTGAATGTTTACATGGTGTGTTCAATAAAAACATGGTAACATTTAATTCTTTGTGTGTTATTAGTTTAAGCAGACTGATTGTCTATTGTTGTGACTTAGATGAAGATCAGATCACATTTTATGAGCAATTTGTGCAGAAATCCATATCATTCCAAAGGGTTCACATACTTTTTCTTGCAACTGTATGTTGTTAAGTGGTTACCTCATCCTGAAATGTCCATCATTTCCTAAATGTTTTGTGCCAACTGCTACCTACCAGCAACTGTTCTCCCTCCTTAGACCTAGTTCATTCTTCAGTGATTTGGTCAGTGTTTGGGCAGTCATTTCCGTCAGTGATTGTGATCCAAAACCAGGAATGGAGTATAAGATTTGCACTTTTTCTGTGTTTCTAATCCACACCTGGTTTTGGCTGACAATCACTGATGGAAATCACTGACCAAAATTACTGAAGTGTGAACGAGGCCTTAGTTGTGTAAGGCCCCTTTCACACGGGCGAGTATTCCGGGCGGATGCGAAGCGTGAGTTGAACGAATTGCACCCGCACTGAATCCCGACCTATTCATTTCTATGGGGCTGTTCACATGAGCGGTGATTTTCACGTATCACTTGTGCATTGCGTGAAAATCGCAGCATGCTCTATATTCTGCGTTTTTCACGCAACGCAGGCCCCATAGAAGTGAATGGGGTTGCGTGAAAATCACAAGCATCCGCAAGCAAGTGCGGATGCAGTGCGATTTTCACGCATGGTTGCTAGGAGACTATCGGGATGGAGACCAGATCATTATTATTTTCCCTTATAACATGGTTATAAGGGAAAATAATATAATCTACAGAACACCGATCCCAAGCCCAAACTTCTGTGAAGAAGTTCGGGTTTGGGTACCAAACATGCGCAATTTTTCTCATTACGCATTACAATGTTTTGCACTCGCGTAGAAAAATCGCGCGTGTTCCCACAACGCACCTGCACATTTTCCCGCAACGCCCGTGTGAAAGAGGCCTTATAGTGTGCAGGCTCTGTTCTCGATTATATTTGAATTTGGAAATTTAAGGCCTCGTGCAAATGACCATGTCCATATCGCAGTCCGCAAACCATGGATCCTTGAAATACAGACACTTGTGTGCATTTTTCTCACTCCCATTACTAGAAATGACTTGTCTGTAATACGGACAAGAATAGGACTTGTTCTATAAATTTGAGGAAAGGACACGCGGATGACATCCTTGTGCTTTCCTTGTTTTTATTTTTTGTGGACTCTTTTCTATAGGTTTCTAAATGCAGATCGCACATGTGCATGAGACCTAAATCTGAGGTTTTTATTAGAACTTTAAACCTTGAAGTGTGTTCTACTGCTTTCTGCTGGTCTCTGTGCTTCACTGTGTAGTACTCTTCGTGTTTGGGATATATTACAGGAATGTAAATCTGCCTTACAAGACATATGAAGAATAACTATTTTACTTTCTTGATCTACAGGAGATTTTCCACCACCTCCCCCACCTCCTCCCGAGGACCAAAGTAGTTTTCAGCATCCGTCAGGCCTTGGGAACTTTCCTCCTCCTCCTCTTGATGATGCAATGTTCAATGTCCAGGTAATGTTTTAGGAAAGATAGTAGGACATACTGTAGTTTTGGGGCAAAAAATGGCATTTACGAATTACAGAAACTAGGATTTATCTGTTCTGCTGTGCATGCCAAACTAAAACTGCAAACTCCTGTTATGCACATTTTCTGTATTAATATGACTTGTCTTCACAGTAGTTCAGTTGGGCAAATGTAGTTCAGTCATTTTCAGAGACCAGGTTATGTACTTCTGTGCATATCACTACATAGATATTGATACATAGATATAAAAAGGCATAAATATAATTCATGATTAAAAATTTACAAAAATAATTGTCCCTAAACATAACATTACCTATGTCTACAATCATGGTTGGCCTTGCAAGCTGCCAATATAGCCGAACAACAAAAATCTACAGCTATCCCCGTTTGACAAATACAGAAATACATACAAAAAAAAAAAGAAAAAAAAACTAAAACCTGGACCCTGTGACACAAATCGGCTCTCAAGTTAGTACGGTAATCTCCTATTTCCTAATGCGTTTCTCCAATTCCATTGGGTGGGGGAGGTATCAGGAGATAAGTTGTACTTTAGGGACAGCATTCGTCACCATGATAAAGCCTCAATTAGATGTAACTGAATTAGGTTTGGTAGTTCTAATGATAAATATAGACACAAATGATCCACCAGTGATGAAGAATAAAATTGGAGGATCAGATTGAAGCAAACCTGCTGTGAGCGCGAACATCAATGAGTAAAGGATATCTCCTAATTACGGGGAGCTGAAGTTTATTTAATTGATTTTTTTGGTCCAAAGGTAGAGAATATAATCTCCTTAAATATGTGATAAGAATCTTCTAAAAAAAACTAAAAATGGAAATGCTACCATAGTAACATGGTGGGGTGCATGTGTGCTATTTAAAGATGGAGCAGCAGCTGACCGTGGCAGAACAATCCATGTCTGAGACACCGTGGCCTTACTACTTCAACACTCACCAAAAGTTTATTATTGTTCCCCACTCTGAGTGACTTTAATTATAATTCAAATTATTAAATGTTGGGCCTTGATACTAACCTAAAATTTCCCTAAATTGGACCTTTCGCAAAGCTTCTGTCCTTTCCCACACCAGTTGCCCCTTTTTTTTTTGTACTTTTTTCATGTTTCCATTATTTATGAAGCTGAAATTATTGTATTCTCTCAATGTCTCTTTCCTATCCCCTGTATTCTGCACCGATATGGGTTCTGTTTAGACATTTGAAGGCCTGTTTAATAAATGACTGGGTTGCATATGGGCGATATTAACGCCGTGTTGGATGAATTATTTTCTCAGTTTGTGCAATTAAACCAATGTTACTAGAAGAATACCATGGTTTATACTGTATGAAAGTTCATAAAAACCCACAAGGTAATTAAAACTTTCATTGTGTTAACTCCAATTCGGAGACCAGGAATACTATAAAGAAGGGGAATTATTATAGTTATATAAAATATGTTTTCTCTCAGGACCTTACCACCCAACCATGCTGAATCTGTGATCATGCTGGTTGTTGACGTGCAGAGTTCTGTCACTAGCCAGAGACCCCAATACAAACCATTGCTCCCCAGTAAAGTTGCCAGTACACAGAAGGGAACAGTCAGTTGAACCCACTGATATTGGCAGGACCAAGTGTCTGTCAGATGTGTCAGTGTTTAGTATCTGTAGCAGATTATTCCCTTCTCATTATTGGAAACGCATGCTTGTCTAAGCCAAGGGTGCATGTGTATGGGTTGCCTGGGAAATTTAGCTGTCAGACTACAGCTATTGAAAATGTATAGGTACCTTCTCCATGATGTTCCTCTTATCCTGCAAGAAGAAATTTAACCAAATTTAAATGCCAATTTGCGCTGTAGACGGTCTGTCTATATCGGAGGGGGGGGGGGGGGCACAACCTGCGGCCTGGGGGCCACATGCAGCCGTTGATACCATTCTGTGTGGCCCCCAACTCTCTGGTGACAGACATGTATGTCTATGTCTAGTAGCTGCTTACATGTATTTTTCATTAGATGGGAGTCCTGGAACTGTAACTAGACATTAATGGTATATAATGTATGTTCAATATGCCCTAAATACAGTATTTCAGTTGTTAATGCCCCATTAAAAATTTCTTTCCTCCCTTGACGTTGGTTCAGTCTGACAGTGTGGCCCCCACCCAGAAAACGTTGTGCACGCCTGGTCTACATGAATCAAACTATGATCGATAGTGTGTTTTCATAGTAACTATATTATTTCATTATGAAGGTGTAGAATCATTAAGGCTAGTTTTTTTTGTTGGCATGAGTTAACCAATTCACTCGTATGAAGCATGTTTCCTTTGTACTAGTTATTTGCTGACCATAACATTTTAGATCCTATGCTTCAGCTGCTCTGTAGATGTGTTCCATGATATCTTATGGTGTCACCATTGCCCTAGATATTTTATGACTAAGAAAATCACTTGAAAAACGACAGTTTGATATGTACAGAATAAAGTAAAATTGTGTGTAGATGTTGGCATTTGTGATAAATGTATGTACTGCCTGTTTTACAGATAAACACTGGTGGTAAAACCCTAGAAGAAAGACGCTCAAGTCTAGACGCAGAGATTGACTCTTTGACCAGCATCTTGGCGGATTTGGAAAGCAGTTCTCCATACAAACCACGGATAAGTCAGGTACAGTGATGTTATAAAAGGCACATATTTTTTTATTTAAGATTCTCCCTTTTTTGTAGTAATTTCTCCCTTACCTTATGCATGTGAATTGGGTGTGCACAACCCGTTTCGCATGCTTCTGAAATTTTCCTTGCAGAATTTTGGCTGTGCCGCAGAAATAATTAATTACAAAAATAAGTAGCATGCTACTTATTTCTGTATATTTTGCACAAAAGCAGAGTATTGTCGCAGTTACATGAATGGGTACAGTTTTATTAGTTTGAGACTTTATAACTGATGACCTATTCTCAGGATACGTCGTCAGTATCTGATCGTGGAGATCTGACACTGGGGATACCCGCCGATCAGCGCTTTGAGAAGGCAGAGACGCTCGCGGAAGTGTCATGGCCTTGTCTCAGCTTTTCATATGTCAATGACGACAAGTTCACCGGTCACATGGTCTAGGCGCAGCTCAGCCCCATAGAAGTGAAAGGGGCTGAGCTCCATACCAAGCAGAGGCGCTTTGCTTGGCGAGCATGGAGAAAGCCGATCAAATACTGATGACCTATCCAAACAATATATAATCAGTTATAAAATCTTGGAAAACCCTTTTAAAACAGAATTTGAGAGGAGTTGTGTGAACATTTTTCTATTTTCTGTTCTTCTGTTGACCCTGTCTATGCCAGAGATGGTCTTCAAGAATTGAATTGGATGTCGGCAAGCATTTGTCAGTTGAGTGTAAAGTTATTGCTTTTTTATTACTTAGTTCTTAAACATAAAGGACTTATTGATGAAATAATTCATTTTAGTCCCCTGTTCCCAAATTATGCAACTGTATGTGAGCAATGTGGGCGACATGTAGGCCTTTGGTATCTCTAGCTCTACCGCTGCTGGGTAATGCAGTCATTACATCAAATTGGAAAGCACCTGGGAAGTCATGAGAATTTGAGTTTTGATTATCTTTTAATAAGATAAGATTTCAGCATTTTTATTATGCAAATGAGTACTTTTGAGCACCCAGGGCAGACGAGAAGCCTTGGAGCATTGCCATTCTAATGCTCATCTCCTCTAAGCCATCCCCTTTGACAGTGGTAGACGATATGTAATCTTGCGCCTCTACCAACCATGCTGTCCTCCCCCCTACAGCACTCCACTGCCATCAGGACCAGTAACAGAACCTGTATGTAATCAGCAGCACATTAGCGAATCATGCATTCCCTCTCTGACAACATATGGAGACAACAGTCAGCATGTTATAGGGTACAGCTAGCTCCATTTCTGGGGCTATTCAAACAACTATTTTCGGTCCACGTCCAATCTGCATTTTTTGCAGATTGCACGTGGACCCATTCATGTCACTGGGGCTGCTAAAATGAGTGCTACCCACATCCCTATGTCTGTTCGACGGCCCCATAAAAGATAGAACATATCCTATTGTCTGTCTGTTTTGCGGACAAGAACAGGCGTCCTTACAATGAGGCCCGCGAAAAGTGTGGTATGCACACCGAACGCACCTGTATTTTCGGGATCTGTGATTTGCAGACTGAATCATGGATGCGGTTGTGTGAACAACCCCTTCCAGTTGCTGTGTTATGAATGATGCTCAGTGCTCGCTCTTAGCTTGGTCAGGTCTCTATGGAGTTAATGTCTGGTATGTTCCATAGAAAGGGAACATCTGTAAATCTGACAGTCCTGAAGGATGAATCGGTTATTTCGGAATAAGTCAGTATTTAGTTCTACATTCTTTACTAGTACAAATTGATTCAAGAGTGACTGGTTACCATTCTGTCAAACTTCATGACGTTCTGTGAGGATAAACTTCTGTGAATGTTAATATTGAAAAGTCAGGTTCAATATTTACTGGACCCTGATTTAGGAATTCTGTTGATCCCATTAATTCCCACAGTTTGATAGTTTTGGCAGAAGTGACACTGAGTTTGTAGTTCATTGGGCAACAGGGTTTCAATGACTTGGGCCAGCTCATGGAATGAATCCTATGTTTCATATATTTTTTTTTTATTTCTGAGATAAAATAACCCTTGTCTAAGTGAAAGTTTACGAATAAAACTCTGGGGAAAAGTTGGATTGGAACAAATTTGCATGTAATGTGACAATCATGTTAGCGGCAGGTTGCAGGACCTGGCCAAATCTGTGCAGTAAAGGTTCTTTAATACAATCACATTTAGTGGAAAGGACATCTTCCAGCTTCAAAGCCTTGAGTCTAATTCCTGCACAGATGTTGTATACTTTATGCCTGAATCCTGGATATTAGTAAGGGCCAAGGGTAAACGGACAGATTATTCATCTGACTCGATTTATTTTCATGGGGCTGGGACACCTGTACTTTTCAGTGCTGAATACCCATCAGGCTGCTGCAGATATACTGTTCTGTCCTTTCCACTAAGTACATTGGTAACACATCCATGCAATTTCTCCCAGTTTTGGAATTAAAAGCTGATATTTGGATCTGTCTCTATTTATTCTGCATGTATTCATTTCATTAGTTCTACCTAACTCTTCCGAACACTGGATGAAACGTGTGCTTTCTTCCTGTAGTGTACCATGTTCCTTATTTGCATGTGATCTTTATTCTTCATCACAAGCCTGAAGCTGTAAGTACATTATATGAGGGGCATTTATTTCATAGTCTTATTGTTTAGGCAGGGTACTGACTCTTCTTAAACAGACAAGAGACTTGGGGACAATACTCCATAGAAAAAAATATGCAAAGAGCTATTTCCTAGGCAAAGAAAACCATCTTGGAAGTGGCTCCCTATGAGTCTAAGTCTGCCTATTGGAATGTGACAAGGGAAGATGAGGAGACAATTTGTGCAATGGAAACACTGAAAGTTTCTTATTTCCCGGTCATGTCCAAATTGCAAATGATTATTGTTGCACCTTTAAGAGGGTTCAGACCAAGTGTTGAGCAAACTTCTGATTTCAAGTTCAGCGTACAAGGTTCAGGATATCTAAGAATTCAGTTATGGATTGGGCTACCACGAGAACCCGGACCTTGAAAACAGAAGTTTGCTCATCCCTATTTAGACCCTCATAGTACGGTATGGATTTGCAGTGTGCGTGGCTTCCCACTGTAGGATTGTGGAAGAAATCAGGTGGGCACAGGTTAACCTTATTAAACCAGGCACGACGATGGCTGATATGGTTGACCCTGCTGATTCAGACGATACATTACTTATGATGCAGCTTTGCTTTGTTTTTCCCAAGAAAATCAAATTTTTCTTTGTGCTGGACTCCTCTGTCCAAGGCAGCCACCTCTACTTCCAGGTGAATGCTGAGGAAGCAGGAGATATTCTGAGCATGCTCTGATACATGGACTAACAGCACAAGCTCAGGAACCTAGGACCAGGCAAGATGTGTGGCCCTTTCAGTCGAGATGAAGTCCTGGAGCTGCAAGGGGTAGATGAACTCTAGCTCTGCGGGGGCAAGCCATCTCGTTTGCATATTAAGAATAAGTGAATTCTGCAACATTGCAGCACAAATATGGGATCATTTGAATCTATAGTTTGAACCCTACCAGACAATATGCCCAGTTTAATAGAGATGATCCTGCTGATAGATGGTCTACTGTAGAGTAGAGGTGACTGTTGCCTATGTTTTATAATTACTGCCCGAGCTGCGACTGGGTGCTAAGCAGTGATGGTGCCCAAATGCATTTTGCTGTTAAAGACCCAGAAGCTTGTTAGGCTCTGTTCACATCACATTTATGGGCACCGTGTAAAGTGTGCACTGGTGGATTATATGTTGAACGATCGCCTCTCACAGATGGCATACTGTG
The DNA here is from genome assembly GCF_905171765.1 of Bufo bufo. Taxonomy (NCBI): domain Eukaryota; kingdom Metazoa; phylum Chordata; class Amphibia; order Anura; family Bufonidae; genus Bufo; species Bufo bufo. The sequence goes on along the minus strand of NC_053392.1, from coordinate 236,817,151 downwards.
GCAGCGCCCATATTTCCAAACAAAATGCAGATTTTTTTTCTTCTTCTGGATATCATTGTATGGAATAACACTCATATGAGCAGATGATTTTCACATAAAAAGCGCTGATCAATCCAATAGGAAGTCACTCAGCACTCAGTTTAATTTTCATAGGGCAATTATTGGAATTGGCTTGAAAGAGAGTTGTTACAATTTTTTGGTTTAAGTCACTGCTCTCATAGTTACATTGTCTGCAGCACATGGGATGAGTTATGCCCACATAAAAGATGGGATCAATAACGTACAGCCCCTGTTCTTTTGCTGACTGAATGCTGGGCATGCCTACATGGTGGCAATGATCATATCAACATTGGCCAGTGTATCGGGTAGGGCAAGCATGAAGCTGTTCAGGCTGACACCGCCTTTGCCTGCGCATTGTCACAGACAGCCGGTTTGGCACTTTAAGCCTGCAGCGTTCAGTGACTGTTGTTTGAACACATTGTTCTGGCATGAGCAGCTGTGTTGTGTGAAAATTTCTTTCTTTGGCATGCTACGTTGGCACTGTGCGTAATTTCCCTGGAATTTTCGTTCCCCTTCCACGTGCTGGATAAAATACACAATCACACATTTCATTAGATCTTTATTTTAAACATTATTAAATAAATCCTGTGCTTGTAATGCCAGGCCCAATGCTGTTACACTGTGCAGTAGAAACTGCTACAATGAAAACAATGCTCCTGTAGGGGATTACATGTCGTAGTTTTATTCTGGCCACCTCTCTGCATGTTTGCCGTGCTGCCGCCGGAACTCTGCCCCCCCCATTGTAATTAATGGGGCCGGAGCGGTAGTTCAGGGGCACACATGCACTAGCTGCAGCACGGTTCCTTGCTGCTAGTTTGAAAGTACCCTAAACCCCAGAGCATTAAAAACATTTTTGCAGTATGATTTTAAACAAGGTAATCCAGCAATTGCTAATAAAGACCTATCCTCAGGATAATTTATGATCACATCGGTGGGGGTCCAAATCGCAGCTGCCCTCCGATCTGCTGTTTCAAAGAGGCTATGGGCTCACTGGAGCTCTGAGCGCAGCTGGCTCCCATCAGCTTTCCAAGAACAGCGTCGTACATCGTATAATGGCAGTGCTTGGTATTGCAGCTTGACGTGAATGGGGCTGAATTGTAACTAGGCCATGTGACCGATGTACAGTGAAATCACATGGCCTAGGAAAAGGCCGCAGCACTCACGGAACGCTGGCTTCTTCTAACAGCTGATTGGTGGGCTTTCCAGGTGTCATTCTGATATTGATGACCTATCCAGAGGACAGGGAGGTCATACTTGTGGCCCTCTGGCTGTTGCAAAACGGCAACTTCCATCATCTCTGGACAGCCTATAGCAGTGATGGCTAACCTTTGGCACTCCAGCTGTGGTGAAACTACGACTCCCAGCAATGCTCTATTTCTTTCCGTGGAGTCCTGAGAACAGCCAAGCAAGTGTGCATCTTGGGAGTTGTAGTTTTCCCCACAGCTGGAGTGTTGGAGGTTAGCCATCACAGGTCTATAGCTACAACAGCTGGAGGACCATGTGTTTGACATTCTTGTTTTCAGTTTACTCTGCTGCAGTCATCTATAAGGTCACCAAACTGTCTCTAAAACAAGAAACCAAGTTGGGCCATGGGCACCAGGTGTGGGACCATATCACTCTGTTGGTCTTTGGTTGGTTGGCATATACCGGAAGAGGAAGAAAACCTCGAAGGGACATCGAAGGGTTGCTTGGGCATTGTAGGTGGGATATTGGAAGTGATTTAAGCTGTTGTGAACTAATTTGCTAGAGCACTTAGATGCTCGTGTGAAAAAGCTTGGCTTGATTTGCTGTTAGTCGGATACCGCAGTGATGCTCCAGTTCCTGGGTAGAGTCTATATATATATATATATATATATATATATATCATGTAATAGAGTCTGCGTCTTGTCTGCACTTCTAGGCTTGAGATTATGATCAGTAGGGAGACCTGAAACGGCTTTAACATTGTATGTGAAGAGGAGTGCACATCACACCAGCGCCAATCCATAGCATCTTCCATTACTGCAAGGTCACAGCTATTTCACAAGAGGAAAATGCTTTTATTCAATTGTATTTCCTTCATAGCTTTAATGCTTCCTATGAAATTTCAATACTCTGCCTCTCAGATACTGGTTCCAGCATGATGGAGGCAAATTAATTGATATGTTTTGTAGGATGGTAATTTAATCATAAACGCAATCATTTTTCATTAAATGGAACCTGTCATCTGGATTTTGGGTATAGAGCTGAGGACATGGAGTGCTAGATGGCCGCTAGCACATCTGCAATATCCAGTCACCATAGCTCTGTGTGCTTTTATTGTGTAAAACCCCCGATTTTGATACATATGCAAATTAACCTGAGAGGAGTCCTGTATGTGAGATGAGTCAGGGACAGGACTCCTCTCAGGTTAATTTGCATATGTATCAAATCAGTTTTTTTACACATTAAAAGCACACAGAGCTATGGGGACTGGGTATTGCAGATGTGCTAGAGGCCATCTAGCAACCCATGTCCTCAGCTCTATACCCAAAATCCCGGTGACAGGTTCCCTTTAAATGTTAGATTGATATGTTGGCAGATGGTGTCTTGATTTGACGAAGTATATAGTTACTCCTAGCTTCACTCAGAAGTTATTATTTGGGTTATTTGTAATCTAACATTGTAGGATCTCATCTTGTCTGCCACTGGGAGAAATTCACAGGCGTTTTTAGGCTCACAAATGGTGGCCAGATCTTGGCAAATATAAAATGGATACATGGGGGGAGATTTGTTACAAAAACTGGCGTAAAGGAATACTGGCTTTGTTATTCTTAACAACCAATCAGATTCTACTTTTCATTTTTCAGAGCTCTTTTGGAAAATAAAAGGTGTTATCTGATTGGTTGCTATGGGCAGCTAAGCGAGTTTTCATTTACACCAGTTTTGATCAATGTCCCATGGGCTTCGTTATAGGACTTAAAAAACACACCAAAACAACATGGTGTTTAAAAAAAAAAAAAAAAAAGTGCAAAATTTGTCGAGGGGACCTTACCCCTTTACAGAGTGGACGGTAAATGCTGATTTTTTAAATATAACTTTTTTCCTTGTGTTTAGAGGCTTGGTTGGTTGTGCTGTGCCCAAATAGCTGCCTATGCATTTGGTATACCAAACCCAAATGTTATTTGCCAAAATTTGCCTGAGACCAACACAGTGTATAGCTATTTCCAATTAATCTTGGTTTGTTTAGTCCAGAGCTTTTGTTTAATGACACCACAACACTTGACAGCATTGTTTTCCATTTTTGTAATCATGAATTCTAGGTTTTGTAATATTTCACATTCTCCAGTTTTACTGCATCCAAGGGGCTAGTTACTACAGCGCTGCTCCCATTGAAGTCAGTGTGAGCAGCGCTGCAGTGACGAGCTCCATCCACTACAGAGTTGATGTTGTGTAGTTCCATCGCCCACTTCCTGTAACAATGCTACACCCAAACAGCTGATAGGCGAGGGTGCGGGGGTGTCTGACCCCCACCAATCAGGTAATGGTCAGTCTATCCTGAGGATAGGCCATCACTTAGTAAAACATATTTAAACATTTTTCAAACCAGCACCTGAATCAGAATTATTTTGTAATTTCACGTAATTCAAAATTTAGTATTGCCAGTGAGCTGTTCTATAAAATATATCTGTATAGCGCCACCTGCTGTTTGTTCATGTCCTTATTTATTTGTCCGTCCCACTGAGCTGCTCAGTTTAAATCTTCAACTGCCACCAGCCGTATGTTATGTTAGAAGTTGTGGCAGTTATAGGGAGAGAGCTGCGGCAGAAAGGACACTCCCCCTTAGCTGCCAGACTGAATAGAATCTAGCAGAGCTAGATAAAAACTTAAAAAATATATCCAGCTTAACCAGGTGGATAAAGATGCCTCAAGCAAAACTATTTTTCAGATGATATAGCAAATATATAGTGGAGAACTTCAACCTGTTTTTCTCAAACTGTAATGAGCCTACAACTCCCAGCATGCTGTCAAATGCCTGATTTGAGTTGTAGTTTTCCAACAGCTGGAAAGCCACGCATTAAAAACCACTGCACACGACCCTAATGTATTTTATGTTCCGCAAAACACGAATACCATCCGTGTGCCACCTGTATTTTTTTGCAAATCCATTGACTTCAGAGGGTCTGTGGACCACATTTTTCAGACCAGATTAAGACATGTTCTGTAATTTGCAAAACAGACATATGGACGCGGACAGCACACTGATGACATCAATTGTAGCTTCCTTGCAGAATTTAAAGGTGGATTTTGGCTACTTTCACACTATCGTTTTTGCTGCATTCGGCAGGGCTCAGCAAAAACTCTTCCGTTACTGATAATACAACCATCTGCATCCGTTATGAACGGATCCGGTTGTATTATCTCTAACATACCCAAGATGGATCCGTCATTAACTCCATTAAAAGTCAATGGGGGACGGATCCGTTTTCTATTGTGTCAGAGAAAACTGATCTGTCCCCATTGACTTGCATTGTGGGTCATGACTGATCCGTCTTGCTCCGCATCCCAGGACGGAAAGCCGGTTTGCTCTCCAGTATGACAACGGAACGGAATGCATTTTGGTGTACTCCGTTCTGTTCAGTTTAGTTTTGTTCCCATTGACAATGAATGGGGACAAAACTGAAGCATTTTTTTTTTTTCCGGTATTGAGACCCTATGATGGATCTCAATACCGGAAAATATTAAGGCTAGTGTGAAAGTAGCCTTAGACGAGCAGATAATCGTTTAAGTGATCGCTGACACGAGTGACTACTGACTGAACGCTATAGCAGACAACTAGCATTTTAAACGAAAGGATTATTGTGTACATAGTTGATACGGTTGAAAAAAGACGTAAGTCCATAAAGTTCAACCAAGGGATAGGTGGGGACGCAAATCCCAGAAGGAAGTGAGACTCCTGAGATTTCTACACGTTTTCATAAGCATTAATGTTGTTTACTTTTAAAAAATCATCTAAACCCTTTTTAGAACTTTCCAATGTTCCTGCTGTGACCACGTCCGGAGGAAGTCTATTCCACAGCTTCACCGTTCTTATAGTAAAGAAGCTTTGACGCTTATGGAGACTGAACTTTTTCTTCTCCAGTCGGAGGCAGCGCTCCCTTTGTCTTTTGAGGGCATTTTACATGGAACAGTTTTTCACCGTATTTTTTGTATGGCCCATTTATATATTTGTATAGGTTAATCATGTCCCCCCTAAGACGTCTCTTCTCAAGACGAAATCATTTCAATTCTTTTAATCTTTCTTCATAACTAAGACCCTCCATGCCCCTTATCAGTGTAGTCGCTCTCCTCTGTACTTTTTCCAGCTGCAGTGCATCCTTTCCCCGGCAGTCAGAGACGGCGGGTGAGCCGAGGAGAAGGCAGAAGCAGTGCATCAGCGCTTCTGCCTGCTCTTAACACAGGTGAGCGGCGGGTTGTGCAGTGTAGACCCGGCGATCACGTGAGCCTCACCAGCTCTGCCCTGTACAAAGCCCCCCTCAGCAAGCTGGTTTTCCCTATAACGGGGGCTCCAGTTGCAAGAAAAAGTATGTGAACCCTTTGGAATGATATGGAATTCTGCACAAATTGGTCATAAAATGTGATCTGATCTTCATCTAAGGGTACTTTCACACTAGCGTTTTTCTTTTCCGGCATAGAGTTCCGTCACAGGGGCTCTATATCGGAAAAGAACTGATCAGTTTTATCCCCATGCATTCTGAATGGAGAGTAATCCGTTCAGGATGTCTTCAGTTCAGTTATTTTGACTGATCAGGCAAAAGAGAAAACTGTAGCATGCTACGGTTTTATCTCCGGCGGAAAAAACTGAAGACTTGCCTGAATGCCAGCTATTCTGGCTTCATCAGGGGTTTGCCCAAACCCCTGATGAAGCCAGAATAGCTGGCGAAACATGTTGGGGGGCGGAATTTAGGTTTTTAATCTGACCACATTGAGTCCTTGCAGGGATCTGTGTGCCTGATATACTAATATATGCTGCCATCAGGTCTGCTCAATCTTGGTGTTTATACCCCAGACACGGGGGCCAAGCAGTTATCAGGCACTGTTTGAATCTGTCTATACAGCAGGGATGCTGGTGTGTGGTTGAGTGGTGTTGGTGCACTCCCGCCAATCCATACACCGTAGTGCCCCCTTATACACAGCAAGTCTCATGGGGTACAGTGTTTTTAACCCTATAGGTAGCTCACAATTTGTTATTTTCACTCGTGTTTTAACATGAACAAGTAAAAGTTATGTTTTTAGTCTGGGACAAGAGTGGTTAGTAGCCGTATAGGCAGTAGTGTTTAAGTAATAAATTTAACCCTTCCCAGATAGGGCCCTTTATAAGTAGTCATCTTTTTATTGAACACACCATGTAAACATTCACAGTGCAGGTGGAAAAAGTATTTGAACCCTTGGATTTAATAACTGGTTGAACCTCCTTTGCCAGCAATAATTTCAACCAAATGTTTCCTGTAGTTGCAGATCAGACGTGCACAACGGTCAGGAGTAATTCCTCTTTACAGAACTGTTTAAGGCTACTTTCACACTAGCGTTCGGGGCTCCGCTTGTGAGTTCCGTTTGAAGGCTCTCACAAGCGGCAGAATGCATCAGTTTGTCACCATTTGTCCTCCGCTCAGCAGGCGGACCCCTGAACGCAGCTTGCAGCGTTCGGGTGTCCGCCTGGCCGTGCGGAGGCAAACGGATCCGTCCAGACTTACAATGTAAGTCAATGGGGACGGATCCGTTTGAAGTTGACACAATATGGCTCAATTTTCAAACGGATCCGTCCCCCATTGACTTTCAATGTAAAGTCAAAATGGAATTGTTTTGCATTATCATGAAAAAAAAAAATGTAAAAAAAAAAGTTAAATTTTTTTTATTTTTTTTCATGGTAATGCAAACGGATCCGTTCTGAACGGATCTAAGCGTTTGCATTATAGGTGCGGATCCGTCTGTGCAGATACCAGACGGATCCGCACCTAACGCAGGTGTGAAAGTAGCCTTAGTTCAGCAATATTCTCGGGATGACTGGTGTGAATCACTTTCTTGAGGTCATGCCACAGCATCTCAATCGGGTTGAGGTCAGGACTCTTACGGGGCCACTCCAGAAGGCGTATTTTCTTCTGTTTAAGCCGTTCTGTTGTTGATTTACTTTTATGCTTTGGGTCGTTGTCCTGTTGCAACACCCATCTTCTGTTGAGCTTCAGCTGGTGGACAAATGGCCTTAAGTTCTCCTGCAAAATGTCTTGATAAACTTGGGAATTCATTTTTCCTTCGATGATAGCAATCCGTCCAGGCCCTGACGCAGCATAGCAGCCCCAAACCATGATGCCCCCACCACCGTACTTCACAGTTGGGAGGAGGTTTTGATGTTGGTGTGCTGTGCCTCTTTTTCTCTACACATAGTGTTGTGTGTTTCTTCCAAACAACTCAACTTTGGTTTCATCTGTCCACAGAATATTTTGCCAGTTCTGCTGTGGAACATCCAGGTGCTCTTGTGCAAACTGTAAACGTGCAGCAATGATTTTTTTTGAACAGCAGTGGCTTCCTCTGTGGTATCCTCCCATGAAATCCATTTTTGTTTAGTGTTTTACGTATCTTAGATTCGCTAACAGGGATGTTAGCATATGCCAGAGACTTTTGTAAGTCTTTAGCTGACACTCTAGGATTCTTCTTCACCTCATTGAGCAGTCTGCGCTGTGCTCTTGCAGTCATCTTTACGGGACGGCCACTCCTAGGGAGAGTAGCAGCAGTCCTGAACTTTCTCCATTTATAGACCATTTGTCTTACCGTGGACTGATGAACAGCAAGGCTTTTGGAGATACTTTTATAACCCTTTCCAGCTTTATGCAAGTCAACCATTCTTAATCATAGGTCTTCTGAGAGCTCTTTTGTGCGAGGCATCATTCACATCAGGCAATGTTTCTTGTGAAAAGCAAACCCAAAACTGCTGTGTGTTTTTTATAGAGCAGGGCAGCTGTAACAACACCTCCAATCTCCTCTCATTGATTGGACTCCAGTTGGCTGAAACCTCACTCCAATTAGCTCTTGGAGATGTCATTAGTCTAGGGGTTCACATACTTTTTCCACTTGCACTGTGAATGTTTTCATGGTGTGTTCAATAAAAACATGGTAACATTTAATTATTTGTGTGTTATTAGTTTAAGCAGACTGTGATTGTCTATTGTTGTGACTTAGATGAAGATCAGATCACATTTTATGACCAATTTGTGCAGAAATCCATATCATTCCAAAGGGTTCACTTACTTTTTCTTGCAACTGTATATATAGTCACAAAAATCCACGGCACTCCTTAAAAGTGAAAAATGTGCTATTTATTCACACGTCATACAGCAACGTTTCGGTTCTCTCTCAGAATCTTTCTCAACCACTTCGCTTGAGAAAGGTTCTGAGAGAGAACTGAAACGTTTCTGTATGACATGTGTGAATAAATGGCACATTTTTCACTTTTAAGGAGTGCTGTGGATTTTTGTGAATTGTCTACTACCCAGAACCGAGGGGCTACCGCTGGCACCCATTTTACAGTTGGCAAAGGAGTGCTGCCCTACTTTGTATGTATGTGTGTGTGTATATGTATGTGTGTGTGTGTGTATGTGTATATATATATATATATATATATATATATATATATATATATATATATTGAAAATACAAATAAAAAAATAAAAAAAAAGACCTTGGGGGACATACAGTGCTGCAAAAATATATTAAAGAAAAGGAAAATTTTTTGCAAAAAATATGTAAAAGAAAACTATAAAAAGGAAAAAGTTCTAAATAAAATTTTTCACTGTCATATTATGTGGCAAAAATATATTTTAAAAATTACAAAATAAATAACATACAATTAAAAGGAAAATGTGCAAAAAAAAAAGTCAGTGTCCCCCAAAGGTCTTTTTGTAGAAGAAATACCGGTATTTTTTTAAAAATAGAAAAGGGAAAAACGCCCACACTAACCAAAACCATTGCAATTATCACCCCATTCATGTGACACTATACATATTGTATAATAAAACAATCCAACACATATAGGGAACTAATTATAATAATTTGCATAATTAAATAATGAGCTATAGTTTGAATAAAAATGAGTTAAATATATATATTTTTTTTTTACAGTTTACCCATAATAAAACTAAAAAAATAAAAGCCCTATGTTATGTAATAAAAAGCTGCAAAAGTTATTTTGGTTGTCCAAAAAATAAAAAAGTTAGAAGTGTTTGAACCATGAGCGCTAAATTACAAAAAAGTGACTGGTCATTAAGGCCTTTTCAGGCCTATTCATTAAAGGGTTAACCAATAAGTGCTTTCCCAGCTAGTAAGGCCTTATACACACGACCGTACCTTTTTTTGGTTCGCAGGACACCAGCTATGTGTGTTCTGCATTTTGCAGAATGGAGTAACGGATGCGGACAGCACATGGAGTTGAAGTTGAAGTGAACAGATCCACGCCACATAAAAAAATGCAGGTCAGATGCGGACCAAAACAATGGCCGTGTCCGTGAGCCCTCAGGGAAAATGCTTACTGGTTATTGCAGGGCACCTACAGTATATCTGGGGGTACAGGAGGTGGTAATAACCAGTGAGCGCCATCCTCTGCAGTGAAGTAGAGTGCTCATTTGTGAATAGAAGGCAGGAAGGAAACGCTACTTAAAGGAGTTTCCTAGTTAAAATGATTTTTTAACAAGTTCCTGCAGCATAGTCCCTGAAACAGAAGATTCCTACTTTCCTGCTCTGTGCTGCTCTCGCCGTCTCCATCCTCCTGTCTCGGAGCACCTCTACAGCAAATGACTGGCTTCATCGGTGAAACGCTGCTTGTGGCCACATCACTACTGAAGCCAGTCATTGGCTGGAGAGGTACAAGTGACTATGCCCATATCCAACCGTATGTAAACAGCGCCGGAACCAGAAGATGGAGACAGCGGGAGCAGCAGGAGAGTATGAATCTTCTCTTTCAGGCCCATGCTGCAGGAACGTGTTAAAAATCATTTTTTACCAGGAAATCTCTAAGCCCCTGTTACACGGCACAATATTCAGGACAATTACTGGGAACAAGTGTTCATAGGAGCGCTCATTCCTGATATCTGGCCGGTATAATCGTGCCGCTGATCAACCGATAAACAAGGAATCACTCGTTTGTCAGCTGATTTGCATATTTTCATATCAGGATGAAAGATGTACAATTATCATCAGCACATCTCACCGTGTAATCAGGAATGTGCTACCGATAATCGATAGAAGTGAATGATGGAGGAATTACTGTGGTAGCGACCATTCCTCCCCAGTCACTTTACATTAGCCTGTGTAATAGGCTGATGCAAACAAGCACTGATTAACTTCTTCTTTTTTTTTTTGCGGCCCCTTGAAATTGCGATGGGACAATGCGGCCCCCAGACCAAAAAAGTTTGTGCACCCCTGATCTTCTCTATATGTGACTTGCCCAGTGTTACATCCCCTAGAGAACATATGAAGCACAGAGATTATTACTACCAAGACGCAGAACTTTACATTTATCCACATTGAACCTCATTTGCCAAGTTGATGCCCAATCACTCAGTGTTCAAGTCAGCTTGTAGTGTGTGGACATCTTCCATAGACCGTACAGTTCTACACAGCTTAGTGTCATCTGCAAAAATAGATATGGTGCTATTAATCCCGTCCTCGATATCATTAATAAATAAATGAAATAATAAAGGGCCCAGCACTAAGCCTTGGGGTACACCACTTATAACCCGGGACCATTCTGTATAGGAATCATTGACCACAACTCTCTGGACACGGTCCGTCAGCCAGTTTTCAATCCAATTGCAAACGATACTTTCCAAGCCTTTCCAGAAACACTACATCCACAGCTGCCCCTCTGTCCAGGATACTACTCACCTTCTCATAAAAACTAATCGGGTTAGTATGAAAACTTCTGTCCTTGGTAAACCCATGTTGGTTATCACTTATACTATTATTTACAGTCACATACTCCTGTATAAAGTCCCTTAAGAGTCCATCAAACATTTTTCCCACAATAGAAGTTAAACTAACTGGTCTATAATTACCTGTGGAGGAACTAGATCCTTTTTTGAATATGGGCTCCACATTTGTCTTGCGCCAATCACTTGGTACTAAACAATTTAGCTTTTTTTCCCAGTCATATAATTGTTGATACGCCTGCCTACACAGGTCTCTCTATAGTCAAGAATGTACACTATGCACACGATACACATTTACATAACGTAATTCATTAACGACAAACGATGATTTTACTTGTTCGCATCAACAATTTCACAGACTTTGAACGAGCGTTTTTGGGTCAGATTGCTCAATCGTTAGAAACATTTACATGCCACGATTGTCATCCATCTTCCTTCACTTGCGTTCAAATCGTGACCATTATCTGCTCGTCTCAATCCACTTTGTCGTAGCTGGTGGTTAGCAGTATTGTATTTAACCTGTGTAAATGTTCACAATGATTATACCTGTTGATCTGAATGTAACAGGTGTCCAGATTTGTGGCCTCCTTCTTGCGAGCCTGAAAAGCCTTGGACAGGTCAGTGTTTCATCCTATTTCAAGGCCGCTTGTCACACTTCTCCAACTACTGTATTATGTTCCCATAACTCTTGCTAGTCTTTGCTTTCCCTCAAATGACATTTCTGCATTTGACATCAGCACACTGCACACTATTGATTTCTGTCTCTGCTTCTCGTTATACATTAAGACCTCAGCGGGCTGCTGTGGAACATACTGTTCTGTAACTTTCCTCGAGCCATCTCTCACTCGCTATTTGACAGGTATAAATATGGACTAGTAGAAGAGTGCTGATAAAGAAAATAAAGTCCAGACAACAGCCACTTAGCTTAGTACCTCTTAGTATTTGCGTTAGTGTAATATACATGGAGTTTGTATAGGAATCTGAGAGCATAGAAGCTGCACTTAACCACCTGAAGCTTCATATAAATGGGAATGTAATATTAAACAGGTAATCGATTTTATAGAAAAAAGCTAATGTGTTTGTGTGTGCGTATATTTCTAGATACAGATATAAAACAATATCATATTGTCCTAAACAAACAACGTTTAAAGTGTCACTAAACCTTGAAAAAACGTTTCATATGTCATAGCGACATATCAAAGATGTTGGTGGGGTCTGAGGGCTAAGATCCCCATCGATCCCTAGAATGAGGAAGGAGAAGCTCTCGCATAGCTGCACGAGGAAGAAGCGAGACGGACTCCGTAGAAAGTCTATGCACCCATCTTGAATCCGTGTCCTGCAGCGAGGAGAGAGAGAGAGTGCGCTATGTGGTGGTCTCAGCACTCAGACCCCCAGTAATCAAAACCTTTCATATGTCTCTATGACATATCAAAAGTTTTTTCAAAGTGACCATGTGACAAAAAAGTCGAGGTACGAGGATATGCGATCTACCATTGAGAATTTTGCATAGGCTGAGCAGTTAGGGAGAGAGTCAGGTCTGTTGCAGGGCTCCCCCTTTTGTTCCTTAGTTTTGGATCCAGTCAGTCGGATCTTCCTTTTGTGTCTTCTTGTTTGCTGTACACCTTCCGTGACAATAAGAGAGCCATGACACACACTCTAGTTGAGGATTAGCATCGGCTGTGATTGTAGTAGGAATAAACTGTTGTCTTAAATGACGTTTTATGCAGCTCTCTTGAATTCTCCTTTTACACATGTTTTTGAGCCCCATCTATATTACCGGCTAGTTTTCACACGTGGACCTTATTGATATTTAAAAGTAGTTCCTTACTGTGTCTCCTGAATGGAAAAATTAATATTCCAGGTTGTTAATGTAAGCTTCCAGTGATCCACCTTCAGAATATGCATTCAATTTTTTAAAAAAAACATTCTCTTTAATGTTTATTCCCTGCCAGGCTACACATTCCTTTCCTTTCAATTTACTGTGGAGGAGAGATTCTTTACTGAGAGAGACTTAAATATTTTACACGAACAGGGAATTAGTGGCTTTTTGTGCATCTGTAGGGGAAATCTACCAGCTAAAAAGTCCTGTTGCCTGAGCACCTTTGAAACTGAATGAAAATGGGATAGGCTGGTAGGTGTATTGTGAGCTTAGGAGTCTTGTAGACAGTGACCCTGACCACGCAGCAGCTCCACTGTATATGAAAAGTGGCAGCCAAAGAAATGAGGAAGAAAAAGACATCTACAACACACTGGGCTTTAAAGGCTAAGGCCCCACAGAGGTGCTACATATAACCCAACGCTCAGATTTTTTTTCTTTTTTTTACTTGAGATTGGCTTTAAAAGTTTTCTCCCCATAAAATAAAAAAATAAATCACTAAATAATGTAATTTAGTTGTTTAGTTTATAGTCTGTTAAAGTCGTTGTTTGCCCACTGGACAGACTACTGTACCTTTTGGGGTTCTCCTCTGTCTCCCATGAAAAAAACACTTCTCTGCGGTCCCACCGCTACTCATGCAGAACCAGAAAGCAGCTTGGTTCCGTGACCGCTGCAGCCAAATACAGGCCTCAGTAGTCATAGATACTTGCTGTTATACATCACTGCTGTTATTGGCCTGAGCAGTCAGAGAACCAAACCACTCACTGGTCCTGCAGGGACTGGAAGCGGCTGGGAACAGAACATCGGTGAGTGGGTTTTTTTTTATGTTCAGGGGGAGAACCCCAGGGGTTGTCTGCACTAAAATCGGGCAACCCCTTTAATGTACTGTTGATTTGTTTGACTTTTGATATATGCCGACCTCTAATTGTAATTATAGCAGTGCATTTTGTAACTGTCATAATGCTTTTTGTGGACCCTAAACGAGAGAGAAATCTGCACCACTGAGCCATTTTACATTTACTGCCATTCTTTCCCTCCAACCTGCCTGTGTAGTGGACTGTCTACCACTATTCTGTCATTATATTGTGTTCCAAAGAAAGGGGAGAAAATTAAGGAAAGACCTGTATATCGTACCAAATCCTGGTTTGGCCAGTATAGCAGCGGTATACCCCCCCAAAAAATATAGAGATGCATAATGTAACTGTACTTGCTGTACTGGCTTAGCATAAATTACCATTTAGGAGTTTGGATCCTGAAAAATGGTGTACAGATTCAAGGTATACTTTAAATAATAAAAACTTGGTGTCATTTATCAAACAGAAATACATCTAAGGCTACTTTCTCTTGAATGCATTGGGGGACACAGCACTATGGGTATATGCCCAGCTACCACTAGGAGGCACTAGATATAAAAAAAAAAGGTTCGCTCCGCCCAGCAGGTCTTGCTGCAATTTTATTTTATTTTATTTTTTTTCTCTTTTTTTTTTTCTCTCTTCTGCAGGTTTTCATCTGCTGCAGGCGGGTACTCCATCGTGGGCTGCCACTTTAGCTGCACCCCATGCGGGCGCGTACCCAGGTACCTCGCCGGTCACCCAGTCCCCATTGACTGCATCCGCAGTGGCATGCCGGCTTTCCCACTGTCACCGTGTTGAGTCTGCCGATGGGGTGACCCTGCGGCGCCTGAAGACATCGGACGGTGAGTATTCCTCCTGCATCCCTGTCCCAGAATTAGTGGGGGTCCAGGGTGAGGTCCCCTGTTGTGGCCAGGGTGTGGGATCCATCCTTTCTCTCCGGGGGGGGGGAGGATTCTCTCTCTGGGAGAGGGAGGGGGACCTTCCTCTCTTACTTTCTCCCTTTCCCCCCTGGCCTCCTTTTCGCTTCTCTGGCTCCAGCCGCCACTGCAGTTTTGGGTCATCGCTGGATGTCCTCCACCATGCAGAATCCTTCTGGGTTGTCAATGACATGCGTCTTCGCTGGTCGTCCTCTGTTATGGCTGTGACAGAACCAGTGAGTGCCACACTCCTGCCGGCGGGTGGACTTCTCCGCGGCTTGCTCTGGTATCGGACGTGGTCCCGTACCTCTTCCATGGTCCGGGCGTTCTTGGTACTCCCTTATATTTTCTGATTAGTTGTGCTACATGACAGAAGGGCTGTTCCCTGGACCTCGCCATTGTCTGCACCTGTCAGTTCTTTCCCCCTTCCTTTGGGGTTTCATTGTACTCTGCTGGTAGCTGGTCTCTACATGTCAGTGTAGTCTCTCCGGCTTCCCCGGCTGACTTCTGCATCCTTCTGGAATATGGATGTTTTGCGTTTCTTTTACTGCTGTACTTGCCCCTTCTGGGACAGTGTTTTGGCTGGTTACTACACTTGGGATGGTTGGTCACCCGTGGCCGATGTTATTTCCTTGTTTTTCTGGCTATTGTTGTCCTTAGGTGGTCCGGTACTTTGGACCCTTCTTGAGTCCCTGTCCGGGTAATCCTGCTTGGGGTCCCTGAACCCACTCTTTCTTAGACCATCTAGCTAGCAGCTCCCTTCTGGGGAAGCTTCCCTTGGCTTTTGACCACACAGGCTCTGTATGACAGCTGCTTCTTTTGGCCCGGTTTGCTCCTTTTTCCCTCCTGGGTCCTCAAGGGTTGTTGCCTTCTTGAGATTCTAACCTCTCTTCCCATCCCCCCCAGGTCAAGTACCTGGTACCTAGTTGTTTAGTGCTATAGTTTGCAGTTTACATTATATGGTCATTTTTGGGACGGAGCTTTCCCTCGTTTGGAGAACTGTTCCTCCTTCTACTCCAATATCTCTCACACTAGTGGGTCTCCGCTTGTATTACCAGGGCCTGCGATTAGTTCCTTTTTTCCCTGTGGCTTTATGTAGCTAGGGATTTTCTGGTCTTACATTTTACAGCGATATTATGTCTTCCAGAGGCTTGTTCCTCGCCTCCTCTTATGGGAAGCAGGTCTTTTCTCCTCACCATTACCTAAGACCCCCCTTCTCCGAGGGTTGGCTGTTTTCTCTGGCAGGAAGAGTTTTCCACCTTCTCTTGGGTGTTTCTCCCCCCCCCCCCCCCCCTTTCTTGTTGTGAAATGAGGCTCGCTCCCTTCCCTTGTGAGTCTTTGTTATGATTTCTCTCAAGCGTTTAGCCTCCAGTGCTTCTTTGTTTCCTCTCTACACTGGGGCCCTTACATGTGGTTGGCCACGGACAGGCCGTTTTTTGGTCTGAGACAACTTCAAGTTTTAGTCTTTGGTTGAGGACTGCTTCCGTCTTTTTTCCAGGCATTGTCTATTTTGTCTTGTTGGGTCTGCCTCTTAGGGCTTCTCCTCCTGGAGATTCCTTATATATGCAGAGCACTAGGTTATTTCCAACTTACATCTTTCCATATGCGGAGCGCTAGGTCGTTACAACAGACGTTGCTATGCTACTCTCCTGTTTCCTCAGGGGGAGCCCTGGTTCTTCTAGATCCTTTCTCTGGCTCTCTAGTGCACTCTTGTCAACCTCTCGCGTGGGACACCTGGCCCTGTCCCTTATCCTCTAGAATTATATTGTTTCCCACCTTGGGTGTAGCTGGGTGTTCCCTTGTTCCTTCTTGCAGGCCTGGTTTCCCAGGCACCTGTCCTTGGGATCTTCACGGTCTCCCTTTTCTTTGGAACCATTTCATGCTAGGGTCTCTAGTGGTCCTGTTGGGTCACATGGTTCTTCTACACCTGTGCATCTTTCTTTTTGCATGAGGTTTCAATCCCACCCTCGAGGACTGCTTTAGGACATCCCATGGTGCTGTGTCCCCCAATGCATTCAAGAGAACTGGATTTTTGTACTTGCCGTAAAATCCTTTTCTCGTATAATGCATTGGGGGACACAGATACCACCCTCTGTTTTTACTTACTCTCCCTGTCCCCGGGCTGCTGTTTCCCGGTTCAGGATATGTTGGTTCTTCGCTTTTGTTTCTCTCTCCTACTGCTTTTGGTACAAACTGAATAGCCTAGTGCTGTGGAGAGGGTATAGCCCACCTGGGCAGAGCCAACCTTTTTATCTATCTAGTGCCTCCTAGTGGTAGCTGGGCATATACCCCATGGTGCTGTGTCCCCCAATGCATCCTACGAGAAAAGGATTTTACGGTGAGTACAAAAATCCAGTTTTCACATCTCTGCTTTCCCTTTCCGCTATTGAGATCCATCATAGGATGTCAATAGCGGGAGGAAAACGCTTCTGCTTTGTCCCCATTCATTGTCAATGGGGACAAAACTGAATGAAACGTTCAGTTTAGTTGCCTCCACATCGCAGACAGAATAACACTGCAAGCAGCGTTTTTCTGTCCGCTATGTGGTGCGGAGCAAGTCATGACTCGCAATGTAAGTCAATTGGGACGGATCCGTTTTCTCTGACACAATAGAAAACAGATCCATCCCCTATTGACTTTCAATGGTGTTCATGATGGATCCGTCGTGGCTGTTTTAAAGATAATACAATCATATCCGATCCTAACGGATGCAGACGGTTGTATTGTTGTGACAGAAGCGTATTTGCTGATCTAAGACTGATCCAGCAAAAACGCTGGTGTGAAAGTAACCTAAATTAGGCGTGTCTTTGGCACAAAGGTCCTTTGTGCCGTAATCTGCGACTTCTCCCCATTCACGCCATGTCTAAAAAAGTGGACGGGGTTGGGCCAGTAGGCCCTTCCCATTTATCATTTTTGGTTTAGATGTAAGACGGCTAGAAAGCTGTCTTACATGTAGAAGTGGCGGGGGATCCATCGCCAGGTATAGGGGTTATTAAGACTGGCATCTAAAATGCCAGTCTTACTAAATGTGCCCCTTGATCTTTAAACTCTACTGTTGCTCCTGTTTGTATATCTGTCAGTTAAATGGTCTCTCAGAAAAGTAGGCTTAGGCTACATGCACACGACTGTGTGTGTTTTGCGGTCCGCAGATTGCATCCGTATGCCATTTGCGGATCCATTGTAACAATGCCTAAAACGGAGAAGAATAGAACATGTTCTCTTTTTCTTTTTTTTTTGCGGGGCTACGGAACGGACATACTGATGCGGACAGCACAGCATTGAAATAAAGGGGTCCGCATGCATCCTATCCGCAAAAAAAACCTGAACAGACAAGGAAACAAACAACATTCGTGTGCATGTAGCCTTATGCTTATATGACAGAAACGTGTAGCTTGACTGAGAACCCAAACACATAGCGGTAAAGAAATTGCTTTTGCCAGCGTTATTACTGTATTTAATGAATGTGAAACAGCAAATCAATACCAATAAACAGATTGGCAGCATAGGTCAGGCCTTGATGGATCCGGCTCTGCTCATTAGTAATATGTGGGTCTGTTGTTTTAGTTCTATGTTTTATCCTTTTATACTTTGCGCGTACAAATTGCTTTATGTTATTCTAGGCAAGTATTAAAATGTGTGGCTGTGGCCTTGGGGTGTTGGATATTCTGTATTGACGGCTTTTCAGGGTCGATGTCTGGGAATATTTTGAGATACAGGACTTTTAATGAAATTCATAGTCTTCCCTTGTAGCTTATAGTAAAGCTTTATATTACTGGAAAAATGATGTACCATGTGTCTGAACTGACTCTTTCAATTAACTATGGCGTGTTTGTCATTTGTTTTCATTTTATTCTAATGCATTTAGAGGTGGTTTAAAAGGCAAGTTTGAGGTTTGTCCGCATGGCCACTTCTTAATTCTTTAGATACCGCAGCAATGTGACCTATGTGAGCATGGAATGGCGCTCTCTATATTCTGCTACCAAGCTTTATGATTCGGGTCTCTCTATTGGGCCAAATTATGTTCCCAGCACCACACTTTCCTTGGGATGTGTTCCAGTGTGTAGGTTTTACATACTTTCTACCTTTGGAAGGACAACAAGGAGATTCTGAAAATAACCATACAAATTTGTGCACTATGCGTGCCATGTGAAATTTTTGTCCTTATGCTGCGCCTTTTCATGTAGCACATACCCCCAACCTATAGAATTTGAGTCACAAAGAGTATGTGACCCCTTCATGACTGCCCGGAATATAGAAATATAGACCCCAGACCCCTTAAAAAAATGCAGGATCCATTTACTACATCCTCAGAAAAAATCCCCTTCAATACAAATTTCTCCTCTGTGCAGACCCCACACCGCCCCTTTTTATAAACCCCTCAGACCCTTAAAGGGGTTCTTCACTTTTGCTATATTCAGATTTCATCTGAAGTCACTTTGTTCAAAACTTCGGAATAATACTGTATGGAGTATTAGAATGTATGGGCTCCAATGAGCCGAAGTAAGTCATTTACGAAGTCGCACGTGACTGAATAACTTTGGTAACTTCAAGTGAAATACCACTTTAAAACTTGAAACCAAACTCCGCTTCGGTTCCAACTAGTACCTCTGAACCGAAGGATTTGTAATCAATACCAGATCGGCGGGGGCCTGACTGTTGCACCCTAGACGATCATCTATTTGTAGAGAATTCAGAGCTCATGCAAATTATGTGTTCTGTAGACATTGCAGCAGCGAGCAGGTGTCATTATATCTTCTCTGTCCTACTCACTTCAATGGGATGACTCCCTTGTATTCACTTGATTAGAATGGAGCCATACCATAGAAGTGAAGGGGACAGTGTAGTTGTAATTACATCTGCTCGCCACTGCAATGTCTGTGGCGAGCAGGTAAACAAAGAAGAGAACACAGCCCTCGTACGAGCGCTGCGTTCTCTTCAAACAGATGATTGTGGGGGTGCCGGCGGTGGGGACTCTACCTGTCTGATGACCTACCTTGAGGATAGGTCATCAATATAGCAAAAGTGCACAACCTATTTAATAAAGACTCCAGTTTTCTAATTTACATAGACCCCAGATCAGACCTTCTAATTTATTCAGGCTCCAGCCCAGCCATTATTGCAGGCCCCAAACCAGACATATGAATACTAATATCTCCTCATTCCTGCATTCCTCTTTTCTCCTAGCCGCTGTCACAAACTGTCCTGGGTCTAACATCAGGATGTTTTCAGCAGTAGAGAGTAGCTGGATTGTGGGTGGTATGAGATTAAAATGATGAGTTGCCCGGGAGAAACTCCTTCTTATCCAGGTGACTGCACATCCGAATAAGGCCTCGTCCACATTTCTGTTTTTCACTGACGTGTGCTGTCCGCATTTTCCGCGGACCGCACACGTACCCGTTGATTTAAATGTGTCTGTTCACATTTCAGTGTTTGTTTGTTTTTTAGTTGTTTTTTTTTAAGTCTATGGGTCTGTGAAAATCACTGACACACATCCTTGTAGTGTCTGTGTTGTGTCCGTTTATCATAGGAGATTCTTCGGAAATGAATTTTCAGCTGAGCAAGGTCAGTGAATAACTGATGACACACGGATGGTAAAAACGGACACCTGGATCCTTCACGGACAGCTTCACGGATGAAACATGTACGCTTTTTTTCACAGACGTGACACTGACACGGAAATGTGAACGAGGCCTAATAAATAATTGTTGCAGACAACAGTAGAAAAGCGCCGCGCTTGGCATAGTAAATGTGGGCCATTGTGTTTTTGAATGGCTCTGCTGCAGTGAATGTCCTGAAATCTCTATAAAACCATAGTTGCATGACTACATTGTGGTTTTCTGTAGAAGCCATTCTAGGAGTTTTTCTCCTTTTATTCAAGGGGATTTTCCCACAATAAAAATGTATGGCATATTGATTTGATTTACAAGTAGCGGTAGTTTTGGTAAATACCGTACATACCCCATGTTAATGTGTACAGGCATCACAAAACCCAAGTCTGCCCAGTTCACATCTCTCAGAAGCTATCGTTGTATAGATCTTTCCTAATTGTGAGTAGGATGCTGGAGAGCACAGATGCAGGTGTGATGCACAGGCGAGGGCAGAGACAGTACGCAGTCTACCGCATACCACAGGGAGGGACAGAGGTGACTGGTTGTCGGTAGCCTACTGTCACCTATTGGAAGCAGCCTGGAGGAAGTTCAGTGATTACAGGAGATCACAGGTTTTACAGTTGTCACCCAGTCTGTCTATGGATTGCGGCTATGTAATGACCCAGTCATGTTCTACCCTTAATTGTATTATTTCAAGGTCAACAAGATGGAACTTAGTGACCTCAGACATCATAATTACTGGTGCCTATTCACATTGGAAACTCTTTTTAACAGATTCCCTTTTAATAAGGAAGTGTCCCCTTAGGAAGAAATGCAGATGGGTTATCAAAATTTTTTAGTTGCAGTTGTGGCATGGCTTATGGCACGGGGAGCCCAACCTTAACGCATAATGCCGTACATGTACAGCATTATGCGCAAGGAATTGCATGGAGTGGCTATGAGCCTCCTCCATACATTGGCGGCTGTGGGCTGTATAATACAGCCAGCACCCGGCCGCAATGACTGCGATAAGCAACGATACCGAAACCGGTCATTTAACCCCTCTGCTGCCATGTTCGACAGCATCGTCTGTGAGATAAGGCAGAGCAAGACCGCTCCCTCTGCCATCCGAATGGCGCCTCCACAGTAAAATTAGAGGGCTTCGATCGGTTATCATGACAGACTGGGACCTGCTGGAGTTGCCCATGCCTGTCATTGTAAGCCGCCTGCTAAGCTGTGCATGAGGTAGTGTGAGAATCTCATTCACCATAATAGATCTCTGTTATGGTAAATAACATAAAAGTTATGAAGTAAAGAAAAAAAAAATAATAATAATAATATTAAAAGTTGCCCCTTTTTTCCAATTTTACATAGGAAAATATATAAACAATAAAAAATCAAAATGTATGAACTATTAAAATATGTAAAAAAAAGTCTTACACGGTGAACGCCATTGCGGAAAAAAGCAATAAAACCAGTCGATTCATCTTTTTTTTTGTCACCTTGTCCCCCAAAAAATGTTGAATAACAGTGATCAAAAAGTTGTTTGTACCCCAAAAATGGTACGTCAGATCACATGCTCCTATCACATGGTCCATCACCACGGTGATGGACCATGTGATTGGAGCATGTGTTCTGACGTCACCACAGGTCCTTTAGCCCACAGCTCATCATTAAAGAAGAAAAGAAGAGACCGGTAACTACGCGATCAAGAGGAGAAGATGAGTTAATTTTTTTTTTATTTTTTTTAACCCTCAATTGATCACCTACTAAGCATTCTGTTTTCATAATGCTATTATTTTCCCTTATAACCATGTTATAAGGGAAAATAATACAGTGAATAGACTGTCACCTAGCAACCATGCGTGAAAATCGCACCGCTTCCGCACTTTTTTCATTTTTCACGCAACCCCATTCACTTCTATGGGGCCTGCGTTGCGTGAAAAACGCAGAATATAGAGCATGCTGCGATTTTCATGCAACGCGCAAGTGATGCGTGAAAATCACCGCTCATCTGAACAGCCCCATTGAAATGAATGGGTCGGGATTCAGTGCGGGTGCAATACGTTCACCTACCGCATTGCACCCGCGCGGAAATCTCGCCTGTGTGAACGCAGCCTTAGGGGTTAAACGGGTTGTCTCACTTCAGTAAATAGCATTTATCATGTAGAGAAAGTTAATACAAGTCACTTACTAATCTGTTGAGATTGACCAGATTGCCTCCTTTGCTGACTAGATTCATTTTTCCATCACGTTATACACTGCTCGTTTCCATGGTTACGACCACCCTGCAATCCAGCAGCAGTGGCCATGCTTGCATACTATAGGAAAAAAGAGTCGGTCTATGCGCACTCCCACAGTCCAGGCCACCTTCTCCTTTAATGTGCAAGCACAACCACCGCTGCTGGATTGTATAATGTGATGGGAAAGATGAATCCAGCCAGCAAAGGAGGCAATCACAGTGCTCCAGACAAAAAAAAATGACCAGGAGCCATTGGCTCCTAAACTAAAAAATTTAGGAGCCAAATTAGATTTTTTAGTCGCCAAATTTAAAATGCATCGAATTTTAAAAAAGGACTTTGAGAAGATGAGACGAAGGTCACAGTAGTGAGCCAGCACTACATATAGGAGAAAACAGCACCACATACCTCTCACATCCAGGGACATCTTCTGGGGGACAAGATGACTAAAAATAACGAATTGCGTGGTTTAGAGGTTTTTTTTCTGTTACGGCCTTCACCGAGCCGAAATATTTTTAAATATTTTAATAGCTCACACTTTTTGGGACGTGGCGATATGTAATATGTTTATTCTTTATTGTTTGTAAATTTTATATGTAAAACTGGGAAGGGGGCCATTTAAACTTTTAGTATTTAGGTGTTTTTTTTTGTTTTTTTTTAACTTTTTATTTAATAACCATTTCTTCCCTTAGGGACTAGAACCTGGATCTTTTCATCCCGTGTGCTATTCACCCTGATAGAGCTCTATCAGGGTGAATAGGATCTCACACATCTCCCTGCTGCTCTGTGCTTTGTGCACACAGCAGCAGGGAGCTGACCATGGCAGCCAGGGCTTCAGTAGCGTCCTGGCTGCCATGGTAACGATCTGAGCCCCAGCAGTGTAATCTGCCACCCATGAAGGGGATGGGATCCTGTGGCCACCATATGACAATGGGGAGGGGGGACTTGTGGCCAGTGATAATGGGGAGGGGGGGTGCACTGCACCACCAATGAATGTAATTAAAGAGGACCTTTCATGGGTCCAAAGAATATGAACTTAGTAGCAGGCTGCATAGAGCGGCGCCCAGGGATCTAAGTGCACTTACTATTATTCCTGGGCGCCGCTCCGTTGGTCCGCTGTGGCCCCCCGTATTTTCAACATTCAGAGCAAGGAGGAGGAGACGCCAGTGTCTCTCCTTCTCCCTGACAGCAGCACTGTCCAATCACAGCTCAGAGCCAGGGAGAAAAAAAAAATCCCTGGCTCTGAGCTCTGCGCTGTGATTGGACAGCGCTGCTGTCATGGAGACGGAGAGACACTGGCGTCTCCTCCTCCTTGCTCTGAATGTTGAAAATACTGGGGGCCACAGCGGGTGAACAGAGCGGCGCCTAGGAATAATAGTAAGTGCACTTAGATCCCTGGGCGCCGCTCTATGCAGCCTGCTACTAAGTTCATATTCTTTGGACCCACAAAAGGTCCTCTTTAACTCCTTTATACAATTGTCTGAAGCGGTATAACAGACCCGGCACCCGGCCTCAATAACAGGGCATGCGATCTGTGGCACCTGAGGGGTTAATTGCCGCGGATCGCATGCCCTGTTTTTGAGGCCGGGTCTGTGATACTGCTGCCTATACTTATGTTTTACATTCATTGGTGGCGCCGTGGCGACAGCTCCTCCCCTGCTATCTCCCCATTGGTGGTAGTGGCGGCCGCGTCACAGTGGAGAGGGAGGGACTCCTTCCTTCTCCACTGTGCTACTGAAGAGAACTTGGGCTAAGCAGGATCGCGGCGGTACAGTCGCAAATGGCGACAAGACTAAAAAGTCTTGTCGCCATCTGCAAATTTTAAGGCACATTGGCGACCGTTTTGGTCGCCATCTGGAGCCCTTCAATATGGACAATCGCATTACATTAGTAAGTGGTTTGTATTAACTTTATCCGCATGATAAATACATAAATACCACTTGCTGAAGTGAGACAACCCCCCTTTTGCAGTACTTTCATTTTGATGATCTGTCCACAAGATTGCCCTATCAATATCTGATCAGCGGGTCCAAAAACCCACTTCTCTGACAATTACCTGGGGCTTTAGAAAGGCAAAGCTCCATCCATAGTGCAGTGGATTGCTCCCATTCTCCTCAATGTAACAAGCTTTGTGCACTACACCATGAACGCAGCTGTGTAGTTCCGGCGCCACTGTGGGACAGCAGATTGGCGGTGACGGCAGCGGTTGTCAGACCCCCGCTAATCAGATTACAGTTATTATTAATAGCCTGTCTTAAGGATTGTCCATCAATATAAAACTAGCAGAAAACCACTTTAAAGTATACTTGTATGCAAAAAGTAATCTTACAAATGGAAAGCGGAATAACAATTCCGTGTTTCAGAGCCTGGCGTTTTGTTAATAAGTGTTACTTACGTGGTGTCGTTTAGCATTGTGTATATTTTGTATTCCCATTATGTGGACATGTTAAAAATAAGGTTTTGCTATGTGAGAACATCTGTGTGAAGATCCAGTTTTAATGTAGCTCGTCTGGTTGCTGTAGCAACATCACTCCAGCTCAGTGCGTTCAGCAGGATCAGGACACGGGGCTGTCATGCCTCAGTAATAATGCCGGCACTGACCAGATGTTAGAGCTTTCCCCATGCAGTCAGCCCGATCCTGTTTACACTCGCTAATGAAAAATATCCAGTAAGTTACCTACAAGAAACTCTGACCTAGATTTCTGTCTACTTCTATTATCAGTCTGTAGCTTTATCTCATTTCTGTATTCCAGTCTCCGATTCCATGGTCATAAAAGAACCTTTCTAAGAAAATACCATGTGCCCCTAGTATGACTTTAGTGTTGGAAGATTTTGTGTGTTTTCTTCTTTACATTCTCAGAAATAATTGAGTAAGGTCTCATGCACATGAAAGTGGGCCGCCCATGCCATGCATTGGGGGTCCCCATTGCACGCGCACCGTCCGTGTGGCATTCAACTCGAATGGGCCCGTGATCCGTCCGCAACACCAAAAAATTGAACATGTTCTGTTTTTTTTGCGGTGCGGAGGCACGGGCCGAAATGCCACTGAGGCGCTCCATAGTGCTTCTGTGGCCTTCCGCTTCGTGTCTACACACTGTATATTCTAGATCGTGGACCCAAGTGAACACGTCCGCATCCGTGATACGGTGCGCACACAAGACCGGTGTCCGTATATTGTGAACCAGCTGTTTGCCAGCCCCAATACGAGCCCTAATGTACAGTATGTTGCCATTATTACTTCATAGTGAAAATCTCTACCATTTCCACAAAAACAGCAGCATCAGTGCGAAATATGGGAAATATATATATATATATATATGTATGTGTGTGTATATATATATATATATATATATACAGTACAGACCAAAAGTTTGGACACACCTTCTCATTCAAAGAGTTTTCTTTATTTTCATGACTATGAAGGCATCAAAACTATGAATTAACACATGTGGAATTATATACATAACAAACAAGTTTGAAACAACTGAAAATATGTCATATTCTAGGTTCTTCAAAGTAGCCACCTTTTGCTTTGATTACTGCTTTGCACACTCTTGGCATTCTCTTGATGAGCTTCAAGAGGTAGTCCCCTGAAATGGTCTTCCGACAGTCTTGAAGGAGTTCCCAGAGACGATTAGCACTTGTTCGCCCTTTTGCCTTCACTCTGCGGTCCAGCTCACCCCAAACCATCTCGATTGGGTTCAGGTCCGGTGACTGTGGAGGCCAGGTCATCTGGCGCAGCACCCCATCACTCTCCTTCATGGTCAAATAGCCCTTACTTTCAAAGTTTTCCCAATTTGACTGATGACTTAAAGTATTGATGGCCACTCGTTTTTCTTTACTTAGCTGCTTTTTTCTTGCCATAATACCAATTCTAACAGTCTATTCAGTAGGACTATCAGCTGTGTATCCACCTGACTTCTCCTCAAGGCAACTGATGGTCCCAACCCCATTTATAAGGCAAGAAGTCCCACTTATTAAACCTGACAGGGCACACCTGTGAAGTGAAAACCATTTCAGGGTACTACCTCTTGAAGCTCATCAAGAGAATGCCAAGAGTGTGCAAACCAGTAATCAAAGCAAAAGGTGGCTACTTTGAAGAACCTAGAATAGGACATATTTTCAGTTGTTTCACACTTGTTTGTTATGTATATAATTCCACATGTGTTAATTCATAGTTTTGATGCCTTCAGTGTGAATCTACAATTTTCATAGTCATGAAAATAAAGAAAACTCTTTGAATGTGTCCAAACTTTTGGTCTGTACTGTATATAATTATTATTAAAAAATATAATTTTTTTCATATTTTTTGAATGTTTATTATATGCTCAGTAGTTTATGCTCTGTGTCTTTTACAAAGTTTCATTGTGGTTTTCACATTTCCTTTGAATCCACTCCTACCAATTGCTTGGATAACGGCATGTGTGATCCCAGCATTACATTTATTTAACTTAATTTTGTTCATTTATCTATATCAGTGGAAACATTGCCCATTAGCTCCACATCTGGTCTTGGCCAGTGCACATGAAGCAAACGCAGCTCTCCAAGGCTCTGTTAATATTACATATTTCTGTAAATTATTTTGTAAAATCTGGACAAAAGGATAAAGACAAGGCAACTAACAGTAGAATAGTTTTATATTATATTTTTATGTTTAGATGGCTATACCCTGGAAGTATTCTTTACTTTTGGGTGGGAAAGTTTGCATGCATTGTGGAACTGTAATCTGCTTCCGAATACTTGGGTCAAAGGGATTTTACTATTAAGTGTGAAAATAGACCATATTACTGTACATACACAGGGGAATTTCTCCAAAAGACCACTTCTTTGAGAAGACCATCCCTCATTCCGATTTTTTTTCCATTCCCTTATACAGTATGCGTTTTGGCCTCTTCTGTGAAAGGACCCCGCTCTAGAAGGTTATTTTAGAAGCTTTTCCACTACTGATTTGCTTTCTGGTGGAGCACCTGTATAACGGGCTTCTACTTTTTCTTTCATACAAGTCAACAAGAAAATAGTAGGACTGTTTTATTGGAAATTCGGTCATTTTCCTTGTAGTACCTAAAATGAGTAGGATACATTCCTTTGCTAAAGAACGGAGACTTCGTACATTACGTCCCTGAAGCACAAAATGTGCTGTCATTGAGATGGTGCCTTTGTCATCTAGCTTACTGAACTATAGTGATTTGAACTGTTGGGTTCACTGAATATTAGAAATAATTTTCCTTCATACTCATTCTGTTGTCTGGATTTTTAACTGAGAGAAGATGAAACTGAAGAGAGATTTTTTTTTTTTTTTTAAACCCATTCCCAACTTGCGCAGTACATGTAGGAGCAGATACCGTAGCCGCCAGGTGCCTTCTGTTTTTCACAGTACACACCTGAAGGCAGAGTTTGTGATTGGCTAGAACGCCGATCATGGGCATTTAACCCCTCAGATGTAAGCATGGCAACTGAGCAGTCTTTTTCTGGGAGTGCTGAGCTCCCAGGGACTGAACATCTCCCCCGCGCCAAGATTAGGGGAGCCGTTCTGTTGCAATGACAACCATAGGCCTTCTGAAAGCTACAAGGCCTGTCATAGCTCTTATCATCACGCCCTGACACATGCAGGACCTAAGAAGGTAATCATTCTCCCATAGACTGCAATGGTGAATCATTGCTGTCTATTGGAGAAGGGACCAGATGCTTCTCACCCTAGGGGGACTTAAAATAAGTGTGAAAAAAAAGTTAAAAAAAAAAAAAAAAAATAAGAAATTCAAATCACCATTCCCATTTTAAAAATAAACAAAAAGTTAATTAGCATAACTGTTTCCAAAAATGCCCAAAGTATTAAAGCATCAAACTCAGCCAACAAAAATGAGCCCTCTGACAGCTATGTAGGAGTAAGGGTATATTCACACTAACGTTAGTGTGATCCGGTAGGCAGTTCCGTCGTCGATCAGTGTGACAACTGACAGCATTTGTAGACGGATCCGGGTGCGGATCCGTCTACTAATGCATTGCAAGAACGGATCCGTCTCTCCACTTGTCATGCGGATGGACGGATCCATCCTTCAGTATTTTTGCAATGCCGGCACTAATGCAAGCCAATGGGAATTAATTCCGGCGACTGATCAGGCATTTTGGACGGACATAATACCGCAGCATGCTGCGGTATTATGTCCGGTCAAAACGCCTGACTGTGACTGAACGGAAGGCATACTGATGCAAACTGAACGGATTTCTATCCATTCAGAATGCATTGGGATATGCTTGATAGTTCTTTTCCGGCATAGAGCCCTTTTGACGGAACTCTATGCCGGAAAAGAATAACGCTAGTGTGAAAGTACCCTAAAGGCCTCCTGCACACGAACGTGTGCTGCCCGTTGCCGTATTGCGGACCGCATTTGCGTATCCGCAATACACGGGCGCCGTTCCTTGGGCATTCCATATTACGGATGCAAACCCATTCACTTCACTTCAATGGGTCCACAAATCCGGAGATGTGGAATGGAAGCACGGAACGGAAGCACTACGGAGTGCTTCCGTGGCGTTTCGTCCCGTACTTCCGTTCTGCAAAAAGATAGAACGTGTCCTATCTTTTTGCGGAATGGCTGAATTACCATTAAAGTGAATGGGTCCGCAATCCGCTGCCCCTGCCCCACGGTCGGTGTTCGTGCATTGCAGCACGGCCATGGGGTGCACACGTTCGTGTGCAGGAGGCCTAAATCAAAAAAAAAGTCCTGCATGCGTAATGGATGTTTGAAATTAAGGATTCAGAAGAACGGAAAATTAAATGGTGATGTGAACCCTGCCCTGCCCAATCTTAACATCTCTTACATGCCGATGAGTCCTGATATTCATGAACTCTCGGCTCTCCCCGCCCACTTGCTGCTGATTGACAGTTTTTTTTTCTCAACTGAAGTCAGTAGCAGGTGTGCGGGGAGAGCCGAGAGTTCACGAATATGAGGCTTATAGGCCGGCACTATCACTGATCAGTACAAGATTTTAGCAAAACCGCACAGACAATTAAAGAAAGTAATCCAAGGGGATTTGTCACTATTTTATGTTGCCCTTAGGCTACATTCACACGTCCGTGGTGTGTTGCGGACCCGCAAATTGCGGGTCCGCAACACACCCGCCCGGCACCCCCATTGAAATGCCTATACTTGTCCACAAGCTGCGGACAAAAATAGGACATGCTCTATCTTTTTGCGGAGCTGCGGACCCAAAATCGGGGCCGCGCTGCGCAATTGCGGCTGCAGACAGCACACTGTGTGCTGTCCGCATCCACTCCGTCCCCATAGAGAATGAATGGGTCCGCACCCATTCCGCAAAATTGCGGAAAGGATGCGGACCCATTTTGCGGACGTGTGAATGGAGCCTTAGTAAGAACATCATAAAACTGGTGACAGATCCCCTTTAACCACCTCAGCCCCCAGTGCTTAAACACCCTGAAAGACCAGGCCACTTTTTACACTTCTGACCTACACTACTTTCACCGTTTATTGCTCGGTCATGCAACTCACCACCCAAATGCATTTTACCTCCTTTTCTTCTCACTAATAGAGCTTTCATTTGGTGGTATTTCATTGCTGCTGACATTTTTACTTTTTTTGTTATTAATCGAAATGTAACGATTTTTTTGCAAAAAAATGACATTTTTCACTTTCAGTTGTAAAATTTTGCAAAAAAAACGAGATCCATATATAAATTTTGCTCTAAATTTATTGTTCTACATGTCTTTGATAAAAAAAAAATGTTTGGGTAAAAAAAAAATGGTTTGGGTAAAAGTTATAGCGTTTACAAACTATGGTACAAAAATGTGAATTTCCGCTTTTTGAAGCAGCTCTGACTTTCTGAGCACCTGTCATGTTTCCTGAGGTTCTACAATGCCCAGACAGTACAAACACCCCACAAATGACCCCATTTCAGAAAGTACACACCCTAAGGTATTCGCTGATGGGCATAGTGAGTTCATAGAACTTTTTATTTTTTGTCACAAGTTAGCGGAAAATGATGATTGATTTATTTTTTATTTATTTTTTTTCTTACAAAGTCTCATATTCCACTAACTTGTGACAAAAAATAAAAAGTTCTATGAACTCACTATGCCCATCAGCGAATACCTTGGGGTCTCTTCTTTCCAAAATTGGGTCACTTGTGGGGTAGTTATACTGCCCTGGCATTCTAGGGGCCCAAATGTGTGGTAAGGAGTTTGAAATTAAATTCAGTAAAAAATGACCTGTGAAATCCGAAAGGTGCTCTTTGGAATGTGGGCCCCTTTGCCCACCTAGGCTGCAAAAAAGTGTCACACATCTGGTATCTCCGTACTCAGGAGAAGGTGGGGAATGTGTTTTGGGGTGTCTTTTTACATATACCCATGCTGGGTGAGATAAATATCTTGGTCAAATGCCAACTTTGTATAAAAAGAATGGGAAAAGTTGTCTTTTGCCAAGATATTTCTCTCACCCAGCATGGGTATATGTAAAATGACACCCCAAAACACATTCCCCACCTTCTCCTGAGTACGGAGATACCAGATGTGTGACACTTTTTTGCAGCCTAGGTGGGCAAAGGGGCCCATATTCCAAAGAGCACCTTTCGGATTTCACAGGTCATTTTTTACAGAATTTGATTTCAAACTCCTTACCACACATTTGGGCCCCTAGAATGCCAGGGCAGTATAAATACCCCACAAGTGACCCCATTTTGGAAAGAAGAGACCCCAAGGTATTCGCTGATGGGCATAGTGAGTTCATGGAAGTTTTTATTTTTTGTCACAAGTTAGTGGAATATGAGACTTTGTATGAAAAAAAAAAAAAAAAAAAAATCATCATTTTCCACTAACTTGTGACAAAAAATAAAAAATTCTAGGAACTTGCCATGCCCCTCACGGAATACCTTGGGGTGTCTTCTTTCCAAAATGGGGTCACTTGTGGGGTAGTTATACTGCCCTGGCATTTTCCAGGGGCCCTAATGTGTGGTAAGTAGGTAAATGACCTGTGAAATCCGAAAGGTGCTCTTTGGAATGTGGGCCCCTTTGCCCACCTAGGCTGCAAAAAAGTGTCACACATCTGGTATCTCCGTACTCAGGAGAAGGTGGGGAATGTGTTTTGTGGTGTCATTTTACATATACCCATGCTGGGTGAGAGAAATATCTTGGCAAAAGACAACTTTTCCCATTTTTTTATACAAAGTTGGCATTTGACCAAGATATTTATCTCACCCAGCATGGGTATATGTAAAAAGACACCCCAAAACACATTCCTCAACTTCTCCTGAATACAGAGATACCAGATGTGTGACACTTTTTTGCAGCCTAGGTGGGCAAAGGGGCCCAAATTCCTTTTAGGAGGGCATTTTTAGACATTTGGATACCAGACTTCTTCTCACGCTTTGGGGCCCCTAAAATGCCAGGGCAGTATAAATACCCCACATGTGACCCCATTTTGGAAAGAAGACACCCCAAGGTATTCAATGAGGGGCATGGCGAGTTCATTGAAAAAAAAAAATTTTGGCACAAGTTAGCGGAAATTTATTTTTTTGATTTTGTTCTCACAAAGTCTCCCTTTCCGCTAACTTGGGACAAAAATTTCAATCTTTCATGGACTCAATATGCCCCTCAGCGAATACCTTGGGGTGTCTTCTTTCCAAAATGGTGTTATTTGTGGGGTGTTTGTACTGCCCTGGCATTTGAGGGTCTCCGCAATCATTACATGTATGCCCAGCATTAGGAGTTTCTGCTATTCTCCTTATATTGAGCATACGGGTAATGAGATTTTTTTTTTCCGTTCAGCCTCTGGGCTGAAAGAAAAAAATGAACGGCACAGATTTCTTCATTCGCATCGATCAATGTGGATGAAAAAATCTCTGCCAAAAAAAGAAAAAGGAGGGGAAAGGCGTCTGCCAGGACATAGGAGCTCCGCCCAACATCCATACCCACTTCAGCTCGTATGCCCTGGCAAACCAGATTTCTCCATTCACATCAATCGATGTGGATGAATAAATCATTGCCGGGATTTTTTTTTTTATATATACAAAGTGTTTGCCAAAGTATATGAACACCGCCACCTCCTCAGCTCATATGCCTCGGCAAACATATCTTTTACTGCAGAGGAGAAATCTCGTCTTGCAGCGCCGCATACACCGACTTGCGTGTAATCTGACAGCAGCGCAATGCTTCTGTCCGAATGCACATCAGTGCTGCAGCTGGTCGATCGGTTGGTCCACCTGGAAGGTAAAAAAAAGAAAAGAAAAAACCAGGCCGCAAAGCAATAACTTTATTAACTTTTTTAACTTTTTTACTTACCGGTAATTTTTTTTTGTTTAGTTTTTTTTACCTTTATAGAACAAACCTCTCCTTCCCCATGGGACAATGTGCAAAGCGCAAATCGCCCAAAGATGTGGCGAAGTACGTTATGCACTTTATCCCAGGTGAAAGGAGAGGTTTGCAGCAGCTGTGAGTAAAAGGGCCCTAATAGCCCTGTGTGCCTGTCCTGTGGGATGCAATCCCTATGCTAGGTGTACCTGTGTGTGGTACTTCCGGAAACACTCACCAAAGCATAGGGCAGGGTGGTCAGGACAGAAATAGCGGGTGTCACGCCTTATTCCACTCCTGCTACAGACACAACATCTTTTTCGGGGTGACGGTTGGGTTGAGGTACCAGGAACGACACTGGGGAAATGTCGCTCGTGTAGACGGCTAACTACACTGGTGGATGGGGCCACGGAACCTCCTGGGTAAAGGAGGTTCTCGATGATTTCTTCCTGGAATTTGAGGAAAGATCGTGTTCTCCCAGCCTTACTGTAGAGAACAAAACTATTGTACAGCGCCAATTGAATTAAATATACAGACACCTTCTTATACCAGCGTCTGGTTCTGCGGGAAACTAAATACGGAGACAACATCTGGTCATTGAAGTCCACCCCTCCCATGAGCGCATTATAGTCGTGGACACAGAGGGGCTTTTCAATGACACGGGTTGCTCGCTCAATTTGGATTGTCGTGTCTGCGTGAATGGAGGAGAGCATGTAAACGTCACGCTTGTCTCTCCATTTCACCGCGAGCAGTTCTTCGTTACACAAGGCAGCCCTCTCCCCCCTTGCAAGACGGGTGGTTACAAGCCGTTAGGGGAAGCCCACGCGACTAGTTCGCGCTGTGCCACAGGCGCAAATCCGTTCTAGAAACAAATGCCTAAAGAGGGCCACACTTGTGTAGAAATTGTCCACATAAAGATGGTACCCCTTGCCGAATAAGGGTGACACCAAGTCCCAGACTGTCTTCCCACTGCTCCCCAGGTAGTCAGGGCAACCGACCGGCTCCAGGGTCTGATCTTTTCCCTCATAGATCCGTAATTTGTGGGTATAGCCTGTGGCCCTTTCACAGAGCTTATACAATTTGACCCCATACCGGGCACGCTTGCTTGGGATGTACTGTTTGAAGCCAAGGCGCCCGGTAAAATGTATTAGGGACTCGTCTACGCAGATGTTTTGCTCGGGGGTATACAAATCTGCAAATTTCTGGTTGAAATGGTCTATGAGGGGCCGAATTTTGTGGAGCCGGTCAAAAGCTGGGTCGCCTCTGGGACGGGAGGTGGTGTTGTCGCTAAAATGCAGGAAACGGAGGATGGCCTCAAATCGTGCCCTGGACATAGCAGCAGAGAACATGGGCATGTGATGAATCGGGTGCGTTGACCAATATGACCGCAATTCATGCTTTTTTGTCAGGCCCATGTTGAGGAGAAGGCCCAAAAAAATTTTAAGTTCGGAAACTTGGACTGGTTTCCACCGGAAAGGCTGGGCATAAAAGCTTCCCGGGTTGGCGGATATAAATTGTGTGGCATACTGGTTGGTCTCTGCCACGACTAAGTCCAAGAGCTCCGCAGTCAAGAACAGCTCAAAAAATCCCAGGGCCGAACCGATTTGAGCCGTCTCAACCCGAACTCCAGACTGGGCGGTGAAAGGGGGAACTACAGGTGCGGCTGAAGTTGGTGACTGCCAATCAGGGTTTGCCAGCACCTCAGGGATTCTAGGGGCTCTACGGGCCTGTCTGTGCGGTGGCTGCGACGGGGTAACTAGTGCACGTGCCACCGTACCAGCTTAAACTGCCCTTCTGGTGCTCGCCACGTCACCATGTAGTACGGCAGTGCTGGTACTAGGTCCAGGGAGGGCTGCGCTGCTGGTGTATGCCTCACCACGTGATCCGGCAGCGACAGCCCCACTCTGCTGCTCTTGAAGCGGATCCTGCATAACCTGTGGTCTAGCGACACGGGGCCGGGTACGCCTGGTGCTGCCAGGGACCTCCACCTCCTCGTCCGAACTTTGGGTCAGAGAGCCACTGCTTTCCACAGGTTCATATTCTGACCCGCTAGATTCATCAGATGAGGGTTCCCACTCCTCATCCGACTGGGTCAGAATCCTGTAGGCCTCTTCAGAAGAATACCCCCTGTTTGACATTTTGGACTACTAAATTTAGGGGTATTCCCTGAGACTACCCAAGAAAAAAAGCAAGCCTGTCTTACAAAGGGGAGGCTAGCGAAGTACCGGAGGCCGCTGCGGTTGATAAAAAATATCAAAACTGATTTTTTTTATCGCCGCAGTGCGTGTAAAATGAATGTGCAGTGATCAAAAAATATATATTTTTTGTCACTGCGGTGGGGCGGGCGTGGGTGAACGCACGTGTGGGCGACCGATCAGGCCTGATCGGGCAAACACTGCGTTTTGGGTGGAGGGCGAACTAAAGTGACACTAATACTATTATAGATCTGACCGTGATCAGTTTTGATCACTTACAGATACTATAAAAGTACAAATGCTGATTAGCGATACGCTATTCAGCGAATAAAAGTGACTGCGGTGCGGTGGGGTGGGCGCTAACTGACGCTAACTACCTAACCAAGGGGCCTAAACTATCCCTAAAACCTAACAGCCAATACCAGTGAAAAAAAAAAAGTGACAGTTTACACTGATCACTTTTTTTCCTTTCACTAGTGATTGACAGGGGCGATCAAAGGGGTGATCAAAGGGTTAATTGGGGTGCAGGGGGGTGATCAGGGGCTACAGTGAAGTGTTTGGTGTACTCACAGTTCAGTCTGCTTCTCTGCTGGATCCAACCGACGAAAAGGACCAGCAGAGGAGCAGAGAAGCCATATAACAGATCATATTTACTAATATGATCTGTTATATGACTTTTGATTGGATTTTTTAAAAATCGCCAGCCTGCCAGCCAATGATCGTTGCTGGCAGGCTGGTGACGAACTTCTTCTTTGAATTTTGCCGGCCCGCGATGCGCATGCGCGGGCTGGCTTGGAGCGAAATCTCGCGTCTCGCGAGATGACGCGTGATTGTGCGCAGCACTGCCACCTCCGGAACGCCAATCTGCGTACAGCGGTCCGGAGGTGGTTAAAATTGACCTTGATAATGTACACTTTTTTTTTTTTTTTTCTTTAATGTAGAATTTCACCCACAAGGTGGTGGATGCTGTTGCAAAATATGGGTCAGCAGCAAGCTTTTTGTTACTGAAATGCAGGGTGAGGAAAAAAGGAACCTTTCCATAATAACCTACAGTCGTGGCCAAAAGTTTTGAGAATGACACAAATATTAGTTTTCACAAAGTTTGCTGCTAAACTGCTTTTAGATCTTTGTTTCAGTTGTTTCTGTAGTGAAATATAATTACACGCACTTCATACGTTTCAAAGGCTTTTATCGACAATTACATGACATTTATGCAAAGAGTCAGTATTTGCAGTATTGGCCCTTCTTTTTCAGGACTTCTGCAATTCGACTGGGCATGCTCTCAATCAATTTCTGGGCCAATTCCTGACTGATAGCAACCCATTCTTTCATAATCACTTCTTGGAGTTTGTCAGAATTAGTGGGTTTTTGTTTGTCCACCCGCCTCTTGAGGATTGACCACAAGTTCTCAATGAGATTAAGATCTGGGGAGTTTCCAGGCCATGGACCCAAAATGTCAACGTTTTGGTCCCCGAGCCACTTAGTTATCACTTTTGCCTTATGGCACGGTGCTCCATCGTGCTGGAAAATGCATTGTTCTTCACCAAACTGTTGTTGGATTGTTGGAAGAAGTTGCTGTTGGAGGGTGTTTTGGTACCATTCTTTATTCATGGCTGTGTTTTTGGGCAAAATTGTGAGTGAGCCCACTCCCTTGGATGAGAAGCAACCCCACACATGAATGGTCTCAGGATGCTTTACGCTGCGTTCAGACTTGAGCGTACGGGATGGAGCGCTCTGTATGCGCGATTTTATGCGCATTTACAGACGCGGCTCCGGAACAAGCGAACGCCCATTGTCGCGCTTTCCCGTCAGTCTATGTACGCGACAAGACGCCCCAAAGAAGCTCCTGTACTTCTTGGGGCGTCGGGCGTTTTACAGCGCGATCGTACGCGCTGTGACACGCTCAGGTGAGAACCATTCCCATAGGGAAACATTGGTTCTTGCCTGTTGAGCGTCTTACAGCGCGTAGGAACGCGCTGTAAAACGCTCAGGTCTGAACCCAGCCTTACTGTTGGCATGACACAGGACTGATGGTAGCGCTCACCTTTTCTTCTCCAGACAAGCCTTTTTCCAGATGCCCCAAACAATCGGAAAGAGGCTTCATCGGAGAATATGACTTTGCCCCAGTCCTCAGCAGTCCATTCACCATACTTTCTGCAGAAGATCAATCTGTCCCTGATGTTTTTTTTTGGAGAGGTGGCTTCTTTGCTGCCCTTCTTGACACCAGGCCATCTTCCAAAAGTCTTCGCCTCACTGTGCGTGCAGATGCGCTCACACCTGCCTGCTGCCATTCCTGAGCAATCTCTGCACTGGTGGCACTCCGATCCCGCAGCTGAATCCTCTTTAGGAGACGATCCTGGCGCTTGCTGGACTTTCTTGGACACCCTGAAGCCATCTTAACAAGAATTGAACCTCTTTCCTTGAAGTTCTTGATAAATTGTTGATTGAGGTGCAATCTTAGG
Source organism: Bufo bufo (assembly GCF_905171765.1). Classification (NCBI taxonomy): domain Eukaryota; kingdom Metazoa; phylum Chordata; class Amphibia; order Anura; family Bufonidae; genus Bufo; species Bufo bufo. Next base: position 236,779,722 of record NC_053392.1, on the reverse strand, counting down.
AGCCACATTATCCTTGCCTGTGAAGCCATTTTTATGCAACGCAATGATGGCTGCACACGTTTCTTTGCAGGTCACCATGGTTAACAATGAAAGAACAATGATTTCAAGCATCACCCTCCTTTTAACATGTCAAGTCTGCCATTTTAACCCAATCAGCCTGACATAATGATCTCCAGCCTTGTGCTCGTTAACATTCTCACCTGAGTTAACAAGACGATTACTGAAATGATCTCAGCAGGTCCTTTAAAGGGTTTCTGTCACCCCATTAAACCGTTTTTTTTTTTTTTCTTTACTAATAATCCCTACAGTGCGATCTCATGATACATAAGCAAATTAATCATTTTGGTTCAGTAGAATTTGCTAAAAATCGATTTTTAAAATATGCTAATTACCTTGCTACCAGCAAGTAGGGCGGCTACTTGCTGGTAGCAGCCGCATCCTCCGATGGTAATGACGCCCCCTCGGCATGCTGATTGACAGGGCCAGGGAAGGGAATCATTCTCTGCTGGCGCTGTTAGAATTTGAAATCTCGCGCCTGCGCCGTACCTGTCTTCAATCGCCGCAGGCGCACTGAAAGGCGGCCGCTCTCTCGACCGCTCCATCCTCAATGCGCCTGCGTCGATGACGTCATCAAGTACACCCGGAAGAGATTTATTATTAATAATCGTTGGTGGTATAGTGTTAATAACTGTCATTTTTATAAAATTATTTATTCCCATTTTGTTGGTGGTTTTTGTGGCAGCATGCTTATTATGTACATACTTACCTGATTCGAGCATCCAGCGACGTCACCAGACTCTCCGCCTCCTTCCAGCGATGCCGGCGTCTTCTCTTCCGGGTGTACTTGATGACGTCATCGACGCAGGCGCATTGAGGATGGAGCGGTCGAGCGAGCGGCCGCCTCTCAGTGCGCCTGCGTCGATTGAAGACAGGTACGGCGCAGGCGCGAGATTTCAAATTCTAACAGCGCCAGCAGAGAACGATTCCCTTCCCTGGCCCTGTCAATCAGCATGCGGAGGGGGCGTCATTACCATCGGAGGATGCGGCTGCTACCAGCAAGTAGCCGCCCTACTTGCTGGTAGCAAGGTAATTAGCATATTTTAAAAATCGATTTTTAGCAAATTCTACTGAACCAAAATGATTAATTTGCTTATGTATCATGAGATCGCACTATAGGGATTATTAGTAAAGAAAAAAAAATAAAACGGTTTAATGGGGTGACAGAAACCCTTTAATGACAGCAATGAAATGCAGTGGAAAGGTTTTTTTGTGATTAAGTTAATTTTCATGGCAAAGAAGGACTATGCAATTCATCTGATCACTCTTCATAACATTCTGGAGTATATGCAAATTGCTATTATAAAAACTTAAGCAGCAACTTTTCCAATTTCCAATATTTATGTAATTCTCAAAACTTTTGGCCACAACTGTATATAATTATTTTAGGAAAGGTTCAACAGAAGGCAGTGATATAGACAGTAAAAAAAAATTTTAAATCTCCCTTTTTTCACTTTGTATTTTGTCTTTAGCACAGTACTGTAGTGTCTATAATTCACATGTTATAGAATAAAACGTGAACACTCATCAATAAGTATATTTATGCTAAATGATTTTCTTCTTTAATTGATTTATTTTCTTTTTTTCATTTGCACTGTTTTCATGGAAATATTTTCTATAGTTCTTATATCAATATTCAGTTTTCCATAGTTAATTTAAATTAAGTGCTTTATTCTTCATTTTAGGGCTCTGGGTCCGCGACTGGGACACTGACTCACCCATCAGCTGGAACCCCAGTAACTGGCCATAAGAGGATGATAATACCAAACCAACCACCCCTGACAGCAACAAAGAAGACTGCCGCCAAACCTCAACCACAGTCAACAACTTTGCCTGCACCAGCCGGGTCCCCCGCAGCACAAAGACCTCAGCCAGTTCCAGCATCTTATGCCACAGCTTCCACTCCTAGCCGGCCTACTTTTAATGTGCAGGTTAAGTCTGCTCAGCCCAGCCCGCACTTTGTTCCACCAGCCCCCCAACCGAGTCAGCCTTACAATGTTACACAAAACCAGTACTATGCTCCTCCAAAGCAAGCACCATCACGAGAGCCAGAGTATATACCACCCCAACCTGTACGCTATGCAGATCCTGGCTATGGGTATCCACAGGGTAATCAAGTGAAGTATCAAGATCCTTACTATCCAACATCGCAAGGCTATGGAGGAAGAAATATTCCTGAGGTTCCATACCCACAGCAAGGAGGGTGGAAACCAGAACCTGCTTATACTTCCGGACAAGCGGTGGGCCAGCAAGCTCCTGCTTCCTATCCACCTCCGAATAGTAAGAAGACCTATATAACTGATCCTCCTTATGTTCCACTGCCACCACCTCAAGCCAAGGTAGGTATCAATCATATCTAAAACCTAAAGCCGTGGGCATTACTGTGTACGAAAGTTACAGTAAAGCTTCATACTTTCATGTCATGCAGATGTAAGACCTAACCCAGCTATCAATCATACTCTTGTTGGCCTGTCCTAAGGATAGGCCATTAATATATTTTTCTTTTCAATGTATTTTATTGAAGAGCCAAATCCATTTAGGTTTGACATGTCACGGAAGGATAAGCCATTAATAGCAATGTTTGGAGAACCCCTTTAAATTTTTGGGCACTTTAAAGTGTAACTTTCATTTTTTTTAAATTCTAATGTGTAGATGTGCTAAGAAATTTTTTTAATATTCGTTATTGGGTGAATTTGTACTTTTCTATTACAAAACTGGCTCTGAAGTTGTCCCTTAGCAGCACGCTGTAAGTAAGTGTTGCTAAGGAAAACCTATCTTGATTCTTCAGTACAGTACAGTCTTGTACACTAAAACTTCTCCCGAAGCCAGCCTGCTTCTAACCGCCGCTCCTACAGGCCTAAAAAAAACTGACCTTATATACTGTAAATGAACGTCTACCCTGCCATCTATACAGTGTCAGTGGTGAGCGCAGACAGTAACCCCGGCGCACTGATTTACCAGCCATCGGAGAGATGCAGGAGATGGGGCCGTCGGCGCTCACCATGGACAGTCAGCGAGAAGCAGTTCTACAATATATAGGGACAATTATAGTATATAAGGTTTTCCATAGCAACGCTCATTTAGAGAGCGATGCCAAGGGACTACTTCAGAGCCAGGTTCATCATGGAAAATTACAAATTCACTTAATAAAGTATATTACAAAAAATTCCTAGTGCCTTCCTCTACACATTAGAAAAAAATGGACAGATAGATAGATATATATATATATATCTATTTTACACACAGATATATTTTAACAGCTTTCTTCAGAACAAAATCTCCTTACATTTCTTGACATGGGTTGTGTATGATGCTGGCAGAACTCATGGCTGCGATGCCATGGTAAGGGCTTACACAAAATGCAAACCACTTATAGTATCTGGACTTTAAGGTGGCGTAGATATAGGCCAGCATATGAGGCTTAGGAGGAGAATCTCCATGAAAAGAAATGCATTTGCCTTGGATTGCAGGCTAAGCCGCCACATTCATGTACATGATCTTATTGCTGTTCCCTGTGCTTGAGACAAGACCTTAGTGAAATCAGCTGAGAGCATAAGAATTTGAAGCCAAGACAAGTAATTGTGCAAAGCTGCCTGTGAATGTACAGTAATACTTGGAAAGAACATCTTGATTAGGTTAAATGTTGGATAATCTACAGAAAAGACCATTACCGGGAAACGCAACAGATTGTGCAGCAGATTTACTTATTAACACATAGAAGTCAACGTCTTTTTGCCGGCAATTTCTTACAAGTCAAGAGCCTGGATTTGAACTTTGCACAGGAACCAGGCAGCCTGTGCTATAGACGGGGGCGTAACTACCATAGCGGCAGACCAGGTGACTGTTATGGGGCCCAGGGCAAGAGGGGGCCTAGTTGGGATTATCTCCTCTTCTAGAGGAGGTGAAAAACTTGGTCAGGACTCTACCCTCAAAAGGAACAACTTTTAGCAAATAAGGCGGTGGAAAAATGACCCAAGGGTCATTGAAAGGGGTTTAGGCAGAAAGCCTTCTGTCCTGTGTGGGGGGCCTGGTTTGATCTTTACTATGTGGTCCTTACTTCTCTATGTACACCACCTGCTATAGAAAATGAGCAGGAACATTGAAGGCGGCACGCTTAACTGGCATTAGTTTAATAAGGTTCATTACTGGATTGCCACAGCAGCACGATTCATTACTGGATTGCCACCTTGCAGCTCCTATGAATGCGAAGGGCATGTTCACGTGGCAGGATGTTCATACGGACTTCAGCTCATATTATGTGCTGAAATCCACCTTCTAACCATGCCTCATTGATCTACATAGGATATCTGCACTGGATTTCACACTCTTGTGGATTTGAAATTAGAGATAGTCAGTTCGCAGTGTTTGCCAGCGAACACATGCGATCTGCCATCTTAACTGACAAGTCTGGCGAGGCTCAGGTAAGTCCTTACCTGTGCCTGTGCACGAGCCAGTCTGAAATGAAATGCGGTCTCCGGGAGCAGGCAGTTCCGAGAACAGCCTCTGGGGGCCGTTCTCAGAACTGCCTGCTCCCGGAGACCGCATATCATTTCAGACCGGCTCGCGCACAGTCAAAGGTAATGACTTACCTGAGCCTCGCCGGACTTGTCAGTTAAGATGGCAGATCGCATGTGTTCGCTGGCAAACACTGCGAACTGGCCATCACTGTTTGAAATGTCAGTGACCTGTCAATTCCCACCATGGCGGGGGGCCACAGATAGAGTAGCCTCATTGAATGCAGCTAAATTTGTGGGTAGATCCTCTGCATGTCAAACTACAAATCTGTGGCAGAAATCTGAGGGCCAGCCAGCCTCAGATATCTGCCTTGAATTCTTCTGAATTCTACCTTGTAAACTCCAAAAATTTATTTTTGACTTTTGTGGTCATATTCTGTGAAATGTGCTATTAAAGGGAAGTGCAGGAAGAAGAAACTGAGATGTGACCATCACTCCTTGTGAATATTGAGGTTCAGTGTTACCTGCCACCATCTTTACAATAGAGGTGTTGGCTTCTATTGCATTCCTTCCATCTAATGATATTGAGATGATGCTGTCTCTGCACAAGCTGAAAAATGATCCTTACAAACCAGGAGGTGGCGACCTGTTGTGAGTGCTTGTCCGCTTTAGAGACCGCACTTGTGTTTGGTGCAGAATTGGTCTTCTCTTTTATTACAACGTATGAAATAAAAGCATTATGGTTTGTGCCATGACCACCCCCTTTAGCAATGATTTACAGTGGAGGGTGAAATTGTTTTCCCAAGTGAATTCCTCGAAGAGCGCTTTATAACTGTTGGCATACAACCTCTATATTTCATCAACCTAATAATCAATGCAAGAAGACACCAAGGAGGCGATTATGTGTCTAAAAACAAAAGATCAGACCTTTATACCGCAGGTTACTGAGTACACACATCACTCTTTTCTTTGAGACTGCAGTAGGTATTGTGTTGTGGTCTAGTCAGATCCTATGTATTCCTTATGGGGCTACCTACGACAGAAACTGGTGTAACTGGTGTAAAAAAGTAGCACAAGTGACATTTCTACTCTGACCTCGCCACATGCTGAAAATGTGGGGTGGGGTGAGGGCATCGGGCCTGGCACATTCGCTATCATTTACGCCAGTTTACTGCCTTAAATGACGACTGAAATCTACTAAGACTGGCGTAAAACCAGTCTTTGATAAATGACCCCCATTGTACTTATAGAGTGATAGAATAAGTTAGTTCCGCAAGCCCTTAAGTGACGGCTATCGTACTGCTTGCTAATAGTGTTTTAGGAAGACCTTTAACAAGATTCCCATGGTATTTAGAAATGCTATCTAAAGCTTTGGAGGACCCGTTTACATGATATGTGTGCAGCTGCTTTAGGTGTAACCCACACACATAGGATCCCGGATCCTCCAACAAGCTGCTTGATAATTAAAGGGACATTTCTGTAGCATCTGCAGGGAACCACTCCTGAGAATGAAAGGGCCTTGGCACGGGTTTAGCTCTGCCGCCCTTTGACAGTGCTACCAGCTACTTTGTCTGTTTAAGGGTACTTTCACACTAGCGTTAGAAGAATCCGGCAGGCAGTTCCGTTGTCAGAACTGCCTACCTGATCCGGAAATCCGTATGCAAACGGATATCATTTGTTTCCAGATCCGGATGCGGATCAGTTTGACAAATGCATTGAAATACCGGATCCTTCTCTCCGGTGTCATCCGGAAAAAACACATCCGGTATTTATTTTTTTCACATTTTTAAAGGTCTGCGCATGTGCAGACCGGAAAGCTGGATCCTTCAATGCAGCAATTTCCTGAACACTTGGTACCGGATCCGACATTAATACATTTCAATAGATCCGGCAAGTGTTCCGGAATTTTGGCCGGAGAAAATACCGTAGCATGCTGCTGTATTTTCTCCGGCCAAATTACCGTAAAAGGGATGGAACGGAACAGAAGACATCCTGATGCATACTGAACGGACTGCTTTCCATTCAGAATGCATTAGGACAAAACTAATGCGTTTTTTTCCGGTATTGAGCCTCTAGGACGGAACTCAATACCTGAAAACTTTAACGCTAGTGTGAAAGTACCCTAAGCACTGTGGCTCCTTCATTCTGAAGGTTATTGGGGGACCTACATTTGGCATTGCACTCATGAGATATGGTGGCATATCCTTGCGATATTCTATCATTTTCTGTGATGGGAACCCCCCTTAATACACACACATAGGAATTATTTATTTTTATAATGCCTTATATTATAATTATTATTATAAATGCTGTTCTTGCAAATGCTGTTTTTCTTAAAAAAGGACGGATGTCATGCTTTGTTTTACTGCAACTATGATGGGGTTTAGCTATGTCCGAAGTTTCATTGGAATCTGAAACATTGTAAATACAGCTGTGGTCCAGACCATAGACCAGAGAATGTCCTGTACAATACATGAAACCACACAAGGGTGAGCTGCAAGCATGTCCTGAAAAACACATTCATGTATTGGAGCGTACTGATGTCTCTCTGACCGTTTACGCCCGTTCATGGTGGCTGCTATAAAGCTTGCATAGCCTGCTGCTCTCTATATATAGGCAATAAAGCAAAGAAATTTCTGCTTCCAACATGGTCGCCTTCAGGGAAATTTTTAAAAACTAAAAGAAATGGTAGCAGCATTTAATTTTTTTTTTGCTAAAATGAAACACAGGATATCGTTATTAAATTTAACAGCTAAAGGTCCGCTAGTAATAACACAAGGAAAGGAGAAATGATTTCATGTGAAACGCTAAATGTTTATGCCAGATCTATTCTGATATATAAAAGGTATGCTTATGTTAAGATATCAGATCATCTAAGAATCTCTAGTAAAGGAAATCCTGACGAGCGGGGCTATACAGGTATGACCTAAAGCAGGGAAGTCCAACCTGCGGCCCTCCAGCTGTTGCGCAACTACAACTCCCAGCATGCCTGGACAGACTACAGCTATTAGGGAATGCTGGGAGTTGTAGTTTTGCAACAGCTGGAGGGGCGCAGGTTGACCTAAAAGCATACAAGGACTGCTCACAACATAAGCTGTATAATTGTGACTAATAGTGTTCTCTTGCAGGCGATATTTCCTTTACTACCTGCATAATGTAGTAAGCAGTTTGCTTCTTTTGAATAACCAGACTACAAGATCCAGGCATTGTGATAAATGTCTTGATAACAGAGTCAGCCAATGGTTTTTTTTTTGTTTTCAAGCTAACACATACAGTATAGGTAATAAATGTTCGCAAACTGTGCATTTACCTACCTCTATCTATGTGTTTCCAGTTCCCAAAACTGGCATCCTTGAAGCTCTTGGGCATGATTGAAAAATTTTGTCTGGGTCTTTGATAATGCTTTAGGGCAAAATAGATTTTAAATGGACACTGTCATTTCCACCAACTCTGCATGATTTATTAGTATGACTGAATATAAGAAACTTTATAATACAGTATATAGTATCAAAATTGCCTCTTTCTCCTCTTATGAGCAACTTCTTCCCCTCTCCAACCTCCTGGACTGATCATTCACCCTTAATTTACAGCTAACATCTGTTAAGATGTATTTCAGTTTATGAAGGGTTCAGGTTACTTTCTGCCATATAAGTCTATAGAGAGGAGAGGTAAAGGAGGAAGCAGCTGCAAAGTATGAGACACACTGCTGCTGGCTAGTTAGTGTTTTGCTATCTTTCCCCAGTGCTGGATTTATATATACATTTCTCAGTACTGCTGTATAAAGTCCCTATGCTTCTGCTGCTGAGAGCATGCTAGAGAGAGAGAGGAGCAGCATCTCCTCTTCTCTGTGCTGTGTATGGGAGATGTCATAGCAGCTAGTGCTGACAATTAAAAATGGAGCTTGCAGAGGGGAAAACTGTTGAAAAATGCCATATGCAAGTGGCCAGGAATACTGCTACTGCACACGTACAATGGCTTATTCTGATAAGTCATGTGAACCGTCATCTGCGCTTTGAAGCACACGTAAGGATCGCTTGTGTTGCTTTCTCGCCCATATTCATTGGGGACACAGGAACCGTGGGTATAGCGATGTCCTCTAGGAGGCGTTGACACTAGTAAAAGCTGTTAGCTCCTCCCCTGGCAGCTATACCCCCTCCAGCCTGGAGAGAGAGCTTCAGTTTTTTTCTAGTGACAATAGGAGGCAAGACCTCCCTGCTCTGCAGGGTAGCTCCTGAAGATTTTTATTTTAGTTTATTTTTTTCTCTTCTTTTAGGTGGGAAACCTAGCCTAGCCTCCCTGTTCTCCCGGGGGAGCACGCCAGTGCCGGTCCGCCACATTGCCTCCTTCCCCACAAGAAGACAAGGTGGACCAGGGCAGCCCAGCTACCCTGCATCCCGCCAGCAAGGGGTCACCTAGGTCCGACAAAGAGAAGACCCTCCCGCCATACCAGACTCCTGCCACTCCGGTGCCAGCTGCTGAGGAGGTGACCCTGCTGGAAAAGGTACCTTATGGGCCCACTCAGGGAGGGTGAAGTGAAGGGGAGGAAGATAAAGTGAGTACACAGGACTAGGTGAGTATGTTTAACCCCTCTCCCTCCCTTCCTATTTGAACTACAGTAATGCGCTGGTGTCAGGTGAGCGCACTGCCCTCTCGGCCGGCCGCGGTCATGCAGCGTTGTGTCCCCGCAGCCGTCTGTGCTCCGGCAGTACATTCTAGTCGGCCGTGTCCCATAACTTTAGGCCCCGACTTTGCGGCCTACTAGCCCGCAACTTTCATCCCTGGGGAGGGGGGCGGTCTGGTGCGAATTCTTCCCGCCTTGCTTTCCCCTCCCTCATTAGCTCACAGAGCCCCACCCTTGGTCCTCAGGCAGTTTACCCTTCCTGGTCAGCCATCTCTTGAGGCTGGCACAGGATTATATGGTTTTCTATCTGTAGGGCTTTAATGTTGAGAAATTTAACTCCTCTGCCTCTTGTCCAATTGAGGCTGGGCATCCCAGTTTTTTTATTTAAAAAAAAAATGTCCATTCGGGTCCTCCCCCCTCAGTCCAGACTGGGCCCGTGTCCTATCACGGACAGAGGAGGACCCTTCAGTTTCCCAATCCACCCTCCTGGGTCGTTTGGTCGAAATCCAAGGGACAGTACTTACCGTATGCATTAGCCTCTTCCATAGTTGGCGTTATGGCATTATCATCGGTTTCAGTGTTTACCGTATGCATTACCCCCTTATGTAGGTGGAGTAATGGTACTCCCATCGGGTATAGGACTCTCCATTTGCCTTACCCCTTCCGTACGCGGCGTATTATCTCTACCATTGGACTCAGTTCCTGCTGTAGGCATTAATGCATTACCATCCTTCATGGTGGAGTACTGCACTACCACTGGGTGCAGTGCTTGCCGTAGGCATTACCCCCTTCCATTGGTGGGATAATTACACTACCGTTGGACTCGGTTCTGACTGTCGCGCTACCCCTTCCTTCAGCGGAGTATTTCCCTACCACTGGGTGCTTTTTCATCACTATGCTTCCGGTTACATTGCCTCCTTCCACTAGTGAGTCGCTAACGTGGGGAATGAGTACACATCTTGGATGCTGCACTTCAACTACGCCACGGCTTTAGATGCCTTATCTTCTACAAGTGGGGCGTAGCGAGTATCCATTCACGCTGGTGCCCTGTACTCTTCATCTAGTGGTATATGGGTGCCGCCAGTGGATACTGTGGCTGTTTCCACGTTGTATCTTTTTCTTCGGTGCTGGTTTGGGGCATGCATATGACAACCTCTATCCTGTCAGGGGGTTACCCAGCAACACTTATGTCTCCTAGTGTCCCCCATCTCCATGGTCCTCCGCTGTTCCAGTATGTGTCCTCAACAATATGTAGTGCGTACACCATGGCACATAATATTGTGATTACGTTCCAGGAGTCGAGTGTCCACCATTCCTGATATGGAAAGTGGTTATGCTGGCACTCTGGTTTAGCTACAGCAGCGTGTTCTCTTCCGGAGGTGCAGATATTACGCTAGTCCTAGCGTTCGTGGTCGCTGCAGTGGGGCAGCCCTCATCAAGTAGGGGTTCTACCCGGACGCTGGCTTGGCGGTTGTTCCTGTTCAACGCCCTTACCAGGTGAAGTGTTTAAGATTAGCTCTACTTTCCTGGGGCAGTATGGTAGCATGGCTTCTACTGGATATCCTCAAGCCTCCACCTCAGTTTTGTGTGGCGGGGCATACCGCGGCTCCTACGGTACGAGGATCCTGGTGTAGCCATTACATACTCTGGACATCAACCACCAAGGGGGAACGCGCAGCTCTGCGGTGATGCAGGAATCTGCCAAGATCTTCCGATGGGCGGAGACCCATGGATCTACATCCCGGGTGTGGAGAACTGGACTGCGGACTTCCTCAGCAGGACGACAATAGATCCAGGCGAGTGGTCCCTGCACCCAGAGGTGTTCGAGGCGTTCTGGCTGCGTTGGGGTCGCCCCGACGTGGACTTGATGGCCTCAAGGCTCAATCGGAAACTTCCCACCTTCCTCTCCCGAGCAGGGATCCGGAAGCTTGCGGCGTGGACGCCCTGATCTCCCCTTTGACAGGGGTTCTCCCTCCTTTGTCTTTTTCCCCCCTCCTACCCAGGGTTCTACAGAAAATAGGGAAGGAAGGCATTCCAACTATCCTCGTCACCCCGGATTGGCCCAGTCGCGTGTGGTACGCCGACCTCGTTCTCCTTCTAGGAGACGTCTCTTGGTCACTACCTCTCAGACGACCTTCTTTCACAGGGACCGGTCTTCCATCAGCATTTAAGGTCTCTTCATTTGACGGCGTGACCATTGAAACCGCCATTCTGACGCGAAGAGTTTTTTCGGCGGATGTCATCCGCACTATGATTCAGGCCAGGAAGCCTGCAGCGTCAAGGATCTATTACAGGACCTGAAGGTCCTTCCAGGGTTTCTGTGAAAGCCGAAACATCCCCCCACTTCATTTTTCTCTCCCTACCGTCCTGTCCTTTCTTCAATCAGGGTTGGACCTTGGTCTAGCCCTTAGTTCTTTGAAGGGTCAGGTGTCGGCGCTTTTCCAGCGCCCTCTGGCCCCCCCTGGTGCCTGTAAGGACGTTTTTTCAGGGAGTGGCACATACGGTTCCTCCGTACCGTCCTCCTTTACCGCCTTGGGATCTGTATTTAGTCCGCTCAGCGCTCCAGGCTTCCCCCTTGACCCCTTGCGGGAGATTTCTCTCAGACTCCTGTCCTGGAAGGTAGTTTTTCTGGTCGCTATCACTTCCATCAGACGGGTGTCCGAGTTGGCGGCGCTCTCTTGCAGAGAACCCTTTCTGGTTATTCATAGGGACAAAATGGTTCTCTGGCCTGTCCCTTCTTTTCTTCCGAAGGTGGTCTCTGACTTCCATATTAACGAGGAAATTGTCCTTCCCTCACTGTGTCCATCTCCTTCACACCCTAAGGAAAAGTAGTTACACCATTTGGATGTTGTCAGAGCTCTGAAGATCTATTTTGCAGCCTCCGGTCGCTTCCGCCGTACGGGCTCCATTTTTGTCATTCCAGAGGGTTCCTCGCAAGGGATTGGCGGCCTCCAAGGTGGCAATCGCACGTCTGATTCGGTCTGCAATTGCTGAAGCATACCGCGCCTGGGGCAGGGTTCCGCCCTTAGGTGTCATGGCTCACTCCACCAGAGCAGTGGGCGCATCTTGGGCTCGGAGGAATCGTGCTTCGGCTGCACAGTTGTGTAAGGCGGCTACTTGGTCCTCCTTACACACATTCACAAAATTTTACCAGGTGCATACTTATGCAACGGCGGATGCTGCCTTGGGCCACATGGTCTTGCAGGTGGCAGTTTCTTAGATGCCTGCAGGGACACTTGCTTCCATGGGTCTGTGGTTTTTCCCTCCCTGTGGACTGCTTTTGGACGTCCCACGGTTCCTGTGTCCCCCAATGAATATGGGCGAGAAAAGGAGATTTTTGTATACTTACCAATAAAATCTCTTTCTTGCTCTTCATTGGGGGACACAGCATCCACCCATTATTGTTGTTCGACCACAGTTGTGGCAGTTGCTGGTTTGGACCCCGTTGGGTCTTTTGGCATGGTTGGTGTTCCATGTTTTTTCTTTGATTGGCTTGCTTCTCCTACTGCTTGTACACAAACTGAAGCTCTCTCTCCAGGCTAGAGGGGGTATAGCTGCCAGGGGAGGAGCTAACAGCTTTATCTAGTGTCAACGCCTCCTAGAGGACATAGCTATACCCAAAAAATCTCCTTTTTTCAGTGACTGCACCTTGCTAAGAAGTAGAAGCACCTAAAAGAAATGAATCCTAGTCTTCCAATCTTCAGTATCTATGTGTTGGGACATCTTAACAGAGAAAAGTGACCTTTTTGTATATCCTAGGAATATTGGTGACCAATTTGATTTCCTTAAACAAATGATGTACCGGGTTTTTAATGGACTTGCCCCGTACTGCCTATGTTCTCCCATTTAGCCACTAGGTAATAGTCATCTGCAAGGAAAGATATATTATTTGATACTATTTGTATGAAAGTTTCTATTATATTACCTGTCTTGTATCTCTCCTCTGAGCCGCACATTATGCCATTTAATGACATGTATTCCATCGTATCGGCATATAATACAATATTAGTGCAAGAAAAGAGCTTTCCAGATACAGACTGCCACTGAAATCCGTCTGACCTGTTTCTGTATAAACAAAAACATATTCCAAAGTCAATTATCTCCAAAGTACAATGTGTTCTGCGGCCAGAAAAAGCCTGTCAGAAGAGGACGGTGAAAGGGACATCAATGCTGGAGTGAACATTAGTCCATTGTATTCTGTGTAATTTCAGACAAGAGGGCTCTTTTGTGTATGTGTCTCCGGAAATGAGAAAGGATTGGGCAGTGTCTTGATGCTACTTTCTAAATGGTAAATTGCAGCTCTAAAACACTTATTTGAAGTGCATTGATGGAAAAATTAGAGTATAAAACAGCAGTGTTCTTGGAGAAAACAATAGACTGCAAATTATTTCACTATGGTTCTCCTGCCGACCCCTTGAAACTATAGTTCCCAATGTTTTATTCCTTTTGGTTGTTTTTTAATTTGTCATAAATGTCAAAAAAGTTACCCTTTCTTACTCTTTCTGTTATTATCCTATCATAAATAAGCTTTCATGTGTAGTACTTGCTGGCATCGCTAATCAGTCTCCTGAGCAGTAATACCAGGAGTTATGGCACATAACCTGGGGCACAGCACATGATCGATGGCAGCAAGCTCCCGGGGCTGCCACGAAGAGCATCTGCACTTGATTGGTGGGGGATTGAAGAGGTGAGTATTGTTTTATTTTACAAATATAGCAAGATGGTAGGGCTCACACTGTTCGCAATGGTAACCGATGGGTGCTCTATTAGGTTGGTAACCCAAAACCCAGCCCTTAAATATTCAATAGTAAAAAGAAGGTATTTATAGGCACACCACCTTCTAGGAAATGTATGTCAGCACACCTTATATGGTAAAAATTTGCAATATAGTGGTAACCCTGATGGAGATTGGTATATGGATATAAGAAGAAAAATAAATACATGAAGGGAAGGAGAAATAATGTGAACAGGTACAAATAGACACCTTGGTCCTTGTATGGGTCTTTGTAATATCTGTATACCAGTGTTCCTGATGCACTGGATCCAGCTAGTACATTTCGATAGTATAAAATACATCATTCATTGGCAAGTGACATTTGGCTACTGAGAAAGGAGCAGAGGCTCCGAAACGAGTTTAGCGGTTTTATGTCACTTTTATGCCCGATGTCGACATTTTCTTAAAGAACTTTAAGTGAAACTACTGCTGGAGCAATTACCAACTGAGTTCAAGACACTAAATAAAAAAATAATGGCTGCACACACATATAAGCAGTAAAGCTGAGAAATGGGGATCATTCTAAATTCAAGTGGTACTATACCTACTATTGGAATCAATGGAAGCTCTTAGCGCACATTTTGATCAAACTTGTGTCGGGCCCATCCACCACGCGTCAAGGTGGCTTCCGCGGACGGGTCCCTATCACTAATATACCGCCTCTCTTGGACTTATCCAAGTCCACATTATCAGGGCAGTGAAGGAACCAGCTTCATTTGTACTTTGCTCAGAAGCTGCAGGCAGATGGGCGTGTGCTCAGTCTAAAAGAGGCGCCACCCTCAGATAAATATTACAAGAAAGTTTAGACTGGCATTTTCTTATTCATAATCATAGTCATGGGTGCACATCCATAAGGCAAACATAATAAATAAATAATGGCTGCACACACATATAAGCAGTAAAGCTGAGAAATGGGGATCATTCTAAATTCAAGTGGTACTATATGAGTTCAAGACACTATTATATTGAACAACAAAAGGAGTGCTAGGAGTGTTTGGCGTGCAGCAGGACAAACGCGTGTCTGCAGGGAGGAAAGCTGAAGTTTGAACAGCGGTATCGGCGAGTGCGGTGAAGAGCAGGAACGGTAACGCAATACAGATAAGGCAGGGGTGAGTGCACAGCCCCACGACCTATCCCACTCCAACCCACCGTAAATTCTGAAGTTAAAGGGGTTCTGCAGTTTGTTTAAACTGATGATCTATCCTCTGAATAGATCATCAGCACCTGATCAGCTGTTTGAGAAGGCTTAGCTGCGCCCAGGCCAGTTGATACTAGTTGTGATGTCACTGGGCCTGCGGTAAACAGTGAGAAGGCCTTCTCAAACAGCTATTCGGCAGGGGTCCCGGGTGTCGGGACAACCGCTGATCAGATGCCGATGATCTATCCAGAGGATAGATCATCGGTTTAAACAAACTGCAGAACCCCTTTAATCCTCCTTGAAGGTAAGTGCTATATCACATTGCCAAGCCTCAGAGCTAACAGACATTAACATTAACTAACAGGTAATCGCTGAATTCTACAGACTTACAATAAGAAGCACTACCTGTATTTGTCTACAAACATTTGAACAACATTTATTGTTTGAGCACTTTGCCAATGTGAGCGCTATACAAGTGATACCTATGAACGCCTATCAGCACTGGCACTTATACGAGCCAGCATTAAAATAATACGCTATGTGTAAAGACCTATTACTACATTCGGCTTAATCAGTGGAATATCCATCCGAGGGATTTCATTGATGAAATACCGACATTTCGTATGTTTATAGTTGAATTCCAGCTCACCTGATGATAATCATTAACCCCCAGTGCACGGAGCAAGTCAGGTAATAGGAAAAATAAACGTAGTTCAAGCACTTAAATTTCGTTGTGTTGCCTTCTTCTTTATTATGGTGACCAATTTACAACATGTAGAAAAATCCAAACACTCCAACACCAGGACGCATTTCGGACAAACCGTCCTTAGTCATAACTGAAATTTTATGTATGAATTGGATATAACCATATTAATTGCGTTTGACCCTAATCATGGATTCTATTGCTTTGATATTTTAATTATGTTCCCTAATTCATGTGGATGAATTGAGATGAATTGATTTTTAGATGTATTAATGTGAATTTGTGAAGACTTATCTGCATTTTGTATAATAGGGGTATTGATTGTTAATTACTGTTCCTCTACAACACTGAACCACAACAACCAGTTCAGGATGAATGGTTAACAGGCATAGAGTTTTGTGGTTATTTTTATATATATATATTTATTTGTATGCAAGTTTATACAAAATTTTTACCATATAAGGTGTGCTGACATACATTTCCTAGAAGGTGGTGTGCCTATAAATACTTTTTCTTTCTCGCCTATGACAGCACCCCTGAAAAGACCACCTCTACCCCCTCGGGACAGGAAACATGTCTTTTAAAGGAGAGATCATCCCTTCTAACTGGCAGAAGGGAATCGGATCCGCTGGAAGAAGAGTTAGCAAAGAGAGCTGCGGGGGCCCCAGCTATTGAAACAAGGTTACCCCGTGTGGCGTAAGTTGTCCTTCGGGAGCCGCTGCAAAAGTCTGGACTACCTTCTCTATCCTTACCCCCTCCATCCGCCTTCCCGGTTCCTGAGAGGGTCTTGACCTTCCTGGACACCTGCAAACCTCTGCAGCCATGTTCGGCCCCCGGCCCGCCCGTTTACTTCCAGGTTGCGGCGGTGGGAGGAAGCTATTTGGACCAGAAGGGGAGGGATGCCGGCTACGCGCTCAGAGGAGAAAAGCCCAGCCAGCTCACTGACACGCTGAGTGAGAAAAGCGTGTACAGTACCTCCATTCAGGCTTGTGGCTGTGTGATACATGGAGCAGGCTCAGCGCGCAGAGCCCACTGAGACCACCAATGATACATCGGTACCAGGGTGGGGTAAGAGGGGTTTGACCGCAGCATGAATATTAATTTATTATATGCTCATGGGGTCATTTTTTGTTCCTTAGGTATCAAAGGAGTCTTCCAGGAAGACCTCCAGAGTAAAGGAATGGGGATGTCGTGTATGTAAGAAGAAGCTCCCTTCTGCCTGGGCAAAACCCCTATGGTCAAGCATGCATCAGCAAGTTAATGGAGGCGAAAACTCTGTCTTTAATGGGCAGCATTAAACAAATGATACGTGAAGAAGTCAGAGAGTCGGTTAGCGGTTTGATAAAGCACTGCCCCGGTACTTCTGCTGCTGCTAAGGACTCCCCCTCTAGTGACAGTGAGATACTTTCGGGTCTGGAGGAAGGAGAGTGGGGGTCATCAGACGATTCTTCTGAAGACGAGGCCGCAGGGAGACCACTTTTTCATGTGGAGAACACTAGCTCCCTAGTAAAGGCGGTTAGGCCAACGATGGGGTTGGAGGATCAGAAGCCACAGCATTCAGTCCAGTAATTAATGTTTGAAGGGTTAGGCCCCAAGAAGAGGAAGGTATTTGATGTGCATAAGAACCTTCAGGAGGTGATTGCCAGAGAATGGAAAAGACCGTATAGGAAGTTCTTCGTTCCCTCTTCAGTGAAGCAGAAGTATTTGTTTGATGAAGAATTGTCTGCTCCTTGGGTTAGAGCCCCAAAGCTGGATTCCCCAGTAGCAAAAATGTCCAAAAAGACCGCACTCCCCTTTGAGGACATGGGTTCACTCAAGGACCCAATGGACAGAATGGCAGAGGTTTATTTAAAGAAAAATTGGGAAACCTCTGCGGCAACTTTTAGACCTGCCATTGCCGCCACATCTGTTGCCAGATCCTTGAAAGGGTTGATGGGGGAGTTAGAGGCTCACATTGGAGGGGTACCCCTAGGGAACAATTACTTTGTTCCTTTGCTATTTTAAACAATGTCTTGGATTTTTTAGCTGACGCTTCAGCGGATACCTTGAGATTCTCCGCTAGGGCCTCAGCCTTATCCAACTCTGCCCAGCGGGCTATTTGGTTAAAGGGCTGTAACTGAGACGCCAGTTCCAAGGCAAAACTGTGCGCTATCCCTTGTCAGGGAGAATTCTTGTTTGGGCCTGTTCTTGATGATTTATTAGAAAAGGTCTCAGACAAGAAGGGCTTTCCCTCTGATAGCCACCCAAAAGATTTTTCAGTCCCAGATTTAACAAAGGGTCCTTTAAGGGGAAAGAAAGAGCAAGACAGTTTGCAGGTCCGAGCAATAAGAGTAGGAGAGTTCTTCTTTCCGGGTCTGATTCCTCAAAGAAGCAGTACAATTGACGCCAGGCAACCTGTTGGGGGTTGTCTGTCTCTTTGTACCTTAATGGCAGAGGATCTCCAACAGCCCCTGGTTAAAGTCAGTAATAGGGGAGGACCTAAAACTAAAATTCCAGTGTGTTCCAGTAGCAAAATTTGTAATTACAGATTTCCGGTCAGATCCCACAAAACTTTCTGCCATCGTTTCAGTGGTTTTTTCCCTGATAGAGAAAAAAGTGCTAGTAAGAGTCCCAGAGCAGGAATTAAAAGAGGGGTTTTATTCGATTTTATTTTTTTTATTTTATTTTTTTTATTTTATTTTTTATTTTTTTTGGGTCAAAAAACCAAATGGCTCATTTCAGACCGTAATAAACTTGAAGTGTTTGAACCAATTTTTGCAGTACGAGAGATTTCGTATATGGAGTCCATCAAATCGGTAGTGAACAATATTTACCCAGACTACTTCGTGGCCGCAGTAGACCTGAGAGATGCATACTATCATGTCCCCATTCATCCCAGCCACCAGAAGTTTCTGACGGTAGCGGTCCATTTAGAGAAGAAAATTCTGCATCTTCAGTTCCGAGCATTACCCTTCGGGCTCTCTCAAGCTTTACAAAGATTATTTCAGAAATGATGGCCCATGTCAGGGAGCAAGACATCATTATACTATACCTGGACAATTTTCTGCTGGTGGCCCGGTCAGATCAGATTCTTCAGGGTCAGAGAGGCTGGGATAGGAGATAAACCTAAAAAAAATCCAGTCTATTCCCAAGCCAGAGATGCAGTTTTCTGGGAATGATTCTGGACTCCACTTCCAAAGAAGTGCCTACTACCCCTGCAGAAAGCCTTACTGATCAGGTCAAGAGTTCAGCTTCTTCATTCGTCTCAGTCAGTCACCATAAGAGAGGCCATGTCTGTGCTGGATCTCATGACATCCGCTATTCCAGGAGTGGAATGGGCCCAGTACCATTCAAGGTCTCTTCAGCTACAGATCCTGCAGCACTGGGATGGGAGTCTCCCCTCTCTGGACAGGGAGATGTCTCTATCCTCCCAGACCCTAGATTGCTTGGGCTGGTGGATGGATTTAAAGAACTTAGAGAGGAGAGTTCCTTGGACCAGGGAGGTGGCTCTCCCCTTAACAACGGATGCAAGACTCTCCGGTTGGGGAGCCCATGTGGGGTCCCTGCTGTTGCAAGGCAATTGGGACAGCAGATCTCTTTCCCAGTTGCACAATTTCAGGAAGTTGGATGCGATCAGGATAGCCTTGATACAGAGTCTTCCGGTCATCCGGGGCCGAAACGTAAAAGTTTATTCGGACAACACAACTGCAGTGGCCTATATCAACCGACAGGGAGGGACAAGAGCTCAGGGCCTAATGTCTCTCACTTATCAGATTTTCAACCTAGCAGAAGCTTCTCTATTACCGTATCTATTTCTGCAGTTCATCTAAAAGGTTCAGACAATGTGAAAGCAGACTACCGCAGACTAGTCGTCATCAGCTATACCAGGGAGAGTGGTCCCTAGATCAGGGGATTTTCAACCAAGTAGCAGCTTTGTGGGGTACTCCGGAGATAGAGCTCTTTGCCACCAGGTCAAACAGAAAAGTAGAGGTCTTCTTTTCTCTTTCTCCGGAGGAACATCCGAGAGCGGTGGATGCTCTGGCCCAGTCTTGGAGGCAGGGTCTTCTGTATGCCTTTCCCCCACTAAAGCTGCTTCCAAGGGTCCTCAAGAAGATAAGAGAGGAGGAGGCCACGGTAATAGTGATAGCTCCCTTTTGGCCGAGAAGGGTGTGGTTTTCCTGGCTCTGCAAAATGTCAATAGCAACACCTTGGGTACTTCCAGAATTCCAGGAGCTTCTGTCTCAGGCTCCAGTTTTTCACCCAGAGGTGAGAAATCTGCACCTGACTGCCTGGTTATTGAAAGGGAGATTTTAAAGCAAAGGTGTCTCTCTGAGGAAGTAGTAGACACTCTGTTGACCAGTCGGAAAAGGGTCACTTCCGAGATCTACCTTAGGGTTTGGAGAACCTTTTTCCGATTCACCAAAAACCTGTGGATGTGCTAGAAGCGCCCGACATCCCGCTCGTGTTAGATTTCCTACAAGAGGGGTGGAAGAAAGAACTTAGGCCTAACACTTTGCAGGTCCAGATTTCAGCCTTAAGCGCCTTGTTTGAATTTGTTAGCAGATCACCCCTGGATTAAAAGATTTGTAACAGCAGTGTCTAAATTATTTCCGGTAATTAAAAATAGAGTTCCCCCCTGGGATTTAAACTTGGTCCTCTCTGCTCTCATTTCTGACCTTTCGAGCCTATCGATAAAATCTCCCATCAGTTGCTCACCCTTAAGCTTGCCTTCCTTCTGGCCATTACCTCAGTTCAAAGGGTCAGTGAAAGCACTGCCCTCTCGGTTGACCCTCCCTATTTGGTGATCCTGGAGGATCGGGTAGTGATTTTGCCTGATCCTTCTTTTTTACCAAAAGTCTCTTCACGTTTTTATCGTTCTCAGGAGGTAGTGTTACCTTCCTTTCTGTGCTTCCCCAAAAAATGAGGAAGAGTCAGAATTCCACAGTTTCGATGTTAGGAGGTGTATCTTGCAATATCTACAGGTCACTCAGCCTTGGAGATCCTCTTCATGTCTGTTAATTTTGTTTCAGGGAGCAAGGAAAGGATCAGCAGCCCCCTCTCAGACTATTGCTAGGTGGATTAGAAAGGCCATTTCCTTAGCCTACTCTTCTAAGGGAGTTATTCCGCCTTCGGGGGTTGGGGCTCATTCTACGAGATCAGTCTCCACATCATGAGCAGAGAGAGCTTCAGCCTCTATAGAGCAGATCTGTAAGGCAGCTACCTACATTTTTTAGGCACTGTAGACTACAGTTACCTTCTAATGAAGATCTTTAATTGGGTTGTAAAGTACTTCAGGCTGTAGTCCCGCCCTAGAAAAATATTTCTTGCCTATTCTCCAGGGGTACTGTCATAGGTGAGAAAGAATGATTGGATTACACTTACCGGTAATCTGTTTTCTTTGAGCCTATGACAGCACCCGGTTAATTCCCGACCCTAGATAGTTTCTGGTAAAACAAAAAATATATATAATTTATAAAATAAATTAGAGATATTAAGGTGTGTTAAGATGTTTTGTTCTTAGTTCTTGAGAAAAGGACTGGAGATAGAGGGGATGATCCCTCCTTTTAAAAAGGTGTTTCTGGTTCCTGTTTCCTGTCCTGAGAAGGTGGAGGCGGTCTCTCCAGGGGTGCTGTCATAGGCTCAAAGAAAACCGATTACTGGTAAGTGTCATCCAATCATTTCACTACTGTTTTATTTTATTTTTTGTAGGACTTTTGCTGCGTTTCTTTTTTGTGAATTCTTGGACAGTCCTTCTGGGTCAGGTCACTACAAGTCTATTGCGTGTTAGTGGAAGAGCGTGTGGAAAATCTGCAGGGTATTACAGTACCGGCAAAGTAGATGAGATTTTAACAAATCTCGTCCACACACTGCAGAATTTTTTTTACATCTATAGAGGGAAATTTTTATGAGGGTACATCAGTTTTGCTGTGACTGTTTTCAATTGTTTTTCAGCTTTCTAAAAAAGTTGTAGTGATAGATGTAGAGTGAGATGGATTAACATAGTTAACTATGCCCATTTTCCCCACTTTTTCAAAAGCAAGAGTGGAGTAAAACGCCAAAAAGATGCAAATTTTTTGGGCCAAAATTTGTACCTTTCACACACTGGAAAGGTTAAATTACTCTTACCGGTAATTGGGTTTTCCCTTAGCCTCCCCAACGGCACAGACCGGAGGGTATCCCCGCCCCCTGGACAGGAAACAACACTGGAGCTTCAGATTAAAAAGGCCTCCTCTCCTTACCTAAGCCAGTTAATAACTAAGAATACAGAAAATGATGCAAGAAAAATTATTATTAATTCAACATGATACAATCCACCAAGGTAATTATACTCTTACCAAAAACAACAAATAAGCGTGGGAAAAACTCCCAGTGCTGTTGGGGAGGCTAATGGAAAATCCAGTTACAGCTAAGAGTAATTTACCCTTTTCCCCGGTGCCTCCCCAACGGCACTGACAGGAGGATTAACAGAGAAAGAACATATTTTAGGGAGGGACTACTACGCCCAAAGGACAAGTCCTGATTATGGGTCACATCCAGTCTGTAGTGCTTAAAAAAGTTTAGGATTAGCCCAGGCAGCCGTTTTGCAGATCTGTTCCATTGATATAGCGGCGTTTTTTTTCTGCCCAGGAGGCTGACATATTCCGAGTCGGGTGGGCCTTGAGTCCTGCTGGGGCAACAAGATTCCTGTTGGAATAACAAAGATATAGCATCTCTTATCCACCAAGCGATTGCAGGCTTCCTGGCTACTAGACCCTTATTTGGACCCTGGAACTGGATAAAGAGGTTCTCTGTCTATCTAAACTGCTTTGCTTTGTTCTCTCCAGATAGCAAAGTAGGCAATGTCTTACATCCATATTGTGTAACTTCATCCCTTGGACCGTGGTAGGAGAATCATAGAAGGATGGCAGAACAACTTCCAGATTACAATGGAATTTTGAAATTACTTTTGGAAGGAATGCTGGGCAATGCTTAAGGTGCACGACAAGAGTGCCTGGATCTCCCCGACCCTTCTAGCAGTTGTTATGGCTAGAAGAAAGGCGGTCTTAAGTGATAAAAGCTTCATGGAGATGCTATTAATGGGTTCAAATGGTGACTCCATTAAGACTGTAAGAACTCAATTTAAGTCCCATGTTGGAATGGAAGAGCGTACGGTTGGTGACACTCTGACAGCACCTTTAAAAAATTGCTTTGCATCCAGAACAATACTCAAGGCTGATATCTGCACTTTGAGGGTAGAGGTTTGGAGACCCTTGTTCAACCCAGACAGTAGGAAATCTAAAATAATGGGCAGATTCGGCAGAGATTCTTGACAGTTTCTGTTCTTCGTAAAGGCAAGGAAGGCCTTCCAGGTCCTAAGATACATTTTTGATGTCACAGCTTTCCTACCCTTTAGAATAGTGGAGATTACTGGATCCGAGAGGCCCTTTCCTTTTAAGGCTAGGCGTTTAATCTCCAAACCATCAGACTGAGTTGAGAGACTCTTGGGGGGTGAATCGGACTCTGGACTAAAAGATCTGGCAGGGCTGGGAGAGTCCAGTAATCCCATCCCTACAGGTTGAGAAGCAGGGAAAACCAGGCTCTTCCGATCAGGATTATCTGCGCCCGTTCTTACGCTACCTTCATTAGGGTCCTCGGAATTAGGCTGGAAGGGGGGGAATGCATATAGCATCCCCTTTGGCCAAGGGCGAGACAAAGCATCTAGAAACTCTGGCTGGTCCTGCGGGGACAGAACAGAATTTTTGTACCTTCCTGTTGCTTTGGTTTGCAAATAAGTCCAGGATTAGAACGCCCCATTTTGCTGTAATCAATAGGAATATTTCTGGATTCAAGGCCCAATCTCCTTCTCTTATCTTCTGCCGGCTCAAGAAATCGGCCACGAGATTCTTGCTTCCTTTTAAATGGACCGCTGATAAGGAAGTCAGATGTCTCTCTGCCCATAGAAAAATCTTCTTTTTTGCGATTGCGGCTAGAACCTTGTTCAGAGTGCCTCCTTGTCTGTTTATCTATGCAACCGTAGTTGTGTTGTCGGATAAGATCTTTACATGGCATAGAGACGTCTTTGAATGGAGTGCTAGAAGAACCTCAAACTGCCGAAAGCTCCCTTTGATTTGATGAGGCAGTTACCATGGAGTTGTTCCAAACTCCCTGAACCATCAGGTCTGCCGCATGACCACCCCAGCCTCTTCTGCTGGCATCTGTAGTGACTACTGACAGATTTTCCCAATTTTTTTCTTATTTTCCACCAGGCTATCGACTGTAATACTCTTGATGGAAGGCCTAGCTACCTTTCTAAGCAGGTTTGAGTACCTTCACAGGAATCTAGAAGAAAGGATTGTAGAACCCTTGTATGGCTCTGTGCCCATCTGACTGCAGGTATCGAGGATGTTAGGTACCCTAAAACTGTCATGATCTTTTTGATGGTGGAAGTTTTTAATTTGCAGAATTGAGAGATCTTTTGATATATATGGTCAACTGCTTCTCTTCTGGGAGGAAGGACATCTGAAGACATGAATCCAGTAGAACTCTTAAGAATTTCTACTGCTGGACTGAGTGTACCTTGTTGTATTTCTTAAAACATAACGTTTATTTTTTTATTCATTAAGATAATGAGACACTTTGTGTAAAACAATGCTGGTGGTGCACTGCTTACATGGAATGTTTGACGCGTTTCACCATAAAGGGTTATGGTTCTTCAGGGACAAAAGTATAACGTTGAAGTGCTAAGTGCAGTGGCAGCGCTCCCGCACGTGTAGTAAGGCAGTGGCAACATATAGGTCTGTATGTCTCCTTTGTAAAGCGCTTTCAACCCTGCCCATTCAATTAGTTAGCTAATGGGCATCATGGGAGCGCTCCAGGGTACCCTCCCACTAGCTTGTCAAAGCAATCCGGACAAATGTGGATGTCAATTACAGAAATGGCTTGTATGAAATAAACTCATTCAAACCCTTCGGTGTCACTGAATTTAATCTGTATATCCACTTAATTTCAGCCCTCAGGATCATCTTGTCCCAATCTTCGCCTCTCTTTAGTTTGGGGACATGTTGTATCCCTACAAATTTGAGACTGGTAATATCGCCTCCATAACATTGTAATATGTGGCGTGCCACTGACGTATCCTTGTCATTGAAGACATCATTGACATGGTCTCTTATACGTTGCCTGAATTCCCTCTTTGGTTTTTGCCCACATAA
Organism: Bufo bufo; assembly: GCF_905171765.1. Taxonomy (NCBI): domain Eukaryota; kingdom Metazoa; phylum Chordata; class Amphibia; order Anura; family Bufonidae; genus Bufo; species Bufo bufo. The sequence goes on along the minus strand of NC_053392.1, from coordinate 236,754,805 downwards.
TCTAGTGGGCAAGTGCACTGGGCCAGGTACACTACACCAGTTGTGAGACAGTTTATAAAGTCTCTGATGGTGTATTCCCTGTTAGTGTAGGAACAGACAAATTTTTGGGCTTTACGTACCTGATTACATGCTGTGCAGCTTCCACATTTAAATGTCCCTATAGGTTTTCTAGAGAGCCAGTTACCAGGTCTCTTAGGTGGCTGAAAATGACTGTTGACTAGTCTGTCCCTTAGGCTACGTCCCTTCCTAAATGTTATCTGAGTATATGACCCCAGCACCTTGTCCAAATCTGGGCCAGCTTTTAATATGTCCGTGTCTGGAGATGACTCGCTTAAGGCTACTTTCACACTTGCGTTCGGGGTTCCGCTTGTGAGTTCCGTTTGAAGGCGCTCACAAGCGGCCCCGAACGGATCCGTACAGCCCCAATGCATTCTGAGTGGATAAGGATCCGCTCAGAATGCATCAGTTTGGCTCCGTTCCGCCTCCATTCCGCTCAGGAGGCAGACACCTGAACGCAGCTTGCAGCGTTCGGGTGTCCGCCTGGCCGTGCGGAGCCAACTTACAATGTAAGTCAATAAGGACGGATCTGTTTGACGTTGACACAATATAGTGCAATTTCAAACGGATCCGTCCCCCATTGACTTTCAATGCAAAGTCAGGACGGATCCGTCTGACTAACAATTAGACTTAGATTTTTTTCTGAAATATAATGCAGACGGATCCGTTCTGAACGGATACCATCGTTTGCATTATAGGTGCGGATCCGTCTGTGCAGATACCAGACGGATCCGCCCCGAACACAAGTGTGAAAGTAGCCTTACTTGATGGCCACTGTCAAAGGTGCCAATAATTTTAATATTATTCTGGCATACAACGGTCTCTGTTCTTTGTTTTTTGGGGACAAGAAGTAAATCCCGTTTTTCATTGCAGGCAGTTTCATAGGCCGTACGTAAGACTCCGTCGGGATAACCTCTCTCCCTAAACCTCATTCTCAGGTCTGCGGCCTGTTTTTTAAACTTTTTCATCATGGAACAATTCCGCCGGAGTCTAAAATATTAGCCTTTTGGGATTCCTTTTCGTAGAGGGAATGGATGTGCGCTATCCCAGCGAAGGAGGCTATTACTTGCCGTGCTTTTGCGGTATACTGAGGTGGTTATACTCTGGTCTGGGCCTCTTTCAATTAAAACATCTAGGAATGGTAATGCATATTTATCACATGTTGATGTGAATTTGAGACCCAGGTCATTGTTATTGATCACCTCCACAAATTCCGCAAAAGACTCTTTAGTCCCTCTCCATAGAACAAACACATCATCTATGAACCTGAGCCAAAGAACTACCCTAACCCAGCGGCTCTAGGATCGCGCGCTTTCGCTCCGGATTGCTTTGACAAGCTAGTGGGAGGGTACCCTGGAGCGCTCCCATGATGTCCATTAGCTAACTAATTGAATGGGCAGGGTTGAAAGCGCTTTAAAAAGGAGACATACAGACCTATATGTTGCCACTGCCTTACTACACGTGCGGGAGCGCTGCCACTGCACTTAGCACTTCAACGTTATACTATTGTCCCTGAAGAACCATAACCCTTTATGGTGAAATGCGTCGGACATTCAAATGTTAGGAAGGATCCTATCTAGGGATTGACAGTTTTAGACCCAAGGTTCCAGCGGCTGGGGGTCGCCCTTTTCGGGGCGGGTGCTCCGACTACAGCCATTCAGGGTTCTCCCAGCGTCCAGATTTAGTGCATATAGGGTTAGAACCAAGGCTGAGCACCCCCACTGCGATAAGTAAATACTAAGCGCCCCCCTCCAATAAAGAGCCGCACTATACATACGGGTTTATAGCTGCAACAAATACCTGGCCTCCTTCCATGTAAGCAGTGCACCACCAGCATTGTTTTACACAAAGTGTCTCATTATCTTAATGAATCAAAAAATAAAAGTTATGTAGTAACAATAGTGCAGCAGTGTCCCAGACAGCGACGTACCTCCGCTGTAGTTACATACAGGAAACAACTTCAATTAGAAGTTTTGTATACAGGAAAGCAGCTAACATTGGAAATATAATTGCACCAACAAAAAAATGTGCAGCAATAATTAATAACAAATCACTAAAGAACCCATTGACGGGTCGCAAAAAATGTGCTGGATGCAGGCAAACACAAAACAAAAAAAGGACAGATATAGAAAGTAAAAGTGGCACATATAAATTCCAAATAAAGGATCACATATCCTGCGATACAAAAGGGGTTATCTATGCCATAGAATGTCCTTGCCAGAAGATCTACATAGGGTGCACTAAAAGGTTATTGAAAAAGAGAATAAGTGAGCACCTATATAATATAAGAAAGAAAACAGATGACCAGGCACTATAAAGAACGACATAGAGGTAGATTTGAAGGTTCATCCGTGGAGGAGATCATATTAAATATATGTCAAAGAAAGAGACCCAGTGGATCTTTAACATGGATTCAATAGAACCAAGGGGGTTAAATAAAGAAATTGAGTTGTTTGGATTTGACTAAATATATTACAGCAGCTTAAGCTGTTAAACATACAAGGATCACAGCTGATAAAAGACAAAGATGGCACCCAGAAGAATCCCTGACTAAGAGCACCGCAGTGCTAGAAACGCGTTTGGAAGAACTCCCCTTCTTGGTGTCTGAGAGGAACCGTAGCTCTGGTGACGTCACCTGCTCCACACTGTGAGCACGGGTGAGATTTAAAAAGTAAAGGCTACGCCACCGGCCGGGGCGAGCTTTTGAATAAGACTATTAAAAGAACTTTGTCTGCTTTCAGTGGAGACCGTTGGAGCCCCTTGAATAAGAGAAATAAGAAAATCAACAAAACCTGAACCAAACCCTCAGCGGACTTGGCAATCAAGGTAAAACAGCCCATTAGGCTTGACCCCTAAACAGTACCCCCATATCATAACACATAGGTAAATCAGAGGTGCGCGGCATCCCCATATTCTAATTGAAGATGTTTTAAGAAATACAACAAGGTACACTCAGTCCAGCAGTAGAAATTTGTAGACACCACTGAGTTTTCAAATAGTGGGTCACGTCGACTTAACCCTTGACCTCTATTAAATGTGCATAGAACTCCTAAGAACTTTCGTTGACTTGGGACAAAATCAGTTTTTTTTTTTTTTGTGGTTTACAATCCATCCTAAAGATAGGAAGACTTCTTTTATTTGGTCTAGATGAAACAGCAGCTCGTTTTCTGTTTTGGCTGCAATTAGGAAGTCATCCAGATAGGGTATCATGAGAATACTCTTTAGATGGAGGTAACTTGTTACTTTGGATATTATCTTTGAGAATATCCTTGGAGCAGACGATAGCCCAAAGGGAAGGGCCTGGAATTGGAAATGACACAGACAAGTTCCTATATGGACAACAATTCTCAGATATTTCTGGTGATTTTTGAGGATTGGCGTGATAATAGGCATCTTGTAGATCCATAGTTACCATATAACAACTGTGAGGAAGGAGGTTTATTGTCGACTTGATGGTTTCCATTTAGAATTTTTTCTGAGTTTTTAATATCTGTTCAACTTACTTAGATTTAAAGGTCTGAATGAACCCTTTGTTTATTTTATTAGAAATACCAGAGAATAGAATCCCCTTTTTTGTTGTTGGTTTGGAACCTGAATCAATACTTTCTTCTGGAGGTCTGATATTTCTGTCTCCAGGGATAGTTGTTTCTCTCTCTGAGGCAGTGGCTTGTTGATTACATAATAATCTTCTGGACAGGTATCGAACTCTTGGTCGAGCCCTTTTTGGATGGAATTTTGAATCCCACACTGGAGCAAAAGTTTTTAACCTTGCTCCAACCGGGTTCTGGCATAATTGAGTAGATTTTGCCGGCTTGTCTGGATTAAGGAGGAATCCTTTTCCTCTTCCTCTTGAGGACTGCCAATTGCCTGAGTAATCCTTCCTTTTCTGATCAGTCTTCTGTCTGTTTCTCTGGTTTCGAAAAGGACCGCCTCTGCTGAAAAAAATCTACTCTGTAGGGAATCCTTTTTCGTCAAGGACTGATCCAAAAAGACAGTCTCCTTCACAGGGGATAGAACATAGGCAATTTTTTTTATGCCGCATCCCCTGACCAGGAACTGAGCCAGATGGCTCTTCTAGTAGCATTGGAGACGGCAGCTGATCTAGCCGACCATCTCACAAAATCAGCTGAAGCGTCGGCTAAAAAGTTTGTTGCTTGTTTCAACTTCAGTATAGATGCTAGGATCTCCTCTCCAGGAGTTCCAGCTGCCAGGTGATCTTCTAATTTCCCTAGCCATAGCAACAAGGATCTAGCCGTTCAGGTGGAAGAAATACTGGGTCTAAGCATCGCAGTATTAATCTCCCATGCTTTTTTAAGCAGGCTCTTGCATTTTTTTATCCATGGGGTCACGTAATAAGCCCATTTCCTCAAACGGAAGGGAGGATTTCTTTGATATACGGGCTACCGGAGCATCAATCTTGGGAGTCTTATTCCAAAGAGTCGCATTAGAATCCGCAAAAGGATATTTCCTTTTAAAAGAGCTTGTATTTGGTGCTCTTTTTTTTCCAGATCTCTCCATTACTTAAAGATTAGATCCTTAGTACTATTATGTACTGGGAATACACATCATCTTCTCTCCCCCAGACCCTGGAACATTTGATCCTGTACCGACTGGCTTTCTTTAGGGTCTTCTATATCCATAGTAGCCATCTTCCGAGGAGACAGAGCTGTTCATTGGGAACTATGGGACCTTTGAGAGGTGGAAGCTTGTGGAGATAAGGAAGGTAGCCTAGATTCCACAGCCACATTTACTTCCTCTCTAATCATGTCCCTCATGGAGTCCAGAAAGGAGCGAAACTCTTCTGATACAATTTTCTCTGTGCATTTTGCACAGTGATTTCTTGGATTTTGAGACAAAGGACTTCCTGCATATAGCACACTTCTTGCGTCCTGAGTCCCCACCCTGTGTCCTGGTAGTGGAGGTTTCTCTTCCCTAAAATCAGATTTAAAATAAAAAGGCTAGTAATTTATATCTATATTAACCTCCACCACCAGAAACCTATAAGTGCACTTATAAAAGAGGAAGGCTCAACATCCCAAATTTTATCTGCACAAGTATACAGGAGAGGAGGCTTACCGGTCTGAGGACGCTGGAACCAGGATCCACAGGTTTGCGGGCTGCATCCTCTTGAGGAGCCGACATGTTGGAGCAAGAACACACTATCCTCCAGGTAGTGCTCAGAATATTTAAATTCCTACCCCTAGCACGCCCTGGACGCAGCGACATCCACACGTGACGTCTCGACGCACGCTACGTCCTGATGTCTCGACGCTTCCGGACCTCCTCCTGCCCTGGAGAAGGCCTGGCCTGCATGGACGTCCGTCGCGTCTGATCCACAACCCCAGAGAAGGGGTAAGAAGCATGGGGCTGCCTTCCACAGAAGGGCTTATGCCGGAGATCGGAAAAGGGAGCCACAGCATCCCCGGAGCCCCCGATCTCTGCAGCGGCCCTCCCAATACAGGGGAAAAACAGCAAGGCTGTGCGGAATCTTCACAGTACTGTCAGGAGCATCCGCACTGTCCGTGGACAGGAAGCAACACTGACTTGGGTAAGGAGAGGAGGCCTTTTTAATCTGGTGCTCCAGTGTTGTTTTCTGTCCAGGGTGGCGAGGATACCCTCCTGTCAGTGGCGTTGGGGAGGCGACGGGGAAAAACTGATGTAGACCTTTGATACACCTCAACCCCCTGCCCTCAAATCCACATAACTTGATGTAGCATGTATTTTGCAATGCAGAGGGTTAACTCTGTGGCAAATCCACATAGTTGACACATTTTCTGCGAATGTTGGTGCTGGGCATTTTCAGCTGATACATTGCAGATTTTCCACCACAGAAAATCTGAAATGGACCTGCCATATGTGTGCATACCCTTAAACTTACCATAAATTGCGATGTGAAATTACATTTACACGAAGCTGGACTGCTGGTGGATCCTCATGTCTTATTTCATCAGATAAGGCAGATTCCAATGCTGTGGAATGAGAGAACAGGTTTTGGGATTATTTTCCTCTTGTCTTCTGCTTTGTGGTTATGGATAGCTTTCTGTTCTGTGTTACAGGTAAGATTTGTGTACATCTGTTATCTAGGCCATTGGTTTCTTACCGTCTAGACAGTAGAAACAGATTTGGTCTCTATTAGCAAGCCACAAGGGAGGTGCAGTCACTTAATTATGTCAAACTTTCCCAACCATTTCCATGTGGTTTTTGATAGTTTAAGATGTGACCAGCGGCTGCCCACATTTACAGGCATTAAACATGGGCACAGCTGTAGGATAACCTGTAAGATAAACAAGAATCATAATCCTTTTACAGGTCATTTAATAAATATTCATACATGTGAATGTGTGCCGGCATTGACTACTACGGTGTATACATAGTATATGTGCAGGAAGGGGATTATACTTGACTAGACAATAAGCCCGTTACAATACAGTAGTGCATAAACATTAGTAGGAACAGTCTATATTAAATGGCAAGGGAACTTGACCACACTGGTGGCAGAGACTGGCGGCTGTGGCTGAGACTGCTGGTACTGACTGATGGCTGTGGCTGGTGGCCGAGACTGGTGGCTTGTGGCTGAGACTGCTGGCACTGACTGGTGGCTGAGACTGCTGAGACGCTATATAGTGTACTGCAGTGTATTGAACTCGCACTAAGTCTGTTCAGGTTTAGATATACCACGGCAAGCCGGATGCCCGATGAGGGAGGGAGCTCCCGCCTTCAGTTTAGCCTTCAAGCAGCAGCCCGATGGTTAGCCCCTCCATACAACGGTCCCTAAGGACCACGGCATGGAAGGGGTTAAACGGCCAACATCGGTGCCAGCACAGATTGTCGGCCGTTTCAAGCAGAGTGTTAGCTGTACATTACAGCTAACACTCTGCCCGCTGCCACTCTGCCATCCTAAAAGGGGGGGGGGGGAGTGCTGTGCGCTCTGCCATCTTGTAGGGCGGGGGTGTTGTGTGCGGGAGGGGGGGTCATTAACCCTTCAAGCATCGGGCAACTGCCAGGGTAGAACAGCAACAACCCTAACATGGACAGGAATTTTATTATTATAGATTGATTTAATTATGGTAAAACCTGGTAATTTTTTTTTTTTTCTAATCAAGCAAGTATCTTTCACATGGAGGGTGAAAGTAATTATTAGTAATTTGAAAGCACCATTAATTCCACGATGCTGTACATAAAGAGGGGGTTACACAAATATAATATGAAATATATAATAATATGAAACAAATGCAATGAGTATAAAACTATTAACCACTTTCCGACCGCCCATTGACTATAAACGTCCTTGGACGGTCAGTTAATCTCTGAATGGACGTTCTGGAACGTCCATTCAGAGATCGCAGCTGCACGGTAATCGTGCAGCTGCAGATCGGGTTGCCCGCTGTCGGTGACAGCAGGGCAACCCTTAGAGAAGGCAGGGACAGTGCCCAGGTGTCCCTGCCTTCTAGATTGCTGTATACACAGTATGCCGGAGAGTGCAGGAGCTGTCTGGTCTTTCACAGACCTCGATCAGCCCTGCACTGAGGCTGTATACCGCTGTACAGCCTCTTTGGGGGGTGGGGGGGGGGGGAGGGAGGTATTTCCCCTGTAACTAGGGCAACTATGTCAGCCCCAGTTACAGGAGAAGTCAATAGTGAAAAAATAAAAAGTGAAAAATTCCCCAAGTAAGGAATAATAAAATAGAAAAAATTAAATAAAATAGACATATTTGGTATTGCCGTGTCCGTGACGGTCAGCTCTATAAATAGATCACATGATCCACCCATATGACATGATCCATTCTGCAAAAAATTAGCCCCTACATAAAAAAAATCGCTGAAAAAAATAAATAAAATATAGCTCTCAGAACATGGACACATTAAAACCAATTTTTTTTGTTTCCATTGTGTAAAATTTAAATAAATAAGAAAAAGTATACCTATTAGGTATTGCCCATAAAGGTACCTTGCCCCATAAAGTATTATAATAAATTATCAAAAAATCATATGTACCCAAAAATAGCATCAATAAAACTGGCACCTTATCCCCTAGTTTCCAAAATTGGGTCACTTTTTGGGAGTTTCTACTGTAAGGGTGCATCAGGGGGGCTTCAAATGGGACATGGCATCTAAAAACCAGTTCAGTAAAATCTGCCTTCCCAAAACAGTGTTGGCGCTCCTTTTCTTCTGCTCCCTGCCATGCGCCCTTACATGAGTTTACGACCACATGTGAGGTGTTTCTGTAAACCGCAGAATCAGGGTAATAAATATAGAGTTTTGTTTGGCTGTTAACCCTCGTTGTGTTAAAGAAAAAAATTTATTAAAATGGAAAATCTGCCCAAAAATTGAATTTTTTAAATTTGATCTCCATTTTCCTTTAATTCTTTTGGAACGCCTAAAGGGTTAACAAAGTTAGTAAAATCAGTTTTAAGTAACTTGAGGGGTGTAGTTTCTACAATGGGCTCCTTTATGGGGGTATCCACTATGTAAGCCCCACAAAGTGACTTCAGACCTGAACTGGTCCTTGAAACTTGGGTTTTGGCAATTTTCTTAAAAATTTTAAGAATTGCTTCTAAAATTCTAAGCCTTCTAACGTCCTAAAAAAATAAAATGACATTTCAAAAATGATGCCAACATAAAGTATACATATGGGTTATGTTAAGTAATAAATATTTTGTGAGGTATCACTTTCAGTTTTAATTGACTCAAATTTATGACTATCATGAAGTACAATGTGTCACGAGAAAACTGTCTCTGAATGACTTGGATAAGTAAAAGTGTTCCAAAGTTATTACCACATAAAGTAAGATATGTCAGATTGGCAAAATTAGGCCTGGTCAGGAGGGGGGCAAATGGCCCGGATGTGAAGTGGTTAACAGACTGGTACAGAGGGGGAGAGGACCCAGTCCACAAGAACTTACAAAGAAGACATTATGGCAACTGCCCACATTCAGTGGTAAATAACTGCATGAATTCTGTTTGTAGAACTGAGATACTGCCCTCAAAATTGTGCGGCCATTGGCCACCACATATTTGGCCACACATGGACACTACAAATTATATGCCTACCATAGTATGCTCCATATACCTTTTAATATTGGTGGTGATTCTGTTTAATACAAAAGTAGACAGTGGTTTGCCCCAGAATTCATTAACCTCCTGGGCTCCAGTGCTTTACAAATCAACGATACAGTAAGAGAACTTCTGCGGCTACTGCTCTGGTGACAAAGCTGTCTTCATGAATACTAGTCATTTTCAATCTGTTTCCGACACATTACATCAGCCTTACTGTCACATCAGTGCCACCTCTCATGAGCGTTCTGTATGAAGAAGAGAGTGTCCTAATTACATCAGTGTTTGTCTACGTGTAATATCGCACACATGGCCGTTTTAAATAAAGATCATGTGGAAAATATCAGCTTCCTCTTTTATGTAGGGTGGCGTTATGCTACTCTTAATTAATTAATCTTGCATCCGCACTATGTGATTTCAGATACCAAAGATGAACTTTGTATTAGCACCTCAGAGATATTTGACAAGGCACACACAAGTCCAACTTTACGCTTGGGAACTGTTACAGGAGAGCATTAATATACAGTATCATGCCTCCCGAGTGTCCCTCTTTTTGGAGAGACAGTCCCTGTTTTTGACCCAGGCCACGCTGTCCCTCTTTGCTCCTTAAATGTCTTCTCTTTTTGACCTGGAAAATAAATGTGCTTTAATGAATTTACTAAATTGCTCCTTACTACATCTGTATAGTTTCTACCTGTATATTAGATCTCAACGTCATTTTTTTGTTCAATTTGAACCTTAACATATCTATAATCAGATGATTTATATGCTAATATTTAGGCCTTATTTTTGGTCATCATTTTTAGCGGATTGTGCCCCAAAATGAAAACATCAACTCGTCCTGCATTCAGTTCCATACATGGAAAAATAAAACCTTTATGGCGGTCAGAGTATGGCCACTTCCTTAACGGGTTAAAGTGTTGACTTTGTATTTGTGTATGATCCATCAATATTCATAACAATTCTTATAATTTGTGCAAGCTAGTCATAACCATCCTGGAAGTTGCCTGCAAAAGTAGCTAAATTTATAGTAAAAGGAACACACAATGAAAATAGAGGAACATCACAGCTACCATAGCACATGCACATCCTCTAAAAATGGAGTCCAGCCACTTTATTCCACAAAGCATATTTCCATCTCGGTCGTCTGTATCAGATCGGCGGTAGTCCAACACCCGGGTCACCCGCCGAGCAGCTGATTGGCTGGGATGCCTGATGTCCGACCCCGGCCGATCTGATATTGAACCTGAGGATAGGTCATCAATATTAAAAGCCTGGAGAACCCCTTTAACTTTCTCTACATGATGAATGCCATTTGCTGAAGTGAGGCAACCCTTTAAGGGTGATGCATTCCCCATTTTACAGAGAAATATCGCTTTTGTCACCATACTCTTTTATTAGTGAAATGATTGAGATTTTCACTAACTTTTACTCCAGAATGAAGATTAAGACATGTCGTTGTTTCAGGGTCGAAGGACCCCCTTTTCCCATAGGGTACTTTCACACAGGACAGAGATTAGATACGCTGCAGATTTGTGGCGTTTTACAGTGCCAGCAATGTGGAGGAGATTCTAAGAAATCGACCTGCTGTCTGGATTTCAAAACCACACCATGTCAATTTAGGGTCCATTCACACGTCTGTTGTTCTGGGTCGGCATTCTTTCCACAATTTTGCGGAACGAGTGTGGAACCATTGACTTCAGTTGGGCCGCAAAAGATGCGGACCGCACACAGTGTGCTGTCCGCATTAGTAGTCCCATCTGTGGCTCCGCAGAAAAGATGGAGCATGTCCTATTCTTGTCTGCAATCGCGGAAAGGAATAGGCATTTCTATCACTGGGCCGGCCATGTGCAGTCTGCAAAATGCGGAATGCATGTGACCGGTATCCTTGTTTTGTGGATCCGCAATTTGCGGACCACCAAAACACTTACGGATGTGTGAATGGACCTTTATGCTGCGGATTTCAACCTTTGCAATGCATTCATAATCCATGATGTATGTGGCTAAACATGGCAAAACGGTCTCTTTTTAACTGACGTTTTTCTTTTTTCTCTGATGCCTTTCTGAGAAAAGGATGTTTAAAAACAGCCCCCTTCAATTGATTTTCCACAGACATCAAACGGAAAAGGGAACGAGGCCTTAAGCAATCTTTAATAAATGCAGGCGGCAGGAAATCCCAATAGGCACCCTCATTTCAGAGAGCTGAAGACAAGCCTGGCACTAGGAGGAATGCAGGTACGGATTGAAGAGTCAGCTGGGTGGCTTCTTCCCGCCCTGGCTGACTTGATTGCCAGGTCTACCCCTTTACGTAGACAGTCAAGCCAAGCAGGGTGGAGAGAAGGCACACAGCGGACTCTTCTCCCCGTGCCAGCGTTAGGTTTTGTCTGAAATGCCGCAGTTTGGATCTCTGTAATGAGGGGGCCTGTCGGGATTCCATGCTGGCAGCATAAAATGAATGACAGCTTCCCTTTATTTTTATTTTTTTTAATTTGAACATTTATGTGTAAGATATTCTGTTACATTTTCTAAGCTATTGATAAATTGTTAACCAAAACGAGGACAGACGCCTGTTCTGCAAGTAGATCTATAAGCTGCCGAAAGCGGTCTAGTTCTTAGAAAGCAACAACCTGCACCCCAGAAACCTTCCAAGTGACAACCATGCGAGTATTCGGTGACTATTGATTTCCCCGTGGGAGGGGGCACAGCTGCTGCTTAGATGGCTCTTTCCTTGGCTGGAATCAATACACAGTACAAACACATTACACTGGTGGGATTATGATATTTCTTTCATGCTGTGTTAAGGCATGAGGTGTTTGTTCCTCTACACCACAGACCCCGCTGTGTAACATTGCATTATTCCATGTATCGTTTCCGTTCCTATTATATGCAAACTGGATTTATTGGCTTTTGGCGCTTTGTGTTTTTGACTTTCGTGCCAGTTACATGAAAGGACAAGGTGTTTCTGCATATACATTTCAGATGTAATATTGCAGTGCTGTGATAAGGCCTCTGTGGACATTACCTGATTATATATTATTATGTAGCAGAATAGTTGCATTCTCTTTTATTCCCAGTCCTGTCAATCACTTGAGTTCTGGACGTTTATCATTCGGAGATAAAAATCCAGACTATAGCATCTATTTGCTGATCACATCTAGTTGGTCATGTCACTACAGAGAATGGTTTGAATGGAATCTTTATGCAGTCTCATGGCAGTGAATGGATTATTGACATGGAAAATCCCCATGATTTCTGAGTAAGGGCTGATGCACACGACTGTTGGTGTTTTTGCGGTCCGCAGATACCTGGCCATGTGCGTTCCGGATTTTTGCGGAAAAGAACGTCCTGCCCTCCTTTAAACAGTCCTATCCTTGTCCATAAAATGGACAAGAATAGAACGTTATATTTTTTGCGGGGGTGGGGGTCGTAGAACTGACATACGGATGCAGGACGCGGTGTGCTGTCCGCATCTTTTGCAGCGCCGTTGAAGCATTCGATTCAAACAAAAAACATGGTCGTGAGCATGAGCCCTTAGAAGATGGTGGTACTGCACTCATTAGTGTGCTGCTTCACCCTTTCTGATAGCATCTTCTGACATGCCAACAAGTATATAAAGGTCCCTCCTTAAAATGTATGATAATTACTAAAACTCACTGTTATATCCCATGTATATTTGTAAAACTGTGCCTTTTATTCGTTTTTGTCAGTCCAAATCCAAAGACGCTCATGTCTCAATGTAACGGAAAGCTCCTGTATGTATAATTTCACGTTGATGGAACTGTCTCTGTAGGATACCTCTGTGAAATTGACCTCGTAGTATACTGTACATGCGCCATTGATAAAAGCCATTGGGGAGATTTATCAAAGCCAGTGTAAAAGAAAACTGGCTTAGTTACCCATAGCAACCAATCAGATTCACCTTTGGTTTTTCAGAGCTTCTTTGGAAAATAAAAGGTGAAATCTGGTTGCTGTGGGCAACTAAGCCAGTTTTCCTTTACAGCACTGATAAATCTCTCCCATATTTTCTTTGAGTTCAGCCTACCATACTGCAATTTTTAGGCAGAGGAGAGCAAAAAACCCTCATGAGGTAGAATCCATTTTTACTCCTCTTAGGCCTCTTTTACACTTGCGTTGTCCGGATCCGTCGTGTACTCCATTTGCCGGAAGTGCCCGCCGGATCCGTAACACCGCAAGTGAACTGAAAGCATTTGAAGACGGATCCGTCTTCAAAATGCGTTCAGTGTTACTATGGCACCCAGGACGCTATTAAACTCCTGGCTGCCATAGTAGTAGTGGGGAGCGGGGGAGCAGTATACTTACCGTCCGTGCGGCTCCCGGGGCGCTCCAGAATGACGTCAGGGCGCCCCATGCGCATGGATGACGTGATCCATGCGATCACGTCATCCATGCGCGTGGGGCACCCTGACGTCACTCTGAAGCGCCCCGGGAGCCGCATGGACGGTAAGTATACTGCTCCCCACTACACTTTACCATGGCAAACAGGACTTTAGCTTCCTGGCAGCCATGGTAACCATTCAGAAAAAGCTAAACGTCGGATCCGGTAATGCGCCGAAACGACGTTTAGCTTAAGGCCGGGTCCGGATTAATGCCTTTCAATGGGCATTAATTCCAGATCCGGCCTTGCGGCAAGTGTTCCGGATTTTTGACTGGAGCAGAAAGCGCAGCATGCTGCGGTATTTTCTCCGGCCAAAAAAAACGTTTCGGTCCGGAACTGAAGACATCCTGATGCATCCTGAACGGATTTCTCTCCATTCAGAATGCATGGGGATAATCCTGATCAGGATTCTTCCGGCATAGAGCCCCGACGACGGAACTCTATGCCGGAACAGAACAACGCAAGTGTGAAATAGCCCTTACAGGAAAAAAAATCTTTCCATACTTCAAATCAGAATAACTCCCTGGATCAACGACCCATCTCTAATAACGCTAGCCTGTAATACTATTACACTCCAGAAATACATCCAGGCCCCTCTTGAACTCTTTTAGTGAATTCACCATCACTACCTCCTCAGGCAGAGCGTTCCATAATCTCAATGTTCTTACAGTAGAGAAGATGTCCCCTTGTCACAGTCCTGTGAGAGATCTCTGTGCTGACTCCTGATTATATTTATACCTGGTTATTAGGTCTCCCCTCAGATGTCTTTTTTCTAAACTGAAAAAACTAATTTAGTTATTTCTGGTTACTGTACTCTGCCCATTCCATAAAGTATTTGACTGAACTGTTTCATCGTATAAAATGTAGTTTGATGCAGTTGGATTGTCTCCTAGACCCATTGAGTCTCCACCTTTTTTTACCAGGAAGGACCCCAGAAAAACCTTTTGCTGTTTATAAGGAACTTTTCCTAGCTTGCTGTAGATCAATCACTGATCACATTGGAAACACACAGGGAGAGCCCCACTGCATTGACAACATACACATCTATCATGGTGTCTGCTGTAGTGCTTAACATGGTGTCTCAGTGGTTACCACTGGTACCCTGAGGAAGGCATCTACCTGGAGTTTGTGTGTTTCCTCCTGAGTACTCGGATTTCTTCCCACATCAGAGAGATGTAATTTGCTTTCCATGGATTTTGGGAATTTAGATTAAGCCCTATTAGGGCTGGGGACTGATCTATGTACAGTAGTTTGGAACATGTTGCTGTATAAGCAGAAGAAACAAATTATTGGAACATTGGGCCAGTAAGAAATATATGTACATGTGTACGCTACTATGGCTCAAGACATGCAAAAATTTAAAACATGGATTATTGCTGCTGTACTTTGCAGACATTTTTGTTCAGGATAGTGTGGGGCCATCTACCAATGATAAGATGACCTATTTTAAGTGGGAACCTACACTATCAGACATGGCTCTCCTTAGTCTGACTATTGAACGGAGTGCTAGATAGAGCATGATAGAAACAGTTAAAGGGTTATTTCAGGGTGATAATTTAATTAAAACCAAGGTCGGAGTGACTTAAAATAGCAAACCATTAGTACTCCCGATCCTCCCGTCCCTGCTACTCACTACTTCCTGGTCTTGTGCTTGACACACAGGAAATGGCTTGGACCTACCCACTCAGCCAATCACTGGCTGCAGCAGTGACCCACTTAGATCCAGGCCATTTACATTGAATCAAGAAAGTGGAAAGGAATGGGGACCGAGCAGCAAGGGATTGGTGAGGCGAGTACTGTTGGCTTGTTATTTTAGTTCACTCTGTCCTCACTTTTAATTCGGATTGCTCCCCAGGAAACTCCTTCAAAGCGAGGGAAGGAGAAGCATTAACGTCCAGAATTAACTGGTTTGTCTACCCTGTGAAAGCTCTCATAGAGCAAGCTGGAAATCAACCTGACTTTTCCTGGAAAACCTGGTTGGAAAAAGCTGTTCTAGGACATGGATAGGTGTGTGCACCCCAGCTGCCTGTGCTGTGGAACTGGTCAGCCCCTCAGTGGTCCACAGTTCATTAGATGGGCCAGCAGATGGACAGCTCACATTAATATATACTGTAGGTGATCACTGTATGTTACAATTACAGAACTGCAGATGAATAATGCTCTGCTCATTATTGGAGACGAGGACGGCTTACGTGCCGCTTTAAGTATGTGGAGCAGCTTGTATATTAAAGCAGTGCTTAGCAGCGATTTTGATGTTTTGGGAATAATGGTTCTGCAGAAGTTCATATGATTCAAACATATAAAGCAGTCATTTAGATAATTCTCGATCTGTCAGTCTCCTTCTGTAAAGTTTAATTCTCGTACAAGAGGAAGGATGAAAGGGCACTTAAGGACATCTGTCGTGCCAGACTCCCTCCATCTAGTAACAGCTTATTGACAATCTGTTACACGGCTTTTCGGAAAGAGAACTCTTAATAGGCAAAGACTGTATACTTTCCTATCTCAAGGTGCTGCCAGACGCCCAGCCAGCGCCAGGGTGAAAAAGTGAAAAGTATTCTCACAGGACGACTGAAAGGTGAAATCGCTGTATATAATTACAGACACGTCGATGACTACTTATATGCAGATTATAACATCCTTGAAATGTTGAACCATAGATTATCGATTCCAGGAAGGCACCAACAAATTGCAGCTTTATTTTTTATTTTTTTTTATGAGCACAAGAAGATGCCAACATCTGTTATTGGCACTGTGTTTGGCCCACTGAACATCGCATTCATTTTAAATCTAACTTATCCGCCATATCAAATTATTCTGTGACCTTCTGGCTTATTTGTTGCAAGCGGGGAATCATGATCTGTGTCCCTGTTGTTCTTCCCAATATAATGAATGAAGGAGGATTCCCCTCCCCAGTATGCTTTTATTAGCTGGGGAGGTAGTAAGACGTCTGTAAGGTGTGGTGGGGGGGGGGGACCACGTTTGCCGCCATGTATGTGTTATTACATTGTGTTGTAGCAGTTTGTTCTCTATGCTTGGGTATGGTAATTACTGCACCAGTGCAATGCTAGGTTAAAACATGTGCCGGTCCTTTGAATAGGAGGGACTGAGCCACGTCATGCATAGCGCTGGGGCACGAGTCAAAGTTGATTTCGGGTATGGGTGTTGTTGCCTCATGGGTAGTTACAGCCCCAAGGTTCAAGTACACAGGTGATTTCTATAGTAGTTTCTTCCGAGATGAGAAAAGTAGAAAAAATCATGGTGGCCAACTGCAGGGATTTCAGTGGGCTGGCAAGAATGCTGCAGGATGGGAAATGGGAAGAGGGATACCTCCATTCTGCTCATTTATTGCCAGTCAGGCTGTGAGGAGGATGGGTGCTGGTAGGAATGCTGCAGGATTGACTGTTGTTGACCCTGGTTAAACGTTAGAAAGACAACCTCCAGGTAAGAACCAATATGCGTAAGATGCCTCTGTGCTACAGATGTTACACTACTGCGCTTTTGAGCAGGCACACATGAGTTGTAACTGTCACCTGTGACTACTGCTTTGGAGAGTACCAATCCTATGGGGAAGTAACCTTCCACACCTCTAGTGTAATGCGGGCAGGATAATGGAAAAAGACTACACAGAGCACTACGAAAAAGAACCTGCGGTGAGAGGGTGACAGTAAGCTCTAAGAGGAGTTGCCTTTCCTGTCATTGCTGACACATTAAAAGTCTCATCACCAACATCTTAAACCAGAACTTGACACAAGAGCCAAGCTCTGCATTCTTAGTGTCACGAACGCTTCCTTGACAGGTGGCAGGCGATCGGTGAGACTGGCAACACGTGGTTTGATCTGACAGGCGTCTCTGTTGTTTCTGGTAATGGCCACACCCTTGCCACAGGTGTTGCTAAGGGTACTTTCACACTTGCGGCAGAGTGATCCGGCAAGCAGTTTATGACCACATATGGGGTGTTTCTATAAACTACCAAATGAGGGCAATAAATAATGAGTTTTGTTTTGCTGTTAATCCTTGCTTTGTTACTGGAAAAAATGGATTAAAATGGAAAATTTGCAGAAAAATTTAAATTCTGAATTTCATCTCCATTTGCCAATGACTCTTGTGGAACACCTAAAGGGTTAACAAAGTTTGTCAAATCAGATTTGAATACCTTGAGGGGTGTAGTTTCTAAAATGGGGTTAATTGTGGGTGGTTTCTATTATGTAAGGCTCACAAAGTGACTTCAGACCTGAACTGGTCCTTTAAAAAGTGGGTTTTGGAAAATTTCAGGATTTGCTTCTAAACGTCTAAGCCTTGTAACGTCCCCCAAAAACAAATTGTCATTCCCAAATCGATCCAAACATGAAGTAGACATATGGGGAATGTAAATTAATAACTATTTTTGGAGGTAGTACTATGTATTATAGAAGGAGAGAAATTGAAACTTGGAAATTTGCTAATTTTTCAAAGTTTTTGGTAAATTATAATTTTTTTTTTTATAAATAAAAATTAATTTTTTTTACTCCATTTTACCAGTGTCATGAAGTACAACATGTGACGAAAAAACTGTCTCAGAATGGCCTTGATAAGTCAAAGCGTTTTAAAGTTATTCACACATAAAGTGACACTGGTCAGATTTGCAAAAAATGGCCTGGTCCTTAAGGTGAAAATAAGCCCGGTCCTTAAGGAGTTAAACATAAGCAGGGTACTGTAAATATACCCCCTGGTTGGCATTGCCCAGACGCATAGATTCCATGGAGCTTTATCATATTATATTAGTATAATACAGACACTGCAACGATTTCCTATCACGCCGGTCACTCTTCCTGCAGGTTTGTATTTTGCAAATAGTTTTATTATCCCCCTTTTTCATGGATCTTTGTTGTAAGTTGCTAATTGAAAGAGATGTGCCCTGTTCGTTAGATTGTCTTCAGCGGGATTTTGTGCCAGTGTGTTACCACTCCTGATGTGTCTATTTTGGAAAACATTCACTAGGAGTTTTGGACCATCTTTTCATATAAATCTATGTTGTGTTGTTCCTCTGTCATTCCTACTAGAATCTTCTAAATTAATCGCTAGCTAGGTGTTACCAGTTGGGGGAATGTCCCTGAACAGTCTGACCATCAGAACTGCCTGTGTGAGACTCTACAGGGACATCTCCCCAACTGGTAACACCCCGTTAGCAATTCATTCAGAAACCTCTAGTAAGAATAACAGAGGAATGGAACAACATAAAGTCATGAGAAAGGATTCAGGTCGACCCATGTGAAATACAATTATTTACTGAAACAGACATGAGAGGACCAGCCATCATTAAATTGAAAGGCATTAATTCTTTAAAAGTGATTCCCCCTGAAATCCTTCATATAAGGCCAGATTCACAAGACTGTGTCTGTTTTGCAAAATATGGACACTGGCCATGTGCATCCCACATTTTCCCTTTCCCCGGGTCCTACACTATTTATCAAATGCCTATTCTTACCCACAAAACTGACAAGAATAGGTCATATTCGATTTTTATTTTTTTTGTATATATATTTTTTTTTTTCGTTCCAATTAAAATTAATGGGTCCTCATCCAATCCACATGCGATCCACATTTTTGCGGAACAAAAATACAGTTGTGTGAATGGGGCCTAAAGAGATGGAGAGTTTCATCCTCGAGAACTAGTGTCGTCTTGTCTGTTACCACCATGAAACGCGTATAATCGTAATGGATATGAATCTGTAAATTAGCCGTGCTGTGGATGTAGTAAAACACAGATGAAATGCCTCACTTCAGCGGCGATTATCAGCGCTCCTGCACCTCTCTGTACCAAGCAGCTGGACAATTTACATAATCTCTCTGCCAAAGCCCACACACTCAACCATTTTCTGTCCCCATTGAGGCATCATAAATCCAGGGGGCTGTGAAATGAGGACGTTCCAAGGAGTCCGCTATATGTAAGGTGGAATAGATGGGGAAGACGGCATCAGCATGGGATGTGTACAGAAGGCAGTTCCGCTAGATTCACACACTTCATACTTAAAAAAAAAATATAATTCTATATTTTTTTTCCCCCCAAACGTATCAATTCACAGATCTATTAACGGATCCATAGCTTTTCAAGGAGGCCTCCACCATGTATAAAAGTGTCTGTGTTTGACAAGTTTCCTTCAGGACCCTTTGTTGTTTTAAAAGGACAAAACGGAGACTTTGTTTTCTCCTTTCAACAGGATTTAAAATGTGAAACCTGCCCATTTCAGAGTGGTCTGCTGACCACCTAGTGTATATGGTGGCCTCCCAACTCTGGGGAGAGAAGGATTGAGCATGTTGAATGTAAACCATTAATCCTTTAGTTATGAGGGAAATAAGTCTTTGCAAGAAGAGTCTGGCAGCAGCTTCCTTCCCCTTCCCCTCATGCAATACATATGCATGCTTAAATGATGAGGAGAAATGGCTGTCAGACGACAAGTCTTTGGCCTTCAGTTATCTTCTGTCTAGCCAGCTTAAAGGGCATCTGTCAGCAGTCTGTGCCAGATTTTAATAGAGAAGTTAGGCACAGGTGTAATGATGCTTTCACTGCCTGGCCCTGTCAATCAAAGTGGAGAGGAGTGCTGTAGTTGCAGAGAGAGCAGAGCCTCCAGGTGTAATGACAACGCCCCCGTTGCCCCTAGAGGCTCACTCGTATATATTAAAACTTAATTTTTCTCCGCAATGTGGATACATATAAATATAGGACCAACACAGATGCCTTCAGCTGCCAACTGCACATGCAACAGGTCAGCCAGTGTCATAGATACAAATCTGCTGACAGATGCCCTTTAAAGGGGTTATCTCACTTCAGCAAATGGCATTTATCATGTAGAGAAAGTTAATCCAAGGCACATACTAATGTATTGGCATTGTCCCTATGGCTTCTTTACTGTCTTCATTCATTATACCATTGCATTATACACTGCTTGTTTTACGGCCCCGGCCACCAGAGAGGCTGGTGCATTTTCCTATAGTGTGTAAGCACAGCCACCGGTGCTGGATTGCAGGGTGGTCGTAACCCCTAAGAACAAGCAGTGTATAAAGTGCTGGAAAAATGAATCAAGCCAGCAAATGAGGCAATATGGACAATTCCAATACCTTAGTGAGTGCCTAGTATTAACGTTCTCTACATGTTTTGGGCAGGTAATTGAGTGGTCGCCTGCTGTATGGGATGAAGCAGCCCCCTGCTATGTGACCATGGCACAGTATTACGGATTGGAAGCAGTCCTTTTAGGTACAAATGTGCAGCTTGTATAATAGCGAGCAATTTCTTTCATGCAGCATCATGAGCAGCTTCACGTAATGGTGACTAATTATTTAACCATGACTGGCAGCTCTGAACATTGTGTTCTTTTTGCCTCACTTACTATGTTTTCTGTGAATCTAATTACAAAGGAAGCAAGTATTCCTTACAGTCTGCTATGAATACAAGGGGAGGGATGAAAGCCTGGACTGCATACTCTTTTCCTCGTAACATGGGGAACAACACTGGAACCAAACATCTTTTCCTTCATTTGTGCTGTTTTCCAGGGTCCACATACTTAGGGCTTGTTCACACGAACGTGTGAAGCCCGTGCTGTGGACCGCAAATTGCGATCCGTGATGCACGGGCAACGCCCGGGGATCGTGGACCCATTTACTTGAAAAGATCGAACATGCCCTATCGTTTTGCGGTGCGGAGGCACGGAACGGAACCCAAGGAAGCATTCCATAGTGTTCCGTTCCGTGCTTCTGTTTCGCATCTCCGGATTTGCTGGCCCATTGAAGTGAATGGGTCCGCATCCGTGATGTGGAATGCACACTGAACGGTGCCCGTGTATTGCGGATCCTCAAATGCGGTCTGCAATACAGCAACGGGCAGCACACGTTCGTGTAAACGAGCCCTTAGGGTCCATTCACACGTCCGTAGGTGTTTTGCGGATCTGCAAATTGCGGATCCGCAAAACATGGTCACAGACATTATGCATTCCGTATTTCGCAGACCGCACATCTCAGGCACTATAATAGAAAATGCCTTTTCTTGTCCGCAGTTGATGACAAGAATAGGACACGTTCTATTTTTTCGGGAACGTAATTGCGGATCCGGAAATGCGGATGCGGACAGCACATAGTGTGCTGTCCGCATCCGTTCCGGCCCCATTAAAAATGAATGGGTCCGCACCCGTTTTGCAAAATTGCGGAACGGATCCGGACACATTCTACGGACGTCTGAATGGACCCTTATGCCCCTTTCACACGGGCGAGTTTTCCGCCAGGGTGCAATGCGTGAGGTGAACGCATTGCACCCGCATTGAATCCGGACCCATTCACTTCAATGGGGACGTGCAGAAGAGCGGCGATGTTCACGCATAACTTGTGCGTTGCATGAAAATCGAAGCATGTTCTATATTCTGCATTTTTCACGCAACGCAAGCCCCATAGAAATTAATGGGGCTGCGGGAAAATCGCAAGCATCTGCAAGCAAGTGCGGATGCGGTGTGATTTTCACACATGGTTGCTAGGAGATGATCGAGATGGGCACCCGATCTTTATTATTTTCCGTTATAACATGGTTATAAGGGAAAATAATAGCATTCTTAATACAGAATGCTTACTAAAATGTCGATTGAGAGGTTACAAAATAAAAAAAATTAACTCTCCTTATCCACTTGATCGCGCAGCCGGCCTCAACGTCTTTCTTCTTCTTTCAGGACCTGCAAAAGGACCTTGGACGTAATCGCGCTCACCGCGTGGTGTCGTCAGCGTAGGTTCTGCTGAATGAAGATAGAAGATCCTGGTGAGCACGATTACGTCATCAAAGGTCCTTTTGCAGGTCCTGAAAGAAGAAGAAAGACGACGAGGCCAGCTGCGCGATCAAGTGGATAAGGAGAGTTAATTTTTTTAACCCCTCAATCGACATTTTAGTAAGCATTCTGTATTAAGAATGCTATTATTTTCCCCTATAACCATGTTATAACGGAAAATAATAAAATCTGCAGAACACCTAACCCAAACCCGAACTTTAGTGAAGAAGTCCGGGTTCGGGTCTGGGTGCCACATTCAGTTTTTTATCACGCGCGTGCAAAACGTAGTGCACCCGTGCGATAAAAACTGAACAATGCAATCGCTGCAATGCACCCGGGACTCCCGTGTGAAAAAGGCATTTTAATAATTGGTTCCCGCAATTTGAGAGAAGTGGAATATGCGGGTCTGAGGTCAGTTTCACGTAAGACAATTTTAGGTTTTGTGTGTGAAGAGTTAAAATGTCAACATGAATGAAAAAGAGTATTGGATCTATAATGAGTGACAAAGGGTTAAATGTCCCAAACGCATATGTATCAAGTCATCTTAAGCAGTGTACACAACCAGTTTCCATTGCTCCTACCTTAACACCCGTCAACTAATTGAATGGCCCAAGTCACCAATTAGAAGCAGGCAGTTTCCACTGTGTAATGTGATCGTGCCCATAGGTATAATCATGTACCGAAGCATGTTCTTTTAAATGGTTGTGATGTACTAGTCCCTTTGGACATTAAATAAAAATGTTCAGATATTTCTTTGCCAAGTGTTATTCCAGGCCTGAAACACTAGGTACGGCAAAAGCCAGTGAGACTCAAGCAGTGGATTACAAGTGTAAAGGAAATTGCTGCCTGCGAGAATTCAATGTGTCCACAGTGGGGAACACTGGACAAATGTTCTGATAGATGGTACATAGGGGAGGACAGAAACACCTGTTTGTAGCAGTACTGTAAATATAAAATTCCGGTGCCACACTCACATTCCCTTAATAGGGTTTTTCCGGTAAAAATGATTTTTTTATTAAGTTCCCACAGCATGGGCCCGGATTTGGAAGATTCATACTTACCTGATCCATGCCGCTCCAGTCCTCCGCAGTGTCCTCACTGAACATGGTCACATGCACTACTCCAGCCAATGACTGGCTTCAGCAATGATGTGCTGCTTGTGGCCACATCACTGGTGAAGCCAATCATTGGCTGGAGCAGCACTTGTGATCATGTCCATGCACCACCGAGTGTTAATGGTGCTGGGAATGGGAGATGGAGAGAGTGGAGGCAACATGGAACAGCAAGTATGGACCTTCTGTTTTGGGGGCCATGCTTTGGCCCCTTTAAGTTGCCCATACACCATCAGAAGCTGTGGACCACACAATCTCTCCCGACTCCCTCATATACATACATGCTCTGGTCGGCCAAATGTGTATGTATTTTCATTTGGAAGAGGAGAATAGCTGCTGTCAGATAGCTCCAGTAGAACAAAAGGATTGCTGTCTGTTAGGAGGGAGCCGCCCATATACTGTATATGTTAAAGAAATCGGTCACCCTGATTTTGGACTATTATCTACAGTAATTTGTGTGCAGTACTGCAGATAAGGAGTCCATATCACTATTTATTTATTTTTTTCCTACTGCCAGGCTCTCAAACCTGCACTGAAATACTCAGCCTGGACTGCTGTGCCTTGCTAACATAATGGAGAGGACTCGTGCGCATGCACAGCATTCCTGAAAAAGTATATTAAGGCAGCTCTGACAACATGGGGGGCAGTATGATAATAAAAAAGTGATCTGGACTCCATATCTACAGTACTACTCATGTATTACTGTACATAATGGTCCAAAATCAGGGTGACAAATTCCCTTTAAACTGTAATTCAGTCCTGCCAAAGACAGCAGAATCAGCCAACATTGGTATGATATGTATGGGGTCCTATAGAACAAGCTGTCAAATTTTATACCAACCAACATGTAACAGACCAGACAGGAAGAGAGTTCATTCCAAACGTGGGCAAATCCTGAATTCTCATGTCTAATGATTATAGGTTATGTGCAGTTTAGTAACTATTCTTTTATCAAGTCAATATAATTCTATGGAATGTTCAGGCTACAGTAAATATTTTCATCTGGCAGTAACATCTGTGCATGCGCAGTGAAGATCTCAGAGTGGGAAAGACTACTGTGAGATATTCACTGCACCAATGAATGCGCAAGATTGTAGGACCCAGCATTGGAGACGTGAGGATCCCTGGCCCTGTAAATCTCACTTAGTGGCTGAGTGGCAACAGGGGGAGGTGGCTGTGAAGCGGTGCTCCGAGGTCCTAGGCCAGCCCTCTGAGCACCTCCTTTACACACCGGTAAAGATTATTTTTTTCTACATCACTAATACTTGTAGCAGATAAAAAGGTCTCATTTTAGTCACTATGATCAACCCTACCTGGCTGTATGCCTGGTTTTATAGGCTTGATCATGGTAACAGATGCTTTTTAAATTATGTCATGAATATCTCGACTGCAAAGTGTGAATTTTTAAAAATGTTCCCTCTTGCAGGCATCTTACTCTTCTGGAGGTCCTGTTCTGCGGCCTGAGGATGAACTTGATAGACTCACTAAGAAGATGCTGTATGACATGGAGAACCCTCCTTCTGAAGAGTATTTTGGTGAGAATTGACGAGACTGCATTAAAAAGCACAAGAGGATAATAATGAGCTAATCTAATACACTTAGCTCCCTAGCTATCTGCAGTGGCGTTCAGCTGTGGATTGGTTGCCATCTAGGACGCATGTTCCGTGCGCCAATTCCTCATGACTTTGTTTGCTAACTGTGCATTTCCTTTGAAGAAAGGAAGCCCTTCATAGGTTCTGTGAAGAACCAGGCAAGGCCCTCCCTCTGCAATGGCTTGATAGCAGCCACATGGTCTGTGTCTATGGTATAGTACAGTGTGTAGGCGCTTATCTGTCTAATCCAGTTCTTATTGTAACGCTAGCCATATACATAAGTTTATGATCGGGTATAATCCAGCTGATTAACTGTACATCGGAATTTTTGTACAAACTGTCCGAACAGTACAATGCCGGACTATGCCATACATGTGTCGTTTCAGCCAACAATGGCCCAAAAATCCAACCTGACAGATCACCTCTTTGGCATACAATAATCTGCCACCAGCCATGGCAGTCTTTTAGGTATAATACTCACACTATTTAGACCACAGGTCAGATCTCCATTCATTTGTAGGGAATTATGAAAGCAGTTGAGCATTCTTGCTGTTCAGGATGGGGGTTGTGCTGGAGATAGGTGCGGCTCCACTGAGGTTTCATTTAAGAATAAAACCTTTCTCCTGATATTACCCCAACTCCTCAATATTCTTAGGAATTCCCTATTGTGGATTGAGGATACATTTTTTAAGTTAATTGAGAGAATTATTAATTATCTGCTGTGGGGAAGAAAGCGGGTGAGGCTTAAGTTGGAATATCTTTATAAGCCGATGGAACATGGAGGGTTGATCCTTACCTATTTCAAGGGCTACTATATAGCTTTACAGCTATGGCTTTAGGACCACTGGGAGGAAAGTCCACTTTGCAGGAATTTTGTTGAGTAGAACTACATATGATAATATGTTCACATTATTAGAGTCTGGGCTATTATCCAGAGTTCAGCAGAGTTATAGGGAAGCTAGAAAGTTATTTACGAAGATGTGGAGTACTATTAGAGGTTGGTTGGGAATAAGGAGATCTCTTTAGTGTACGCCTCTCTGGTATAACTATTATTTACAGGAGTTGGATGATTTAGCTGAAGATAAATACTGGCAAAACAATATTCTGTATGTTGCACAAGTGGTGAGTAATGGAGGTATGCTTGACACAGAGAGCATATAATTAATCTATCTTGGTTTAGATATCTACAGTTACGTTCGGCGCTATGTAGCGTAAAGGGGAAATTTTTGTTACAGATAGATACTTTTACACCTTTGAATGATTTAATGGGAAATTTGGGGCAGAAGTTAAAAATTTCCCAGCTTTTTAATTTACTTCTTGAAGCACTATTTAAAAGTCTACGTTCCCCCGGACAAAAGGCTTGGGAATCTGCTTTAAGGATCCAACCAGATGATTGGGGAAAAATAATGACTAATTTTACGGTTAGTGTCACATAATTTTAACCATGTTTTGGTTCAATTCAATATTATACATAGAGTGTGTGTCACACCGGTATGGTTTAATAAATGTGGGTTGAGAAATACGTCTAATTGTCCACGGTGTGATTCACTAGGGGCTGACTTTTTACAACTAACAGAATATTAGGAGGAAATAGCGAAACTTAACTTATTTTTCGCCCCATAAGACGCACTCCCCCCACCCCCCCAAAACTGTGGGAAAAGTGCCCCTGCGACTTATGGGGCGAATGCTGGCAATTTACAGCTCAGTATGTACTGTATTATACGTAGTGTTAATCATCAGATCTAAACCCAATAATAATGCGCTCCCCATGTGTACCGTACTTACCGGTACACGTCACGCTCCTGTATTAAGCGCTAGCTGGCAGGCCGGGCGGCCGTAACTCACGGAGGTCACGTGCCTGCTCCGCCTACTTTATGAATGAAGTAGACGGAGCAGGCACGTGAGTTACGGCTGCCTGCTAGCTGCTAGTGCTTACTACAGGAGCGTGACGTGTACCGGTAAGTACGGTACACATGGGGAGCAGGGGGAGCTCATCATTATTCAGTTTAGATCTGATGATTAACACTTATAATACAGTACATACTGAGCTGCGGGGCCAGAGTACAGTGCCTGCACGGCCCCGCCGCTCTCCCCGCCTACTACAGTCCCTCCCTAGGAATCCGTGAATGGGATAATGATGGGGGAGGGGGGGTCTGTGGATGGCATTATGATGGGGGGATCTGTGGATGACACATATAGCAGTGTCATCCACAGATCCACCACCCCGTAACAGTGCCATCCACAGATCCCCCCCCCCCATCATAATGCCATCCACAGATCCCCCCCCCCACCATCATAATGCCATCCACAGATCCCCTCCCCCACCATCATAATGCCATCCACAGATCCCCCCCCCCCCACCATCATAATGCCATCCACAGATCCCCCCCATAACAGTGCCATCCACAAATCCCCCACCCCATAACAGTGCATCATCCACAGATCCCCCATAATAGTGTCATGCACAGACCGCCATTAGGTCAAACCCACCAAAAGCACACCTTTTGGTTAAAAAAAACCTAGGTGCGTCTTATAGGGCGAAAAATACGGTATTACCCAGAAACTGAAAATAGTGATTCCATATTCAGTGAAATATTGGATCCTGGGTGATTTTTCTCAAATTATTTGTGATAATTATAAAAGATACCTTCTGATTAAGATACTCTTTTTGGCAAGACTTTTAATCACACGAGGTTGGTTTTCACGAAATGCTCCTAGTGTGTATAGATGGTTAAATCTGGTTAATAAGATTAAGAGTTATGAAAGAATCTTCTATAAACAAAGAAATATTGAGGAGAAATAGAAGAAAGTTTGGGGGATTTGAAAGTTTTAAGTCTTTATGCCTTCACCCCACCGCTATCCTTATGCCGTCCTGGTTGACGGAGGAGTGGGAAGTTTTGGGATAAAAAATAAGATATTTAACAATGTTTAAGATTAAGTTGTATAGAAAATAATTTTGTATTTTTTTTTCTGTTAATAAAAATAATTAAATAAAAAAAGAATAAAACCTTCCTCAAAAATCTATGCTAGGGTAGAATTTGCAAAGGAAATTTTACTTTTTTATTTTTTTGGTTGTTTTTGTAGAAAATTATAGGCATCCTGTAGCAATTTTCCTTTTGGTTCTGTTAAAACTACTCTTCTGAATGACTGAATGTTCTTGTAGCAATATGAAAGCTGCATGCGCATTGATTTTAGTAATCACTTCACTCAATTCACATTATGTATGTCTATCTTGAGGCCCTTATTGGAAAGCAAACACCTGTAGAACTGCAACAATAGCAGAGCTGAATTTGTTACTTAACCCCTTAAGGACACAGGGCGTACAGGTACGCCCTGATGTCCTGGTACTCGGCGGGCGGTGATCAGAACCCGGTGCCTGCTCAAATCATTGAGCAGGCACCTTGGCTAAATGTGAGGGGGGGTCCCGTGACGGTTTGCGGCTTTTCACTGTGGCGGCAGTGTCATCGGGTCCCCGTGGGGCTGTAGGGGGGACCCGATGGCATGGAAGGCAGCGCGATGCCTTCCTGAGGCATTGCGCTGCCTTCCTGAGGCATTGCGCTGCCTTCCGGTGACGAGCCTGTGAGATCCAGCCCCTTGGATCTCACAGGCCGGAAGCTGTATGAGTAATACACACAGTATTACTCATACAGCCAATGCATTTCAATACAGAAGTATTGGAATGCATTGTAAAAGGGATTAGACCCCCAAAAGTTGAAGTCCCAAAGTGGGACAAAAAATAAAGTAAAAAAAAGTTGAAAAAATAACGTTTTCCCCCCAAAAATTTAAAGTTTCAATTAAAAATAAACAAAAACGTCATTTTCCCCAAATAAAGTAAAAAAAAAAAATAGGTAAAAAAATAGGGGGGGGGGGGGGGGGAAAGTTGACATATTAGATATCGCCGACTCTATAAACATATCACATGACCTAACCCCTCAGATGAACACCGTAAAAAATAAAAAACTGTGCTAAATAAACCATTTTTTTGACACCTTACATCACAACAGTACAACAGTAAGCGATCAAAAAGGCATGTGCCCACCAAAATAGTACCAATCTAACAGTCACCTCATTCCGCAAAAAATGAGACCCTACCTAAGTCAATCGCCCAAAAAATAAAAATGGAGACACTAAAACATAATTTTTTTTGTTTTAAAAAAGCTGTTATTGTGTAAAACTTAAGTAAATAAAAAAAAAGTATACATATTGGGTATCGCTGCGTCCATATCGACCGGCTCTATGAAAATATCACATGACCTAACCCCTCAGATAAACACCGTAAAAAAAGTAATTTTTTGTCACCTTACATCACAAAAAGTGTAATGGCAAGCGATCAAAGAGTCATACGCACAAAATAGTGCCAATCAAACCGTCATCTCATCCCGCAAAAAATGAAACCCTACCTAAGATAATCGCCCAAAAACTGAAAAAACTATGGCTCTCAGACTATGGAGACACTAAAACATGATTGATTTATTTTTGTTTCAAAAATGAAATCATTGTGTAAAACTTACATAAATAAAATAAAATTGTATACATATTAGGTATCGCCGCGTCCGTGACAACCTGCTCTATAAAAATACCACATGATCTAACCTGTCAGATAAATGTTGTAAATAACAAAAAAAAAAAAAAAAAAAAACTGTGCCAAAACAGCTATTTCTTGTTACCTTGCCTCACAAAAAGTGGAATATAGAGCAACCAAAAATCATATGTACCCTAAACTAGTACCAACAAAACTTCCACCCTATCCCGTAGTTTCTAAAATGGGGTCACTTTTATGGAGTTTCTACTCTAGGGGTGCATCAGGGGGGCTTCAAATGGGACATGGTGTCAAAAAAACCAGTCCAGCAAAATCTGCCTTCCAAAAACTGTATGGCATTCCTTTCCTTCTGCGACCTGCCGTGTGCCCGTACAGCAGTTTACGACCACATATGGGGTGTTTCTGTAAACTACACCCCCCGCTCCTAGAGGCTAATTGGCATATTATAAAAGTTTGTTTTTGTCAATAACGGCAGCAGGCAGTGAGATGGCACTAATATAGTTGTGTTCAGCTGACATTAGCACATCCCTAATGTCAGCCAGCTTAATACCCATTTTTCAGGTGACAGAAACCAGGATATTGATGACCTAATCTCTGAATAAGTCCTCAATATCAGATCAGCGGGGGTCAGTCAGCTGGTTGCCAGTGCTGCGTCCCCGGCAGTGTTTACCTGGTGCAGTGTAATTACACCTCCCTCTGCTATTCAAGTGAACAGGAGAGTGAGGTGTAACTGCTACAACCTGGATGGCATGCAGGAAAACAACCCTCCTCATGGGTGGCCATGATGATGCCTTGCTGTACAGCTCTATGCCTGTATATTCTATCCCTTGGGCTCATTTCACACTTCCAGGTATGAATGCCATTATGTTTGCTTGCTGCTGTAACTTTAAACTAAAACATGAGTAGATCTTAAATGGAGGAAAACTCTAATTGGAAGCTTTAGACTTCTCTCTTTCATATCTATTCCCCAATGGCAGCACTAAATGAGTTTTATATAGGGGAGGAAGCAGACTGAACAGTCCCAAAGCTGCATTTGTAGGATTTGCTACAGTACATTGAAAAGGAACTGGATTCATTATATAGATTTATGGCTTTTGATGACCCGCTATACAGTTTGTTTTTCATCCCTCAACCAAGGGTTACGTTGGCAAAGGTTAAGTGTAATTTTGTTTAGTTGCTATAAATGCAGTAGATCTAAAAAATCAGCCGGACTGCCTCAAGCCTCATGAACTGAAGTCTTTTCTGTCATTTAAGCAAATTGTTTTATCACTTGTAATGCTAATAATCTCCTCCAGCGTTATGTATCAGACCTTTTTCTTCTTTTTTTTTCTTTTCCGCTGTCTGTGTCTTTGCCAATTTATTGTCTTCACATACTTATCTCCCATTCATCCATTTCATTTAGTATGGAGCCGACAGCTTATCCACTGTTATTATGGCCCATTGATCAAGTAATTGGAAAAGGGCAAATCGGTAGCGGCAGTGCCTGCGATTTGCATGAACTATTCCCAGCCCTAGGTCCATGTAACATGGTAATTGCTGCATCCACATAGCTGTCAGCTAATAACTATATTAGTCAGAATATGGAAAGCCGGATCCTAGCATATTAAAAGTTGTATTGGAGCAGATAGGAATTGAATAGAGGGATTTAATTAAACATGCTAGCAGGCTTCCAGGCTTTATGGGGAAGTCAAGGAGAAAATATTTACAGATAATTAAATGTTAGTCCTTTTGGGTTAAAGGAGGTCATTGCCCTTCAGTGTTACTTTTTAAAGGGGTTATTCTGCAAAAAATATTAAAGGGGTTGTCTCACTTCAGCAAATGGCATTTATCATGAAGACAAAGTTAATACAAGGCACTTACTAATGTATTGTGATTGTCCATATTGCCTCCTTTGGTTTGGTTCATTTTTCATCGTATTATACACTGCTCGTTTCCAGGTATTACAGCCACCCCTGCAATCCAGGTGCCACCCTCTCTGGTGGCTGGGACCGTGGACGTGTGCATAGGCACTCGTCCCGACCACCTCATATCCGCGCTGCAGCGGTGGCCGTAATCTCTGGAAATAAACAGTGTATAATGTATAAATGAAAAAATGAATCAAGAAATGAATTTGTCTACATGCTAAATGCCATTTACTATAGTAAGGCAACCCCTTTAAGGCTACTTTCACACTCGCGTTTTAGGCACATCCGTCATGGATCTGCAAAAACGGATCCGTTACAATAATACAACCGCATGCATCAGTCATGAACGGATCCGTTTGTATTATCTGTAACCTAGCCAAGACGGATACGTCATGAACTCAATTGAAAGTCAATGGGAGACGGATCCGTTTTCTATTGTGCCAGAGAAAACGGATCCATCCCCATTGACTTACATTGTGTGCCAGGACGGATCTGTTTGGCTCAGTTTGTCAAGCAGTCACCAAAACACTGCAGGCAGCGTTTTGGTGTCCGCCTCCAGAGTGGAATTGAGACTGATCGGAGGCAAACTGATGCATTCTAAGGGTCCATTCACACGTCCGTAAGATTTTTGCGGATCCGCAAAACACTGACACCGGTAATGTGCATTCCGCAATTTGCGGACCGCACATCACCAGCACTATAATAGATTGCGGACAAGAATAGGACATATTCTATTTTTTTTGCGGAAACGGAAGCACGGATGCGGAAGTGCGGATCAGCAAATGCGGATGTGGATAGCACATTCCGGCCCCATTGAAAATTAATTGGTCCGCACCCGTTCCACAAAATTGCGGAACGGCTGCGGACTCATTTTGCGGACGTGCTAATGGACCCTAAACGGATCCTTTTCCATTCAGAATGCATTAGGGCAAAACTGATCAGTTTTGGACCGCTTCTGAGAGCCCTGAACGGACCTCACAAAAAGAAAGTCAAAACGCCAGTGTGAAAGTAGCCTAAGTTAAAGAACATGGCTAATAAATAACTGAATTTAAAATCTATATTTTCAATATGTGAGAGAGAATCTAAATCGCACATCCTCAATACTATGCTTTTGATATAACAACATTTCAGCATGATACAACGTGGCTATGCAGCACTATTATCAATCTATTGCTGTGCACTATTAGGAGGCATTAGTATACAGTTTGATCAAAGAGCATAGGCCCACTTACCACGACAAGGTTGCCTCTTCAAGTGGGGACCTACTCTAACTTTGGCGCGGCGCAGTGCGGCGACTATCGTGCCCCCACACCGCTCCAGCAGGCAATGGGACCCAGCAGCCGCACAGCGCCCTCACTGTGCGGCAGAGCCACCTAGGCCCTGGGCCCCATCACTCCACCAGCGCAGCACAAAAGCAGCGACGGCCATCGTCCAGCGCCGCATAATGTGAACAGGTGCAAAGAGCTCACCTGGTCACAGGCAGCCTCTCAGGAACACCAACTGAGAGGTGATAGGAATTTATAAACCCTTTGCAGACTTCTGCTAATTAAAAGCACCTAAGCCGAATGGGGAGGAGTGCTGATCAAGATTGATAATAGTGCTGTATAGCCATGTTTTATCTTGCTGAAATTTAAAACAGTTGTTATATCAAAAGCATAGTAATGAGGATGTGCGATTTTGAGTCTCTCTCACATATTGAATTAAAATCTATATTTGCCAAGTTATTTTACATTGTTGGTGGTAGCATCCCTTAGTTTTTTGATCATGTGTTGAAACCTGCATCCACTTTCACTAGCAGGGCAAACATCGTCTTTTCATTTGGCTCACTGACAATACCTTCTCTACTTGTCAGTGGAGCATGTGCAGTGTCTTTCTCCTCTGACAAGTAGAGAGGATGAAAAGATGAAATATTAGATTTTGAATACCTTTTTCAATTATTGACATATAGACTGTTAATGGCTGGAGGTTTTTTTAATGGAATAACCTCTTTAACATCTCCTTGTATTTCAGGATGAAAGATAACATTGTGATATATGCAAATTTTAGTCTCTTGTAAAGAAATGATTGACCAATTCCAAGTTCTCACCCACTCTTGTTCCATTTCTAGGTTTCTATTCTATCCCAGGTTTTATTCCAGGTTAAACTGCAGCTTGGTTATGTGATTCTTATATGAAACCTTTCACATTAGACATAGAGATGTAGAGAGGGGATTTTGGTGTTTGGGAGCTGCATTTTGATAACCCTATCCTTGGGATAAGTAATCGGTATAATTTCAGTGAGGGTCCAGCTACTGGCACCCCTGCCAATCGGCTGTTTGATGAAGCGGTGCAATGCGGCCTCTTCCTAGGCTAGTGACGTCACCTTCATCGGTCACATGGCTCATGTTTAGCTCAGTTCCATTCAAGTGAATGGCCCTGGTCTGCATCTGTTGGTTGACAGTTATCTCTCCTGACTACCCTATGCACCTCCATGCTCAGTTCAGCTGAGTTTGTATAGGGGGTTTTCAAGGGGGTCTCATCCGTATGTCCGTTCCATGGCACCCACAAAAAAATAGAACATGTACTATTCTTGTCTGTTTTATGGACAAAGATAGGACTGTTTTATGTAGAGGCCAAAATGCAGAATGCACATGACCAGTATCTTTGTTTTGCGCATCCACAATATGTGGACTGCAAAACGGGCTATGGTCGTGTGCATGAGCCCTAAAACAGTATGTTTAACTGACAATGATATGTATGGAGGCCTTAAAGCTTGTTTGACTCCTCTATAGGGCCCTTACATATACTTCAGCGTTGTACGGAGATTGTCACTCACGTCCATCCCAGTCCCCATTGGCTTTTCTTTGTGTCTTGGGAGTGTGGGAGGAACATATATATATATATATATATATATATATATATATATACAAACTGAAAAGACTAGCGTGGTATTAGCAGGAGGTGCTCAAACCCACATGCAGTCGTGCATATATATAGGGGAGCAAATCCTGCACTTGTGGCCCGTTGCTAATGACGATCCCCAGCAAAATGCATACGGTGGAGGATGCCCGCGGCGAACCAAGAGTACCACAATAGACATCCTACACAAGGTAACAAGTGCGGATGTAATAATCAATATAACAAAATAATAGCAAAGACAGGTGCACGCTGCAATCTTACTAAACCCTCAAACTGATTTTAAAATTGAGAGATTAGTCAACATATCCTACGGTGTAGGACATGTCTGAGCCCGGACACCGCACCAAGGTTCCTCAAGTAGCTCGGGGACCTAACACTCTCCTAACTGAGCCGTATGGGCAATACCAGGAGCCAGTGGGCAAATTACAGGAGCATGAGGCCGACTCACAAACAACTCACCAGTTACCTCCAGCATGTGGCCATGCTTGCAATGGGAGGAGGGAGGAGTCTGCGAGTCCCACTCAAGACTGGCTGATATAGCCCAGGCTTCACAGGTGCACCTAAATGTAGCCTGTAGATGAAAAACAGGCACATTTAAATTGGAGTTTATACACCTCCAGGAATTTATTTATATACAAACTGAAAAGAATGGCGTGGTATTAGCAGGAGGTGCTCAAACCCACATGCAGTCGTGCATATATATAGGGGAGCTAATCCTGCACTTGTGGCCCGTTGCTAATGGCGATCCCCAGCAAAAATGCATACGGTGGAGGATGCCCGGGACCTAACACTCTCCTAACTGAGCCGTATGGGCAATACCAGGAGCCAGTGGGCAAATTACAGGAGCATGAGGCCGACTCACAAACAACTCACCAGTTACCTCCAGCATGTGACCAGGGAGGAACATGCAAACTCCATGCAGATGTTATTCAGGGCTAGGTTTGAAGGCTACAAAACAATAGTGCTAACCCCTGCACTGCCTCATACAGTTTGTTGGTGGATTACAGCACATTCAAACGAGATCCTTCTGCAAATATCTTATATTTGGCCTTGATATCACAATTCATTTTGCCAAGTGACAAATTGGCCTCATTACTTTGACAAACGGTGCTCGAGTATTCGCCACTTTTACATTTTTTTAAATCTGTTCTCTTCAATGGAGTTTTAAGCATTGCATTTACTATAGTCATATGCTTACACCATCCAGAACAATCAGGACAAGCTTAGGTGCTCCAGGCTATGAACATCATGAGCTTTTTATGTCACCAGTAACAGGCCAATGGTGTAAATGCAGTTATGTGGTAATGAAATAACATTGCCTTGATTAGATAAGGACTTTTAGCAAGCCTTAATAACGGAGTGTAATGTTAAGCATGTACTTGTATTATTATTGACGTAAGCAAAAGAAATGTCTCAAATTAAATTTATCTCTAGGCTCAGTTTGTAGACGGCCAAAGTTTTCCTAATTTCAGATATGTGTGTTATGCCGACATCTGTTACACAACTATAATCTGCCTTTAACAGCCACCCGTACAAATAAGAAACGCCAATAGATGAAGCAACACTCCGGAGATCTTAAAGGGGTTTTCTGGGATTTTGATACTGATGACCTCAGGATAGTTCATCAGTATCTGATCGGTGGGGGACCCCTGCGATCAGGTGTTTTCAGAAGGCACCAGCACTCCTGTTAGCGCCGCGGCCAGGGCCATGCATTATATAGCGGCTGTGCTTGGTATCGTCTGGCAGCCTAGGATATTATAAAAAGTGGAATAAATGCTGGTCTTTGATAAATCTTGTCCATTGTCTGCTAGATAGATAGATCACATTCTGTGTGTGGTCAGATGTCAAAATCCGTTATGATAGAAGACAAAATGATCCAGCACTTACTTTGCCCATAAAACCTAGCCTTTATTCCTGCCTTACAATCCATCTGTGTCTGTTACATGATACAGCTTCCTTTTATCTTGAATCCTAGTGTGCTAAGGCTCCTTCACATGCGCTGGAATTGCATCTGAGCAGTGAGGTGACCGTCTTTTCTACAAGTGTACAATGTAACATAGTAACATAGTTTTTAAGGTTGAAAAAAGCCATCTGTCCATCTAGTTCAGCCTGTTATCCTGCAAGATGATCCCGAGGCTGTTTAGAAGAAAAGCTTTTTGTTGCCCACTACTAATTACCCTGTTTAGTGCACCCTTAGCACCCACTTAAAGGAAACCTGTCACCTGGATTTTGGCAATAGAGCTGAGGACATGGGCTGCTAGATCGCCGCTAGCACATCCACAATATCCAGTCCCATAGCTCTCTGTGTTTTTATTGTGTCAAAAAAATGATTTGATAGATATGCAAATTAACCTGAGATGAGTCCTGTCCCTCAGATGAGTCCAGCGTGAAGGAGCCCAGCACCGCCCCGCATCCTCAGAATCTCCTCCTTGCTCCCTGACGTTGCAAAGCTAGAGCGCTGTAATCTCGCGATGCACGATCTAGCGCATGCACAGTGTCGTCATAGTGTTCCTTCCCTGTGCTGGCGTCAGCCTCAGGGAACGAACTGCGCATGCGCTATCTCGCGCATCACGAGATTACTGCACTCTAGCTTTGTGACGTCGGGGAGCAAGGAGGACATTCGGAGGATGCGGGGCGGTGCTGGACTCATCTCAGGGACAGGACTCATCTCAGGTTAATTTGCATATATATCAAATTGTTTTTTTTTGACACAATAAAATCACAGAGAGCTATGGGGACTGGATATTGCGGATGTGCTAGCGGCGATCTAGCAGCCCATGTCCTCAGCTCTATACCCAAATTCCAGGTGACAGGTTCCCTTTTAAGTGGTATGTGACATAGAGGAGTCCTATATCAGCCATCGTGCTTGTTTTTATACTATGCAGCCCATGTTCCTGTGTTGATAAAGTCTTGTGAACACTCTTCTATTTTAGGTCGCTGTTCTCGTTGTGGGGAAAACGTTGTAGGAGAAGGTACTGGATGCACAGCTATGGACCAGGTGTTTCACGTTGAGTGTTTTACCTGCATGACCTGTAATAGCAAGCTACGTGGGCAGCCATTTTACGCCGTGGACAAAAAGGCTTTTTGCGAGCCCTGCTACATAGTAAGTGCTATACCTGACTTTTTCCCTTTCCTATGGCTGTCAATCACTGCATGTATTTTCTGCTTTCTTAAGAATACTAAACATGCCTTCACAGGAATGTTCAGCTAAAGTTACATTAGGAGGAATTTGCTGCTTTCAGATTGTCCGAGGTGAATTTATTGCAGAGAGGCATATGCTCCAGATGTTACCATACATTTCCTGCTTGCATTGACTGTGACAGCTCCTCATCCTTTTAGGGTTCTTACTTAATTATTTCAGCAGTCCAAGTAAGTTCTTGGGAACTTTACACAACTAGATTAGGCTTCAAGAGAACAATACAGAATTCAATTACTTCTTTTTAAAAATCCATATCACAAACCTTACCAAATGTATGTCAGATTTCAGTGTAAAATCCATCAAAGTAATTGGGCCCTCAGCGTGGGCCTCAACAACATGCTCAGCCTCATAAAGCGTAAGAAGACTTGTCTTTCATGTTCTTGTACTGATGTTGTACTAATGCATATCCTTTTTCCAGTTTATCTACATGGTTACTTTCAGTAGTCTGCTTGTTGCCTTTGGTAACAGATGCTGATTTAGCTCCCCTCCGTTGTCCTATATGTGGCCAAAGCTCAAGCAAATGACAACGTGCCACCAAATTCTAAGAAATCCCCTTTAGGCCTCATGCACACAACTGTATTTTTGTTTCCGCATTTTTTGCAGATCGGATGCAGACCGTTTGGCCTCAAATGTCCACATCCATTTGGCCCACAAAAAAGATAGAACATGTCCTATTCTTGTCTGTTTCATGGACAAGAATAGGACATTTCTATAGACCTGTGAAAAAATGGTGACATGCACTCAGACAGTATCTGTAGTTTGCAGGTCGCAAAAGACAGTCGTGCATGAGAACTTAAGGGTATGTTCCCACGTGCCAGATTTTCAGTGATTTTTTTATAACTGAAATCCACATCAACAGCAGTCCACATCCCATGCCTGTAAATTGTGCTTCTGCAACCAAATTCACATTCAATGGAAATTTTCCAGGTGGATTTTTAGCACAATCATGGGAAAAAAATATACGGTACCATGACAATAAGTGTCATGCTGCTTCTACAGAATAGCTGAGGATTAACACCTCCATATGACAGCCGGGCTAACGTTCACATAGCTGCACACCGATCAGCACATCCACAGCAAATGTGCGCCTACCAAAATGGGACATGGCCATAAATCAGACATCAGGGCATTGGCCAAAGTTTGGTAAAAATTTGTCTTTTGGTTACAAGGATATTGGCAGTTTTCTATTCACTTGGGGGGTCTGATGGTGGAATTGGTTTATCTGTTCCATGATAATAGCTTGGCTACGGTCTGAGAAGATAAAGGTGACAGTCAGTATGCCTGTACTCCCTGCTGTCACCCATGCAAGTAAAAGCAGCATAGTTACCAAACTTTAGCTATCATTTCTCTAACTTCATTAATGGGGAGGTTAATGTTTTAGGTGGAAATGCTCTTTAAAGGGAACAGTTCAGGAGGTTCATGAATGGAATGGAATCCTGACTGTCTCACTGATTACAGCTCTGAAACAGAGAAAACAATAGAGGGGCAGCCTCCTTGCTTTGATTGACAGGTCTCTGTCAGTCTCCCCGGGCACGCAGCCCGCCCCCATGACTTTTCCCCCAGGTCATGGCTCATTTTTGAAACCAGGCTGGTTTTCAGAGTAAAACTAGCATCATTCTGAAACCAGTCCTAATGAGCAGAGTACCAGTTATCAATAGCAGATGAAAGAAGGCTTCTTCCACTTGGTGACTTTCAGTTTGACTTTCTTTTTTTTTTCTTTTTTTTTTTTCTTTTTCATTTTGCACATTTGGTTTTCAAGTACCTGGCACATAAAAATATGAATGATATAAGTTCAGACTCTCTCTCTAAAAGATTAAAAGAGCACACTCCAGCCAGTTGTCTTGTTTCCAAAGACAGCATTATGAGAAGATGAGTACAAGGTTAAGTGATTCCTCCTTTGGCATCCAAAGACCAGGCTTTTTTTCTTCCTTCTAAGCAAGCAGCAAATCTTCTGCTGCTCTTTGAATGGCCAGTGATATTGGAGCTTATCTGTATTGTTTAACTGTTAACATACATATTTAATTAGTACTTTACTCTTACTGCAGGTACAGCATCTATAGTACAGTAGTAAAGAATGAACTGCGTTGGAATGGACCCTTGCTATCATAATTGATTAAATTTTTGGTCTCTATGATGTTGCCTGTGGTTTAATTTTCAGTTACTCTTTGCTTTGGGTCAAGAACCTGACGTACAGGATCACTAAAGTGGTTGAGAGAAAGTGATGTATCTAAAGGGGTTTTCTGGGATTGTTATACTGATGTCCTCAGGATAGGCCATCAGTATCTGATCGGGACCCCCGCCGATCAGCTGTTTCAGAAGGCACAGCACTCCTGTGAGCGCCGCAGCCTTTTATCTGCTTTAAAAAAAAATCTGGAAAACCTTTAGAAGTCACTTGCTATACACCATATACCGTTGTACATACGTAGTGGAGTTCAGTCTGTCATTAAGCCATAACTCGTCATGGTATAGTTGTGTTACCTGGGGTTTTAATATACATTTTATAGAAATGATCAGTCGGCACTCTGGAAGAAGGTGGTGCTCGTATCCTGGGTTGCAGGCCCATACATCCAAGTAGAAAGTCGATCAGCACTCACTTTTTGATGCAAATAAATCTTCACTTTGTTGCCATAAACAAAATACAGGGCAGATGTGACGCATTTTGGCTAAACAGCCTTTCTGGCTGTTGGAAAGTCTGTTTAGCCGTAACGCGTCACATCTTCCAGTATTTTGTTTATGGCAATAAAGTGAAGATTTGTAAGCATCAAAAGTGCTGATCCATTTCTTCTTCTTAATATACACTCTAGGCTGTATTCACATCACTATTTTGTCCCATGTTTTAACATACACATTGAGAAAAAAGGATGCAAAATCTTAGCATCCTGCAGAGTCCAATAAAAAAAAAGTATAGTTAAACAAATACATTGCAACTGTATAAGGCTACTTTCACACTTGCGTTCGGAGCGGATCCGTCTGGTGTCTGCACAGACGGATCCGCTCCTATAATGCAAATGATGGTATCCGTTCAGAACGGATCCGTCTGCATTATATTTCAGAAAAAAATCGAAGTGTGAAAGTTAGTCAGACGGATCCGTCCAGACTTTGCATTGAAAGTCAATGGGGGACGGATCAGTTTGAAAATTGCACCATATAGTGTCAACTTCAAACGGATCCGTTCCCATTGACTTACATTGTAAGTCTGGACGGATCCGTTTGCCTCCGCACGGCCAGGCGGACACCCGAACGCTGCAAGCAGCGTTCAGGTGTCCGCTTGCTGAGCGGAGCGGAGGCTGAACGCTGCCAGACTGATGCATTCTGAGCGGATCCACGTCCACTGAGAATGCATTGGGGCAGTACGGATGCGTTCGGGGCCGCTTGTGAGAGCCTTCAAACGGAGCTCACAAGCGGAGCCCCGAACGCTAGTGTGAAAGTAGCCTAACATATATGTCAGGTGTATATGGTAAACGTGGGACAAAAACGTCATGTGAACACACCCTAACAATGCAAGCTTCATTTTCTTAAAGGGGAATTACCGTCCTAGTCACCTGTGACATGCCTGATAGGTTGTGTCCTACCTCTGAGACCAGGTGTGGTGGTCCCTTGTATAGATTTCTTGCCTTTTGTCCTCTTCATGGAAGAGCAGAGCAAGAATTGATGATATGCATAACTCTCTGAAAGTTATGTCATATGCTGTGAATATGTCATACATGCCTAAGATGGGGGGGTGTAGTAGGTCAGTAGTACAAATAGTCTCTGGGCATCAGGGGTTTCCACTAGAAGTCTAATCTTGAGAGGGGGCAAATATTTATCAGTTGAATTCTATTTTATTATTATTATTTTTTTTATTTATCTGTACTACTCCTTACTGGCTGAGTAGGTCGAAACTTTGCAAACTGGATCATAGGAATAGATTTTCCTTGGTCAATTCCACTTTTGGTGTATCCATGGCTGCCTTAAAGAGCATTGTCAGCATGATCACCCTATGAACCAGGCATACTGGTAGGGTCGATCATGCCGATTATAGTGATGCCTTTCTTTTTTTGAAGGTTGTCCTGCAGCAGACATATCGTTGTTTGTATATTTATGCACATGAGAAATTTGGAGCAGGCCAGAGGCTGGCCGGAGTCCTTGGTGCACCCCTGAGAGTTCATATTCCCCTGCATGACCTGTATGTAAATGACTGACACACATAGTTCACAATTGCTCCTAGTCAGCTCAGTCACTCAGCGCTTGTGCAGTGGAGCATATGAGCTTCAGAAGTGACATCTGCTCCACTGCGCAAGCACCAAATCACTAAGTTGACTTGGAGCAGATACAAGAACACAAAACTCTGTGTTAGTGGCAGTCATTTACATATAGGCCCTACAGGGGGAATATGAACTCGTGTTATATGTTTTGTGGACAAAAAGCTTAACATGACCACATTGTTCAGTGGGTCTACTGCTGTGCTTGGATGGCATGGACTCTGCACAGGCCCGCCCCTTGGGCCTCCAAATTGCTCATTTGCCTAAATATAAAAACAAAGACATCTGCAGTGCAACCTACAGAAAAAGAAAGGTATCCTTTTATTCAGCATGATCAACCTT
Organism: Bufo bufo; assembly: GCF_905171765.1. NCBI lineage: Eukaryota > Metazoa > Chordata > Amphibia > Anura > Bufonidae > Bufo > Bufo bufo. The sequence goes on along the minus strand of NC_053392.1, from coordinate 236,712,692 downwards.
GTAGTGTGCCTCGTTTAAAGGGGTTGATCATGCTGACAGATGCTCTTTAAAGCAATTATCCTATGTCTAAAAAATTAAAATCAGGCCTCATATAGTACATGACAACCTATTTCTAACAAAGCTAGAACCAGCCCTGTACCTGACATGGACTCAGAGATCTCCCCATTCATTGCTCTGCTACATTTATATCAAGCTGGCAGCTCAAGGGGAGTGTCTTTTCTACTGCAGCTAAAGGGGTGTGCCCATGCTCTCCCTATCACAGCTAAGTGGGCGTGTCCATGCGCTCCCTATGACAGCTCAGGGGGCGTGTCTATTCTACTGGAGCTCTTTCCTTATCACCGCTCAGGAGGCAGTTGAAGGATGAAACTGAGCATGTGCGGCCTTCTCAGTGAGAAGGTTAAAGAAATAAGAAAACAAACTGTAGGTGGCGTTATACAGATACATTTGATTGAATAATTCAGTGGCTATACAAATTTTTTAATAACATGCAATAGCAAATGTAGATCCAGTTGCTGGTTTGAAAACTGTAGAATATTTTTTTTTTGTGGGACAGTCTCTTTAAAGTCTGTCCATTAACCTGTGGTGCTGTCACCTTCTTGAGTATGGCCTTTGCTACTAAGACTTATAATGGTGTAGTTTCAAGCACTGTGCTAAGGTGTTTTATTATGAATATGTGTAAAAAGGCCCTTCGCTGAAATAAAATACAGTATTTGCTCTATCTCTACACTTTGCAATGAATAGCCTTAAGAACGGAACTGTATAGATGCTTACAATAAAATGTGCTTTAATATGAGGTCAGTCAATTAGTTTAAAATCTGCTTAATCACAGTTTTGGCCATAATAAGGGAAACTGTAATTTACAGATTTTGGTGGCAAAATAATAAAAATGTCCCCTTTATGTGTGATGTTTAGAGAGTAATTTATGAGAAGTGCTGTCACTGTGTTTATTTCAAGCACTGTGTAATTTCAATTTAAACTGCTCAATGGTATCATTAAGACCATTATGCAGGATTTCTGAGTACTTTACATTTAAACGGCAACTTTAAAAAAAAAAAGTCATGAATATTTGAGCAAATTTGTCCTATTGTACGCAATACATGCTGAGAGAACTACATGTACCGTAACATATCATTCCTTCGCTTTTCAAAAGTTGTATAAAAAGGACTTAGGCTACTTTCACACCTGCGTTCGGGTGTCCGCTCGTGAGCTCCGTTTGAAGGGGCTCACAAGCGGCCCTGTACGCAACCGTCCAGCCCTAATGCATTCTGAGTGGACGCGGATCCGCTCAGAATGCATCAGTCTGCCAGCGTTCAGCCTCCGCTCCGCTCAGCAAGCGGACAACTGAACGCTGCTTGCAGCGTTCGGGTGTCCGCCTGGCCGTGCGGAGGCAAGCGGATCCGTCCAGACTTACAATGTTTTACTGGCTAGGGCAGCGCTAAATACCGCCCATTAGTGCCGGTGACGTCACAGGGCTTCTTGGCAGCCCCATGGAGAGCCCCGGTACATCACCAGATCTCCAAAAAATGCCTTTGCCCTGCGCGATTTAGCGCAGGACAAATGAGCATCAGAGCATGAACCTCTCTGATGCTCCTGTCAGGGGGGCTGCCGGGGTGAAAATGGAGGTATTTTAAATAATAATAAAAACAGCCTCAAAAAAAGTACGTTGCCTAATAGCGTCGCAGGTCCAAGTGGTGAAGTGGGTGCAGTTCACACAGGTAAATGCGTTTCTTTTTGTTGGACCTCGCTGCCTCAGGAGTAGCAGAAATTCCACATTCGAAACCAGTCAAATAATCGCGGACATGGGAAAGCAAACAGGCCAGTCGAAGCCTTTCCTCCTCTCCCTTCCAGGCTTCTATGGAACACCAAGAATGCAGCCAATAGTGAAGTACCGTCACATGAATTGGAGTAAAACAGGGTTTATTATACTCACAATATACAGGTAAAAACAAGCAATGTACAAAGGATCAATCACCCGACCTGGGTTTCGCTCAGTCGAGCTTCGTCAGGGGTATTCATCCCGCCCCTTCCAGGGCAGTCTTATAAGGGGTCAGGTTGTTCCACACCCACCTCCCCGCTCAATCATTATCCAATTCATTATAAAATTAAATATTAAAACATCCAACAATATAAAAACATATCCCTGATTTATATTGTTGTATTTATATTGTTGGATGTTTTAATATTTAATTTTATAATGAATTGGATCATGATTGAGCGGGGAGGTGGGTGTGGACCAACCTGACCCCTTATAAGACTGCCCTGGACCGGGCGGGATGAATACCTCTGACGAAGCTCGACTGATTCACAATTCATGTGACGGTATTTCACTATTGGCTGCATTCTTGGTGTTCCATAGAAGCCTGGAAGGGAGAGGAGGAGAGGCTTTGACTGGCCTGCTTGCTTTCCCATGTGCGCGATTATTTGACTGGTTTCGAATGTGGAATTTCTGCTACTCCTGAGGCAGCGCGGTCCAACAAAAAGAAATGAAAATGGAGGTATGTCCGATTCAGCTCTGAACCCGGACAACCCCTTTAAGGGGAAAAACATTCCTTCCCGACTCCAATCAGGCAATCAGAATAACTCCCTGGATCAACGACCCATCTCTAATAGCTATAACCTGTAATATTATTACACTCCAGAAATACATCCAGGCCCCTCTTGAACTCTTTTAGTGAACTCACCATCACCACCTGCTCAGGCAGAGCGTTCCATAATCTCAAAAAGAGTGGGGAAATTAATGGAAACCATACTTAAGGAGAGGATTGTGGAACATCTAAAATCCCATGAATTGAAAGATGAAAAACAGCATGGGTTTACTTCAGGGAGATCATGTCAAACTAATCTTATTGATTTTTTTGATTGGGTGACTAAAACAATAGATGGCGGAGGTGCAGTAGACATCGCTTATCTAGACTTCAGTAAGGCTTTCGATACTGTCCCACACAGAAGGCTTATCAATAAATTGCAGTCTTTGGGCTTGGACTCCCATATTGTTGAATGGATTAGGCAGTGGCTGAGGGACAGGCAACAGAGGGTAGTAGTCAATGGAGTATATTCAGACCAAGGTCTTGTTACCAGTGGGGTACCTCAGGGATCTGTTCTGGGACCCATATTGTTTAATATCTTTATCAGCGAAATTGCAGAAGGCCTCGATGGTAAGGTGTGTCTTTTTGCTGATGACACAAAGATTTGCAACAGGGTTGATGTTCCTGGAGGGATACACCAAATGGAAAAGGATTTAGGAAAACTAGAGGAATGCTCAAAAATCTGGCAACTAAAATTTAATGTGGATAAGTGCAAAATAATGCACATGGGGCGTAAAAACCCAAGAGCAGAATATAAAATCAGTGATACAGTCCTAACCTCAGTATCTGAGGAAAGGGATTTAGGGGTCATTATTTCAGAAGACTTAAAGGTAGGCAGACAATGTCATAGAGCAGCAGGAAATGCTAGCAGAATGCTTGGGTGTATAGGGAGAGGAATTACCAGTAGAAAGAGGGAGGTGCTCATGCCGCTCTACAGAGCACTAGTGAGACCTCATTTGGAGTATTGTGCTCAGTACTGGAGACCATATCTCCAGAAGGATATTGATACTTTGGAGAGAGTTCAGAGAAGAGCTACTAAACTGGTACATGGATTGCAGGATAAAACTTACCAGGAAATATTAAAGGACCTTAACATGTATAGCTTGGAAGAAAGACGAGACAGAGGGGATATGATAGAAACTTTTAAATACATAAAGGGAATCAACAAGGTAAAAGAGGAGAGAATATTTAAAAGAAGAAAAACTGCTACAAGAGGACATAGTTTTAAATTAGAGGGGCAAAGGTTTAAAAGTAATATCAGGAAGTATTACTTTACTGAGCGAGTAGTGGATGCATGGAATAGCCTTCCTGCAGAAGTGGTAGCTGCAAATACAGTGAAGGAGTTTAAGCATGCATGGGATAGGCATAAGGCCATCCTTCATATAAGATAGGGCCAGGGGCTATCCATAGTACTCAGTATATTGGGCAGACTAGATGGGCCAAATGGTTCTTATCTGCCGACACATTCTATGTTTCACTGCTCTCACCGTAAAGAATCCTCTTCTATGTTTGTGTATAAACCTTCTTTCCTCCAGACGCAGAGGATGTCCCCTTGTCACAGTCCTGGGGATAAATAGATGATGGGAGAGATCTCTGTACTGACCCCTGATATATTTATACATAGTTATTAGATCTCCCCTCAGTCGTCTTTTTTTCTAAAGTGAGTAACCCTAATTTTGATAATCTTTTAGTGTATTGTAGTCCCCCCATTCCAGTTATTACTTTAGTTGCCCTCCTCTGTTCTCTCTCCAGCTTTGCTAAGTCTGCCTTGTTCACAGGAGCCCAGCACTGTACACAGTACTCCATTTGTGGTCTGACTAATGATTTGTATAGTGGTAGGACTATGTTCTCATCACGGGCATCTATGCCCCTTTTGATTCTACCCATTATCGTATTCGCCTTGGCAGCAGCTGCCTGAGACTGGTTTCTACAGCTTAGTTTGCTATTCACTAAAATTCCTAGGTCCTTTTCCATTACAGTGTTACCCAGTGTTTTACAATTTAGTATGTACGGGTGACTTGCATTATTCCTTCCCAAGTGCATAACCTTACATTTGTCAGTGTTAAACCTCATCTGCCACTTATCTGCTAAAGCCTCCAATCTATCCAGATCCCTGTGTAGCAGTATACTGTCCTCTTCCGTGTTAATTACTTTACACAGTTTAGAGTCATCTGCAAAAATTTATATTTTACTGTGCAAGCCTTCTACAAGATCATTAATAAATATATTGAAGAGAATAGGGTCCAATACTGACCCCTGAGGTACTCCACTAGTGACTGTGACCCAATCTGAGTGTGAACCATTAATAACCACCCTCCGTTTTCTATTGCTGAGCCAGTTACTTACCTACATACAGACATTTTCTCCCAGTCCAAGCATTCTCATTTTATATACTAACCTTTCATGCGGTACAGTGTCAAATGCTTTGGAGAAGTCCAGATATAAGACATCCATTGGTTCGCCACTGTCAAGTCTAGAACTTATCTCCTCATAGAAACTGATTAAATTAGGCCGATCCCTCATGAAGCCATGCTGATATGGCATTATTTGCTTATTTTCATTGAGGTACTCCAAGATAGCATCTCTTAGAAAACCTTCAAACGGTTTACCCACGACAGATGTTAAATTTACCGGCCTATAGTTTCCGGGCTCTGTCTTTGGACCCTTTTTGAATATTGGCACCACATTTGCTATGCGCCAATCCTGTGGAACACTCCCGGTCAGTATAGAGTCCTTAAGTATCAGAAATAAGGGTCTGGCTATGACATTACTTAATTCTCTTAAGATACGGGGGTGTATGCCATCTGGTCCTGGCGATTTGTCTATTTTAATCTTTTTAAGACGCCCTGTACTTCTTCCTGGGTCAGACAGGGCACTTTTAATGGGGAATTTACTTTTACATTCTGCATTTCATCTGACAGTTTATTTTCCTTATAGTGAATACAGTGGAGAAAAAAATATTTAATAGCTTTGCTTTCTCCTCATTGCTCTCTGCAACTCCCCTCTCATCACTCTGTAGAGGGCCGACACCTTCAGATTTATACTTTTTACCATTTATGTAATTGTAGTTTTGCTCTCTTTGGCAATTAATCTCTCGGTCTCTAGTTTGGCTGTTTTTTCTATATTACATTTTTTTTTTATAGTTTTTCAGTGCTTCCTCGCTACCCTCCTGTTTTAGTGATTTAAATGCTTTCTTTTTGTCATTTTATTGCTTTCTTTACAGTTCTATTTATCCATAGTTTTTTTTTTTTTTCTTGTTCCTTAACCTTTTATTTCCATAAGGTATGTACCACTCACAATTAGACTTTAGGCTATTTTCACACTTGCGGCGGGACGGATCCGACAGGCTGTTCACCATGTCGGATCCGTACTTCCGCTATTTCGCCGGACCGCCGCTCCGTCCCCATTGACTATAATGGGGACGGGGGCGGAGCTCTGGCGGTGCACGGCGAAAGCCGCCGGACTAAAAAGTCCTGCATGTCCGACTTTTTAGTCCGGCGGCTTTCGCCGTGCTGCGCCGGAGCTCCGCCGCCGTCCCCATTATAGTCAATGGGGACGGAGCTGCGGTCCAGCGGCACGGCGAAATAGCGGAAGGACGGATCCGACATGGTGAACAGCCTGTCGGATCCGTCCTGCCGCAAGTGTGAAAGTACTCTTAGGATGCTTTTAAAAATATCCAATTTTGTTGCTGTATTATTTTATTTTTTTTGAGGACTTTGTCCCAGTTAGTTAGGCCTATGGCCTCTCTTAGTTGGCTAGCTTTTTTGAAGTTTGTTATTTTTGTTCCTCCCTGAAGAAGCACTCTTTTGAATGACAATTGGAAGGTTATTACTTTATGGTCACTATTTCCCAGGTGTCCTTCAACCTGCAATCTGTTGTTTTGTCAGGTATATTGGTTAATATTAAGTCCAGTATGGCAGTCCCTCTAGTCGGGTCCTGAACCAGTTGGGAAAGGTAATTGTTTTTGGTTATTGCCAAGAACCTGTTTCCTTTATGAGATATACAGGTTTCAGTTTCCCAGTCTATATCTGGTTAGTTGAAGTCCCCCATAATAACCACCTCATTATGATCTGCCGCCTCATCTGTCTCGTTTAGGCCTCCTGCACACGAACGTATTTTTTTGCGGTCCGCAAAAACGGGTCCCGTTTTCCCTTGACCGTTTTTTTGTCCGTGGGTCTTCCTTGATTTTTGGAGGATCCACGGACATGAAAAAAAAGTCCTTTTGGTGTCCGCCTGGCCGTGCGGAGCCAAACGGATCCGTCCTGAATTACAATGCAAGTCAATGGGGACTGATCCGTTTGACGTTGACACAATATGGTGCCATTTCAAACGGATCCGTCCCTATTGACTTTCAATGTAAAGTCTGGAGTCCCTTTTATACCATCGGATCGGAGTTTTCTCCAATCCGATGGTATATTTTAACTTGAAGCGTCCCCATCACCATGGGAACGCCTCTATGTTAGAATATACTGTCGGATATGAGTTAGATCGTGAAACCTCATTTCCGACAGTATATTCTAACACAGAGGCGTTCCCATGGTGATGGGGACGCTTCTAGTTAGAATATACTACAAACTGTGTACATGACTGCCCCCTGCTGCCTAGCAGCATCCGATCTCTTACAGGGGGCCGTGATCAGCACAATTAACCCCTCAGGTGCCGCACCTGAAGGGGTTAATTGTACTATCATATCCCCCTGTAAGAGATCAGGGCTGCCAGGCAGCAGGGGGCAGACCCCCCCCCCCCCCCAGTTTGAATATCATTGGTGGCCAGTGCGGCCCCCCCCCCCCTTCCTCCCTCTATTGTAATAATTCGTTGGTGGCACAGTGTGCGCCCCCCCCCCCTTCCTCCCTCTATTGTAATAAATCGTTGGTGGCACAGTGTGCGCCCCCCCCTTCCTCCCTCTATTGTAATAAATCGTTGGTGGCACAGTGTTAGCCCCCCCCCCCTTCCTCCCTCTATTGTAATAATTTGTTGGCGGCACAGTTTCCCCCCCCCCCTTCCTCCCTCTATTGTAATAATTCGTTGGTGGCACAGTGTGCGCCCCCCATCGGCCCCCCCTCCCTCTATAGCATTAACAACATTGGTGGCCAGTGTGCGGCCTCCCATCTAACCCCCCCCCCCCCGATCATTGGTGGCAGCGGGTTACTATCAATAGTACAATAGTAAAAGATTCATACTTACCTGGGAGCTGCGATGTCTGTGTCCGGCCGGGAGCTCCTCCTACTGGTAAGTGACAGTTCATTTAGCAATGCGCCGCACAGACCTGTCACTTACCAGTAGGTGGAGCTCCCGGCCGGACACGAACATCGCAGCAGCCACCAGCAGGTAAGTATGAATCTTCGACTATTGTACTATTGCTAAGTAACCATGGCAACCAGGACTGTAGTAGCGTCCTGGTTGCCATGGTTACCGATCGGAGCCCCAGCGATTAAACTGGGACTCCGATCGGAACTCCGCTGCCACCAATGCCGGGGGGGGGGGGGGAGATGGGAGGCCGCACACTGGCCACCAATGTTGTTAATGCTATAGAGGGAGGGGGGGCCGATGGGGGGCACACCTGAAGGGGTTAATTGTGCTGATCACGGCCCCCTGTAAGAGATCGGGTGCTGCCAGGCAGCAGGGGGCAGTCTTGTACACAGTTTGTAGTGTATTCTAACTAGAAGCGTCCCCATCACCATGGGGACGCCTCTGTGTTAGAATATACTGTCGGTTCTGAGTTTTCACGAAGTGAAAACTCAGCTATGAAAAAGCTTTTATGCAGACGGATCTTCGGATCCGTCTGTATAAAAAGTAACCTACGGCCACGGATCACGGACACGGATGCCAATCTTGTGTGCATCCGTGTTCTTTCACGGACCCATTGACTTGAATGGGTCCGTGAACCGTTGGCCGTGAAAAAAATAGGACAGGTCTTATTTTTTTCACGGCCAGGAAACACGGATCTCGGATGCGGCTGCAAAACGGTGCATTTTCCGTTTTTTCCACGGACCCATTGAAAGTCAATGGGTCAGTGAAAAAAACTGATAACGGCACAACGGCCACGGGTGCACACAACGGTCGTGTGCAGGAGGCCTTAGTAGCAGATTTTCTGTGGACTCTGGTATATTAGGTGGTTTATAATAAACTCCTATTAGTATTTTATTATTATTTATGCCTCCATGCTTTTCTACCCAAAGTGGCTCCACATGTTCATGTCCCTCACTTTTATATCTTTTCGGACTGTGGACTTTAGACAGGACTTTACATAAAGGCAGACCCCTCCCCCTCTTCGGTTTTGATGATCCTTTCTAAACAGACTGTAACCCTGTATGTTAACCGCCCAGTCATAGCTATCATCCTGCCATGTCTCAGTAATTCCCACTAAGTCATATTCCTCCTCACACATCACTAATTTCAGTTCACAAGTTTTATTAGTCAAGCTTCTGGCATTAATATACATACAATTAAGAGGTTTATGTATATTTTTTACCCTACACTTTTCCTTCTGAATTGTTGTAGTCCCTCCTTCCATTCCTCCCCCCAGTCCCTAGTTTAAACACTCCTCCAACCTTCTAGCAATCTTCTCCCCCAACACAGCTGCCCCTTCCCCATTGAAGTGCAGTCCATCCCTACAGAGAAGTCGGCCCAGTTCTCCAGGATCCCAAACTCCTCCTTGCTACACCAGTTCTTGAGCCACTTGTTAACCTCCCTAATCTCCCGCTGCCTTACTAGTGTGGCTCGTGGTACAGGTAGTATTTCGGAAAACACAACTTTTGAGGTCCTTGCCCTAAGCTTGTGACCTAAATCCCTAAAATAATTTTTAAGGACGCTCCACCTACCTCTAACTTTGTCATTGGTTCCGATATGGACCATAACTGCTGGATCTTCTCCAGCCCCTCCCAGTAATCTTTCAGCGCCAGGAAGACAACACACCGTTTGACGATCCCGGTCTTTGTGACAGATCGCCCTATCTGTACCCTTAATAATTGAGTCTCCCACTACCATCACCTGTCTGGCCTGCCCTGCTCTCCTGGTCCACTGCTTACTGGAGCTGACATTCCCCTGACTGGCAGAGGAAGGGTCCGACTGCAGCAGTGCTCTTCCTGAACTGACATCCCCCTCATCTGCCAACCTTGCAAACCTTTTGGGGTGTGTTAGATCAGGGCTAGTCTCAGGGCCGGCGCAACCTATAAGCAAGGTACGCCACCGTGTAGAGCGCACTTTTGTTGGAGGGGCCAGCCCGCAGCGCCGCCTCCTAGCTAATTTATTCACTTCACTTGCCTCTGTGTAATCTCGCACAGGCGCACTGGCAGAGGCATCGTCGAGCGAAGTGCGCATGCGCCGTCTTCCAGCGCACCTCGTTCGACGATGCCTCTGCCAGTGCGTCTGTGCGAGATTAAAGCAAGAGAAGTGAAAAAATTAGCTTGGAGGCAGCGCTGGGCGGTGAGGGGACCTGTGGTTGACATTTGTGGAGATCTGTGGTGGTTGACATTTGTGGAGATCTGTGGTGGATGACACTTGTGGAGATCTGTGGTGGATGACACTTGTGGAGATCTGTGGTGGATGACACTTGTGGAGATCTGTGGTGGATGACACTTGTGGATGACCTGGTATGTAGCTGGAGGGAGAAAACGTGGCCTTACCACAATGAAGGGTACAGGCTGTATAAATAGGTGGCTGACAAAAAAAGGGGGCGGGTCAAAGGGCCTGGTCAATAGTCTGAGTCAAGGGGGGCAGCAAAATTATCTTGTGCCTAGGGTGGCAAAAATCCTTGGACCAGTCCTGGCTAGCCTCCCTGACACTCTTCCCTACCTCGCTTTCCTGAGCCTCCTCGCTACCACCCTCCCCCACATCTACCCCATAGAGTGCTTGCTCAGTGAGCAACAAACTCTTTTCCAAATTGTCAACGCTTCTCAACCATTGATGTGAAAATTTGCATAGGCCCCTACCCCTGCCCCATATTGTGCCCCAGAGTGTTTCATATATCAATGTCTTTATGAAGTTCACATGTTCAACCCTTGCTTACTTGCTTTTTCTCCCGAAATTCATCCGAAATTCATAAGTGGCATTCACATGGTGGGAAACTTTTCAGCTGAAGAATTTCAATTTTTTAATTGCACAATTTTCCAGTGGAAATGAGGACAATTGGCCATTAAAAAGCCTTGCTGAGCAGATTTATCTACAGAGTAGATGTAGATTTTAAAGAACAGAAAATTCTTAATTTTTTTATTGAAATCCACCACAGATTGTGCAGAATATACAGACACTTTCTCTGGACAATTCTTCCTCCCACAAAAAAACAAGTGCTAGCAAGACATCTACTACGATCAGATAATCTTAGAGGGAACTCCTTCAACTGCGATTGTCTGGAAAACTTCTTTAAAATCCACAACTGCCGTATAGTGGAAGTCTTGGGTAGACACCCCGAGGCAATGTCTGATCAGTAGTACCAACAGTCTGTAATCTGCAGTATTTGTGGCCACGGCATCTGAGTGGTTAAACCCCAGGAGCTCTATGCTCCTGAGGCCCAAAAAGCTCCCCCGTCCCGAGATCGAGGTTACTCCTTGGTTGTTGTGGCAGCCTCTGGCCCTTTGAAGGATCCAAGGCCTGCCACAGCAATGTTCCTAGAAAATATACAAATAAAAAAAATATAAAAATTCACCCCTTTCCCTATATTAAAAGTAAACAAAATAAAGATCATCCCAAAATGCCCGAACGATTAAAATGTAAATGTATTTATTCTGTACAGTGAACATAATGGGCAAATAATTAAAATGGCCAGTTCGCCGTTTTTTTCATCACTTCACCTCCCAAAAAATAAAACGAAACTCATAAAACTGCATTGGAATTGCGTTTTCTCCAATTCCACCCCATTTTGAATTTCGTTTTTTCCGCTTCCCACTACATCGTATGCAGATAAGTAGGTGCTTTTAGAAAGTGCAACGTGTTAAGCAAAAACAAGCCCCCATATGGCTATGTGAACAGAAAAATAAAAAACGACACCAGAAGAGGGTCCGGAAAAGAAGGAAGCTAAAACAAACAAAAAAAAAAATTGCTTGGTCCTTAATGGGTTAAAGGTAGTGTTGAGCGAACTTGTGTTTTAAGTTCGGCGTCTAAAGTTCGTGTTCGGGTTATCGAAGTATCCCGTTATGGATTCCGCTACCACGGACCAGAACGGAATTTAGAATCCATAACGCGATTCTTCGATAACCCGAACTTTAGACGCCGAACTTAAAACACAAGTTCGCTCAACACTAGTTAAAGGGTGTGTGGAGATGTACAAACATGCCACCATTCAGATGTGTACTGTGACTGCATCGAGAGCCTTTACCTGTGGCTATGTCACTTGCATTTAGCAATGGATTTGAAACACTAGCCGAGCTGGAGTATAGTACAGATAACTCCTAAAAAACCGGCTTACATGGTGATCATGCAGCCACATTTTGCCAGTAAACTCTTACTGGGAATGGCCACAATCGGTTTATTAAAGGGACACTCTTCTTACATCCACTTTGTATCCTGAGGGAGTCCGAGTATGAAACATGTATTCAAAGACCTCAAGGGAATCAATGTGTCATATTACACCCCATCAGTCCCTGCACTAGCCGTAGGAGTAGATCGGTTTTGCCTGGCGTGTTCCTTTAAGGTCTTATTTTGTAACGGCGGCTGACATTTCTTTCCTTACTGCAGGTATCTTTTCTTACCCCTTGGCAGCCTCTAGTACATTAAAACCTCTGAATCTTGTCTGAATTATACAAGCATATTTTAAGTCCCAGCACACTTTACAGCCAATAAATATTTCAATTACGTTTACTGTGGATTAAATGAGTTCCCTGCGCCTGATAATACAGTTTATTTTTTCCCTCTCCAAGCCTTTATTGTTTTTGCAGATGAGAAGATAATCAGCTCCAGAGTGCTAATGACATAGTTGTCATGACATAATCATGGTTCCTATATATGCGAGGTCAGGGCTGGTGTGAGATAGAGAAAGGCAGCCAAAGTTAAGGTCACAACAAACCCAGAAAACTGCTTGAACGGAAGTGCTCTTCACTTTTCATTTCACCATTTTTATGACCTATTAATTACTTTAATGGCAACATGCTAGTTCTTGCAGTCTTTTATTAATGCCACTAAATCACGTTTTATTGTTTCCCTAACAAGTAGTCTTTCTGTCATGTGGTTACAGCTTTTTGGTTTTGTTTCCCTAAATGGAGCTATATATTGTTCCGCCATTTCCTTATCTTGCCACCTTAGTTAAAGGGAACCTGTCATCAACTTTGTGCTGCTCATGCAAACGGCAGCATAAAGTAGAGACAGGTGAGTTGATTTCAGCGGTCTGTCATTTATAAGTTAAAAGTAAGTGGTTGCCAAGAACCAACATCACATTCATTGCAGACTGGGCCTGGAAAAGAGTCCCGGCCACCTGAGAAGAGTCCTGGTTATTCATGAATTCCTGCTCTCCCGCCCACCTGCTGATGACTGACAGTCTTCTACCTAGTTTTCTCTCTTTCTGTCTAGGAGAGAACTGCCAATCATCAGCAGATAGGCGGGAGTGCAGGAGATTAGGAATAACCAGGACTCTTCTCAGGTAGATTTGACTCTTTTCAGGCCTGTGCTGCAATGGTTGTGATGCTGGTTCTCAGCAACCACTTACTTTTAGCTCATCAGTGACACACCGCTGAAATCAGTGCGTCTGTCACTACGTTATACTGCCCTCAGTGAGGTCAGCATAAAGTTGATGACAGGTTCCCTTTAACTCACAGTACTTGGAGTGCTTGTTGCAGGACTACATGCCAGTTTCTCAAGGACATTACCATAAAAGATCTAAACCTGATAAGTACTGATGAGTGAATTTGTTGTTTGGGTTATCTAAGAATTCCATTATGAATTCTGCTACCACGGACCATAAGTTACGATGGTAGCGGAATCCATAACGGTATTCTTAGATAACCCAAACCTTGTACGGCGAACTTGAAAACACTACTGATAAGCAGATGTTGGACTAAGCATACAGTATGTATTCTGCTCTCTGCAAAACTTCTACCTTGTTAATCTCTAAAACAGTTTAAAGCGATTGTTTCTGAACATTTCTTTTGATGGAGAGCAGTGCAAATTAGATTTGTATCTGTTAAATACATGTACAGTTAAAGCATCTTGCTTTTACATAGTTGGCTCTGTATGTAAAGGTTAGTTATAAACTGTAGAGAACTGTCTGCCCCATGCTTTTCCAGCCATCGGCTGTTCCACCCAACTTGCCCATACACATGCATTGTCAATGGGGAGAAAGCTTATCTCCTACGGGAGCAAAGGGTTGGACACCTCCATACACACCGGATAGTCAATTGTGTTCTGCCGATTTACATCTGATGTGTATGAGGCAACCCTAAAATGCAGTGTACAATGCAAGAAGCAACTATTCCCACCAATGGTGCTTACTTGGGCATAGATATTTCATTATAGCTGTTGTGAAAAACAGATAACCCAGTATGATTTTGGAACTTTCTGCTTGACTCTGCATCGCAATTTTTCTCATTTAAAGGGGTTTTGTCACTTCAGCAAAAAGCATTTATTATGTAGACAAAGTTAATACAAGACACTTACTAATGTATTGTTATTGTCCATATTGCCTCCTTTGCTGTCTGGATTCATTTTTCCATCACATTATACACTACTCGTATCCAAGGCTTACGACCACCCTGCAATCCATCAGCGTGGTAATGCTTGCATACTATAGAAAAGCACCAGCCTATGTGAGCTCCCATGGTCCCGGTCACCAGAGAGGCTGGCATTTTTTCCTACAATATGCAAGCACGAGCACCATTGATGGATTACAGGGTGGTCGTAACCATGGAAACGAGCAGCGTATAATGTGATGGAAAAATGAATCCAGCCAGCAACGGACGCAATATGGGTAATGACAATACTTTAGTAAGTGCCTTTTATTAACTTTCTTTACATGGGAAATGGCAAAACCCCTTTAAAGGGCATCTGTCAGCAGATTTGTACCTATGAAGCTGGCTGACCTGTTACATGTGCACTCGGCAGCTGTAGGCATCTGTGCCTGCATTGCTGAGAAAATTGAGTAACTCTACCAGTGCTACCTGCTGGTGTGAAGAGTAGCTGTATGCCCAGGAAGAAGGCATGGCTGAGGAGTCATTGCCGTAAGTAACTACCTCGTTTTCCTCTCGGTATTATGCAGCAATGGAATACGTCCATGTAAAAAAGAAAATGAAAAATGTGCAGCCATGTTCTCTGTGTGGCACAAGTATCTGTCGTGAGTCCTTTGGGAGATCACCTAAAAGGGTCCACAAAAAGTTTATTTTAGTATCTTCAGTGTTCTGAAAAGTCAGGTCAACTAGCCTTATCCGCTAATAGGTGTTCGTATAGCTGTGCCCTTATGCTCAATGTCTTTCCCTTATTTGTGTTCTCTGTTAATTCAAGGGTTAATGTTGTTAAATGGGCACTTTATTGTTGCCCATGAAAGACCAAATTTGTGTTTTTCAGAAGCGTTAAAGGGGTTGTCTCACTTCAGCAAGTGGCATTTAATCATGTAGAGAAAGTTAATACAAGACACTTACTAATGTATTGTTATTGTCCATATTGCTTCCTTTGCCAGTTTCATTCATTTTTCCATTACATTAGACACTGTTTGTTTCCATGGTTACGACCACCCTGCAATCTATCAGCAGTGGCGGTGCTTGCACACTATAGGAAGTGCCAGCCTATGTGTGCTTCCATGGTCCTGGCCACCAGAGAGGCCAGCACTTCTTCCTATAGTGTGTAAGCACAGCCACTGCTGCTGGATTACAGGGTGGTTATAACCCATGGAAACGAGCAGTGTATAATGTGACGGAAAATGAATCCGGCCAGGAGGAGGCAATATGGACAATAACAATACATTAGTAAGTGTCTTGTATTAACTTTCTCTACATGATCAATGCCATTTGCTGAAGTGCGACAACCCCTTTAATGTGCCAAGAGCACTGCTAGCACTTGGTCGCCCTTCTCTAATCTGTCACCTTTTGGTTTTAATTTACCCCTTTTGGGCCACAATTTTTTTGTCTTTTTATTCTCTTATCCATCCAGGTACAGAACAGATTTCTTTTCTGGCAAGCCCTAAGTAACATAGTTTGGGCAGATTTTGTGTTACCATCATTGTGCTATACTGGCTTTCATTTCCGCATAGGAAGAAATTATCATTAGTCACAGTCCTGTGCCATTAACATTTTGTAATAGATCAAGGACAGAAGCTTAGTGGCTTGGCAGAGAGACCTTGGTTTTCTTTTTTTATTAAGTAAGATTTGCATTGTACAACTTGGTAGTTAGCATTTCATGTGTTTTCACTTCATATGCTGAGCTGAAGGACATTAAAAGGTGGACTTAGGGTACTTTCACACTAGAGTTTTTTTTTTTCCGGCACCGAGTTCCGTCCTAGGGGCTCTATACCGGAAAAGAACTGATCAGTTTTATCCTAATGCATTCTAAATGGAGAGCAATCCGTTCAGGATGCATCAGGAGGTCTTCAGTTCAGTCATTTTGCCTTTTCAGGACTGAGATGATACCGCAGCATGCTGCGGTTTTGTCTCCGTCCAAAATTCCGGAACACTTGCCGGAAAGCCGCATCCGGCATTTTTTCCCATTGAAATGCCTTAATGCCGGGTTCGGCCCCGAGTGTTCCGACAAAACAGATCAGTTTTTGCGGTCTGAGCATGCATGAAAAAAAATGAATGCCGGATCCGTTTTTCCGGATGACACTGGAGAGACGGATCCGGCATTTCAATCTGTTTGT
This sequence comes from Bufo bufo, assembly GCF_905171765.1. NCBI lineage: Eukaryota > Metazoa > Chordata > Amphibia > Anura > Bufonidae > Bufo > Bufo bufo. Next base: position 236,696,336 of record NC_053392.1, on the reverse strand, counting down.
CATACGGATCAGGATCCTGATCCGTCTGACAAATGCCATCAGTTTGCATACGTTTTGACTGATCCGGCAGGCAGTTCCGGCGATGGAACTGCCTGCCGGAATCCTCTGCCGCAAGTGTGAAAGTAGCCTAACACACACAGCCTACCGTACAATAAGCTCTTTGACCATCTTTATTGCTTCTGAAACATCCTGTACATTTAGTGCCAAAGCTAGGTTCTCTACTCTCATAATTCACAGCTTTTAGGGTGAAGGTATGTTGGTCTTCTGTGGCATAGCCCATTGTGAAACATGGGATAAATGTGGCAATTACAAATGACCTCATCTGCTATGTTTATATCCTACAACTGTATTTTTCCGGATAGCACGCGGACCCATTCAATCATGTTCCACATATTCTAGAACAGGTCCTATTCTTGTCGGCACAGCAGACGAGAATAGACTTCTCTATTGGAAATACTGTCATGGCCGTCTGCATGAGGCGGTATTTTGTCCTGACCACATGGGGCAATGCAGCTCCTGTCTATGAAATGTTCTAAATCGAACAGACTTCGCACATGATGCAACTTGTGCCCTTGTTCATAAGAAGGCTTCAGAAATAAAGTATTGAAAATCTCGACTGTGCGGTTGATTTTTGTTTTGCTGTGTACCCCCAGTGAAGCTTATGTTATGTGGACTTTTGGCATTTAGAACAGTTGCCATCATGAGACAGACAGAGATGAACTGCTCAGGAGCAAATTTGTGGACCATTGATGAAGTCTTTGGTGATTACTTTGTGCTGATGAAGGTATGCCGCAGTGTGAGTGTATATACAGCATTCTGGGCAGTATTACTTTCCATGTTAACTTGTTCAGTAATGTGGGGGGGGTTTGCATTATTATTATTTTGTTTACCAGTATATGTTCTCTGCATCTCCTGCACGTTATTAGATGGCTTCTAATCAGATAACTTTACTACCTCTGTTTTCAACTTTTACTCCAATGTATGTATCTTTTAGTGCATACAGGTGGTTTTTTATATATATATATATATATATATATATATATATATATATATAAAAATCTATAACCTAATCTGTATGTTACCAAAAGTCTAAAATGAGCACTGTAAGATTTATCACAAATGTGATGTGTCCATAATGGTTGCGGAGAAGGCCAGATGTGAACATGAAAAAGGATCATTAGTCCACACTATAGGATGACGTTTATACATAAGTTACTGTTACTCCATTACTCCTCATTACTAGATCTGCAGAAACTACATTTCCAATATTCCTTCCCCACTGAGTAGGAAGTGATTCAGTTCTATACCAACTTGGTAGGCAACTTTTTTGAGATAACAGAAGTTGTACATTTCTTACTTCAGTCTTCGAAAAGCTCCCCCGAGTTTTATTTTGTGTTTAGTGAGCACCACTAGACAGCAATCGTAGCTCTGTGGAGAGTCCTTATTGGGACTGGACCTGAGGAATTCTGGGGAGGAATGAGGCAGATATTTTAGTCTATCCATGCCGGTATAACAGTGCAATAAATCTACAACATGCAGCTGTATTTAATAGCTGCTTTCCTGGTTATGTTAGTTTTTAACCATAGTTTAATATTTTATGTCTTATAATGTAGAAAAGCAAAATGTAAGATGCCTTTGTGAATATGCCCCCAGCCTTCTGGAAGAGCTAGAATACTATGGTCTAGTCTGATCTAGCAGCATTTCACTTTGTTACTAAACATGACAACACTTTGTTGTACATAAGCAGAATTGTGTTGGAGGAATGATGATTTTCTTGCAGTTATTGCCCTCTGGTGTTCTTTCAAGTAATGGCCAAAGGGATGAAATTGCAAAGTTTTAAAACGTATTCAAACACAAGGCTGTGAAGGTTCTCCTCTTAAAGCGTCATGCACACAACTGTGTCCATATTTCAGTCCGCAAACGAGAGAGCCCAAAAATATAGATACCGTCTCTATGTATTCCACATTTTTCACACTCCCTTCAGTAGTAAGGGCTATTCTCATCTGCAATACGGACCAGAATAGGACACGTTCTGTAATTTGCAGAATTGTGTATGACCCCATAGAAATGAATCTGCAAACAATGCAGCTAGCACATGGATGAACAATATGCTTGTGCATGAGGCCTAAGAGTAAAGCTGGTATCAAATCAGAATCAACCGAAATGCTGAAGAACCAGGCTGATAAGTAATGCCAGGCCATGATTTGTAATAAGATATACGCTGTGCTGCTTCTGTCAGTAAATTGTGTACTTGTCTCTGTCAGAAGAATATTCTTCTTTTTTTTACCACATTTTTGCTGCCCAGCCAAGTTGGCAAGCGGTCTAGAGACTGCTGCTAAGTCTGCCACTGATTTAAATACATAATGGCTATCCTTGCTAATTACTTCACTGAGACGCGGTATTGTTGTCACAGTCTAAATAAGCTGACATTTTCATTCAATTCCTGCTTATATGTAGTGGCATGAACGCTAATTCGCCAAGTTAAAGAGATGCCAATGCTCATACTACTTTGTAATGTCTGTCATTTACTGCTTCTAAAAGGTTTAGGGGTCATTGTTGGCGTGCCTACCTCTGTATTCTGAGACCAAGTATTGCATGATAACAAAACTCATCCGCTGGAGTTGGCCATACCCATTAGATGAAGGTCGTCTGATTTCGGCAAAAGTGGCCAACCATCTAATTTTGATATTTGATTGAGATGTCAGGAGATTGAGGGGTCGAGCATGTGTATTTCAACAAAGTCTCATCTTTTTGTTCTCAATGGAGATAATTTACTTCCAGTGTCTGGCACAGGCTTACTCCCGCTTTCTATTGAGAGCACATGGACACTCCTACATGCATGCGTATGGGGAGGAGGAAAGTAATACCTGTCAGTTATCGAAGGTTTATGGTCTATCATTAAACTTTTACATTTCCTGCAAAAAGCAGGATTTTCATGCAAATTCAGATTGGTTGATGGGGCTAATGTGAGGTTAGGTTTCTGCTATGTAGTAGCTTGGTTTGCTGTTTTGTATTTCAGCTACAGCTGTAGGCCACTTCCACACAAGCGTATGTGCCATCAGTATATGGCCTGGATTTTATTTACCGGACTGTTAATGAATAGGGTTATTCACATGGGCGTATCATTTCCGTCAGTATTTGAAATCCGCAGCATGTCCTAATTTTGTGCCTATTTGTTTCCAGATACACCCATTACAGTCTATGAGAATGCATCAAAAATGCAGGGTCGAAGGAATACACATATAAATCCTGATAAAGTACTGAAGCAATACTGGAGACACACTGACGGTATATCATCTGGAATCTGTGCCTAATCCAGAGCCAGAATAAGGACTGATTTCGATACACTTGTGTAAAAGCGTTCATAGTACCATCATTTTATGGTATAGTTAGGCCTCTTTAACACTGTCATGTTTGGCCAGTGTTTGATCAGTGATTTCCATCAGTTACTGTAAGGACAAGCCAGGAGTGAGTCAGAAACACAGAACAGGTACAGATCTTTCCATTATACCTTATCTTTATGCAGACTCGAACATTGACTGTGTGAAAGCAGCCTGAAATCTGTCATAAGATCTGCGAAGAATCAGTGTTTGGTCAGTGTGTCCGTCAGAGCATTTCATGTACACTACTCACAAAAAGTTAGGGATATTTGGCTTTCGGGTGAAATTTATAGAAAAAGTTTACACTACAGTGATATTATATCATGAAAGTAGGGCATTTAAAGTAGTAGTAGTAGTATGCAATAGTCATTTCCTCATCTCAAACTATTTATTCAAACAAAAGACAACAACAGTGATGGGTATATCCCCTCAAAAAATGTCAATGTCTCAATAACTTGTCATGTTGTCATCAATTACAGCTAGACAGCAATATCTTATGCTGTTCACAAGTCAACTTATTTGTCTGCTGAGGCATGGCATCCCACTCTTCTTGAAGGGCGGCCCTCAAGTCATTGAGGTTCTGGGGTAGAGAGTTACGAGCCTGTGTTGTTCATGCAGAGGCACAATTACCAGGTACTTCTGAATTGACTAGACACTCCTGCCCACACTGTAACACCACCACCACCAAAGGCTGGTGACAACAGTGGCTGATGCACATCGCTCTCCTTGACATCTCCAACATCATTGGCGGACATCATTTCTGCTCAGCGTGAATCAAATTTTATTATTGAACAGCACTGAGGCCCACTGGTCGGTGGCCCATGCAAGACAGTGACACCTGTGGTCAGGTACCCTTGCAGGTCGTCTAGCATGCAGACCACACTGATGTAAACCGCTTCAAATGCTCTGACGACGTGACACTTGGGTGTCTTTCACCTTCCTTAAATCTGTCTGGAGTTGTGTGGCATTCATATACTGGTTCCACGGGGCATTGTTCACAATCAAGAGGTCATGAATGTGGTATATGGCCAAAGGACGTCCACTTCTATGCCTTTCTGTGACTCTTCCAGTCTCTCTATCTCTGTTTCAACCTGCTGATGACACCTTGTGACACTCTAAGCTCAGTGGCCACTTCTGTCTGAGAACATCCTGCTTGAAGCCTTGCAATGGCGAGGTATGGTTGATCAAGTGTTAGGTGTCATCTTGGTCTTATGATGTCAATGTGTGAACAGCATGATGAGGAGGAGTGTTTAAATACCAATTCTAATTGAACCAGGAAATGTATTGGGCTAGTCATGGATCAAACACCTGTTGTGAATTTTGCCGTTAAGCTCCTTATTAGAGAACAGCAAGTTGTGAAAAAAGTACTGAAACATTGAACAGTTGGACATGTGCATTTGAGGTTTATTCTGAAATTTCACCCACAAGCCAAATATCCCTAACTAATGTAAATGGTCTGTGAAACATGGATGGCATCTATGTTGCTCAAGGTGTGCAGTACTGACCATATGTCAGTATTCTCCAAATGTTATCCTGAAAAGTCACTGTGATGAAGCTTGCATGTAATGCATCCGTGCAGCCCATCCATCAAGTTTCCACCATTCAGTAGATGAATCACTATCATCTTATCTTGTACTATTAGGCCCCTTTCACACGGGCGAGTTTTCCGCCCGGGTGCAATGCGTGAGTTGAACGCATTGCACCCGCACTGAATCCGGACCCATTCATTTCTATGGGGCTGTGCACATGAACGGTGATTTTCACACATCACTTGTGCGTTGCGTGAAAATCGCAGCAAGCTCTATTTTGTGCGTTTAAAAACGCAACGCAGGCCCCATAGAAGTGAATGGGGCTGCGTAAAAAACGCAAGCAAGTGCGGATGCGGTGCGATTTTCACGCACGGTTGCTAGGAGACGATCGGGATGGTGACCCGATCATTATTATTTTCCCTTATAACATGGTTATAAGGGAAAATAATACCATTCTGTATTCAGAATACTAAGTAAAATAGGGCTGATGGGGTTAAAAAAATAAATAAAAATTATTTAACTCGCCTTAATCCACTTGTTCGCGCAGCCGGCATCTCTTCTGTCTTCATCTGTGAGGAAAAGGACCTTTTGATGACGTCACTATGCTCATCACATGGTCCATCACATGATCCATCGCCCTATTGTACTATGCATTCTGTATTCAGAATGCTATTATTTTCCCTTATAACCATGTTATAAGGAAAAATAATACAATCTACACAACCTTGAACCCAAACCTGAACTTCAGTGAAGAAGTTCGGGTCTGGGTACCACATTCGTTTTTTTTATCACGTGCGTGCAAAACACATTGCACCCGCGCAATAAAAACTGAACAACGGAACGCAATCAAAACTGACTGCAATTGGGTACCTACTCGCGCGGGTTTGCCGCAACGCATCCGGACACGCTCGCGTGAAAGAGGCCTTAGACTTGCACAAATGTTTATAACCTTTTCGTATAAACCGTTTTTCATCACAAAAATACATTCCATCGTCATAATAGAAGATATGTGAAAAGAAGGGGCCCATTGTAACTTGTGACATTTTCACGTAGTGACTTGTATCGTTTATCTCTCTCATGGCAGCCATTGGTGACCCAATGATTGCCCCGATAATACAATGCAGTATTGTGATACTGGGCCCTGGCTCTTTTTTTATTTGTGCAGGAGACAATTTAATCCAAATGTTTCTCCATAATTATGTTTCAATGCATTTCCACGGAGCATTCATCTGTCGCTCCAGTAATAAAAGAGGCAGTCACAGATGAGTGCGGTGATTATTTCTCAGATGCATTATCCTGTCTGATCAGAATGCAATCACATGCTACGCCCTTCGAGGGGTTATTGTTGTGTATCCATACAGAGCGGCCATCAGGTACATGGCAGAGGGCAGCTGTTTTCCTTCTTCTGTAATGCATTTGAAAAGAAAGGAGGTGTGCAAGCTGGTAATCCATCCCCCGCCCTCACAAGAACGCAGTGTTCTGAAATGGGCATGAAATGAAATGGTGAAGAACTTTTTAGACTAAATGGGTCAATTTTCTGTCATTCTCTTGATAATTGCTTGTAGAACATCCTGCACCACAAACATCCGTGGATGTCATTTTTTCCCCCTTCCCTATTTTATTCTTTACAAATGAGAAAACACACTCTGATGTAGAAACGTCATAATCAGCTTTTGCTTCTGGCTGCTAACATCCAATTTTCTCCGGATTGTTATTACCTAAATGAAGCATCCCAAACACTTCATAAATAACCCAGCACTCCACAAATTGGCAATGCTTTAAACAAGATGCAGTTGGATTGAATAGAAAATGTACTTATGCTGTTTTTTTCTCCCCCTGTTTTGCTTTTGTTCTTTCTCGTCTAATTTCATCTCAGTCCTTGGGGTGCGTGGACAGGATTATAGACCGCATCGTCTTGCACCCCATTCGCACGTATGGGCATGTGCACTGCTTTTATCGCTCATGCTGTGTTATCCCAGCTATGGCAGTTTTGTGGTTTCCATATATTTGCACATCACTTTGCATTCCACAGTCCTTTTTTTTTTTTTTGGTATAACGATAAGCGCTCAATATACAATTTATTCGTCATGTGATGGGAGGATTCCACCTTTCACTTTCCAAAGGAGCTCTGAAAAACTAAAGGTGGAATCTGATTGGTAGCTATGGGCGACTTAGCCTGTTTTTCTTTGCGCCAGTATCCGTAAATCTTCCCCTTCTCACTTGTTCATTTTCATACTGAGATAATGATCAGAATAACTATATACTGTATATCACAACATCTAGCCCAGTTATAAAGGTAAGAAAAAAAAAGCTTATGGGGGTATGGATGTGGACGCGCTGTCTATTTCTTTTTTTTTTTTTTTATAAATGGATCCGGATCCACAAAAAAATTAAGATCAGATGTGGACTAAAACTACGGTCATGTGCATGGGGCCAAACTACATACATCCTCACATACTCATTACTTACTGGCACACACACACGTGCACGCGGTAAAATCATATGCGCAAATGAATGGTTCATAGCTTGGTCCTGAACGAGGAATGCAGGGATGTAGTATGGTAGCATGGGAAAGGGGTACGAAAAGAATCGGAGGCCGCTTCTGTGCAGTGGTAGAGTTCTTCATGTAAAGTGTGCACTGTGTGAGTCTCTAGACCTGTGATGGCTAACCTCCGGCACTCCAGCTGTGGAAAAACTACAACTCCCAAGATACACACTTGCTTCGCTGTTCTCAGAACTTCACAGAAAAGAATGGAGCATTCTGGGAGATGTAGTTTCACCACAGCTGGAGTGCCGGAGGTTGCTGACCGCTGCTCTAGACCAACAGAGAGCAGCCTCATTTGCCGACTCGTGGTGACATGCAATGCTTGCTTATGTCCACCAATCGCTCACACACAGGCTGCCTCTGCTTAGACAAACTTTCCTTCCCCTCTTGGATTTTTAATTAAGAGTAGTAGATACTACCATCTTGCTCTTGGCACCCACTTGGTCCGTACAGCCCTGACTGCAATGTCATTTGTTTTACATTTTAATATAAGAGCAGGCTCAAATACGGTAAAATATGGAGATGATAGATTGTGATATGGAACAATGATGTAATTACATTTATTAGAATACTATGCAATATACTGTATGTAACGTATCCTACAGTCAGTATCCCACTGGTGGACGTCCATTAAGCCTAGTGAATCCAAATGTGCTTCTAGTGCAGAACTTGGTCCAATATATTGCCTCCAATGGAGCAAGTGGCGATTGTCTGTCATGTTGTATTTCATGGTCACGTTGAAATGCATTACCATGTAATACTGATATCAAATATGTTTGTGTGCTTGAGACCAAAGTGCCATAAGCCTGTTTTCAGAGTAGTCCTAGTTGTCTTGAGTCATAAACCTCATTCACACTTACAGTGGAATCCAGAAATTTTTGGGACTTTATCTGGAGGGGCTGTATGTGTGAACACATACATCCGCAATATCTGTCCTGGACTTTACCCAGACTCTTTCTCTCCAGAACCCAAGTACTAAAGCCGGGTTTTGTCTGAGCACATGTGTGAAAACAGCAGTGGGCCATGCCTAAAGTTCCCACCCCGTGCCTAGGCACCTGTGAACATTTCCTGTGTAGTGTGAACACACCTGACATGGAACATCTCTGGTGTGAGAGCTTCCTGTGTGAAAGGCCAACTCCAGTAAATCTCCGGACCTGATCATCTGGAAATATTCTGGAATTTAGGTGTGAAAACAGCTATAGATAGACCATATCCATTGATATTGCTCTACATATGCGTATTAATGGGGCAGGACCGCCTTGCCACGTACAGTTATCAGTGCAAGGACAGATGACCACCGTACCACATACCATTTGTAACAGGACCTCTCCGGCTCCACCCCTCTCACCTTCTCTATATAGAACTGCTTAGCTGTTAAGCTTCTACAATAGTTTCTGCTCGTATCCAATATAAATAAAGTATACCCCCATTTTAAAAAGGCAATCTATCTTTATACATTTGGTATAAGCTTACCTATTGAAAACCATAGTTAAAGAGGACCTTTCATGTTTTTTTTTTATTTATTTTTTTATTGTAGATAAATATCTTTACTTGCCACCCTGCCTGATGCTGCCGTCACTGGGATAAAAAAAACAGCTCACCTTCTCCATGGCTGTGACGCTCTCCGCTGTGATTGGACCCCGGCACAGCCAGAGAGAAGGAGACGCCCAGTGAGAAACCCTGGAGTCTCCTCCTCCCTGTACCGATGCTCAGTATTGACATACTGAGCGGGAAAACTACAGGGGCACAGCATGGCATAGGAGGGATATTTTAAAAAACAGGCACGGTGGCAGCATCAGCGGGGGGTACAGTACAGGTATTTATCTACAATTTTAAAAAAAAACTATGAAAGGTCCTCTTTAACCTAATAAATGAGGGAATTCATAAATAGCCGTACACAAGCATGATACTATGACCTCCAAACAAGAGGAGATTAATGCTAATGGTTATTATCAGGTACTAACAGTTCATTTCCAAATTGCCTATCATTGAACATGGGGAAAACTACATTCAGAAATGATAATAATCCTCTCTGGGACATCATTCGCCCCGATACAGATACATTGTTTGATGACCGCAGATTCCTGTTTACACAAGGCGATGTGCCACTGACAAATGATTTAATATGCCACAGGAAAGATGATTGGGTGATCTTTGGTACACTTACACAGGACACTTATTGGGAACGAATGCCTTCCAGTTCTTTCTGTCTAGTTCAGCCTGTTATACTGCAGATTTATTCCAGAAAAAGTTGAAAAATCCCATTAGGTAGAAGCTAATTTTCCTTGTTTTAGGGGAAAATTCCTTCCCGAATCCAATCAGGCAATCAGAATAACTCCCTGGATCAACGACCCCTCTCTAGTAGCTATAGCCTGTAATATTATTACACTCCAGAAATACATCCAGGCCCCTCTTGAACTCTTTTAGTGAACTCACCATCACCACCTCCTCAGGCAGAGAGTTCCATAGTCTCACTGCTCTTACCGTAAAGAATCTTCTTCTATGTTTGTGTAGAAACCTTTTTTCCTCTACATGTCAACGAAGGAAGTCCCCTAAATGACCCTAACTTTGACAAGTTTTCTGGGTACTATAGTCCACCTATTCCAGTTATTACTTTAGTTGCCCCCCTCTGAACCCTCCCCAGCTGTGCTGTGTCTTGTTCCCAGGAGTTGTTCATCCCTGAAAGGCTTTGGCAGACTCCCTGCATGTTTGGACCTGCAGAGGGAATCCTACTTACCTGATCCCCACCGCTGTGTTCCAGCTGAATCCCTGCAGCTCTCACGTCTTCCCATGTCAACACTGCTGCCAATCGTTAACATGTGCCCCATGAATCACGTCACCCATTGACATGACACATGGGAGACCTGAGAGCTGCAGGGAAGCAAAGGAGCTAGAACCCAGCAGCGGGAATCGGGTAAATTCCCTCTCTGCAGGTCCGGCCACACGGGGGGTCTGCCAGAAAGGCCCCCGGGGGTGAACAAACCCTTCGTAAGTCATTTGGGCAGTAAGAAAGTCAAATCTGTTTCAAATCCAGTGAGCGGAATGTAACTTGCTGTTTACAGTAGTCTGTATTCTTTCTATGGAGGCTTATGTTATCGTAAAAGTGTCCAACAGATAGAGAACCGTAGGGAATTTGAATGTGTTGTTGAAACGTTCTTTCTTGTAAATGAAATGATTTGGACATTAGGTGTATTAGGGAATATATAGTATACCTGTGCACCATGATAGATTGTATTACCGTGCTTCACAATACTAAGTAACATGCTATTTAGGCTTTAGTGTATGTACTGCTGCCTTTTTTCTTAGCACTGTAGAGTGCTAAGTTCTGTGTGTATGTGTTTTTCCTTTTTTAATTAGCCTCGATATGTATCATTTTTTAATAAGATTGTTCATTCAAAGTAATTTGGTTTATGTTAATCTGACTTGATGCTGAAGATTCACTGGTTATCTCACTTGAAATATTTGCCTTTAGGAAAGGTTATGCGATATTGAATTAGCAAATTTGCACTGGCATACATATCTTCGTCATTTTGATTTACATACAATGCACTTACTTATTGCACATCTACGTATTAGAATTAATTTATTATAATGCAAGCACACCAAGTGTCTGCTCAGTGTCCATCATTTAGAAGCATTAATGAGCCAGGCTTTCTAGATAGTCTTGGTGCTCAAGCCTGCGCTGTCATAATGTACGGTAGCTAAATCCACATATTATAAAGAAAGAGCATGTCAGTTATAGCAAATCGTTTTATTTCTAAAAAGTACAAGAAAAGCCCTAGGCTGTTGTACCCTTGGCAATTAACTAACTTAGTATTAACTCCTTCATTCTAATGATAGGTTCACTCTCAAAATGCAGGGACGATTGGGTAGCTGGGGAGTCGGTGGCTGCCATACAGACGCTCAGCCCCAACACGCAACACTCGCTAGGGTTAATTTCATAGGAAGCCAGTTTACCACTTACAATATTTTTGGAGTACGGCAGGAAACTGGAGTATCCAGATTAAACCTATGCAACAGCGTCCCTGACTGGATTCAATCTCAGGACCCCAGTGCTACCCTAACATATCAGAATCCTTCAAAATAAACCTAAAAACCCACCTCTTCAGACAAGACTACAACCAGTGACCCTGCTGCCTCTATACCCCCATGACCAGCTTCACCCTCACCTACTGTGTCCTTCTCCCATACACGGGCAGGGCCCTCTCTCCTTCTGTCTTGTTTATGCTTAGTGCCATTGTCTGTATTATGTACGTATACCTCGTCTCATATGTACAGCGCTATGGAATGAATGGCGCTTTAATAATAATACACCTACTCTGTGCTACATTAAGGCTGGGTTCACACTTGAGCGTTTTACAGCGCGTTCAAACGCGCTGTAAAACGCTCAACACATGAAAACCAATGCCTCCCTATGGCCCTGGTTCTCACTTGAGCGTTTTACAGCGCTGAAAAACGCGCTGTAAAACGCCCTACGCTCAAACAAGTACTTGAGCTTCTTTGGGGCGTTTTGACGCGCGTTTGTGGCCATAGGACATTGCAGTCAATCACACAAACGCGCGTCAAACGCGCGTTTACTATTGCAAAAAACGCTCGTCAAAAACGCGCGTTAAACGCGCATATCGAAGACGCTCAGGTCTGAACCCAGCCTAAGTGTTAGCAGGCGAGGTAGGAACCCATGAAAACACTGTACTCTGTCTAATTCGTATGATTCACTACTTAAATATAAATCATACTGACAGTACAAAGGAATACGGTACTTCTAACACTGAAAACGAAGCACAAAACTTACTATGTAACAAAGTAAAACTTTGGAATTAAAGGACTGGTAGGTATTTGGGAGAGTTTCTAAACTACTGCCTTGGCCATTTACAGCTGATAATGTGCATCTGATTTGTTTTTGATCATAGAGGTTTTAGAGGGTGGGATTTTTTTTCTCCAAGGACTCTTATAGTATAACGGAAGCCATAATCTCCATTTAGAAGCGTTCTTTTCTCTGCAGAGCATTTTCTGGTTGGGTGACTTTTTACAGTGACTGTGGAGTCCCCAAGCAAAGGAAGATGCTGCCTTTAACTTGAGGGCAGTGCTTCAGTCCTCTCAAGATTACAAATGTGATTTCCTCTTTCTTTTCCCTTGAAGGATGATTACATTAAGAGCTCTGTCTCTTCTAGACAGAAGTAAATTAAGGACAGTGGGATGTTTAATAGATTAAGTTCAACAGATCGACACATATTCATTTGTAACCGGATGCAAAGAGGTAAAGTTATTTAAAGATTGATTTAATCTACCTAAGGAAGCTGGGAACACTGTGACAAATGGATTACCATTTACACTGCCCGGGGTATAGTGTAATAAATACAGTTTGGGAGCATACCCATCAGTCTAGCTACCCTCAGGATCTTGTAGGGATCAACTGAAATTAACAGAAATACATAAAGACACGCTACAATCAACATGTGTCATCAGAAAATGACCTATTTAAATCACGTTTAAATGTTTAACATTTTAAAGAATTTTTGGTGATGTCATTTTTCATTTTCCTTGTCAAGGAAAAACAAACATCCCCAAAGAGTGAGGCAGAGAGTTGGAAATCGGAGGTTTTTCTAGTTCTATGCTCACTATAGTTTAGGTGGTGGTTCACTGCTGTTTTCATCACGTGACCAAATGTGAGTCTTTTCGTTGGATCTAGTAAAACCTTTTCCTGATGTAATGCAGAGCTAGCTTGGATGGCCTCCATCCATATCATTTCTCGCTCAAGTGGTCTACCCTGATTTCGAATAATAATTTCATTTGTAGACCGGCGCACAGCTGCCTGATGTAATATTGGTGGCTGTTTTGTGACACATGTTCCCATGAATCGCTCACCAAAAGTATACATTATCTTCGGACAGAGAGAACACAAGTTTCTTTCTGCAGAGTCACACAGCTGTTTACTGGATACACTGCTACTACTCGGGTTCTGCCAAAACCCAAGGAAAATTCACACTTGGCAGATGGAAGCAACTTCCTCCACTGTCAACAGGCGCAGAGCAGCTCTGGATGTTATTTTATGTTTGTGTGGGAGTTTATGCTGCTATTTGAAGAAGTGAGTGCACAGACATTCACGCCAGGAAAAAAGTAATGTTGCCATTAAAGTTGATGCTAAGAAAAATACTTAATTTATGTAAACATGGTAATGAAGAGAAATGGCAACACTTTATTCTAGGCTCATATTAGAGTCCGTATAGTCCACAGCAAATGGTGTAACTGCATTTTTGTGGGTAGAGCTCCGTTATGGCAGTGTAACCCATCATGGTACTGGGAAGCAGTGGCCTACTGTAGCTGATGCAACATAACTGACATACTGTAAGTGTCCTGTCCGGGTCAGAAAAGCTCAGTCATTCATTTTCAGTATAGGCCAAATTATCTCCAGTAAAAAATAAAAATAAAATCCTGTGGTTCACCAACTGATCCTGCCAATTAAATCTCCACATGTTTTGGTACCATGTGAACTAGTAGTAGTAGTTGTGCAGCATTTGTAAGTTTTTGCCGTCGTTTTGCCACAACCTCCATAATCAGTTTTACAAAGCAAACTCTTGAAAAATGTTCCCAGATGTGTTTATGTAGAAAGCTGTATGTGCTAACAGGCCTGGAGTGGCCCACAAGTGACTCCCTTGGTGGATCCCTGAGCCAGGGTGAGCACCTACTCCCCCACCCCCGGCACAAGGGGCACATAGCGCAGTACACTGACTGTGCTACATACAGAGAGGCAGCATACAACGTCTCAGCCAGCCTATGTCCAGATTATATAACTAACTACCCAGTTTACTGTTATATATGCATGGGATGGCTTCTAGGCACAGAAGCAGTGCAGCCAGTATCCTCTTACCCCAGGGGCCCACCTTCTTGATGTCACTGCAATTATCTTGCAGTGTCTTGTTGCTGTCTGCCACTGTGTGAGCATGTGTTTCTGCCTCACATAGCAAAGAGGGCCTAGTCCAAGGCGAGGGTCAATTAGCAGGATACTGACAGGGTCTCCAGGAAATGAACAGTCTGAGGCCCGGGCACTTCTATTAGACAAGTAGATCTTCCAGGTGATTGTCAGGAAGGAAATGTTCCTTCCCGACAATTGCCTGCTTGTCAGTGGAGGAGACTTCTGCTATTACATGCAGCGATCTCTTCCACAGTATGAGGTGCAATCGCTAATGCCATCACTTGTCCCTGAATAAGACCATGATTACACAGCACAATCTGCCACCGACAAACAATTTTTTAGTGATGACCTACCCGTCTAATATAAGCCTTAGGAATTGGGCCCCAAAATGATTTTTAGTGGTGGAACGGTCACTGGGTGCTAGCCGCAGTAGTGGTCTTCTATGCTGCTGTTTTCCTCATAATTTGTTCCTTATATTGCACTGACCTATTCCACAGCACTATACAGAGATTGTTGCCATTCACATTAGTTCTGGGCTTCAGTGTAGATCACAATCTGATTTCCCTTAAAGTTTGGCCACTGATAGCTTCCCGTAAACTTACTGTTAACCAAACAATGCAAAGTTTGAGATTTTCTGCAATTTCCACCATGAAGGAAATTCATACTCCAGTTATAGGAACAGGAAAAAGAAAATAACTGCAGTGCTGGGTCTGCCGTATGACTGACAAAAAAAGGTGCTCAACAGACCCCACTGATTGTAATGAGGTTTATTGGGATATTGTCATTTTACTGGAAAAAACAGGGCAGTTTTTGATCTGAAGTGGAGCCTTCAACGCAGATGTAAACACAGCCTTAAGAGGTATTTAGGTTGTAGCAAGTTATACCCAATCTACATGACAGGGGACAAGGGCGTAACTACCATAGTGGCAGACCATGTGACCGCTATTGGACCCAGGACTAGAAGGGGCCCAGTTGGGATCATCTCCTCTTCTACTAGGGGTGAAAACTTGGTCAGGACTCTACCCTCTAAAGGAACAACTTTTAGCAAATGAGGCAGTGGAAAAAATAGCCCAAGGGTTATTGAAAGGGGTTTAGGTGGAAACCCTTCTGTCCTGTGTGGGGGGCCTGGTTTGATCTTTGCTATGGGGCCCTTACTTCTCTATGTACGCTACTGACAGGGGATAACTATTAGATCATTTGGAACTTGGACCCAAACTAGTCATGAGAATGGCGACCCTGTACCCTGTGGGGCCCCACAAAATGAAAGGAGCAACCGATCCAGCATGTTCACTGCTGCCCAGTCCATCACTGTGGTAGTTCTAGAGACAGTGGATATAGGGTAATGTGCTACAACTGGAATTGGTGGAAAGTTCTCTAGTTGTCTTCCTCTCCAACTACACAGGAGAATCACTTCTTCTATGTTTTATTTAAAGCTTTTAACAGACGAGTGCGAACCCTGGGCACAGAAAATTGATGGCACTTCTCCAAATAGCTATAAATTTGAAACCTGCTTTGGTACTTTCAGTACTTTTCACAGATGTCAAGTAATTTGATTATAAATGAGAACTAGAATAAAGTATTCATGTTCACCTTCTATTTTAGTCTCTCTTGTCACAACAGCTGTAAATGTATATTTTTCCTGGAAAACTGGTAGTCTGAACACTAAAAGAACATTATGCCTTGTGTAGAATTGGCCACAAACTCCTGCCATCCTAAAGTTTTTTATATTTGGATGGCAGAATGTGACTGAGGTAGCAGGTACATATCTGGTGGCTTCATTTTCAGATTTTACTCTACATTGTGCCATGTCCTTTGACAAAAATATGTTCCAGATAATCAGCTCCTTGTCATGGGATCCAGCTGCTGAAACTCTAGGGTATCGGTCTGGAAGCTGCAGGCATTGTGGCCACCAAGGATATGTGGTGTTATATTGTCACACTGAGTGTACCGAGACACCCATATAATCAGGTTAGATACCTGGCTAGGACTTGTCTGGTTGGGATATAATGTGCTAATAGTTATCTCATGACTGCAAGCCATAATAGTGATCAGGGTGCAGAGTCCATTTAGTTGACTACCACCTTAAACATGAGCCTACTTTTCTAACATCCATCAGAATCCATTCTTTTCAGAATTGCTTGGATACTTAAAGGGAACCTGTCATCAACTTTGGGCTGCCCATACTAACGGCAGAATAAAGTAGAGACAGGTGAGTTAATTTCAGCGGTCTGTAATTTATAAGTTAAAAGTATGTTGGTTGCCGAGAACAATGGTCTACTTGGAGCTTGCAAATGAATACTGATATAGAAAAATGTGGATGTGTATAAAAACACAGAGAGGCTTATATTCACATGGTCGGCATAGGGCAAGGCCAGTTTTCAGCTGATTTGCCTGAAACTAGTTGCTACAGATACACTGCCTGTGACATCTTATGTATGTTGTCTGTCAATGTCACTAGCCTTTGTCAGAAATGGAAGCTGCAGTTGTCTCAGAATCGTCACCAGCCACAGAGATTTTAGGTGTGTCAGTGGATGCTGTGTAACTAGATAAGATTTTGACCATGTACAATCTTCAGTTGGGTGCGTGGGGCGTGAGGCATACTGTTTTATGAAGGGATGAGGTTTGGAGAAGTTAGGTTAGGGAATGTGACAGGTCACTCTAAAAAGGTGGGTTTTCTCGGGTGCGATTGAGGTTGTGGATGTTGGGAGTTCTTCTGATTGTTTGGGGCTAGCTTATTCTAGAGAAATAACTCGGCTTGAGAAAGGTGTTTGAGATGGTAGTGGGAGGTTTGGATTTTGATTATGGATTATCTTCAGTCACTGGTGGAATGGAGAACACGGATTGGGTGGACATGTTGGGAGATGCTTCAATGTGGAGAGCTTTGCGAGTTTAAATTGTTTTCTATACTGTATGGCCAACCAGAGACTATAGCAGGGTGGAGACATCTATGTGGTGGTTGGACAGATAGATGAGCCGGCTTCCGCATTAATGATGGATTGGAGACTGGGAGAGTTTATTGACGGGGGAAGACAAATTAATAATGAGTTACAGTAATCAAGAGATAAATGAATCTGAGCAACAGTAAAAACTGACCAAGCATGACTTGTTAAATCCTCTGTGGCTATCATGGGTCCCGCTGGTCTTGCAGTGATGATGTCATGTGCAGCAATGACCCTTGTGTGTATAGTGTGTGCCCTCTGAAGCCAGTGATTGGCTGCAGTGGTCATGTGAATGATGTACGTGACTTCATGGTTAACTTTTTATTTTACAGCATTTCCTGCTTCTTAAATTCCTGAGCAACTCCTTTAAACCACCTCTTCTTCAGGTAGTCAGATCTTTCAGTAAGTGATACCGGTATGTCCATATTCAGTTACACTGTTAGCAGTTTAGAACACTCCTTAAACCCATTAATTCTTTTTATGACTTATTTTTGCTTGATAGTCCTAATGTCAGGACTAATGATAGTCCTAATGTCAGCTCAGAGTTTTACAAATCTCTTTTGCCCTATGCACAGTATGTGTCCCAATACTCTGGTGAGGAAAGAATGCTCCGCGCTCACTGGTGGCATCCATTTTAAAAGTGAGCTGGCAAGTGGAACAGCTAATGTTTTCCAAATGTCTTAGTCATTTTGCCTTTGTGCCGCGCTGGACTGATTTCTGGTCAGGAGGCTGTCTAGTTTTCTGTTGCAAAGGTTCTATTCTGAGCAGGACGCCATTCCTCCCTCCACTTCACAGTGTAATCTTACAAGAGAGTGTTAATCTCTATATTTCATTACATGCCAGGGCAGACATGCTGATTTTTTTTAGAGGGTGTTATTAATTGACGAGATAACTGACACCAACCACTTTACATGTACCATAAAGTCATAGAGCAAATGAAATGCAACCACGCTGTGATGTACATGTATATTTAGAATGAACGTAATGTACTATACAATCTACAGTGCAAAGCTTCCATCATCATGCAGCAGTTTTGGCACATGATATCCGGCTAAATCCTGCACTTTTATGTTCTCAGGGGGATACTTCTTTAATATATCTCATGTCTAGCATAACATTGCAAGAATAGTTGACAGCACTAAAGTAATTCTGTAAGGGTTCCATGCAAAGCATCATACGTCTTGTTTATTCACTATTCTTCTGAGAATCTTTCATTTTTTTACATCCGGATCATTCTATTTTTCCCAAGCCATTGTTAGCTCAGCTAAGTGAAAAGAATTGTCTAGCGTTCAGTAGTCCGTTCCACTGGTAGATAATTTTTGACACTATTATGGGGGATCTGTGGATGGCGCAGTTATGGGGGGGATCTGTGGATGGCGCTGTTATGGGGGGGATCTGTGGATGGCACTATATAGCCTCTTATTCTATAAGTGTCATCCACAGATCTCCCCCATAAGTTTCATCCACAGATCCCCCTCCCCATAACAGTGCCATCCACAGATCCCCCTCCACATAGCAGTGCACAGATCCCCCTCCACATAGCAGTGCACAGATCCCCCTCCCTATAACAGCCCCGGCCCCACCGCTCACAGCAGTAGACTATTCTGGCAGTAACTTTTACTTGAACTTTAAATCAGCGTATCTTTAGTACCTTACAATGAAGCTCCAGTAACAGGCAGAGCGGGCGGCGGCGTAACGTCACTCACTCATGTGACGCCCCTGCTCCGCCCATTTTATAAATGAAGCAGGCGTAGCAGGCGCGTCACGTGACGTTACGCCACCGCCCACTCTGCCTGTCACTCACTCATGTGACGCGCCTGCTCTGCCCACTTTATGAATGAAGCAGGCGCGTCACGTGAGTGACGTTACGCCGCCGCCCGCTCTGCCTGTTACTGAAGCTTCATTGTAAGGTAATAAAGATGCGCTGATTTAAAGTTCAAGGACCCGCAGGCATAGCGCCTGACCGCCCACATAGCAACGAGTCGGCTGATTATTCGATAACTGGATTCATCAACAACTAATCCCATTATCGAATTTTATCGATAACTTCAATTAATCGTTGCAGCCCTAGTTCACATCACGTTTTATGCCTCCGTTTCACATATATGTTACAAAAAAAAGATACAAAAACGCAGCACACCACGTTCTTGTATCCTGCACAGTTCGGTGAAAAAGTGTAATTTATTTATTTCAATTTTTTTTACAGTGGAACTCTATGGTGAATGGATGCCACAGTATGGCATAAATCTGAGGCATCCGTTTAACATATACGGTTTTTGTGTACGTTAAAAGAATGGGAAAAACGTGATGTGAACCCGCCCTAATACTGACACTCTTTTCCCAGCTCTTCTTGTTCAGTAACATGCGGTCTGTAGATTAGAAAGTATTTTCATGGTACCAGGTTCACAATAATTCAGAAATGGAAGAAATAGGATCCAGCGTGTAAATAATATGAAAAGTGAAGTTTTGATATATGCAAATGAGCCGTTACACTGAGAGGCTGTACTCTGTATGCAACTGCCGAGTCCTCTCCACTTTTTAATTATTAAAACATCATTTTCTCAGTAATGCGGGCACATATGAACATGGGACCAACACAGGCGCACATGTAACAGGTCAGCCAGTGTCATAGGTACAAATCTGCTGACAGATGCCCTTTAAAAAAAAATTGGCCATGTGGAATAGAGCCATAGATGGAAATTGCTCTGAAAACGTCTGTGTGGTGGCTGTTTTTCTCTGTCATGTAAATATAGCCTTGGTTTAAGCGAAACGGGGAAAGAATCCAGCTCTGGAGTATACATGTAGTGTAATGGGGTATTAGGGCTTCTGCAGAACTTATTAACATTGCTGAAGATGCAGTTATAGATGACGTTTACATGCTTTATGTTAAATAGATATGTCCTTGCACCAGATCTTCTTTACGAATATACTTCTATCCCCAGGAAGGTTATGATGCTTTTGTTCTGCGGTATCCGTTGTAAAGATTCTTTCTAGTGCTATGATGTTGTGAGCAACCCTATACACGTATGGTTTTTCAAAGGAACCATTATCCATGAAGTTGTAGATAATGGATTTCAGATTACATATATATACAGGCAGTATAAACCATGCAAACCCCACTTGACATACTTCACTTTTCATCTTCATGCCTATTTAGTCGTGTGTAGGTCGTCAGTTCATTTAATCTACTTGTAACATCTGTCATGACCAAAGGAAAAATGTCATTGTTGAAGGGACATCTGCATTGGAAGAGTCCGTGTAGACTTGTTTTGTGGACTTCAGTGTGCTGTTTCTTATGTATGGACTGTCCTGTACATTTTGTTGTAAGTGTTTTCTATGCTGAAATGGAACTAAAGGGTGTTGTATACGTGAGCAGAAGACAGAGGTGTCCTCATTGCACAAAAGGAGTGCCACCGGGGTGATGTGTCAGTCTGATGTCTGACTACATATGTGATCCTCACAGCTGGGAGGCAGCTCACATTCCGCTTGGCATCTTCTCATGATAGAGGGGATGCCGTACGATTTCATGGCTGACATAGGTACTACTATCAGAAGAATGCTTCTGATCTAATGTAACCTTCTATAAAACTTCATCCTGCTTAATCTGATGTGCATTTCCTTAATTTTTTCATATCATGAAACATGCAAGATAATATACAGTACAGTATACCAAAAGATGTAATTGAGTTCAGATAGTCATTGTCAGGTTAACCTGCAACCGTCATAAACCATTCAATGACCAGTTCAGCTCTACTGCATCTGTATTTCTACTGCAGCACAGCTGTATGCCGGGCTATCCACAAGTTGAAGGATAGTTAAGAAAGCAAACTGGTCAATGACCGGAATTGAAAGTAGGTATGTTCTCAATTTTGGAAGCTAGAGGAACTTGTTCAGGTTATTGTAATGGTACAGTAATTATCTTTTTACTGGTCACAGGAATGTGGATATGTTCATATTAGAATCCGATCTATAGACATGTACTTTATTACTTAGAATCTTTATTATCCTTTTTTTGGTTTTCTGTCTCATACGGAAAAGTGTTGGCTGTTTGTGTTGTATCCAGAAAAAGAAAAATGGATGTTAGCAACACTGGATGCATGTTGTATTCAGCAGTCCTGAAATCTGGTTGTGACGGAACCATGAGACCTGCACTGAATGTGCCATGTTACTGGTATAAAGTTTTCCCACCATAATAAGTGATGGTATATTCTTAGTGTGCCTGATCGTGGAGGTCCTACTGCCCGAAACTCATATGCATAGGTGAATATAGACACGTGCATACCGTACGTGTGTGTGGCACTACAGCGTCCTAGTATTCAACTTGAAAAATAGACCTCAGGTTAGGAAACCAGGATTCCGAAAAGTTGTCATAGTGTTAGGTATTTATTAAAGGAAAAAATTATATTTCGATTTGATGGCTATTTTAGTAGCTGACGGGACTTTCTGAAATGTTTAGGTTGGTTTCTGTCCAAGTTCAGTCTAATTACAGCCCTTGAATCCTGAAACAAAGTTTTCATTTGAAATTATCCACTGTGGTAAATTATAGATGACGGAATGATGAATCGGTTTCATGGAATAAGTGCGAAATACAGCAACTGATGTTTTTCAGGCTGTTGGTCAATAATGTCTGTGCCTTGTGGATGAGAGAGGCCAGTCCTCACACTCTTCTTACTAACCACATACAACAAAGTGGCACATGGTTGAAAATAGTTGCAGCATCATTCAGTGTTTTTTTTTGTTTTTGTTTTTTCCTTACTGGTACCAGTGGTACTATTCTGTTAAGGGCAATCTGTCACCACTTTTTAACCTCCCGTTGTACCTTTAAGACATTGGCACGTCAACTGTGTATGGGGGCTTTAATAGGAAAATACTAATGCAATAACTGTCCTGGCATTAGACAATTCACAATCTACATTGCATTTGAAAAGTCTTCAAACCCTTTCACTTTTTTCACATTTTATGTTGAGACCTTGTGATTTTAATATAAAAAAAAATCACCATTATTCTGCACTTAATTCCCCCACAATGAGAAAAAGGAAAACAGAATGTTTGAAATCATTGCTAATTTATTGAAAAGGGGAAAACTAAAATATTGCATTGACATAAGTACTCAGACCCTTTTCTCAGAACTTAGTTGAAGCACCTTTGGCAGTGATCATAGCCTCTAGTCGTCTTGAATATTATGCCACAAGATTTGCACTCCACGATTTGGAGATTTTCTGCTATTTTTCTGTGCAGATTCTCTCAAGGTTTGTCAGGTTAGATAGGGACTGTCCATGGACAGCCATTTTCATGTCTCTCCAGAGATCTTCGATTGGGTCCAAGTCAAGGCTCTGGATAGGCTACTCAGTGACATTCACAACGTTGTCCCTAAGCCACCTCTGTTGTCTTAGTTCTGCGATTAGGGTAATTTTTTTGGAAGGTTGAACCTTCAGCCTAGCCTGAGGTCCACAGCACTCTGGATCAGGTTTTCATCAAGAATGTCTCTCTACATTGCTCCATTCAGCTTCCCCTCAACCCTGACCAGTCTCGCTATCCCAGTCACTGAAAAGCACCCCCACAGCATGTTGCTGTTATCACCATGATTCACTGTAGGGATAGTATTGGGCAGGTGATGACTAGTCCTCCAGACACGACACCTGGAATTGAGGCTAAAAACTTCAATGTTTGTTTTAACAGAAAAGGGAATCTTGTTTATCAAAGTTAGAGAGTACTTTAGGTGCTTTTTTGCAAACTTCAGGCAGGCTTTCATGTGTCTTTTACTGAGGAGAGGTTTCTTTCTGGCCACTTTCTAGAACTTTCTCTCATCTGCACACAGGATCTTTGGAGGCTCAGCCAGAGTGACCTTTGGGCTCTCGGTCTCCAAAACACTTCTCCCCTTTTTTGTACATTTCTCCGGATCTGTGCCTGTACACAATCATCTCTTTGAGCTCTACAGGCAGTTCTTTCATCCTTATGGCTTGGTTCTTTCTCTGATATGCATTGTCAGCTGTGAAACATTATATAGACAGGGCTATGTCTTTCTAAATCATGTCCAGTCAACTGAATTTACCACAAGTGGACGTCAGGCAAGGTGTAGAAACATCTTAAAGGTGATCAAGAGAAATGTGAAGCTACCAGAGCTAAATTTCAGCTGTAGCAAAAGCTCTGAATACTTCTGTCCATGCAAGAGTTTAGTTTTTTTCTTTTATAATAAATTTGCAAACATTTATGATCTGCTTTCACTTTCTCATTATGGGATATTAAGTGTAGATTGATGGTGGGAAAACCTGAACTTTTTTGTATTTTAGCTTAAGGCCGCAACATAAGAAAATGAGCAAAAAAAAGTGAAAGGGTCTGAAGACTTTCCGAATGGTTTGTATGTGGGCTACATGGAACATTTGCCAGCAATTGGTTGATTTTGCACACTTAAAGGGGTATTCAAGTTATAGAAAGTTATCCCCTACCAAACCGTCCCAATCCCTCCTTTCTGGGCTTCATTGTTCTAGCATTCTCATACATATTACCTGAATCCTGCGCATGTGCCGTGCAATGCAGTTTTATGATTTTGCATAGCGTGGAGACTGATACAGGAAAACACTACAACTGTCAATCAAGACCAGAGGGTGGGTTTACTGGTGAAACTTTCCAGCTTGAGTGGTTGAATTGGTAAAAATGCCCTTTAATAAGTGTGTGACAGGGTCTAATGCCAGTCCTCCAGTTATTATAAACCTCTCATGGCAGCAGGGTGGAATACCATGCTCTGTCTGTCTGGTCTGTGTCTCTGAGTAAATAAGGATGCTGATACTTGGTGACGTTTGTTTGCAGCCAAATGATATTGATGCTGCATGTCTCTGTAGACGTGGAATGCATGCCAGTGTCAATAATGTTGTGTTTGTCTTTTGCAGCGTACGCTGGAGCAGTGTAATGTCTGTGCCAAGCCGATCATGGAGAGGATCTTGAGAGCTACCGGGAAAGCCTATCACCCTCAGTGCTTCATTTGTGTAGTGTGCTTCCGCAGTCTGGATGGCATTCCTTTCACTGTTGATGCATCTGGACACATTCACTGCATCGAGGATTTCCACAAGTAAGACTTCATTTAGATCTTAAAATTGGCTCTGTATTCTCAATAGAAAAAAAAATGGCATAATTCTGAATGATCAATATTTATTCCTAATTTCTGTCTCTGAAAGGGGTTGTTCCATCTTAACATTTATAAGATATTGCTAGGATATACCACAAATGTCATATTGATCCAGAACCCATCCCTGGGACTTGTTCCAATCTCCAGAATGGAACATCTGAAGCAAAGAAGTGCATATGATGCATGCATGGCGTCCTCTCCATTCACTATAGGACTTCTAAAAACAGCAGAGCAAGCGCGCTTGGCTGTTTTGAGAAGTTCCAGATAGCCATGAATTGGGAGTGAGCCCTACAATCATGGCCACTGTTCCATTCACCACTATGGGACTGCAGGAAATAACTAAGCCAGCGCTCAACTATCTCGGGAACTCCAAAAGCAGTGAATGGAGGATGGCCATACATGAACAGTTGCTCTCCCTTCACTTTGGGGAGCCCTATTCTGGACATGAGAGAGTTGGACCTGCACCTATCTGACGCTTGTGACATATCCTAGCAGTAAGCCATAAATGTTGAGATAGGATAGGTCCTTTACGTCTGTGTAACGTGGTGTGTCAAATAATTCTAGAACATACGAATTATACCCGTATATATTGCCTTATCATACTTTCTTATGCAGCCAACATCTGACACAATGCACTATAAAAACCCTGGCCAAATAAATGACTATGTTACAGCATCACAAGTATACCATTAACATACAGTAAATTGCTAAAAGGTATGAGTCAACCAAAATTTGAGGTTCTCATCCACCACTTAATTTGGGGCCTCCAACAGCAGAAGCACATGAAAGGAGGTTATCAGACATCATGTGCAATAGGCTCTGCAAAGTCCAGGAGACACCTGTAGACTTTGTAAGGTAGAATGACTGCTCCCATTCCTGAAGGCAATGCATACATTTACCCAAAAATCACTTAGACTAGAAGGTTTATGGCAACATATTCAGGATAAAAATATCTTTCAACAATTTGATTGCTTGTGTTGTAATGTATTTCTGAATAAGATGCACTTAAAGGGGTTCTCCGGGAATTAAGAAAATGAAAATGCCTAAATATTACTTTATTCTAAATTGATTCCCAAATATCTTTCATTATTTATAATGGCTCGTTTTCTCTGGGGAGCAATCATTGGGAGAAATAAAATGGCCGCCGTCCTATTATTACGCACAAAACCTGTCCTAAGGACACCGTCACATCCCCACCTCCTCTCTGTACTTCATGTCTCCTCGTGAACTCCGTTCCTACAGAGATTCAGCTGCAGATCATATTAAACTGTATTCAGGACCATAATCCCTAACAAGCAGAGTAGAGAGGAGGATGAGGCAGCTCTTTAGCTCAGTGTTGTGAAGTAACTTGTTCTCCTGTGTTATTAGGACAGCAGCCATTTTATTTTCCCTGATGATTGCTCCCCAGAGAAACCGAGCCATTATAACTAATGAAAGGTATTTGGGAGTATATTTATAATAAAGTAATATTTATGTATTTTCGTTTTCTTAATTCCTGGAGAACCGCTTTAATGTTGCAGTAGATCAGTGGATTACAGTGTATAGACAATTATAAGAGGATGTGGGTAATTAGTAGTGGGCCTAGGATTCTTGTGGCAGTTACTGCACATTACACCCTTCAATTGCTGCAGGAAATCATAACTGACATCTGTAAGTTTATATCTCGTATCTTTGTCTTCAAATCCAAGAGAAAATGTAATTAGAGGTCTCTGACAGAAATGGCTTCAGACTGCTGCTAAAAACTATCTTCCCAAACTGACATCACAGAGGAGCAAAGCTCTTTTACACAAACCAGACATATCCCTCATACTTGTGGCACAGTGACAAGGATGAATCCTAATAAGCAGGCCTGCACAGTATGGCTCCTCTATAGAACACCTGAGAAGAACATGTTCCTTGCACATCACATGAGATGCATAACTGCAGCAGCTTCTCAGACAGCAAGCTCGAGAAATTTCTGAATATTTCTCCATGTTGACACCTCTTTATTTTTATTTTTTTCTTACCCTAATATATGTTAACCAAGAAATTAGATATGGCATAAAAATAAAGGGAAGAAATGGCTGCAGCTGGAAAATCCACAAAAGGACATGCAGTCCTCTACAGCAGAAGCCAGAATGTCACACATTTTGGGGTGGATTTGTCATGGATTTTGCTGTGGAATTGTGGGACAATCTACTTTGTCTGACCAAACCCTAAATAAACTCATGTCATTTCTGTGTTTTGTAAGGGCTCTTTCACACACACTTTTGTTCCTGGTGGGTTTTAATGGTGTTTTTTTGCATGCCTAGTGTTGATTTAAAAAAAAAAAAACATTAAAAACCGCCCATACACATTGCACATGCGTTTTCTGTTTTTTAAGCAAGAAAAAAATCACAGCACAGTACAGTAGACCAAACAGTGGACCCACAGCCACACAGAACTTACAGCATCATAAGTCATGATGACGCTGTGAGTTTGGGCCAGGAAAGCAGTGTTCAGTCCCGGAATTACAGCTGTCATATGGAACATGTTTCCCAGACCAAACATACTCTAACTTTAAGGGGTTTTCCAGGATCTTCATTTTGATGACCTATAATTAGAATAGGCCATCAATGTTAGCAGATCGGACCTCCACAATCTATGTGGTGCTGTAATGGGCGTTGCATTCTCTACAAGCTGTGTATGCCCAGCCTGCCATACACTTAATAGCGGTTGTTCTGGATATTGCAACTTTGTCCCATTCATTCATAGCCTCTTCTATATATACAGCATGCTCAGTGCACAAAGCCATTTAAAGAGGACCTTTCACCGATTATTACACTATGAACTAACTATACAGACATGTAGAGCGGCGCCCGGGGATCTCCCTGCACTTACTATTATCCCCGGGCGCCGCTCCGTTCTCCCGTTATGCCCTCCGGTATCTCCGTTCACTAAGTTATAGTAGGCGGAGATTCCAGTCACTAAGTTATGGTAGGCGGAGTCTGCCCTTGTTTTGCTCTAGCGCTGGCCAATCGCAGCGCAGAGCTCACAGCCTGGGAGGTTATTTTCTCCCAGGCTGTGAGCTCTGCAATGCGATTGGCCAGCGCTACAGAAGAACAAGGGCAGACTCCGCCTACCATAACTTAGTGAACGGAGATACCGGAGGGCATAGCAGGAGAACGGAGCGGCGCCCAGGGATAATAGTAAGTGAAGTCAGATCCCCGGGCGCCGCTCTACATGTCTGTATAGTTAGTTTATAGTGTAATAATCGGTGAAAGGTCCTCTTTAAGTTACATTAGCTTCCCCATGTCTGTGGTCAAGGATGTATACCCCCCTGGAGTACACGCAGCTCTGGTTGAGAACCTGGTTCCTGAAGTCCTTATAGAGGATTTGTGTGTTCCAGGGACCAGCAACAGGATGCTTCCCCAGGCCTCATACAGGTAAACATCAGTGTACAGCTCCACATTCGAATGATACTTAACTAAGGAGTAATATTGTATTCTCAGCTTTGCTACAGTAGACATACAGTATCCTGTGAGTGAGAGAGACTCCCCCCCACCAGAACACAGCTTAGTCATTAATGTTGAGGAGAAGTGATGGTAGAGAATATTTATAACACAGCAAAATGTCTCCAACATTTTCCTAGGATTACTTATAGGGGCGCCAGCCAATGGACCATTCTCCCTGAATTATCTGTTTACGGTAGCTGGTATAGAATACATTACATGCAGAATCTTATTGGTTTGTGAATAGATGCTAGAAGCATGCTATCAAGAATGCAATGTAGATGTTATTACCTTTTATTCAACATGTTAAAGGGTTTGTCCTAGGTGGCTGGGCTTACGGAAACAGCCAAGCGGGCCGGTGCTCCACTGTTTCTGTGACTTAGGCTAGTTTCACACTAGCACTTTTAGATTCAGCAGGCCATTCTGGTCGGATCTCTCTTTATTCCGGCATTACTGGAAGCTACCGCTACCCATACAGGGTACGGTTTGAATATTAGTACCGGCTTTTTCACTTCATGTCTGGACATAGTTATTTCCGATTTGGTTTGGACGCAGTTACGCTGTTTACAGGGCATTGCTCAGTGGATGTAGTTCAGCCATTATTTATTTCTGTATATTACCATATTCATCCCCATTTGTAATGATGTGGTCTTTGGATGGTGTTTTTTCTGCCATCTATCCTTGCATCGTGTAATTTTTTTACAAGACTATTTTTATATTCCATTTTGCATACATAATAAAGCTTCATTATATTTTATGGGTACGTTGTGGACTCATTTTTCTATGTAGTTTATGTGGCTTTTTGAGACGGTACCATGTTTATTATATTAGTTTTGGCTATTGTTCAAGCACAATAATATTGTACTGTACACTGCTGATTTAGGAGTCATAAGTGCTTGTCCTGTTTGGTTCTTTTTGCTGCTTCTACCATCCAGAAAAGCCTGCTGGAGATGTCCAACGCTAGTGTCAAACTAGCCTTACTCTTAGTACGGTAATATACAGATACCTTTCATAAAACAATTAGGAAACCAGCTGCTTCTGCTGTTCCCTTAAGACTTTCTTTTTTTATTCATTTACGTAGGCTTGTGTTGGGTTTCTTGAATAAGTGTGAAATACGTCTTTATACGTGGCCAGGGAAATGAAAACTTTCTCTCCCCTAATCCATTTAATCCCTGGGTGTTGTGTTTAAATCCTGGATAGCTTGATAAGAATTTCCTAAGACTGACTTTCTTTCTTTGATCTCTCTTTTATTTAAATGTCCTAAAGCCTTAAAATCTCAAGGGATGTGTCTTGTGTATGTTATTTTCTATGCTGTAGCCAATTGAACGTACATATATTTTGCAGAGGTTCAGTAAGTCGCACTTGCTGTATAAAGTGAAACGGCCTTTGGGGTACTGAAATGGAGTGCTTCTAAGGGGACTGCACCAGTCTCCAGACTTCTCAAATAGGATCATATCATAGAACCATTCCATCAGTTATAATATAATACACACCCCTATGATCACAGAGCTACTTACACGCTGCATAAACCACAACTAAAGTCTTTAAAAAGGATCATAATGTCAAGGATGAGGCTGAATAGTTTAAAAGGTCATTTACAGTGTTAGCAGAGTGGTGAAACACTTGTCCAGAAAGCCATGAGCCACAATTATTCTGCCCAGTAGATTTTTAAAGGCATATTCTGGTTAAAACAAGTTATCCCTTAACCACTGGATAGAGAATAACCGCAGGGACCAGTTACCAGAATGGGAGACCCTTGTCCCCATTTAAATTCAGCGCTAGTCAAGCACCCACACCACCATTGATCTGTACGGGATGGTCAGAGATGGTGAAATGCAGCACTCTTTGAATGTAGTGAACCAAGTTCTCATGGTTGGTGGGGCTCCCAGCAATCTAACATTTATCCCCTATCCATTGGAATACCCCTGTGTAACTGCCAATGTAAACTTGTAACTGCAGTTCTAAAAAGTTTGATAATGGCATGTCAGAAGTTTTAATTGGTGGGGGTTCATGTCCTCACCAATCACTGAAATGTAGGGGCAGAAGCTCAGCTGAGAACTGTTTCTCCTTGCTAGCTGAAGATGGCATGAAAGAAAGTCTGTGCGCCAATTTTCAGCTAGCAATGAGAGATTATATTCAGCTGAGTGTTTTTGTCCCTTTGTTTTAGAGATTGGTGGGGGTCTCCGCACCTGGACCCCCCACCAAGCAAAGTTTCTGACATGTGCCTATCAAAAGTTTTGAGATGGTGTAATTACACGTTAAATCGCTGTGGACCACTTGTTACAGGGTTAATACGGCAGAATATTGTGGTCCCCTTTTACAGGGTTAACGGGACAGAAAAGTGTGTGTATTTCAATTTATTTTTAATAAGATTTTAATTAATTTTGTTCCTCTCTGTTTTTCAGGAAATTTGCCCCGAGGTGTTCTGTGTGTAGGGAGCCTATAATGCCTGCTCCTGGCCAGGAGGAAACTGTTCGTATTGTAGCATTGGATCGCGACTTCCATGTTCAATGTTACCGCTGTGAGGTACGTTCTTTCAGGAGAAGATGCTGATCATTCTTTCCCTGTCAAAGTCCTTGTCTGCAGTTAATATGGGTTGCCTTCTCTACAGGATTGTGGAAGTCTTCTATCAGAAGGTGAAAATCAAGGCTGCTACCCATTAGATGGACACATCCTTTGCAAGTCCTGCAACTCTGCACGTATCCAGGCTCTCACTGCCAAGTCCAGCACCGACCTGTGAATGAATAGCGCCTCTACTTGAATGTTAGGAACGTCCTTAATGCTTTTCATTGCTCCTTTCAACGAAGTCAACAGCTGCCTCTGTGGTCAGGTTCATTTAGACACTATGTACAACTTCTCCTTTCACAGACACTTTGGAAGGAGGTCTCACATTTCTAGTTACTCCACTCACTTTTCATTCATTACATTACACTTA
Source organism: Bufo bufo (assembly GCF_905171765.1). Lineage (NCBI taxonomy): Eukaryota > Metazoa > Chordata > Amphibia > Anura > Bufonidae > Bufo > Bufo bufo. The sequence continues at coordinate 236,665,502 of NC_053392.1, read as the reverse complement.
GTATTTAAAATTGTCAGAGTCTTGTATCTTGTGTATGTTCACTCCTCTGTATCGCAGTTGATGCACTAGCAACGTAGCTAAAGATCTGAATAAGGCAGGAGGTCTGTGGTTGCAGAGGGACTTCATCATCTTTACTACTTGATCTGTGCCAATATTAGAAAGCAGGTTGATCTACGTAGGGAGGAAGGACATTTTTCCACAATGTATTCTGCTCCCCATCTTTTTCTATGGCTTCGCTTCTTTATATAGCACACAATTTGGCTTCGGCTGGTGAATGGGTATTTTAAATGTGCTTTATTGGTGGTACGTGGTTTTGAATCTGCAAGCATAAAAACCTTTTCCCAGGTTAGAAATTGTCACCCTATATTAAACTATATGCTGCAAAACTATTAGTGGTGTGATAGGGATCCAGGTATGCACAAAGCTAACAAGGTGCCTTACAGTTATTTGCAGGTCACATTACTCAGGTTTTGTCCCAGGCAGGCATGTTGTAACTCTGAAAAGCACAGGTTGTGGATCTAGAATAGAAGAATCGGAATGCAGCCGGTCATTAGTGTCCACCATTAGGGATGAGCAAACCCGAACTTTACAGGTTTGGCATTCTGGTGGTGTAGGAAATCAGTTATGGATTCTGTTATAACGGAATATAACGTAATTCGTAGATGGACTTAAAAACGGAAGCTTTTAAGAGCCATTCCGTTTTGATCAGTCATGATAGAAGTCTATGGCCAAGCATAATGGATCCGTCTGGTTTCCGTTATGCAGAACTTTGTTTTCTGTGCTGCAGAACGGAGAAAGGCTTCCGTTTTGCATTCCGTCTACAAATTCCGTTAACGGATTTCCTATACCACCCAAACATGTAAAGTTTGGGTTCGCTCATCCCTATCCACCATATAGCAGGTGAACATTAAGACATGAATGCGACGGTCTGTACACCATTCTCCCCTTTTTAAAATTCATTTGTAATACAGAACCACCTGAAGACTACTGGAAAAACAGTCAGTCATTTATTTTCTCTTGTTTCTGCCGTACTTTCTTAGAATAATTTTTAAATGGTCTACTAAAAGGTGAACATGTGCCTAAAGTTTCTTTGCCTTATCTTATGTTATTCCTTAGCATATACTGTAAGCTCTGTATGAGCTATGGAAATGAGAGAAGCACATACATTTCCAAATAAAACTGTAATATATATATATATTTTTTTTTTGTTTTTGTTTACAGTATCTAAGGATTTGTTTGCCATTATACTCCTTGTGCCTTTTGTACAGGTGAGCTGCAGTCTAGTTTGCCTAAGGTATAACCTATATGTGCAGAAATGTTCCTTTATAGACTGGTGTGTGAATAGGTACATTTTGCATAAACATCAGTGTGTTTTTGTAACTAAAATAGAAAAAACTGTCCTTGTGCTTACCCCATGCAGGAGGAGGGTAATATACTGGCATCTTCAGATGTCATTCTTCCCAGGTCTCGGCTAGGTAAAGAGCTTCGAAGCAGTACATTATGTAAACCAATCCAGTATCCTAGAGGCCCCCATACACACTACACTATTGTTGGCCTGGCCCACTGTTTTAATGGGACCAGCTGACAACCTAATGAGTATGGGGAACTCTCAACTAAAGATCGGGCATGTTGCATTTCAATGCCTGATCCTCTAGTTATCTTGAAAGATAAGCTGCTTCCAGAAGTGTTTGGCAGCGGTTTTCTTCTCTCTACCAAATGAAAACACGTGCAGATGTAGCAGATCTAAAAGGAACTGTGATAACACATATGATGGTATTATCTCATGACAAAACAGCCATTGGAAAAAAAAAAAAAAAGTCCATTAACATTTTCCTGACATAGTTTACTTAACGTGTTAATCATTCCTTTTTTCTGTGTTACATCTGTGCATGCTTAGCCAAATGGAGTGTGGAGGGGAGTTGGGATAGATAGGCGTTGGCTAAATGAGAGTTTGGCCAATAACTGCGGTGCTATACATTGTAAGTATTGCAGTATTTTCTTGTAACAAAGTATACAAATGGTAAAGGGAACCTGTTATGTTGAACATGGGGTTTGAGCTGCAGACAGCATGTTATAGAGCAGGAGAAGCAGAGCACATTAATATATAGTTTTATCAGAAAAGATTCCATATAACTTGTAATTTATACATGTAAATTCCTGCTCATTCTGGGCTTTGAAGACCAGGAGCCGGTCCTATCAGTGATTGACATCCTTCCCTCTGTTACTGTGTATACAGAGATAGCGGTCAGTCGCTGATAGGACCGTCTACTTGACTTCAAAGCCCAGAATGAGTATAAATTTAAATGAATAATATAAATAGTATAATGTAGCTTAGACACCATGTTTAACGAGACAGGTTCCCTTTAAGGATTACTGTATTATCCGCCAGATCTCAATGTCTAGGTCCGTTGTGTCCTGCTATGTGTGGTTATAGATGCAGTGTGGACAATTTATCGTATATAATTACTAAAACAGTTGTCAGGAGAGGTGACAGGTCCTCTTTTACAGCTGAACACCAATTTTATCATTATGTTATCTGCATTATCTGTCATCTGCAGTACACATAGTAAGGAGCTGAGATTTGTAGCTTTAAAGGGGTTTGAGATTAGTGTCATACAGTATCCTGAGGGTATCTTGGTGTTTATTAGAGCCAGCAAACCTGTAGACGTTTAAGGGGATCCTGTAAGCAGTCACGCTACCTCAGCAGGGTCAATTATTACATTAAATTGCGTTTTAATCTGAAATACTGCTTTTGGAAACAGCCAATCATGGAATGTAGTGTCCACTGGGTGGCTCACCCCTAGACTTCTCCACAGCCAGCTCAGCTTGAGTGATAGGTTCTCGTCAATTTGGAATACCCCTTCAGTTTACCCACATTAGAATGTCCCCATCCGTTATGAATGCAGTATAGAGCTGCTGATCAGGTACCGTACCCTTTATCTGTTTTTCTCCTGAAGCAAAAGTTTACACAAACGTTTGAGCCATGTGCCAATTTCTATACGGTCATATCTTGACATTGAACCACATGATTGGCTTTTTCATCCCTGCTGAGTATGTGAGTGTATCTTTCCATTGTTGATTAGACAAATATTTGACACCTTTTTAAAATCCTGTATGTGTAAATGTGGATTCTTGTGTCCTGCAGCAAAACAGTTTATTGGTCATTTACCTAGAACAGATCTACTAGCATTCTGATGATGGTGGATCCTCTCCCTCTGAGTAGCAGACATGGACAAAAGTAGTTCTGTCTTGAAGAACCATGTCTGCTGCTATATGTGTCAACGGTAATACGAGTTACATCACTTGGAGGACATCTTATATATATATCTGAGTTTACACCAGTGCAGCATTGTAGCACTTCTTCTCATGTTCACTTGACCAGGAGTGACCCTTTAATGCTGTCTTGAGTAGGTGGTCATGTCTGCCTCTTGGTAAAGCAATGATTGTGTCATGCAGAGCTGCTATAGAAATAATGAACAACCAATATCTCCAGCTTACACAGGTTAAAGTGATCACCAAACTTCAAACACACAACTAGGCTTTCTGCACTTGCATCTTCTTCCACCAGTCCTCCTCTGATGAGAGCTACTACAGTAGCCATTGCGAGTGACACCCCAGATGCCATAATGGTTGCTAATTTTCCCATTTTGTAATATTCAGTGTTATGACTATAATTTCCTTGCCTTGATACGAAGAGTCACTCTCACCACCCTTACTGCCTTTCCAATAACTTGTTATAAAGGTGAAACTCGAAAAATTAGAATATTGTGCAAAGTTAATTTATTTCAGTAATGCAACTTAAAAGTTTGAACTAATATATGAGATGGACTCATTACATGCAAAGCAAGATATTTCAAGCCTTTGTTATAATTGGGATGATTATAGCTTACAGCTTATGAAACCCCAAAGTCACAATTTTGAGGTACCCTTTGCTCAGGGGGTATGGATTAATTAGCTGACTAGAGTGTGACACTTTGAGCCTAAAATATTGAACCTTTTCACAATATTCTAATTTTAAGTTGCATTAATGCAACTCCTTTTAAGTTGCATTGCTGAAATAAATGAATTTTTTGCACGATATTCAAATTTTTCGAGTTTCATCTGTATGTGTTTACACTGTGTTCCCTTGCCAGGTTTCCGATGTCACAAGAATCTGAATGCACATTCTCTAACAGGTTTCAGCAACCTTGGGCCTCCTAGTTTTTTTGCAGGACATACCAAGCCAGTTCGTTCTAGCGCTTACTGGCAAGCCATCAGTTGCCCAGTTTGCTTTACCCTGAGGCTAAGTGCATTAAAGTCAGGGATATTTGCACGATACAGACCTTGTTGTAGAGTGATCATTCCAAAGAAAACTCCCAACACCAAAGATAAAGGAACATTTTGCTCTTGTGTTAGCATATTTGCCATAAATTTTTTCTATTGCACACTTTGTGACAAAAGAGGGGTACTTGGCCTGGCATTAATATAGGAAGTTTCAAGTATGTTAGTTATATTTAATGAACAGTATATGGCAACCAATATTACAGATGGCCGGATTGCAAATATGAGCTATGGTTAAAACATGGTAAAGCAATCAAAAATGTGATTATAATCTTATTGTACCCTGTTCTAATCTGATTTTATAAGATATTTTTTACTTAGAATGTTTTTTCCTGATAATATCCACGCTTCACATTAAAATTTCTATTTGCATTAAAATGAATGTGTCTTTTGTGTTTGACTGAGGTGTGAAGAGCAAATGCTTTACAATGATTCCTATGATCAAAAATGATGTCCCTCAAAACATCCATTCTCGATACTCATTTATAAGATGTGATTCAGATGATAACCATTCAAATTCTAAGTACTGCTAACACATAAAGAATGATAGGTTGAAAAGTAGCTAAAAATACCCATGTTCACGCTAGCGTCAAGGCTTCAGTTTACAATGGAGCCACAATTGTTTCCTGGATGAGATTTCAAACAAACACTTGCACATGACTTTAAGTCCTCATGCACATGACTGTATGTATTTTCCGCAAACCTCACATTCGCAAAATGAACAATAATAGCACGGTCTATAATTTTTAGTGGTGAAAACATGGATGTGAACAGCACACAGATGACACCCGTGTGCTGTCCACATTTTTTGTGGTCCCATAGAAATGGATCCATGTCCAAACCGCAAAAAATGTGGATGAGATATGGACCAAAACTGTTATGTGCATGAGGCCTAAGGAACACTTAACACAGAAAGTGCACTCAAAAATGAAAAAAAAAAAGTCTCCAACACATCCTAACATAAGTCTACCACATACACAGCTGACACACGCATATACAACCGTACAGCATACAAACACGCACTATTATCTTTAATGAAAACTAACATTTTTGTACACAGACTCTTGCCATACAGCTCCTCCTTACCTGGCTCTTCCCACACTTGACATCATTAAAGGTCCTTTCCTGTAGCTTGGGGATCTTCAGGATGGAGAGGGCTGTGTTTTTCACCCTTCTGTCCTGCCTGCACTGATCACACAGATCTGTGTCAGGCAAGGAGAGAGATGCATAGATCTCTTACTCATCGGGTAAAGTGTTATATGAACGAACATGCTGCTGGATCATTGATGAACCACCAATCAGGGAGGTCTGACACTGCTGGATCACCATGGCTGAAAACTATAAGAAGCAGGGACTTTTTAGAAAGATTTTTGCTAAATGTGTATCTTATAGTCCAAAAAATACAGTACTTGATATACAACATTGGACAGATCCCAGCACCTCATATATTAAATCCCATAGCAGACAGCATATACCATCATACGGTACGTTAATAACTGAAAATATTCTTACAGTGCCTTAATAGGGTAATGAAACTAGAACAAGAGTTTTAGTAATTTTCACTAGAATTTTTGAACATTTTGTATATTTGCATAGATTTGGTTAAAAGTAGTGCATCAGAGAATTATTTTCTTCATAACTTAATAATGCCCAGATATGCCCAGTAAACCGCTTATCACCATTTTAGGATGCCACTGATGTGCAAACAAGCTGGCATTATTCAGTTTTTACCCTAAGGAAGGTTTCTGCAGGTGCAGTACTGATGTAGAGACGATAAGAATCATTGTGCAAACAGAAACTGATTTACTAATGGTTGCACAAAATATTACACAACATATAATAGCTTTTTTAAGGTCTCCTTGCACCTGGTTTCTGTGTGCTTTGGAAATACAAAACCTTTATCTTAAAATAATACTTTCTACAAACTTATTTTCTAAGCCATTGCCCAGCATGCTTCAGCCTAATATTTCATTGGATCTGTTGGTACCTAGTATAGCTGGTAACAGCTAATCCGGGCCTGGTTTTTACAGGGAGTAAGCAACGAGTTGGGTGGGTGCTTACTCCCCACGATCCACTCCGGGGTTTATAAGTGGCTCATGTCCACGATTGTGGTTTAAAAGTGAGCAGCAGGAAGCACGTGTGGAGCAACACTGGCCTGTGGACTGACTACCTGACCCGGCTGGCTGGAATCATAAATAAACTGTATTGAAGTGACTTTGTTGTGTCCCTGCCTTTCTTCAACACTGGTTGTAGAAGCCCACATCATTACATATGGTGGAGAATGCGGGAATACCAGTATGGAAAACACAGCGTTCACATGTACGGGATTAAACCATCAAAGTTCCAAACTAAGCCAGCAGCTGAGATGGAGGAAATACTGAAGCAGCTGGTGCTGGCCAATGCGCAGCAACAGCAGGCCTATGCACAACAGCAAGAGACCAACAGCCTGTTGCTACAGCAGATTATGGCCCCGAGGGAGACACCATCAGCGGCGACTCCGCTCCAGCCAGCGGTCTGGGATAAAGTCCAGTCAGTTTTGAGGAAAATGACTCCGGAAGACTATGTGGAGGCTTTACGGCTTTTGAAAGAACCGCAGAGCGGGAGAATCTGCCGTCCGGCCAGTGGACTGAAGTGGTGGCTCCGTTTCTGGTGGGGGACGCACAGAAAGCCTACTTTGACCTCAGCTGTGTGGACGCCCAAACTATGGGAAGCTTAAAGGTGAGGTCGCAGGCTTATGATTTGTTGCACCTCGTGAAGAAGTGGCTCCATCCTGAGACTTTGGGCCCAGCACAGATGATAGAGTGGGTGGTGGTGGATCGTTTTGTGCGTACTCTGCCAGTGGCCATCCAGCATTGGGTGGGTCAGGGAGACCCGGGCAACCTCGATAAGTTGGTCAGCCTGGTTGAGCGGTACATGGCCACCCAGGATTTGGTGCGGGACTCTTCTCAAAAACGGGTGACACTCCGGCCCCGCTTATAGAGACTGGAAAAAGGTCCCAATCCGAAGCAGGGGAAAATACAACCCAAAGGCTCATTAAGCGCACCCCATGGCCTTGTGAGGACACATTTATCCAATGGTGGCGGTGCCAGGGGCCTGGACATATGGTTGCTAACTGCCCCTTGACCACTGAACCCATGGACTGCGGGTTTGCTCGGTGGTCCTCGCTCTACGCCAGTCCTGTCTGTACCACAGACACCCTGTGGAGCGCTGGTGAACCTCCCATGTGCCAGGTGTCCACTAACTGGTACCAGATTAAAGCGCTGTCAGACTCCGAGAGTCTAGTGACCCTAGTGCACGGGTCACTGGTTTCTCAGAAAAATCCCTCTGATCAAAAAGTCTCCGTTATCTGTATCCATGGCGATGTCAGAGAGTATCAGACAGCGATGGTTGTCATGGCCGGGCAGGGAGGTACACAGCATTTGGTGTGAGTGGTAAAGAATCTTCCATATGGGGCTATTTTGGGAACAGACTTAGCCCTGATTTGGTCCTTATGGAAGGACGGAGTGCAACCTCTTGTGGAGAAAGACTCTCCGGGTCCTGAACCCGAGGACCCCGTTTCCAGGGCACCCGCCATAGGGTTACCAATCATAGGGCAAGAATGTAACCCTGATAGGTTTCCCCTAGAGGTATTGACCGGTGAGGCCACAGAGACCACATCTATCCTGGAGCTGGAGGTGTCCCGGGACATGTTTGGGACCTCCCAACTCCAGGATCCCGCTCTAGTCCAGGCCAGAGAGCCAGAGAGAGAGTCACTGTAATCAATGTGGTAGCCCAACATCCGGGTGCAGAAGCAATGTTTCCCCATATGGCTGTTTCCTAGGACTTATTGTACTGTGTCGACAGGAGGTAGTGGAGCAGCTAGTAGTACCACAGCCCTACCGTCGGGGAGTATCAGACTTGGCTCACACCCATGTAATGGGAGGTCATCTTGGAGTCAAAAAGACACTAGAGCGTTTTGCCACATTGGGTTGCCCAAAGAGATCCTTATGGATCAAAGTACTCTTTTTATGTCAAGTGACAAAGGAGTTGTGCAAGCTGCTTCGAATCAAGTAGTTGGGCACATCAGTGTACCACCCCCAAACAGATGGGCTGTTGGAAAGGTTTAATAAAACCCTAAAGAGTATGTTAAAAAGGGTAGTATCCCAAGATGAAAAGGACTGGGATATGTTGCTGCCATATTTAATGTTCGCCATCCGAGAGGTACCCCAGTCCTCAATGGGGTTTTCCCCGTTCGAACTGTTATATGGCAGACATCCCAGAGGCATGCTGGACATTGCCAAAGAGACATGGGAGCAGGAGCCTACTCCCCATAAGAGTGTGATAGAGCTCATTGCAGATATGCAGGACCGGATTGCATCATTAATGCCTATTGTGAGAGAACATCTAGTAGAGGCTCAGGCAGCTCAGAGCCATGGGTATAATACAAAGGCCACAGTCAGGACCTTTTCCCCCAGGAGATAAAGTTCTCGTGCTCGTACCAGCTGCAGAGAGTACGTTTCTGGCCAAGTGGCAAGAGCCTTATGAAGTTTGGGAACAAGTGGGCGAAGTTAATTATAAAATATACCAGCCTGGGCGGAGAAAACCAGAACAAATATATCATCTAAATTTGCTAAAAGCGTGGAAGGACCGAGAATCCCTGTGGGCCACTGAGGAGCTGGTTGGGACTAGTGTAGACCCTCCAACGTTAGTCCCGACAGAAGTCGGAGGAAAAATAGCAGAAGCCTTGTCAAAACAACAAAAACAGGAGGTCAGGAAGTGCAGCAGAATACCGATATCTTTTCAGAAAAGCCCGGTCGTACATCAGTGGTCCAGCATGACGACGTCACCGAGCCGCTGGTAAGGGTACGAGTGAAACCGTACTGTGTGCCACAGGCATGGAGACAAGCCATTACAGAAGAGGTACAGTAGATGCTTAGCCTAGGAGTTATCGAGGAATCCAAGACCAAGTGGGCCAGTCCCATTGTGTTGATTCCAAAGCCGGACGGATCGTTACAATTTTGTAACGATTTACGGAAATTGAATGAAGTGTCGAAGTTTGACCTGCTTGAAGTTTGATGAGCTGATTGAAAGACTGGGCCAGGCCCAGTACTTCACGACGCTAGATTTAACCAAGGGTTACTGGCAGGTACCTCTGACAGAGTCCGCAAATGAAAAGACTGCCTTTGACACCCCGGAGGGACTTTACCACTATGTTTTGCCTTTTGGGTCACGTGGGGCCCCCGCCACGTTCCAGAGGGTAATGGACATAGTCTTAAAACCTCATTGGAAGTAAGAACCCACCTACTGTACTTGGATGATATCATTATCCATAGTGGCGACTGGCAGTTTCATTTGTCCCATGTGCAGGCAGTCGTGGACTCACTCCGAGATGCGGGCCTGACTGCAAATTCTCCATAGAGCTAGAGGAGGCTCGTTATTTGGCGTATGTGATTGGCCGTGGGATCATCAAACCTCAAACAAACAAGTTGAGGCCATTCAAAATTGGCCCAGACCTCTCACGACGAAGCAAGTCAAAACGTTTCTCAGCATAATTGGGTATTATAGGCGGTTTATACCCAATTTCGCCGGAGGGTTGCACCCCTAACCGATCTGATTAAAGGAAGGAAGTCAGTCAGGATTAGGTGGAATCCTCAGGCAGAAGAAGCATTTCAGGCCCTGAAATTTGCCCTTTGTGAACAGCCTGTCCTATCCAACCCCAACTTTAAGGACGAATTCATCATCCAAACGCGTCTGAAGTAGGGCTAGGAGCAGTTCTATCTTAGAAAGTGAACGGAGAAGAACATTGATCACCTATTTGAACAGAAAGCTTACCCCAGCAGAAAATAACTATAGTGTAGTAGAGAAGGAGTGCCTAGCCATCAAGTGGGACTTGGAGTCCTTACAGTAGTACCTGCTGAGGCGACATTTTCGCCTGGTGACGGACCATTCACCGTTGGTTTGGATGAGAAATTCCAAGGAGAGAAATGCTCAGGTTACCAGGTGGTTTCTCTCCTTGAAGAATTAAAATTTCTCAATGGAACATCGAGTGGGAAAACTACAGGGTAAGGCCTCATGCACACGACCGTTGTGTGCATCCGTGGCCGTTGTGCCGTTTTCAGTTATTTTTTTCGCGGACCTATTGACTTTCAATGGGTCCGTGGAAAAATCGGAAAATGCACCGTTTTGCAGCCGCATCCGTGTTTCCTGTCCGTCCAAAAAAATAGGACCTGTCCTATTTTTTTGACGGACAACGGTTCACGGACCCATTCAAGTCAATGGGTCCGTGAAAGAACACGGATGCACACAAGATTGGCATCTGCGTCCGTGGCCGTAGGTTACTTTCATACAGACGGATCCGAAGATCCGTCTGCATAAAAGCTTTTTCAGAGATGAGTTTTCACTTTGTGAAAACTCATATCCGACAGTATATTCTAACACAGAGGCGTTCCCATAGTGATGGGGACGCTTCTAGTTAGAATATACTACAAACTGTGTACATGACTGCTGCCTGGCAGCACCCAATCTCTTACAGGGGGCTGTGATCAGCACAATTAACCCCTCAGGTGCTGCACCTGAGGGGTTAATTGTGCATATCATAGCCCCCTATAAGAGATCAGGGGCTGCCAGGCAGCAGGGGGCAGACCCCCTCCCTCCCCAGTTTTAATTTCATTGGTGGCCAGTGCGGCCCCCCCCCCCGGCCCCCTTTCCCTCTATTTTAATATCATTGGTGGCCAGTATGCGGCCTCCGTCGGCCCCACTCCCTCCCTTTATTGTAATATCATTGGTGGCCAGTGTGCAGCCCCCCACGGCCCCCCCTCTATTGTATTAATATCATTGCGGCCTCCCCTCTCCCCCCCCTTCCCGATCATTGGTGGCAGCGGAGATTCCGATCGGAGTCCCAGTTTAATCGCTCTGGGGCTCCGATCGGTAACCATGGCAACCAGGACGCTACTGCGGGCCTGGTTGCCATGGTTACTTAGCAATATTACAATATTAGAAGCATCATACTTACCTGCTGCGCTGTCTGTGACCGGCCGGGAGCTCCTCCTACTGGTAAGTGACAGACCATTAAGCAATGCGCCGCACAGACCTGTCGCTTACCAGTAGGAGAAGAACCCGGCCAATCACAGACAGCGCAGCAGGTAAGTATGATGCTTCCAATATTGTAATATTGCTAAGTAACAATGGCAACCAGGCCTGCAGTAGCGTCCTGGTTGCCATGGTTACCGATCGGAGCCCCAGAGCGATTAAACTGGGACTCCGATCGGAATCTCTGCTGCCACCAATGATCGGGGGGGAGAGGGGAGGCCGCACACTGGCCACCAATGATATTAATACAATGGCCGGGGGGGCCGCACACTGGCCACCAATGATATTTCAATAAAGGGAGGGAGGGGGGCCGACAGAGGCCGCACACTGGCCACCAATGATATTACAATAGAGGGAGGCGGGGCCGCACTGGCCACCAATGAAATTAAAACTGGGGAGGGAGGGGGGTCTGCCCCCTGCTGCCTGGCAGCCCCTGATCTCTTATAGGGGGCTATGATATGCACAATTAACCCCTTAGGTGCAGCACCTGAGGGGTTAATTGTGCTGATCACAGCCCCCTGTAAGAGATCAGGTGCTGCCAGGCAGCAGGGGGCAGTCATGTACACAGTTCGTAGTATATTCTAACTAGAAGCGTCCCCATCACTATGGGAACGCCTCTGTGTTAGAATATACTGTCGGATCTGAGTTTCACGATGTAACTCAAATCCGATGGTATATTCTAATATAGAGGCGTTCCCATGGTGATGGGGACGCTTCAAGTTAAAATATACCATCGGATTGGAGAAAACTCAGATCCTATGGTATATTAATTCCTGACTTTACATTGAAAGTCAATGGGGGACGGATCCGTTTGAAATTGCACCATATTGTGTCAACGTCAAACGGATCCGTCCCCATTGACTTGCATTGTAATTCAGGACGGATCCGTTTGGCTCCGCACAGCCAGGCGGACACCAAAACGACTTTTTTTTCATGTCCGTGGATCCTCCAAAAATTAAGGAAGACCCACGGACGAAAAAACGGTCACGGACCAACGGAACCCTGTTTTGCGGACTGTGAAAAAATACGGTCGCGTGCATGAGGCCTAAGGCTACATGCACACGAAAGTATTTTGTTTACGTGTCCGTTCCGTTTTTTTTTTTTTTTTTGCGGATAGGATGCGGACCCATTCATTTCAATGGGCTGTCCGCATCAGTATGTCCGTTCCGTAGCCCCGCAAAAAAAAAAAAATAGAACATGTCTTATTCTTGTCCGTTTTAGGCATTGTTACAATGGATCCGCAAAAAAAAAATGGATGGCATACGGATGTCATCTTTTTTTTTTTTTTTTTTTTGGATCCGCAATTTGAGGAACGCAACACACATACTGTCTTGTGCATGTAGCCTAATGCGGATTCCCTGTCACGAGTATCATATTTTGGTGCAAATGTTCACCCCCACAGCTTTGAACATTATGGGGAGGGTGTATGTGAGGCAGTGACAGGCCTCATATATGAAGGAAGTTATGTGTCTCCGAGAATGGTGCAGAAAGCATATTAAAGGGGATGCACCTGAGACATGCCACCAAGGTACCCACCCTTGGTGGAGTGGAAGCCAGAAGCTAGAGTGTCCACTAGGATAGATAGTGGATACTGTTGTTACCTAGTATAGCTGGTAACAGCTAATCCGGGCTTGGCTTTAACTGGGAGTAAGCAAAGAGCTGGGTGGGTGCTTACTCCCCACGATTCATTCCGGTGTTTTTACGTGGCTTATGTCCACAATTGTGGTTTGAAAGTGAGCAGCAGGAAGCAGGGTATGTGTGGAGCAACACTGGCCTGTGGACTGACTACCTGACCCGGCTGCGATGCGGCTTGACTGAACTGTAAGTTGGCTGGAACCATTAATAAACAGTATTGAAGTGACTTTGTTGTGTCCCTGCCTTTCTTCAACACTGGGTGTAGGAACCCACATCATTACAATATATATATATATATATAATATATATATAATATATATATATATATATATATATATACAGGGTGGGCCATTTATATACACCTTAATAAAATGGGAATGGTTGGTGATATTAACTTCCTGTTTGTGGCACATTAGTATATGTGAGGGGGGAAACTTTTCAAGATAGGTGGTGACCATGGCAGCCATTTTGAAGTTGGCCATTTTGAATCCAACTTTTGTTTTTTCAATAGGAAGAGGGTCATGTGACACATCAAACTTATTGGGAATTTCACAAGAAAAACAATAGTGTGCTTGGTTTTAACGTAACTTTATTCTTTCATGAGTTATTTACAAGTTTCTCTTTGTTTACAGCCATTGACATGTCACCGAGGTTAACACGTGAGGAGCGGATAGAAATTGTGTTGATGTCTGGTGAACGCAGTAACCGGGTCATTGCAGCAGATTTCAATGCAAGACACCCTACAAGACCACCCATCTCCCATGCTAGTTAGCCAACTGCTTGCTAAGTTTCGTGAAACTGGTTCAGTGTTGGATTTGCCAAAATGTGGGCGCATGAAATCTGTCTCTAATGAAGAAACATCAGTGGCTGTCCTAGCTTCATTCAGCAAGAGCCCACAGCGTAGCAAGAGCCGCATGTCACTGGAGAGTGGCATTAGTCGAACATCCCTTCGGCGGATATTAGCTACTCACAATTGGCACCCTTACAAACTGCAGCATCTCACCGAGGATGACCCAGAACGGCGCACTGAATTTGCAGAATGGGCAAAACAAAAATTGGAACAGGACCCTCAGTTTACGCAGAAGATTTTGTTCAGTGATGAGGCAAACTTTTATGTGAATGGTGAAGTTAACAAACAAAACCACCACTATTGGTCTGACACTAACCCACATTGGATAGATCCCTCCAAGACTGTTGGAACAAAAAAATTGATGGTATGGTGTGGTATATGGGGTACAAAGATAGTGGGGCCATTCTTCATCAATGGAAACCTCAAGGCCACTGGATATGCGAAATTGCTACATGATGATGTGTTTCCCTCTTTATACACTGAAGCTGGCACGTTCCCTGAGTTTTTCCAACAAGATGGTGCACCGCCACATTATGGGTGTCAGGTCCAAGCATTCCTAGATGAACAGTTTCCTGGAAAGTGGATTGGTCGTCGTGGGCCAGTTGAATGGCCCCCAAGGTCTCCCGATCTGACCCCCTTACACTTTTATCTTTGGGGTCATCTGAAGGCAATTGTCTATGCTGTGAAGATACGAGATGTGCAGCACCTGAAACTACGGATACTGGAAGCCTGTGCTAGCATTTCTCCTGCGGTGTTGCTATCAGTGTGTGAAGAGTGGGAGAAGAGGGTTGCATTGACAATCCAACACAATGGGCAGAACATTGAACACATTTTATAAGTGGGCAGGAACTTGTAAATAACTCATGAAAGAATAAAGTTAAAACCAAGCACACCATTGTTTTTCTTGTGAAATTCCCAATAAGTTTGATGTGTCACATGACCCTCTTCCTATTGAAAAAACAGTTGGATTCAAAATGGCCGCCATGGTCACCACCCATCTTGAAAAGTTTCCCCCCTCACATATACTAATGTGCCACAAACAGGAAGTTAATATCACCAACCATTCCCATTTTATTAAGGTGTATCCATATAAATGGCCCACCCTGTATATATATATATATATATATATATATATATATATATATATATATATACAGTGCTGCCCATAATTATTCATACCCCTGGCAAATTTTGATTTAAAGTTACTTTTATTCAACCAGCAAGTAATTTTTTGACGGGAAATGACATAGGTGTCTCCCAAAAGATAATAAGACGATGTACAAGAGGCATTATTGTGAAAAAAAAAAAAAACATTTCTCAGCTTTTATTTACATTTGAGCAAAAAGTGTCCAGTCCAAAATTATTCATACCCTTCTCAATAATCAATAGAAAAGCCTTTATTGGCTATTACAGCAATCAAACGCTTCCTGTTTTCCTCCCAGCAATACAAGATGGATGTGTATGTCCTGGATGTAGCTGTGAGACCCCCTGTGCTGCCAAGAGTCAGGGTTCCTGAGTCATCTCCCTAAATGGAGAAGTAGTGTGCAGGTCTGTCCACAGCTCCGTTCATGTCCATGGCCTGATGGAGTTCTGTCTATATCCCCTCATAGAGTGTCAAATAATAAACTTGCACGGCTCATAAAGTCAGGAAAATAAACTAAATTAGGATAATCAGACAAAAAATTTGCCATTCCTGGTTTTCATTTCAGAACCATGGAATGCTTCAATGCTGTTAATCCATCCGATGTGCTAAGCCTATATTAGACGGAGCGAATATCATACCAAATGTCGTTAAAAGCTCATGCACACGAACATGCGCCTTCCGTGCCGTGCATTGGGGCACGCAAATTGCAGTCCCTAATACACGGGCACTGTTCGTGTTCCCTGCACTGGCGAAGACACACCAATTCAACTTAAATGGGTATGTTCTTTTTTTTTTTTTTTGGTGCGGGGATATTGACCGAAATGCACTAAGGAGTGCTTCCGTGGCCTTCCACTTCATTCCTCTGCTCTGTATCTTCCAGATTACGGACTCATTCAAGTGAATGAGTCCACATCCGTGATATGGGGCGCACACAGCCGGTGCCCATATGTTGTGGGCCACAATATGGGCACAAGCCTTACTATATGTAATAAGTATGAGCGATTAAACGACAAGCAAGGAAAAGCTCGTTTCTCACTAAATGTGATCTTTCATCCTGCTAAAAAAATTATCATTCCTTGGTCTCAGATCCATTTGTATAACATAGAGTCTTCAATTTGCTTACAGATCACATGCTACAATTTTTCCTGAATGCAGATATGATGCGTGGTACAACCACACCATTTTTTTTAGGTTTAAGGTAGATCTTTAAGGCTTTAAGGTAGGTCTGACTCCAGGATCCCTAAGGAATCGGAAACATAAAAAAATAATTTATAATTCTCTTTCCTGGTGGATCCACTTCTGGCTTTGGCTGAAAATCCTGCAGGCAGATCTGCCTCAACGCCTCATCCAAAAAACTGTGTGGCTGTACCCACTTACTTCCACAGGAATTAAGTGGGTAAGTAGCAGCCAGGTGTAGCTAATCAAATGTTGTTTTAACCTTTTTGTCTTGTCAGTATAATAAGCCATTCTTGCTTTGAAATTTGACTATAGGTCTTATCTCATTGCTTCCCTTTTAGGGGTTAAGCTTGTATTAAATTGCATGATCTAGCAGATGATTGTTGGCAGGGAAACATTCTTTCCCGGCAAGCGCCTGCTAGTTAGCGGAGGAGACCATTGGTATTACATGCAGCGTCTAATCCACAGTATGGGGAGGAGCGTTCGTTATGCCATCGTTCGCCCCCATTCTGTATATTTTTTTGCCAGCAGCAGAACAAGGATTTTTAAGAATGCTGAAAGATTCTGATTGCCCGATGAATGAGCATTTGCTCATTTATCGGGTAATCGAGGGCAGTATTAGACTGCCAGACCATCGCTAACAACGGTTCCTGCGAACGATCATTAACGATAAACTGGCAGACAATTGACCAGTCTAATACAGTCTTTACACTGCTTGGGGACATTGGAGTGAAATTAAACATTAGCAACACATTAGTTGGGTTAACAGTGTTGAAGTATTCTATAATTCTGAAACGAGGTCCAGGATTGGCAGGTTTTGAGTCTGATTATCCTCTTTGAATTTAGTTTCCTGATTCTATGAGCAGCAGAAGTTTATTATTTGACTGTTTATTGGTATAAAACCTACTTCTGGTTTACCACACTCAACTATACCCTGACTTTTGCATGAACCTTTATGTTTTTTTATGTGCCAATAGAAGTAAATGGAGCAACAAATGCTCCATTCATAGAGGGAACTCAGGGACCACCTTAATGGGATCCCTAAGGCCTCTTTCACACGGGCGTTGCGGAAAAATGTCCGGGTGCGTTGCGGGAACACCCGCGATTTTTCCGCGCGAGTGCAAAACCTTGTAATGCGTTTTGCACTCGCGTGAGAAAAATCGCGCGTGTTTGGTACCCAAACCCGAACTTCTTCACAGAAGTTCGGGCTTGGGATCGGAGTTCTGTAAATAGTATTATTTTCCCTTATAACATGGTTATAAGGGAAAATAATAGCATTCTGAATACAGAATGCTAAGTAAAACAGGGCTGGAGGGGTTAAAAATAAATAAAAAGTCATTTAACTCACCTTTATCCACTTGCTCGCGTAGCCCGGCATCTCCTTGTGTCTCCTTTGATGAAGGACCTGTGATGACGTCACTCCGGTCATCACATGGTACGTCACATGATCTTTTACCATGGTGAATCACCATGGTAAAAGATCATGTGACGTACCATGTGATGACCGGAGTGACGTCCACCCAGGTCCTTAAACTATAGTTAATGCTCTCCACAGGTCCTAGACAGGTAAAAGAGTCAGACGGAGATGCCGGCTACGCGAGCAAGTGGATAAAGGTGAGGTAAATGACTTTTTATTTATTTTTAACCCCTCCAGCCCTGTTTTACTATGCATTCTGTATTCAGAATGCTATTATTTTCCCTTACAACCATGTTATAAGGGAAAATAATAAGGTTCGGGTCTCCATCCCGATCGTCTCCTAGCAACCGTGCGTGAAAATCGCACCGCATCCGCACTTGCTTGCGGATGCTTGCGATTTTCACGCAACCCCATTCATTTCTATGGGGCCTGCGTTACGTGAAAAACGCACAAAGAGGAGCATGCTGCGATTTTCACGCAACGCAAAAGTGATGCGTGAAAATCACCGCTCGTGTGCACAGCCCCATAGAAATGAATGGGTCAGTATTCAGTGCGGGTGCAATGCGTTCACCTCCCGCATCGCATCCGCGCGGAATACTCGCCCGTGTGAAAGGGGCCTAAGGGTCCCGGTGGTCAGACCATTGTAATCTGATATGTATTAATAATTCTGTAACGATGCTAAATACTTTTTGTGGGGTAATCCCTTTAGGGTCTCTAGCTGTCTGAAATGAATATTGATGCTTAACCAGGCCGATTTACAATTCAAACAGTGCACCATGTAACAAATTTATTAACAGGGCGGCTGTGGACCTGACATTGTTTAACAATAAAAATGTTTTGTATGTGTCTGAATATATAACCAAGTTATTAGAAGAAGAACATTATTACAATGTAAGCTGAGGGAAAATTGCTTAGATGCTACTGCTGAAAACTAATTAGGAAGCAACTAGCAATGGTTTAATATTGGCTACAGTCCTATTGTTCTCCCTATAGTGAAATCTAGTTAATCCGAAATTATTATATGAAGTGGAAATTTTTAACTTTTAGCATTATGGGAACAGGTTGCTACAGCATTTTAATATCTTAACACATCATTTGTTAAAAAATGTGCATATAATACATGACTGTTTTCCAAACACGATCAATTTATCAGTGAGGCAGAAGTTGTAAATGAAAGTAAGATTTTACGTGTGCCAAATTCATGAAACAGCAGTGGACTACTGACTGTCATAGGATACATTTTTCAATATGCAAAGAAAGAACTAGGGTTCACCAGAGTAAAAAAGTCAGACATGATGCATAATTTATGCCTAGACAGGTGATCTCACAAAAATGTATTTATCATCTATCCCCTCTGAAGGCTGCAGTAGAACGCATGTGTTCCAAAGTGTATCACCTATCCTGTGGAATTTTTCATTTTTGTGGGATAACGCCTTTAGGGTGGGTTCACACATAGGCTTTTTGTGGCAGCTTCTTGAAAGCAAAAAATGGAGGGGATTGCAAAGCATAAAGGAAACGTCCTCCTGCTGGATCCACTTTTGGCTTTGCCTCAAAAATCTGCCACAAAATCGTGTGTGAACCTTAACCCATCCTTTAAAAACATTTTTTAGTATATAAGGCATTTTTCATGACCCCTGAAAAATACAGACAAGTATTCTTATCTCGTAAATGCCTGATAGATGGGGGGGGGAGGCTTACCTCTGAAAACAGGGGTCTACTGACCACCAGTGACTGTAAATTACACGTGTTTCAATGGAAATGTGGTCTATTGGTGTTGCAGAAATAGCTAAATAAGCAGTGCTCAGATATTTCCAAAAACCCCATAGACTATATAAAAAAACTATAGTCTTAAGGTACTTTCACACTAGCGTTTTTTTTTTCCGGCGCTGAGTTCCGTACTAGGGGTCAAATCCGGAAAAGAACTGATCAGTTTTATCCTAATGCATTCTGAATGGAGAGTAATCCGTTCAGGATGCATCAGGATGTCTTCAGTTCAGTCTTTTCAGAAAACCAAAGCATGTTGTATTTTTACCTCCGGCCAAAAATCCTGAACACTTTGACTGAACGCCGGATCCGGCCTTTTTCCCATTGACTTGCATTAACGCCGGATCCTGCGCCGTGTGTTCCGTCAAACCAGATCCGGGTTTTGCATGTTAAACCCGAAAAATTTGTCCATAAATGGCAGATCCGTTTTTTCCAATGCATTTTTTCATTGTGATCAAAATCCTGATCAGGATTCAAATGTAATCTGTTTTCACACGTTTTTCCGCATCCGGCGGGCAGTTCCGGTGTCAGAATTGAACGCTGGATTCAAACAACGCTAGTGTGAAAGTAGCCAAGTTTTTTGATGACCATCCCTCAGTATCTTTTGGCAAGGAAAGTTCACACATGTTGAATACACTACGAATTTGCAATCATATATTTTTCTGAAGTAGATATTCAGTATTGTACATTACCAGCAAAAGGGAAATTAGATTTTAAGAAATCTCATACACATACTGTGTTAAAAATCTGTAGTGTAAATTGATCTGCCGTCTGGATTTGAAATCGGCAGCATGTCAATTTATGCTGCGGATTTCGTCTTGTGCAATGGAGAGGGTGAAATCCACAGCCATTTCCAAAAGAAAAAATGCATAGAATTCATGAAGTTTTGTTGCAGTTTATCCTGCAGATTCAAGCTTTTTCTCTGTACTGTATTTAACCCCGCATGTGGATGTCCCCAAGGGCTACCTGCACATATGAATGTATTAGATGTGGATTTAAGTACAGATTTTGCAGTGTTTCCATGCCAAAACATCTTCTATCTTCAATCTAGATGTCTGTCATTTGGAATTCGAAACAGGCTTGAAATGGAAATGCACCAAAATCTGCAACAAATACATTCAATTAAATAGTAACCTAGTTTATAAGGCTGAAGAAAATCATCTTTCCATCCAGGTCAGCCTGTTTGTTATCCTGCAAGTTAATCCAGAGGAAGACAAACAAAACCCCATGAGGTAAAAGCCAATTTTCCTAATTTTCTGGGGAATAAAAAATTCCTTCCCGACTCCAATTAGGCAATCAGAATAACTCCCTGGATCAACGACCCCTCTCTAGTAGCTATAGTCTGTAATATTATTACACTCCAGAAATACATCCAGGCCCCTCTTGAACTCTTTTATTGTACTCACCATCACCACCTCCTCAGGCAGAGAGTTCCATAGTCTCACTGCTCTTACCGTAAAGAATCCTCTTCTGTGTTTGTGTACAAACCTTCTTTCCTCCAGACGCAAAGATGTGGATAGCACACCGTAGTTCAGTTCTGTGGCCCCCGCAAAAAAAGCCATGGAAAAGAATAGGTATTTCTATTACAGTGCCGGCCATGTGCGGTCTCCGGAATTCACATGGCCGGTGTCCGTGTTTTGCTGATCTGCAATTTGCGGACTGGAAAACACTTGCGTACGTGTGCATCAGGCTGTGATGGCTAACCTCCGGCACTCCAGCTGTGGTAAAACTATGACTCCCAAGATGTACACTTGCTTGGCTGTTCTCAAAACTCCATATAAATAAATAGAGCATGCTGGGAGTCGTAGTTTCACCACAGCTAGAGTGCTGGCTAGAGTTAGGCATCCAACAATGATTTTCAGAAAATCTGACTGACACTTTGATTTCTGCTGCAGATTTGCAGTTTCATATGCTGTGGTTGGCATGTTAATTGGCCAAAATGGGGCTAATCAGAGTGTTGTGGTGTTCATGTAGAAGCCATGTTAAGAAGTGACATACAGTAGGTGATATGGACATAGGATTTCAAATCTGATGTAGAAAATCCTGCAACCATATGAATTCCCATTGAAAACAATCAGAGGTGGCTCCCATAAATAGATGATGGGAGAGATCTTTGTACTGCCCCCTGATATATTTGTATATGGCTATTAGATCTCCCCTCAGTCGTCTTTTTTTCTAAACTGAATAACCCTAATTTCGACAATCTTTCTGGATACTGTAGTTCACCCATTCCAGTTATTACTTTAGTTGCCCTCCTCTTAACCCTCTCCAGCTCTGCTATGTCTGGCTTGTGCACAGAAGCTCTGGATTGTTTTACTGTATCTTCCAGATGAACCTGCAGTTAATATATAAATATGCTTTACCATTCAGATCAGTTTTGCATTTCTGGATTAATTATAAAGATCAGTTTAGAAGAGAGAAGGAGCCATCAGTTCCCCTGACAGACAGCTGTACAGTTGACTGTGATTTGGTAAAGCAATTGTTCTGCTTGATCAGGAACTTAAAGGTAGCAGTAGAACCTCTAGAGACTCTAGGTTGGAGTCAGTGGCGTAACTACCGGGGAAGCAGGGGAAGCGGCTGCTTGGGGGCCCGGGCTGACAAGGGGCCCGGCGCCCGACAGCGTGTCAGTCAAGTTTAATCTTTTTTATTTATATGCAAATTACCTTCCTAACGTGCCCAAGAGGTTGTCCCTCCGGCCGTTTGTGCCCAGCCGCGCCCATTATCGCCAAGCCCACCACCGCCCCGCTGTTAATTATTCACTGCTGTCCTCGTCTTTTTTTTCTCTAAGTGCGCCGTAGTCTCGCGCATGCGCTTATGTTACTCACGTCCGGGCCCATGCGGTGTCCTGGCAGCAGCCTCAAGTACAAACCGGATTCCAAAAAAGTTGGGACACTAAACAAATTGTGAATAAAAACTGAATGCAATGATGTGGAGATGGCAAATGTCAATATTTTATTTGTAATAGAACGTAGATGACAGATCAAACGTTTAATCCGAGTAAATGTATCATTTTAAAGGAAAAATTCGTTGATTCCAATTTTCACGGTGTCAACAAATCCCAAAAAAAGTTGGGACAAGTAGCAATAAGAGGCTGGAAAAAGTAAATTTGAGCATAACGAAGAGCTGGAAGACCAATTAACACTAATTAGGTCAATTGGCAACATGATTGGGTATAAAAAGAGCTTCTCAGAGTGGCAGTGTCTCTCAGAAGCCAAGATGGGTAGAGGATCACCAATTCCCACAATGTTGCGCAGAAAGATAGTGGAGCAATATCAGAAAGGTGTTACCCAGCGAAAAATTGCAAAGACTTTGCATCTATTATCATCAACTGTGCATAACATCATCCGAAGATTCAGAGAATCTGGAACAATCTCTGTGCGTAAGGGTCAAGGCCGTAAAACCATACTGGATGCCCTTAAACGACACTGCACCACAAACAGGAATGCTATTGTAAAGGAAATCACAGAATGGGCTCAGGAATACTTCCAGAAACCATTGTCAGTGAACACAATCCACCGTGCCATCCGCCGTTGCCAGCTGAAACTCTACAGTGCAAAGAAGAAGCCATTTCTAAGCAAGATCCACAAGCTCAGGCGTTTTCACTGGGCCAGGGATCATTTAAAATGGAGTGTGGCAAAATGGAAGACTAATCTGTGGTCAGACGAGTCACGATTCGAAGTTCTTTTTGGAAATCTGGGACGCCATGTCATCCGGACCAAAGAGGACAAGGACAACCTAAGTTGCTATCAACGCTCAGTTCAGAAGCCTGCATCTCTGATGGTATGGGGTTGCATGAGTGCGTGTGGCATGGACAGCTTGCATGTCTAGAAAGGCACCATCAATGCAGAAAAATATATTCAGGTTCTAGAACAACATATGCTCCCATCCAGACGTCATCTCTTTCAGGGAAGACCCTGCATTTTTCAACAAGATAATGCCAGACCACATTCTGCATCAATCACAACATCATGGCTGCGTAGGAGAAGGATCCGGGTACTGAAATGGCCAGTCTGCAGTCCAGATCTTTCACCTATAGAGAACATTTGGCGCATCATAAAGAGGAAGGTGCAATAAAGAAGGCCCAAGACGATTGAACAGTTAGAGGCCTGTATTAGACAAGAATGGGAGAGCATTCCTATTTCTAAACTTGAGAAACTGGTCTCCTCGGTCCCCAGACGTCTGTTGAGTGTTGTAAGAAGAAGGAGAGATGCCACACAGTGGTGAAAATGGCCTTGTCCCAACTTTTTGGGGATTTGTTGACACCAGGAAATTCTGATTCAACATATTTTTCCCTTAAAATGGTACATTTTCTCAGTTTAAACTTTTGTTCCGTGATTTATGCTCTATTCTGAATAAAATATTAGAAGTTGGCACCTCCACATCATTGCATTCTGTTTTTATTCACGATTTGTATAGTGTCCCAACTTTTTTGGAATCCGGTTTGTAGTGTAATGACGCATGCGCCAGCTTTCTCTGCTTTCTGGCGCATGCGCGATTACATTACTTGAGGCTGCTGCCAGGACACCGCGTGGGCCCGCATGTGAGTAACATCGGCGCATGCGCGAGACTACGGCACACTTAGAAAAAAAAAAAAAAAGACGAGAACAGCAGTGAATAATTAATAGCGGGGCGGCGCTGGGCTTGGCGATAATGGACGCAGCTGGGCACAAACGGCCAGAGGGACAGCCCTTTGGGCACGTTAGGAAGGTAATTTGCATATAAATAAAAAATATTTTTATCAAAAATAAAAAGGACAGGTGGGGGTAAAAATAGTATATAAAAAATTGGGCGGGGGGCTGGGGGGGCCCATACAAAAATTTGCTGTAGGGCCCAGGCACTTCTAGTTACGCCCCTGGTTGGAGTCATCAAATCCTGATAGCCAGACAGCAGATTGGCATTGAGGTGGGCCACATGTGATGTGCGCCTTGCATGACCACCCTGTGTTGGCCATAAAATATGTGTTGTGATTCCCGGTTCACATTTTCCAGTCAGTGACATTGTATTTATCAATGATCTGCAGAATCCATATTTCCAGTATGAAGTGGAGCTGTTATTTGTATCCTAATCCTCCTCTTCCAGTACAGATCTGTGCCAGGGCTGTACTCTTACAGTATAGATAGGTTTACAAAGAAAGGAAAACATTAGCGTCCATAGGGAAAATAAATATTCCAGTAAAGTCAAATCATGGGGAAGTGATTAAGCAATGATCACACAGCTAACCAGGAGTGCAGAGCTGGATGTCTCCCAGAGACCACAAGAAAGTATTCTAATGTGTGTGGCCTGCATTTCGTCTCACATAGAGCGCTCGACTACTTCCACACACTTTCTAGGCATTTAAAAAAAACTTTATCAAAGAAACAATAATAGATTGTGCAGTTTTAAAGAACCTAATTCAGCAGCAGAAGAGTCTTGTGTCTGCTACATGCACAACTCATGACAAGGGGATTCTAATCCGCGTCGGACACAGGTTCCTGGGGCCCACCTTGGAATTCTAAAAGGTTTTCATTTAAAGGAATGGTCCCTAGTGGCAAGTGATTAGCGGCAGCTCATGGACTTTAGGGGCCCACTATTGTATCAGAGCCTGGGCCCACTGGAGGATCCTCCAGTCCAATGTTAATTCTAATGACTAACAGTCTGGCATTTCCTGTCTGTTGAAGAACACAGATCCATTGCAATGTGTACAAACATCTAGATATGAATGAGCATCTCTCTGGGAAGAGCAGTCCTTGTCAGTGTCAATGGAGTTAGAAACCATGGCAAACAGTGCCACACCTGTCTACAGGTTGTGTGGAGTATTGTACTCCGCTCAGCCTCAGTCACACGAATACCTCAATACCAGAAACAACACACACAGTTGCTATTGCAATCAGTTTTGATTCCAGTAAGGACACCCTATCACAGATTCCAACTTTACCCCTTTAGGTCTCCTGCACATGTTCATATCCGTTTTGCAGTCCGCAAAATTGCAGATCTGCTAAATACGGATGCAGTCCATGTGCATCCCACACTTCTCGTGGGACCCATTGTAGAAATGCCTTTTCTTGTCCACATAATGGACAAGAATAGGACATGTTCTGTAATTTGCAGCATGGCCGCACGGATGAGGACAGCACACCAATGACATCCGTGTGCTGTCCACATTTTTTGCAGCCCCATAGAAATGAATGTGTCTGTGGACCGAAAATACGGTTATTTGCATGAGGCCCAAAGGCTCATGCACACGACCGTATGTATTTTGTGGTCCAGAACAGCTGGCCCCTAATAAAGTCCTATCCGTGTCCGTAATTTGGACAAGAGTAGGACATGTTCTATTTTTTTGCAGAACGGACATACGGAAATGGAATGCACACGAAATAACTTCCGTTTTTTTTTTTTTTGCAGACCCATTGAAGTGAATGGTTCCGCATATGGTCCACAAAAAAAAAACCCGGAACAGACACTGATAGAAAATACTTTTGTGTGCATGAGCCCTAAGTCTGTGACATTATCCAGATAACTTGACAAAATTGCTTGAGTTTTGAGTCTCCTCTAGTCTTGTGCTTGAATGGCTGTACAGCATCGTAAGGGTTTATGCACCCGAACGTATTTTATTTCCGTGTCAGTTCCGTTTTTTGTGCGCACCGTATGCGGAACCCTTCATTTCAATTGGTCCACAAACAAAACAGAAGTTACTCTGTGTGCATTCCGTTTATGTATGTCCATTCTGCAAAAAAATAGAACATGTCCTGTTATTGTCCGCATCACTGACAAGGATAGTACTGTTATATTTGGGGCCAGCTGTTCCGTTCCGCAAAATATGGAATGCACACGGACGTCATCCGTAGTTTTTGAGGATCCGTGTTTTGCGGACCGCAAAATATATACGGTTGTGTGCATGAGCCCTAATGGACATATATCAATGTTAGGCTGCAACTAAGTGCCTATAATCTGGCACAATAAATCACTTTAGGGCTATAAAGTAGTTAAAGGGATTCTGTCAGCAGGAAATTCACTATTAAGGGTCCATTCAGACGTCCGTAGTGCATTGAGGATCCGTAATGTGGACAAGAATAGGATATGTTCTATTTTTTTCCAGAGCCGCGGACCGGAAGATCAGGGGTGCGCTCCGGAAATGCGGAGAGGACATAGTGTGCTCTCCGCATCCATTCCGTCCCCATAGAGAATGAATGGGTCCACACCCGTTCCACAATTTGCGGAAAGGATGCGGACCCATTATACGGCTGTGTCAATGGAGCCTTAATCAGGCACAATTCCTTGTAGGGCTAGCTCAGCTAAATTATCTGTCTTGCTTTGTGTCCTGGCTCTAGTGATATAGCTGCTGAATACTGATAAAATGTTTATGGCATACAGAATAGACAAGGCATTGCTATTCCTCTAGGAGGCCACATGAAGACATCTTCATCAGTGATGGCCAGTTCGCATTGTTCGCCCGCGAACACATGCGGGCTGCCATCTTTTCTCACAAGTCCGGCGAGGCACAGGTAAGCCCTTACCTGTGCCTGTGCCGCGAGCCGGTCTGAAACAAATGCAGTCAGCGGGAGCAGGCAGTTCCGAGAACAGCTGCCGGATGCCTTCATCGGGCTGGACTCTAAACTGCCTGCTCCCGCTGACCGCATTTGTTTCAGACCGTCTCGCGGCACAGGCACAGGTAAGGGCTTACCTGTGCCTCACCGGACTTGTGAGAAAAGTTGGCAGCCCGCATGTGTTCGCGGGCGAACAATGCGAACTGGCCATCACTGATCTTCATCTCAAGACAAGTAGGAGAGGCCTTTCATGCCGACTAAGGCGCTCTCTCCCCAAGGAGATTATATACATCATATAAGCAGTAACTTCTTCCTCACTTGTAAATGTTATAAAGTATGAATTTACTTTCATGGAGATTCAGTGTAGAAGCAAGGATCACATGCCACAGAGATAACAGTAATGTCAATGGCCTTAACCTTTTTAAGCGGAGGTTAAATTTATATTCCTAGTATGCTCTGCCCTCTGCTGGGTAAGTGTGTTGGGGGTTGCAGTCATGATAGAGTCATTTTAGGGCAGGACTGCACAAGTTGAAGCTACAAAGTCTTAACAGGTTGCATATAAGATCACATGCAATTTGTCTCAAGGACCTTATTTTTCTTCCCATCGATGCATTCCGTTTGTAAGCATTCCTTTGCTTGAGGCAATTACACTTTAGTCAGCGAAGAGGAATCTCAAACTGGTTCTTGTAATAGTAATCAATGTAGGAGCTGCTCACACATAGTCCCAGTGTGGCACCCGTCACACGACACTTCGTACTGAGACAATATCGGTGATTTACCTCATTGGTAGGCAGTTTGGAACTACAATCTGTGGGATGCCATGTTAACTACCCATTCACTAGAGGGGTGATGTGCCACAACACTGTGAGAGCTCTGGAATACCCGAGCCTATTCTGCCTTTAAGATGTGATGCTAACAATGCATCCTGTGCGGCATCATAGCGAATGCCATTAATATGAGTGACTCCTTTGAATCTTGCCGTTTAATGTACTCCAGGGAGTTGTCCTGTGGTGATGGTTCCCTGGCAGAGCAGAAGTGTCACCTACACAGCTTTATTTAGGATCATGACAACACAATTGCTGTGATGTGGGCCTCACATTGTACAATGTTGTTTTGGCTTAATGAGAAATGGAAAGACAAGTCTGGTAGACTGCTGCTATGAAAGCCATACTGCACTGTTTTCCATGCTTTCAAATGATTCATTTCTACATCTGACCCAATTCAAGCAGCTGCCAAAGGAAAGTTTTCACATTGTTCATGGGTTTGCTTGAATTTACTGAGAATTTTATACCAAAGAAAATCAACAAGGCTTGTTCCAAAGACACCAGATGCCTTAAGTTTGTTTTTTGTTTTTTTCTGCCATATAAACCTACAAAGAAAACAAGAAAGTCAACAGCGAAGAAAAGTTTTCCTGGACTATAGACTTATGTAATACACATTACTATGAGACAGACATAGCAACATCTGAGAAGTTATAAGTAATCTACCGTACATCAAAACATCACTATGCTACAAATATTCTGGCATTAGTTCTAACACACAACATGGCCTTAGTCGGTGGAATTCATGAACTCTTGGTCTAAACATTTGCAGACGTTTAGTATTGTTTAAATTTTATTACGATGTTTATTTAACATTTTGTGTATTGTCATCATGTCTCTCAGTGTCAGGGTAAACCATTGGAGTGGATATCTTCCCGTGTATGTCCTGTCACAGCTGCTGGGCGCAGAGGTCTCCGTCGGCGAATGGTCCATGTGCTAAGCACTGGGCTGTGGGCCGGGGGAGACTGATGTGTTCAGCAGAGCAGTGTTTTGTTGGCTGATGTATGGACGCCGGCTAGGGCCCCCGCGCAAGACGCGGATTTATTGGCTTGGCATGGATGAAGTTGTTAAGAGAACAATATATGAAAGGAACGTGCGTTTGTTGTCTCTAGTGCGCCTGATCAGCCACTTGAGATAATGACGCTGTCCTGTAAATAAACATGCATGAGGATCATAGTAACTTTATCTGGCATTGATCACTGAGCAAGGCTAGATAAAGTTCGCTCCAGTGGTTATTGTATACATGTGTTTGTTAGCTGGCTATGTTAATCTAAATGATGGTGGTTTCTCATCTTCCTGTGTCATCACTTCCTGTATCCTTGTTACATGAAGGAAGTGGTCGGGTGACGGGCCGGCCCCTTTTCTGTTGTTAGACCTTTTTGTGACTAAATAAAAGTGAACAGGCTGGTCAGGAGGGGGAGTGCTCAGCAGAACTGAACATGATAACACCTTTGTCTGAGTCGTGAAGAGATTTACCTTTCCTTACACAAAGTCTGATGCGAGCGGATTCTTACTACAAATATTTCTATTACAGTATGTATGTACATTCACCTTTTCAATTGCTTTGGATTTCAAGGACTTGGTGCAACTTAGGTACTGAGCCTCAGAGCAACAAAAGAAAACCAGCCTTTTAATTAGGTGACCCATAATGTGTCTATGCTGACAGTTGGATAGAGAGGGCGTTGGTGACAGATTCGATTTAAACTTACTGGGACCCAGACTTGGATTCAAAGGTGGGGTAGGGTCTGAGGTTCTGAGCATGTGGGATTTAAAGGATTATTACTCTTCAGAGATATCAAATAAGAGTCTTGCAGGGCAAGGTATGATATCTTTTAATTAGAGATGATCGAATTTCATATTTTGAAATCCGTTCACGCTTCGTTTACTGGTAAAAGGTGAATTGCGTTATGGATTCTGTTACCACGGATCATAACGCAATTCTATGATGGAATGCATAATGGAATGCCTTTAGAGGCATTCCGTTATTCATTCCGTCATAACAGAAGTCTATGGGCTGCATAACGGATCGGTCCAGTTTCTGTTATGCAGGTAATCTCCTGGAGGTCTTGTGAGGATCACAGATTACGTGTAGGAAGGTTAAAGGGATTATGCACCTTTGTAGAGCTTTACCACCTTGGGTCTGTAGAAATCATACCTACCTGATACCTGCTGCTGGGGTCTGGCCATGCTGTGAGATCTGTAGAAAAGCTCTGCAATGTTAAACAACCCCTTTTAATTAGAAATGTGTGGAGGGGACAGGTTACATACAACCTTGTATATTGCTGTTAGGCCTCTTTCACACGGGCGAGTTTTCCGCATGCTCTATATTGTGCGTTTTTCACGCAACGCAGGCCCCATAGAAGTGAATGGGGCTGCGTGAGAATCGCAAGCATCCGCAAGCAAAGTGCGGATGCGGTGAGATTTTCACGCATGGTTGCTAGGAGGTGATCGGGATGGGGACCCAATCATTATTATTTTCCCTTATAACATGGATATAAGGGAAAATAATAGCATTCTGAATACAGAATGCTTAGTAAAATAGGGATGGAGGGGTTAAAAACGGCGCCCGTGTGAAAGAGGCCTTAGTATTTTAAACTGACAATT
The DNA here is from genome assembly GCF_905171765.1 of Bufo bufo. Taxonomy (NCBI): domain Eukaryota; kingdom Metazoa; phylum Chordata; class Amphibia; order Anura; family Bufonidae; genus Bufo; species Bufo bufo. The sequence goes on along the minus strand of NC_053392.1, from coordinate 236,635,180 downwards.
TGCCAGTTAATGAGAAGGCTGGCAGAGGGGAGAGGCAGAACTCTTAAGAGGTACAATAATTTAAGTTATAAAGCAATAAATAATACTTGAGCATAAATGGCCCTTTTTTTTGGTCCACCTGCTCTTCCTGTGAACATGACAGCTGAAACAATAACAGAGATCATACAATACGTCCATGTAGCTGTTGGAAGACCACACATACATTGAAGTGTTGCATTTCTCTGACCAGGGAAGAATGTTTTAAACCTACTTAGATACTATCAAATGCCTGTGTGACCTAACCCTACAACTGGATGCCTTGTGTCATAGGATCTCTCTGCAGAGGGGAAAAATAGCAAGGATCAAACCAGGCCCTCCACACAAGACAGAAGGGTTACCGCCTAAACCCCTTTCAATGATTCTGGGGATATTTTTTCCATGGCCTTATTTGCTAAAAGTTGATCCTTTAGAGCAGGCATGCTCAATTTGCGGCCCTCTAGCTGTTGTAAATCTACAACTCCCACAATGCCCTGCTGTAGGCTGATAGTTGTAGGCTGTTTGGACATGCTGGTAGTTGTAGTTTTGCAACAGCTGGAGGGCCGCAGGTTGAGCATGCCTGCTTTAGAGGGTAGAGTCCCAACCAAGTTTTTACCTTCAGTAGAAGAGGGAATGTTCCCAACTGGGTCCCCTCTTGCCCTGGGCACCACAGCAGTTGCATGGTCTGCCACTATGGTAGTTATGCCCCTGGTGACATGAATCTTAGCACTAAAGAGGGCAACAGTCATATTGATGCAGAGATATCACAAAATACTGCTTAGGTTATCAAATATGGCAAGATTGCATCACCACTTATTGGTAAAAGTAATGATATTTACATGCAGAAAAAATAGCAACTTGTTGGGCAACACAGAAGTAATGTTATGAACACATATTGGCCCACATTTACTAATCCTTTGACAGAGTAAATGTACACAGCCTGAAAATGTCTCAAATTTATCACAGTGGCTGATGCTGGATGATAAATATGGGGCACCTTTAAACTCCCTAATCTAGTTTATACCACCTATTAGTTGGCTCAGCTTACGCTGAAAATATGTCCACATGCCTTGAAAGTCTGTCCCAATGTGCCAAAATTCTATCCTCCAAAAACTTTAGGCCAACTCTAAATTGGCCTAATCTGTGTTACCAGGGGTGGATTGGGAATTTAAATTGGCCTTGGAAAGAAAACTAAAAGTGGCTCTATGTTGTAGGCGGGCCCAGATTGACAGAAGGTGGGGCCAACATGAGTAGGTAGGGTCAAACCACGTAGGTGGGTCAGAAATACCATAGAGGGGGCAGTGTATTGTGCTACAATTTTTTATTTGGCTCAGTTCAGCCCAATATACTGCTCTACAAGAACCAGATACCACAGTACAGCACAATATACTGCTCCCGTAGAAGCTGCCCCTCTGTGGTGGCCAGTGCCAACAGCCACGTCCTGTGCCTCTCCTGCTCGTCCACTTGTCTCTAATTAAAATATGGAGAAAGGGGATGAGGAGCTGAAACACAGGCAACAGCACAGAGCTAGCCATACTTTCATCATCCTACCTGGTCTTTCAGTGTGACCATACATACAGGAGTATACAGCTATGAAGACTTCTTTCAGTCAGGTTCAGACAACACATGATGACATCTTCTAGCTGTGTTTTCTCTCTGCATAGTTTGACACACATATTGGTCCTCAAATTTCCATCATCCTCCCCACCATGGTGCCCCAACATTGTCATCCTGCTGCCACCTTCAATACTGTGCTCACTGTGCTCCCCAATACCCCTATATAATGTACTGTAGAAAAAAGTGTCTCAGCAATAATAATGCCTCCTATAGTGCCCTAGTAACAATAATGCCTGCCCCAGCAATAACAATACCTGTGTTGTGCTTCTAGTATTAATAATGTCCCAGACAGTGCCTCCTATAATTTCCCCAGTAATAAAAATTCCCTCTACGGTGCCCCTATAACTCCCCCAGTAATAATAAAACCCCAGTGTTAAAAATACCACCTTAGTGTCCCCAGTAATAATAATGCCCCCAGCATTAATAATATTTAGTATTTTGCCTCCAGTAATAATAGTGCCCCCTATAATTCCCCAGTAATAATAATAATAATGCCCCCATAGGGCCCCCAGTATTTATGATGCCACCACAGTGCCCCCAGTATTACTAATGCGCCAGCATTAGAAATGTCACCTTAGTGCCCCAATAATAGTGCCTCAAGCAATAATAATACCCCCAGTATTAATAATATGTATTGTATTGTGCCTCCCATAATATTAATACCCAACAGTGCCCTTAGTAATAATAATGCCCCTAGTAAAGTCCTCCCCCACTGTCCACAGTAATGTCCCTATAGTGCTCCAGGTAATGTCCTTTCCCACTTTATCCAGTAATGTCCTTATAGTGCCCACAGTAATGCCCCCTGTCCCCAGTAATGCTACCCAGCCCCAGTAATGTGTCATTCCCCTCCGCAGTCTGCAATACAGGCCGCAGCCTCTTCTGGCCTACAGACTGTGTCCAAGTGCAGGTGGGGTAGGGAGCACAAAACAGTATTAGAGTCATGTTGATGCTGTGAGTGGGAGGAGCCACAGGTCCTTGGGCATCCAGAGGGCAGAGTAGTGATTTAGGACCTGATGTTCAAAGTCAAAGGACCTGACAGCAGAAGTGGGGAGGTACAGGTGGGCTGTGGCGCATTGATCAGGGGCAGGGGTGGGCTTTATGGCATGATGATAAAATTACAGCAGGGTCCGCTGCAGCCCTTACTACAATACACATTGCGGCCGCCAGCAGCCCTGCTACGATCATCTCATTAACATGTGCAGTGAGCTGGACCGGGGTATTCACTCTGACGCCAAATTATGCAATGGCTGGGTCAGATGTAGGTGATAGTCTATAGTTTTGTTTGTGACGTTAATTGCAGCGTGCGCAGGGTACTGTCACAGGGCCCTCCAAGGTGTTATATCTCACGCCCCAGGTTAGGAATGCCAGAGTGGTGTAATGTCTCTGTATGGTGGTGATAATGGTGTCAACGGTGTCTCCTACCTGGGTACGGCTGGACTCCTGGATCCTGGCTCACTTGCAATAAATTTAGTGTAGTGATAGTAGGAGTAATAGAGGGATTTTGCAGCAGAAATTGAGATCCAGACCTTTGGTAAAGTTCAAACTTGTCTTGTAACTTTCATCCAAGCAAGATACAGCTTTAGTCTTAGGTCCCAGCAGGTATTGGTAATGGTTGGCAGGAATTTATCTTCTGCTCTCTCATGTACCTGGAGCTTGCAGGAAAGAACGTCTGCTTTGTAGCTCTATACTGTGGCAGGAATTTGGCTTCTGCACTCTCTATCTTCTGCTGTATGGGGACTGACTAGCCGAGGAGGAATATGGCTTCTCCTGGGTCTCTGGACTTTACTCACAGTTATCTTCACAGGGTATGCTTTCTTCCTGGAATTCTGGAGTTGTCTGTTTGCTTCATCCAGCCGAGGCTGCAGGGCTCAGGCTGGGGATGATGATCAATGTCTCAGCCGAGACAAGATCCTGGTTTGGTTCCCTATATCTGGGAGTTCCTAACATGCACACCCTACCCCTAGCAGGGGGTGGGCTACACTCACTCTAACTTCCTTCTCTCCCCATGCTGCAGGATGTGGGCACAGCCCACTCTGCTCACAGAGGGGGAGTTAAGCTGGAACAAACTATTCCAGCTTAGAAATACTAAACTGAACCTAAGTCCTTACCAGCCTATTGCTGCCACCTGCTGGTGAACATGGAAATTACAGCAATATACATTTAACATGGTTTATGCACATTTGTGAAGATATAATGTAAAATTACATCAGATGACAAGGTTAAGACTCTTAACAGATTTTAGCGGGGTAGAAGAGTTTCGTAACACAACTCTGGGGTGTTACACATGGCAGTGTCATGATAATACGATTTCAGCAGGGCTGACTGAGGCCTGTAATGTGTATTGTAGTGAGGGTGCTGGGCCGCAGCTGACCCTGCTGTAATCTTATCATCAAGACATAATGTATGAACGAAAGGTCACCACCAGCCCAAACCGGGAAGTTTCCTGGTAGGGTACGTTGCCCATCCGCCCGTGTGTCACTTTTATGCCACAATTGTGGATTTCGCACATTCTAGTTGAAAACCAGTAAAAGTTGAGGATGTCAGAAAAAAGTAATTTTTGTGCATCGGAAAAATAAATGTGTCTAAAATGAGGTGTGTCACAAATTTGGCGCAAACAATGCCAAGAGAGAATGGTGCTCATAGTAAATCTGGACCATTGTAATTTAGTCAATATTTATCATCAATTCGCAATATTTAAATTACTAGTCTAGTTAATCCAAAAATAGTTTCAATGATGATCCCCAGGTATAGAATTTGTATGTAATGACTATATATATACCACGGTTTGGAACTTTTGTGACTTTTTATAGATTATAGTGTCTGTGCTTAATTAAAAGTTGTTTTTTTTTAATAGGCTTTTCCACTGATGACCTATCCTCTGAAAAGGTCATCAGTATCTGATTGGTGGGCGTCCAAGACCTGATACGCCCACCAATCAGCTGTTTAAGAAGACCCCAGCACTCCTGTGAGCTACACTGCCTTCTCCATGCTCACCAAGCACAGCACCGCACATTGTATAGTGGCTTTGCTTGGTATTGCAGCTCAGCCCCAATCTTTTCTATTGGGCTGAGCTGTGCCTAGGCCATGTGACGATGAACGTGTCATCACTCAGTCTTGGGAAAGCAGCGAGAAGGCCGCGGCACTACTGTGAACCCCGCTGCCTTCTCAAAGGGCTGATCTGTGGGGGTCCTCCAATCAGAGGATAGATCATCAGTATAAAAGTCTTGGAAGAACCCCTTTGAAGCACATTAAAATGTAGGGGGTTTCTAAGGGATATGTTAATGGTTAACATGTAGTGATGTCCACATACTGATAATTTATTTAGCTGTTGAGGGGCTGAATGCAGACCTAGAACTGAATTTTGCCATTATCCCTTTCATAATAATTCCAGGAAAACTGTTATGTAATTTCCATCCTGCAGAATTATGTGGATAATATATTCAGCCATCTGAACCAAATAACAGAGGTGCCATTGATTTACACTATAGACCCAAGTTACTGGACTGTATATTATATGGTACAGTACATACAATATACCACATAGCTATTTTAAAAAAAATACCTTTAATATACACTCACCTAAAGAATTATTAGGAACACCTGTTCTATTTCTCATTAATGCAAATATCTAGTCAACCAATCACATGGCAGTTGCTTCAATGCATTTAGGGGTGTGGTCCTGGTCAAGACAATCTCCTGAACTCCAAGCTGAATGTCAGAATGGGAAAGAAAGGTGATTTAAGCAATTTTGAGCGTGGCATGGTTGTTGGTGTCAGACGGGCCGGTCTGAGTATTTCACAATCTGCTCAGTTACTGGGATTTTCACGCACAACCATTTCTAGGGTTTACAAAGAATGGTGTGAAAAGGGAAAAACATCCAGTATGTGGCATTCCTGTCGGCGAAAATGCCTTGTGGATGCTAGAGGTCAGAGGAGAATGGGCCGACGGATTCAAGCTGATAGAAGAGCAATGTTGACTGAAATAACCACTCGTTACAACCGAGGTATGCAGCAAAGCATTTGTGAGGCCACAACACACACAACCTTGAGGCGGATGGGCTACAACAGCAGAAGACCCCACCGGGTACCACTCATCTCCACTACAAATAGGAAAAAGAGGCTACAATTTGCACGAACTCGCCAAAATTGGACTGTTGAAGACTGGAAAAATGTTGCCTGGACTGATGAGTCTCGATTTCTGTTGAGACATTCAAATGGTAGAGTCCGAATTTGGCGTAAACAGAATGAGAACATGTATCCATCAGGCCTTGTTACCACTGTGCAGGCTGGTGGTGGTGGTGGTGTAATGGTGTGGGGGATGTTTTCTGGGCACACTTTAGGCCCCTTAGTGCCAATTGGGCATCGTTTAAATGCCACGGGCTACCTGAGCATTGTTTCTGACCATGTGCATCCCTTCATGACCACCATGTACCCATCCTCTGATGGCTACTTCCAGCAGGATAATGCACCATGTCACAAAGCTCAAATCATTTCAAATTGGTTTCTTGAACATGACAATGAGTTCCCTGTACTAAAATGGCCCCCACAGTCCCCAGATCTCAACCCAATAGAGCATCTTTGGGATGTGGTGGAACGGGAGCTTCGTGCCCTGGATGTGCATCCCTCAAATCTCCATCAACTGCAAGATGCTATCCTATCAATATGGGCTAACATTTCTAAAGAATGCTATCAGCACCTTGTTAAATTAATGCCGCGTAGAATTAAGGCAGTTCTGAAGGCAAAAGGGGGTCCAACACCGTATTAGTATGGTGTTCCTAATAATTCTTAAGGTGAGTGTATAACGTTGATAAGATATGAATAAAATGTTCAGTTAACAATAGGCAAGATGCCCCTAGAATAGATCCAGACGACTTGACAAGTTTGTAAAGTAATATTGCACTATATTTTACAGCCATAGCTGTACTGGAAAGTTACATCTGGACTATTTAGCCTTACAGTAAATTTAAGTGTTTTTATCAAGTGTATTGTTACACATCTTTGTGTTTCTGAGGCAGTGTATTTCAGTCTGAGTTTTATTATAGGTTGTAACAGGCTTGTACTGGCCCACAGGGGTACAGGGGAATCCCCCGGTGGGACCCTGAGCAAGGTGGGCCCCTAGTCTCCCTGCACAAGTGGCACATAACACAGTAGACTTACTGCACTACGTACATATATTCAATGTACAGCACCTCAACCAGCCTATGTTCATATAAAAAACTTGATAGATTAAAGAAACTCCCCAGTTTGTTATTATAGACCCGATCAGAGCTGATACGACTTCTAGGTATAGAGGAAAGCTACCAGTGTCCTCTTTTCCCCAGGACCTACCTTCTTAAAGTTGCTGCAGGGACCCCCATATTCACTCATCTGGTAGCATCTTGCTGCTGTGTGAGCAGGTACTGTTTGAATGTATCCTTATGGTGGGCCCCCAAAATACATTTTACTGGTGGGCTCTAGGCACCCCAGTCCGACACTGGGTTGTAACCTAGATTCTGCCAAAGTGAGAATGTACTTGAAAGGAACCGAAGGAAAATAATAAAAGAATGGTGCCCAATTATCATAGTGGCTGTGGTCTGACATCATATTGCTTTACCCTGTTGTCACGGTTTCTATCCTCAATACATAGTGTTTTTAGGATTTTCAATCATGCAATGGCTTTCAGTAAAACCTATCTTAACTACTTCTACCCACAATGCAGTGCACACACACTTCCTGGTAAACTAATGGTCATGCCTCCATATACTGGTGTGAGTAATGCACTGCTCTGTACCAACAAAGTGCAATAACAGCCCTTAGTTACTACGACTATGCCACCATCTCAGTGTAATAACAGCCCTTAGTTACTACGACTATGCCACCATCTCAGTGTAATAACAGTCCTTAGTTACTACGACTATGCTACCATCTCAGTGTAATAACAGTCCTTAGTTACTACGACTATGCCACCATCTCAGTGTAATAACAGTCTTTAGTTACTATGATAATGCCACCATCTCAGTGTAATAACAGTCCTTAGTTACTATGACAAGGCCACCATCTCAGTGTAATAACAGTCTTTAGTTACTATGACAATGCCACCATCTCAGTGTAATAACAGTCTTTATTTACTACGACTATGCCACCATCTCAGTGTAATAACAGTCTTTAGTTACTATGACAATGCCACCATCTCAGTGTAATAACAGTCTTTAGTTACTACGACTATGCCACCATCTCAGTGTAATAACAGTCCTTAGTTACTACGACTATGCTTCCATCTCAGTGTAATAACAGTCCTTAGTTACTACGACTATGCCACCATCTCAGTGTAATAACAGTCTTTAGTTACTATGATAATGCCACCATCTCAGTGTAATAACAGTCCTTAGTTACTATGACAATGCCACCATCTCAGTGTAATAACAGTCTTTAGTTACTATGACAATGCCACCATCTCAGTGTAATAACAGTCTTTAGTTACTACGACTTTGCCACCATCTCAGTGTAATAACAGTCCTTAGTTACTACGACTATGCCACCATCTCAGTGTAATAACAGTCCTTAGTTACTACGACTATGCCACCATCTCAGTGTAATAACAGTCTTTAGTTACTATGACAATGCCACCATCTCAGTGTAATAACAGTCCTTAGTTACTATGACAATACCACCATCTCAGTGTAATAACAGTCTTTTAGTTACTATGACTATGCCACCATCTCAGTGTAATAACTGTCCTTAGTTACTCCTGCTATTTGTTACGTTGGCAGCCCTTGTCTGCCTCTGTCCCAGGCAGGCACAGGCGTCGCTCCACTCTCCCTGTTTGTACTGGGACTAGTGCTTAGTGAACTAATCAGCCTTCTTATTTAGCTGGGCTTGTTCCTCCACCTCATAGCTTTGGATTTTCTAGTGTTTGCAAGTCCTAGTGAAGGAGTGCTTTTTCTGTCAGCCAGCCCGTGTACAAACCCTGCCTGTTTCTCTGATTCTTCGCTGCCTGCCCTGATTACTTTCTCGGATATGTACCAAATGCTGCCTGACCTGACCTCGGATTGCTTTCTCAGATACATACCAAATGCTGCCTGCCCTGACCTCAGATTACTTTCCTGCATATGCATGTACTCAGCCTGCCCTGACCTTGAACTGTGTTCAGACTATGCATAATGCCTGACTCCTTGGTGCCTTGCACCAGTGGATTACTCCAGGAGGTAGTGGCCTGGTTGGTTCACTGTGATGAGATCCCTGTATAGGGGTTAAAGGGTGAATACCAGGGGACCACTAGGACAACACCCTTAGGTTTAGCCCAATGCCATACTGGTTAGTTGACACAGTGGGTCCTCGCTCACCGTCTGTTACACTATGAAATCGACTCAGTGTATTAACAGTCCTTATTTACTATTGCTATGCTACCAATTCACTATAAAAGTCCTTTGTTATTATTGCTATGCCACCATCTCAGTGTCATAACAGTCCTTACTTACTACTGCTATGCTACCAACAGGGAAGGTAGGAAGAAGCTGTCAGGTGAAACTCAAGTAAGTTCAGCATGCGCATGGATTTCTTCACCGACTCCGTGCTTGTCAGGTGATTCTATAGTTTATCAGCACAGACTAGGGCAGCGCTAAAGCCCACCCATTAGTGCCGATAATGTCACCTGGAACACTACAAGGCGGAAGCCAGATCTAATGGAAAAAAAAACTTCTCCTGTGTGGTTCAGCACAGGGCAAGGGAGAGCATCAGAGCATGAAATGCTCCGATGCTCATCTCAGAGGGGCTGCCTGAGTGAAGAAGGGGATATGTCCGTGTTTAGCTCTAAACCCGGACAACCCCTTTAAAGGAGAGGGTGTGTGCTTGCCATCTCTTCTTACTGTTAAGCCTCTTCACCTGGGGGTTCCCTTAGACAGAATTGCAATCTGAGCTTTGTTCTTTTTATTACATTATCTTTATGTTCTTCACCATTGTTCACCTTTTCCAAAATTAGCCTGTTGATCAGTTAACTCCTCCCTGGGGTGAGTGTGTACTGAGCTGGGCATGGATTTCCAGAAACGACCCCTGGCAGAAGAGGAAGACCCTCCTGCTATCCTATAGAGCTCCAAGCAAGATTTATGGGGAGGCACTGTGCCATAGTGAGGTGAGAACCTCCATACACCCTGCCTACCGAGGGCTGCCCAAAGGGGTGTTAAATATGGCACATCCACAGAATATGCCTTATAACCTAATATGAGTTCTCACCTTCAGGACCCACAACTTACCTCAACTTTACCTAAACTTACAGTGTATAGAAGTTTACAGAGAAATTTAGTTACAAGCATGGCCACCCCGCAACAAATGGACTCAAGCAGCGAATCAGAAGTCACCCCTTTTCTGGATACCTGTACATATGTATGCCCTGCAGGTCAGGAAAATGCCACTGTGTTGTAAACTTTATAAATGAGATGTCATCGGAAGGCTATAGACACTTACATAGCAAGCTGCAGAACTTCATTCACAGTGAAATCTGGTCATAAATCAGCTTAGAAGATGGATCGGGAAAGGCCAAGGAGAGTGGTCAGAGGCATTTAACTATGAATGGCATTTTGCAGCTTCCTATGCAGTGGATACACCTGCCAGATACAGAAGCCAAAGAAAACATCAGTGAAACCCCTTTAGAAGTTTTTAGTTTATTTTATATGACAAAATATATGCAATTCAGTAGAAAATATAATTCAAAGGTGTGTCCACAGGCTTTAGCGTAATATTAACATTGGTCTACATGTTCAGCTAGTGGCCAGGTATTTTAGAGTTAATGGTCTGATAATAAGAATTGCTGATAATATGAAATGATGTCAGCAGCAGTCTCAGTATGGTGTATCAGCGCTGCACAGGGACAAAGACAAATTGGGAGTCTAGACTGGCTTCATTGGCAGATGATTTGTATTAAAACGTATAACTACACACATCAAAAATACTGAAATGTAAGAAAATTCATCCACTGCTGCAACCTTACACAGAACTGAAGCCTGCAACATATAAGGAATGAGTTACCTGTAGTTTACTCACTTTCCATTTGGTCTAAGTTATCTACTAGACTAGCATTAGAACAAGATTTTTTTAGTACAAATATTGGGGCCGATTTACGAATAGGGTCTAAGATTTAGGCAGGTTGAAACTGATGAATCTGTCACATCTCTAGACTAACACCACCTATTCGTGGCTTCCTGTCAGACAGAATTGTGCACCAAAATGTCAACCAGGAGTGAAGCCTACGCAGAGATAAGGTATAAGGGAAAGATCTGCACCTGTTCTGTTTTTGATCCACTTCTGGTTTCGGCTCACAATCACTCATGGAAATCACTGAAACACTAACCAAACACTGAATGTGTGAATGCCTAGGACCATTACCTAAATATGGTGGTATATAAGTGGATGGGTCTGAGCTGCAATACCATGGACAAGAGCTGCGCTCATGGACAGCTCATGGACAAGAGCTGCGCTGTTTCTGGAAAGAAAAGGTAGATGCTTTATTCTAGTTCTATGTGTGTAATAGATATTAGACAGACGCTCTCAATATTGTATGGTATTACACCATGTATTTCCTGAATTCTTCTTTCGACTGGACTTCTTTACTTTGCTCATGTATGACCGCAGATGAGTAGCACAGGCTCCTGCGATCCATTAATTACTCCATACTCTGGGCCATTATACAGATGGAGCAGTTCTAAACAGAATGAGATATCACCTCACTAAAGCCATTGATAAAGTTAATTCAAAGGTTCTTCCCATTTCTGGTTAAGAACCAAGATGAGGATTTCTACATCTGTACTATTTCACAGTATTAGGCCTCTTTCACGCGACTGTAGTGCTCCCGTAGCCGTATTGCGGGCCGGATACAGCATTTCCGCAATACACGGGGCACCTGCCGCGCGCATTCCGCATCACGGATGCGGACCCATTTACTTGAATTGGTCCGCAAATCCGGAGATGCGGTGCGGTGCAGAATGGAACCTCACGGAAGCACTACGGAGTGCTTCCTGGGGTTCCGATCTGTGCTTCCGTTCCGCAAAAAAATAGAACATGTTCTATCTTTTTGCGGAACTGACTTTGTTGTCCAAAGCATGGAACGGAACCAATACGTTTGTGTGAAAAAGGCCTTAGATGAATAGCAATAATGAATGTTCTCAGCAATACTTTGTAGATTGTAGAAGTTAAATAACCTGCATTAAGATATATCACTCATTGACCTTGTATATGTTGTCTTTGTGACTCGAGCTTCCAGGAGTTCTAGAAGCTACATGTGCGGTAGAACATTACTAGGTTTAATGTGATGCAAATATATACAATGCACTAATTTCTCATGCTTTAATGACACAAGCTATTCAGGACAATTGCATCATTTTAGTAGTAAAATGTCTCTAATTTTCAGTGACAGTTCTAGGACTTAGTATAATGATTATTACTAGAATATCCACAATGACTTCTCGTTAATATTCTCGTTACTGTACACTTATAGGAATGGCTAGGACTAGAGACGAGCGAATTTCCGCTTATGAAATTCATTCACACTTCGTTTGAGATTACTCAACTGCATAACGGAAACGGGACGGATCAGTTTTGCAGCCCATAGACTTCTATTATGACGGAATGAATAACGGAATGCCTCTGCATTCTGTCATAGAATTGCGTTACGGTCCGTGGTAACAGAATCCATAACGCAATTCACCTTTTACCAACAAACGAAGTGTGAACGAATTTCATAAGCGGAAATTCGCTCATCTCTAGATAGGACTTTGATCATCTTTATTATTTTCCTGGCATCAACCTTGTTCCGCTATTGTCCACCTGGATTATTTGCTGTACTGGAGATGACAGTACAGTTTGTGACTCTCCAATATTGGTTGCTCATGGCAAAACCATAATCAATGAAGGAGACCCCACAGACCTTGTTATTGATGGTGAGGGTCTAATCCTGAGACAACAGAGAGAAAAAGAGAGCAGAAAGAAAAAAGATATTCCATGTTCCTAAAAACATTATACGTTGACTACAAGATTTCCAACTTTAGTAGTATATTTAGTAGACACTAAAGCTGTGAGATGTGGTAAATGAAGCCTCTTCTTATATTGAATACTTGGCATCTATTAAGGGCTCATTCAAATTGCGGATCCGCAAAACACTGATACCGGTTTTGTGCGTTCCACATTTTGCAGACTGAACATGGTCAGCACTATGATAGAAATGCCTATCTTTGATAGGACATGTTCTATCTTTTTTGTGGGGCTGCGGAAAAGAACTACGGATGCGCACAGCACACGTTGTGCTGTCCGCACTTTTGAAACACATTAAAATGAATGGGTCCACATCTGTTACACAAAATTGTGCAATGGATGCGGACCCATTCATACGGGTCATCTGAATGAGCCTTTAGAGCAGGCATGCTCAACCTGCGGCCCCCCACCTGTTGTAAAACTACAACTCCCATCATTCCCTGACAGCCTACAGCTATGATCCTACAGAAGGGCATCGTAGGAGTTGTAGTTTTACAACAGCTGGAGGGCCGCAGGTTGAGCATCCCTGCTTTAGAGTGACAATTCCCATGTAGATCCCTATCAGGTCAGTTTCTGCTGAAGTTTTCCACTTGCCCCTGCCACTCTAGACTGTTCATCCTCTACTTGCTGCCAGTTTAGCCCTCTTTCACTTTCTAACCATTATGTTATATACCAGCAGTAAGCTTCGCGTTTAACGAAGTCTTGATGCTCTCAAAAAGAGAAACAATATAAAATATTGTTTTCGAAAGCTTGCCTTATAACATAATTTATTTTATTTAGCCATCAAAAGGTACCAAATTACAATATTTTATATTGTTTTTCTTTTTGAGAGCATCAAGACTTCTTGCTACTGGATAACATGGTACCAAACCTTTTTCTTTTCACTTTTAAAGAGTATCTGTCACCACATGCCTTCATATCAATCTAAATGAATTGTTAGACGTGCATTGGTCCCCTGAATGCTCTTGATTCAATCCAGATAGTTGGCTGCATTCTGCTCTCGCTGCAGCGGCAGTTAATTTTAATATGAGAAAAAGAAGAATCTCTAAGGGGCATCCCATCAGGATGCGATCAAGAGCATTTTACTCAGGGCACCAGCGCACATCTAACAATTCATTTAGATTGATATGACGGTATGTGGTGACAGATACCCTTTAAGTGCAGACAAAAATGGAGCAATGGCTTATACTAGACAATCAAATTTTAAACACGTATTGGAAAAGTAAAGACAACAACCTGAACAACTGAACAATTTTAGGAGCTGGAACTGGATCTCTTGTATGAGCCACCTCTGAGCTAACTTTGGTCCATATGTGCTACAGTGAAAGCATTATTTTTGTCATTCACAATAGACTGGTCTTAAGATGTTGAGGAGGAGGACGGTTAAGAATGAAGCCTCCTGTTGTTACAATCTATAAAACATGTCACTCCATGTTACCGTAAATGAATGTGATATCACTGTAGCACAATTCAACCCACATGCATTCAGCTGCCGTAACCAGCCATAACAAAATACGGTTATATGGTGTGATCTCGCTGAGACAACATGTCTTTTCTCTCTCGCTTGTCAATTAACTCACTTGATAGGCAATAAGTACTGTACATCGCAGGAGACTGAGGGAAGAAGTGCAATGTTTTTTTCTTTTTTGTGCCAATCTAAACCAGGCTAACATCAGGGATATGTTCCATATCAACAGTTAATTCACTCTAGAATCCTGACTGTAAATGGTCACAACACTTTCATGGCACAAAGAGTGAGCAGACACTGTACATTTTGGCTTCTCAGAAACTTACCTTAACATTTATTAAAGGCACTTCTGATAAATGGGATCATGTAAAATTCCTATAATCTGGAATCACCCAATGGTGAGAACATTACCAAATATAAATGCCTGAAACTTATTATGTGTTGATGTTAACAATACTGAAAATCCAGAGGAGGCCCATAAAAAAAAGATCAAAAATTATTCACAGTTCTGATAGATATAGACCAGATCAGATGTCAGGTAGTCACTACTGTAACTTAATTATAATGTAATCACAGAATACCTTCCCCAGTGTAAAACGTAACCTTTACTGATGATTTGAGATGGCCTTGCGGTTCGCCCGGTGGGTCGTTCCGTGGCAAACTTTGCTTGTTCGCGATTCGGCGAACATGTGAACATTTAGCGATGTTCGCATGCCCCATATTCTTTTGCATTGCGCCGAACTTTGACCCATGACACATCCATCAGGTGGGACAGGAAAGCCAATTGAGACGTTTTTGAGCACATGGACACACCCCCGCCCTATAACAGAACACAATCTGGCAGCCATTTTACAGTCTGTGTTTTGCCAGTGTAGTGAGAGGTTGCTTTGTGAAGCAGGGACAGACTGTTAGGGACACCAAACGCTAGCTAATAGGGCCACAAAAGTCCTTTTAAAGGGGTTGTCCGGGTTCAGAGCTGAACCTGGACAAACCTCTATTTTCACCCAGGCAGCCCCCCTGACTTGAGCATCGGAGCAGTTAATGCTCCGATGCTCTCCTTTGCGCGGCGCTATATCGCACAGGGGAAAGGCTCTTTTGTTTACAATAACACACTGCCAGGCGGAGGCTGGCTCTGATGGGCGGGCGTTAGCGCTGCCCTAGCCGTTTTACTGGTTAGAACAGTGCTAAAGCCCGCCCATAAGTGCCGGTAATGTAACCGGGCTCCCCAAGCAGCTGGAAGAAGAGGCTTCAGCACTCCTGCAAGGGACCCGGTATATCATCGAGTCTAAGAAAACTTCACTTCCGGCGAAGAATTTCCTATAAGAAAACGGGGCTTCAGAAACATGTGGAAAAGGTAGGACATGGATGTATGTTATATGTATGTCTGTCTTGTACTAACGAACAAAGTCCTCAATCCCAGACAACCCCTTTAAGGACTGGTATGGGTGTGCTATCGATAGGTGTGATATACTGAGGGGTGTGATATACTTATAATATACTTTCTTGTAAATTCATTTATTTAGAAAAAATTTGAGATTATAAACATGAGAGTTACATCACTCAATAAAATACAAATATATATATGTTGCAAATCACATAATAAAAAAGAAAAGAGAAATGAGTCATTTATACAAATACATATTAGCATTACATAAAATAGAAAATTGACTATTAAGTATAACTTTATTTCGCAGAACTAAGGAAAGTGATAGGAAAAGGGAGAAGGAAGAGAAAGGAGAAAAGGAAAATAAAGGGGGGAGGAAGGGAGGGAAGGGAGTGAGGAGTAAGTACCAATCAGGAACCCCAAGACTATTCTCACGATTCAGAATATAGATGTTGAAGGCGTAAGAATTACGGTCCAAAAAGTAGAAAAAAGCAACTAAAGTGGTGAAGTTTTATAGTGAACCTCAACACATTGTGAGTAGAGTAAGAAAGGTGACGGTGTGGTTAATTTATTTTATATAGCATATTAAGGCAGAGAAAGATTCTATAACATTAAACTAGCCAAATGTTACTAAAGTCATAGAAAGTATATTATAGTGCATTTGTATTGTACTGCAGTTGTGTGCGGTTCTGCTGCGATACTGCAGCTATATAGAGGGACAAACGCTATTGGAATAACTAATTGCAACTGGTGTGATATACCTGTTACCCCAAAAAAACGGATTGAGGGGTGTGATATACCTATAATATATTTTCTAACATAGAAAGTAAATTATAGTGCATTTGTATTGTGCAACAGTTGTGTGCGGTTCTGCTGCGATACCGCAGGTATATAGAGGGACAAGCGTTATTGGAACAACTATTTGCAACGGGTGTGATATACCTGTCACCCCCAAAAAAACTGATTGAGGGGTGCGATGTACTACCTGCTTCCACAAAATACTGATTAAGGGGTTTGATATACCTGCTTGCAGCCCTTCCACAAAATACTGATTGAGAGGTGCGATATACCTGCTTGCACTAAATATTGATTCAGGGGTTCTACAGGGAGTGCAGAATTATTAGGCAAGTTGTATTTTTGAGGATTAATTTTATTATTGAACAACAACCATGTTCTCAATGAACCCAAAAAACTCATTAATATCAAAGCTGAATATTTTTGGAAGTAGTTTTTAGTTTGTTTTTAGTTTTAGCTATTTTAGGGGGATATCTGTGTGTGCAGGTGACTATTACTGTGCATAATTATTAGGCAACTTAACAAAAAACAAATATATACCCATTTCAATTATTTATTTTTACCAGTGAAACCAATATAACATCTCAACATTCACAAATATACATTTCTGACATTCAAAAACAAAACAAAAACAAATCAGTGACCAATATAGCCACCTTTCTTTGCAAGGACACTCAAAAGCCTGCCATCCATGGATTCTGTCAGTGTTTTGATCTGTTCACCATCAACATTGCGTGCAGCGGCAACCACAGCCTCCCAGACACTGTTCAGAGAGGTGTACTGTTTTCCCTCCTTGTAAATCTCACATTTGATGATGGACCACAGGTTCTCAATGGAGTTCAGATCAGGTGAACAAGGAGGCCATGTCATTAGATTTTCTTCTTTTATACCCTTTCTTGCCAGCCACGCTGTGGAGTACTTGGACGCGTGTGATGGAGCATTGTCCTGCATGAAAATCATGTTTTTCTTGAAGGATGCAGACTTCTTCCTGTACCACTGCTTGAAGAAGGTGTCTTCCAGAAACTGGCAGTAGGACTGGGAGTTGAGCTTGACTCCATCCTCAACCCGAAAAGGCCCCACAAGCTCATCTTTGATGATACCAGCCCAAACCAGTACTCCACCTCCACCTTGCTGGCGTCTGAGTCGGAGTGGAGCTCTCTGCCCTTTACCAATCCAGCCATGGGACCATCCATCTGGCCCATCAAGACTCACTCTCATTTCATCAGTCCATAAAACCTTAGAAAAATCAGTCTTGAGATATTTCTTGGCCCAGTCTTGACGTTTCAGCTTGTGTGTCTTGTTCAGTGGTGGTCGTCTTTCAGCCTTTCTTACCTTGGCCATGTCTCTGAGTATTGCACACCTTGTGCTTTTGGGCACTCCAGTGATGTTGCAGCTCTGAAATATGGCCAAACTGGTGGCAAGTGGCATCTTGGCAGCTGCACGCTTGACTTTTCTCAGTTCATGGGCAGTTATTTTGCGCCTTGGTTTTTCCACACGCTTCTTGCGACCCTGTTGACTATTTTGAATGAAACGCTTGATTGTTCGATGATCACGCTTCAGAAGCTTTGCAATTTTAAGAGTGCTGCATCCCTCTGCAAGATATCTCACTATTTTTGACTTTTCTGAGCCTGTCAAGTCCTTCTTTTGACCCATTTTGCCAAAGGAAAGGAAGTTGCCTAATAATTATGCACACCTAATATAGGGTGTTGATGTCATTAGACCACACCCCTTCTCATTACAGAGATGCACATCACCTAATATGCTTAATTGGTAGTAGGCTTTCGAGCCTTTACAGCTTGGAGTAAGACAACATGCATAAAGAGGATGATGTGGTCAAAATACTCATTTGCCTAATAATTCTGCACTCCCTGTATATACCTGTTTCCACAAAATACTGATTGAGGGGTGGGCTATACCTGCTTCCGCAAAATACTGATTGGGGGTGCGATATACCTGCTTCCACCAAATATTTATTGAGGCCTGCGATACACCGGCTTCCGCAAAATACTGAATGAGGAGTGCGATATACCTGCTCCAACCAAATATTGATTGAGGCCTGCAGTACACCGGCTTCCACAAAATATTGATTGTGGGGTGCGACATACCTGCTTCCACCAAATATTGATTCAGGGGTTCTATATACCTGTTTCCATAAAATACTGATTGAGGGGTGCGATATACCTGCTTCTACAAAATACTGATTAAGGGGTTCTATATACCAGCCTCCACAAAATACTGATTAAGGAGTTTGATATACCTGCTTCTACAAAATACAGATTGAGGGGTGCGATATACCTGCTTCCACCAAATACTGATTCAGGTGTTATATATACCTGTTTCCACAAAATACTGATGGAGGGGTGTGCAGCGTACTCAAGTTAGGTGTAGAAATGTTCCTGGGTGTTGTAGTGCAATAGACACTAACCTGAGACGGCTGACTCTCTGCAAGGGCAGGTGATGATGAGAAATGTTCGTGACGCCAGTGCCAATTAAACGGTGGCACGCCGTTTGCTGATAGCAGGAATAACTGAGGAACCACGTGATGTTAAAACAGAATTCAAACTTTAGTAGTCATCATTTAGGGACATTGACGGAAGCGCAGTTCCTTTGAAGACAGTTGATTTTCAATACAGTTGATGCAGGCAATATATATATATATAGCAAGGTGACTTTAGAGTGTTAAACACAGGACTTGCAGTACAGGCAGCTTGCACTCTATTCCTGACTGATCCTGGAACATAGAAACTCTTCTCCAAGGTCCAATGCACTAGCTCTGGCGTATATCCTTGGTTTTATCTCTATCAAGTACCTCCTCTGTTGTCTTGAGTACCTTTTGCTTTTCTTGACTTGCCTCTGTCTCTCTCTCAGCTTCCTCAGGCTGATTAGCTGTGGTGTTCCTGCTTCTGCATATATAAATTCAGAAGGGGAACCTTTTCCTTGGATCTGGAACCCGGTTACAGGGACTGCATTACCCTCTCCTGGTCCACAGGCTTCAGGCCTGGACTTGACTCTGACATAGTCTAATCTCTGGTTAGACTAGACTACAGACTTCAGACTCCAACTCTAGACTCCAGACTCTAGACTGACTTTTTCTTCCCTGACTGGGCCTTATAAAACCTAGGACTCCCTAGCTCCCTCTAGTGACTAAGAGCTAGAATGACACCCCTAGCAGGCCTGTACATGCACATTTTACAGTAACAGGGAAATACATAGCATTACATTACATTTTATGAAGATGACTTATACCAACTTCCCCATAGATAAGGGGGAGACGACAGCACACAAGTGACCCTTCTGTAGTGACGGGCATTACAGTCCCCGTACACTACAGGTGCAATATACCTGCTTCTACAAAATACTGATTGAGGGGTGCGATATACCGGCTTTCACCAAATACTGATTGACGCCTGTGATATACCTGCTTCCACAAATACTGTTCTTCTCTAGGAACTTTGTCACAGGGTCATTTTGAAAATGACAGGCAGAGGAAGAGGCAGGCCATTCCACAGGGGTGGTAGGGGTCGGGCAGGCGCACCAGGCAAAGTGGGAAGTTGGAGAAGATGCGTGCGATTACGCTAAAGGACGCACCAGAGTTGGTTGAGTGGCTAACTCAGCCTTCTACTTCTGCACCCTCCTCATCCTCTGTATCTGCACCCTCCTCACTCTCTGCTGTGTGCACCCCCAAAGACACCAACACCACCACCACCATAGCCCCTCCACCACCATAGCCCCTCCATTCTTGGCATCGGATGAGGAAAGGAGGTAGCAATGGCCGGCCACCCATCGGTCTGACGACAGTAACCAGATCAGCCCAAGGACGGTGGTCCTCACTGTTGCTGCCTACTCCGAGATCTCTAATGTCAGTGATGGTGAAGGTGATGATGATAATGTGTCGATGGACATCACATGGGTGCCCACAAGAGAGGAAGAGGAGGGGAGTTCAGAGGTAGAGACGGAGCAGCAGATAGGGAAGTGAAGGAGAAGAAGCAGGCAGAACTCGCAGTGCACAGGAGGCAAAAAGCAGACTGCAAATGTATCTGGAGCGAGCCATCCACCATGCACGGTCACATCTTGCGCTCCCAGGACGCTGGCACATGGCTCCGCAGTGTGGGCTTTTTTTTAACATGTCAGCTGCTGACAATAGTGTTGCCATCTGCAGCCTGTGCTGTAAACTAGTGTTGGGCGCAAA
Organism: Bufo bufo; assembly: GCF_905171765.1. Lineage (NCBI taxonomy): Eukaryota > Metazoa > Chordata > Amphibia > Anura > Bufonidae > Bufo > Bufo bufo. Next base: position 236,614,715 of record NC_053392.1, on the reverse strand, counting down.
TTTTCGAATAGCGAATATAATCGTGAATATAGGCAGTTTGAGAATTTGAAAATATTTAGAATATAGTGATATACAGTACAGACCAAAAGTTTGGACACACCTTCTCATTCAAAGAGTTTTCTTTATTTTCATGACTATGAAAATTGTAGATTCACACTGAAGGCATCAAAACTATGAATTAACACATGTGGAATTATATACATAACAAACAAGTGTGAAACAACTGAAAATATGTCATATTCTAGGTTCTTCAAAGTAGCCACCTTTTTGCTTTGATTACTGCTTTGCACACTCTTGGCATTCTCTTGATGAGCTTCAAGAGGTAGTCCCCTGAAATGGTTTTCACTTCACAGGTGTGCCCTGTCAGGTTTAATAAGTGGTATTTCTTGCCTTATAAATGGGGTTGGGACCATCAGTTGCGTTGAGGAGAAGTCAGGTGGATACACAGCTGATAGTCCTACTGAATAGACTGTTAGAATTGGTATTATGGCAAGAAAAAAGCAGCTAAGTAAAGAAAAACGAGCGGCCATCATTACTTTAAGAAATGAAGGTCAGTCAGTCAGCCGAAAAATTGGGAAAACTTTGAAAGTAAGGGCTATTTGACCATGAAGGAGAGTGATGGGGTGCTGCGCCAGATGACCTGGCCTCCACAGTCACCGGACCTGAACCCAATCGAGATGGTTTGGGGTGAGCTGGACCGCAGAGTGAAGGCAAAAGGGCCAACAAGTGCTAAGCATCTCTGGGAACTCCTTCAAGACTGTTGGAAGACCATTTCACGGGACTACCTCTTGAAGCTCATCAAGAGAATGCCAAGAGTGTGCAAAGCAGTAATCAAAGCAAAAGGTGGCTACTTTGAAGAACCTAGAATATGACATATTTTCAGTTGTTTCACACTTGTTTGTTATGTATATAATTCCACATGTGTTAATTCATAGTTTTGACGCCTTCATAGTCATGAAATTAAAGAAAACTCTTTGAATAAGAAGGTGTGTCCAAACTTTTGGTCTGTACTGTATATTCGTAATTTCGATTATTCTAGATTTGTTTTAATCAGTAACCTCCCTTCTTGCTTGTGAAGGCTGCAATGTCTTTGTCTGAGCTTAGCAACATCCCTAGCAACCAATAGGAGAGTTGCCTACCCCTTACTATATAAGAACCTCCCCAGCAGCCCTTGTATGCAGTATTTTGCAGATCTGAGAGAGACAGCAGTGTCATTGCTGCGCTCTCTGCTTTCCTGTTTCATTACATTAGATAGTTAGCTTATATATATAATACAGATAGTTAGTGGGAGATAGTCAATGTAGGTTAGATAGCGATTTAGTGTAGCTGATAGGTTCTGCTGTCCATACATACATGCTACATACATAGTGCTGTATGTATGTATGCTACATACATAGTGCTGTGATGTCACAAGTTTACAACAATACTTAGTGCACCAATCACTAATAAGTAGTCAGACCTGTAGAAATGTGAAGTTGCATGTATTGCGCCAAAATATTTGCATCATTAGTGCCGATTTTGCAATCGCGAATATATTGGAGCACTCTATCTGCATATAAAGCTATTATAATGTTCTGCCCTGCCAACCATTTTCTCCAGTCTCAGGAAACTTCTACCAGCTTGAAAAATGTAGCTATAGTGACCCACGCCTGTATTTCACGCGCATTACTCGAATATTACATTGGCGATTTTTCGCGATCATGAAAATAATCGCGATTTCGCGAATATATGACGAATATTCTACCAAATATTTGCGAATTTGAATATTGCCCCCGCCGCTCATCACTACTATCAACGCATAAGTCGCGGTAAGCCCAACACTTACCTAGAGACCGCCTTAAGAAGGCACCTGGCCTCCCATCACCGAGCCCAGTGGGAGCAATGCTGTCAGAACCCACAAAGCCACACTCCCGGCGCTCCACGTCCTGCCTCTTCTCCTCTATCTTCCCATTTGTCCTCCACTCCACCTTCCACTGTGCCATCGTCGCGTTCATCTGGCAGAAGGCAGGCTTCTGTGGCCCAAATGTTCGAGCATAAAAAGTTGATGACACCGGATAACCCTCTTGCCCAACGGCTGACCGCTAGCTTGTCAGAACTGCTAGCTCGCCAACTACTGCCATATAAACTGGTGGACTCGGAGGCCTTTTGAAAATTTGTGGCCATTGGCACACCGCAATGGAAGGTCCCCAGAAGGAAATACAGTTGCAAGAAAAAGTATGTGAACCCTTTCGAATTATATGGATTTCTGCACAAATTGGTCATAAAATGTGATCTGATCTTCATCTAAGTCACAACAATAGACAATCACAGTCTGCTTAAACTAATAACACACAAAAAATTAAATGTTACCATGTTTTTATTGAGCACACAGTGTAAACATTCACAGTGCAGGTGGAAAAGTATGTGAACCCCTAGACTAATGACATCACCAAGAGCTAATTGGAGTGAGGTGTCAGCCAACTGGAGTCCAATCAATGAGATGAGATTGTAGGTGTTGGTTACAGCGGCCCTGCCCTATAAAAAACACACACCAGTTCTGGGTTTGCTTTTCACAGGAAGCATTGCCTGATGTGAATGATACCTCGCACAAAAGAGCTCTCAGGAGACCTATGATTAAGAATTATTGACTTGTATAAAGCTGGAAAGGGTTATAAAAGTATCTCCAAAAGCCTTGCTGTTCATCAGTCCACGGTAAGACAAATTGTCTATAAATGGAGAAAGTTCAGCACTGCTGCTACTCTCCCTAGGAGTGGTCGTCCTGTAAAGATGACTGCAAGAGCACAGCGCAGACTGCTCAATGAGGTGAAGAAGAATCCTAGAGTGTCAGCTAAAGACTTACAAAAAAGTCTCTAGCATATGCTAACATCCCTGTTAGCGAATCTACGATACGTAAAACACTAAACAAGAATGTATTTCATGGGAGGATACCACAGAGGAAGCCACTGCTGTCCAAAAAAAACTATGCTACACGTTTACAGTTTGCACAAGATGTTCCACAGCAGTACTGGCAAAATATTCTGTGGACAGATGAAACCAAAGTTGAGTTGTTTGGAAGAAACACACAACACTATGTGTGGAGAAAAAGAGGCACAGCATACCAACATCAAAACCTCATCCCAACTGTGAAGTATGGTGGTGGGGGCATCAATGTTTAGGGCTGCTTTGCTGCGTCAGGGCTTGGACGGATTGCTGTCATCGAAGGAAAAATGAATTCCCAAGTTTATCAAGACATTTTGCAGGAGAACTTAAGGCCATCTGTCCACCAGCTGAAGCTCAAGAGAAGATGGGTGTTGCAACAGGACAACGACCCAAAGCATAGAAGTAAATCAACAACAGAATGGCTTAAACAGAAGAAAATACACCTTCTGGAGTGGCCAAGTCAGAGTCCTGACCTCAACCCGATTGAGATGCTGTGGCATGACCTCAAGAAAGTGATTCACACCAGACATCTGTAAAGATGAATGGTCAAGAATTACTCCTGACCGTTGTGAACATCTAATCTGTAACTACAGGAAACGTTTGGTTGAAGTTATTGCTGCCAAAGGAGGTTTAACCAGTTATTAAATCCAGGGGTTCACATACTTTTTCCACCTGCACTGTAAATGTTTACATAGTGTGTTCAATAAAAACATGGTAACATTTAATTCTTTGTGTTATTTGTTTAAGCAGACTGTGATTGTCTATTGTTGTGACTTAGATGAAGATCAGATCACATTTTATGACCAATTTGTGCAGAAATACATATCATTCCAAAGAGTTCACATACTTTTTCTTGCAACTGTATTTCTCCCAGAAGGGCATCCCAGAGCTATATGGCCACGTTCAGCGCCAATTGAATATATCTCTGGCACACAGTGTCTGTGCCAAGATACATCTGACCACAGACAAGTGGTCTAACAAACACGGGCAGGGAAGGTACATAACTTTTACTGCCAACTGGGTGAACCTTCTGTCGGCTGTCAAGCATGTAACCTGTGGCACCCGTGTGGATTTGGTGTTACCGCCACGGATTGCATGCAGTCCTGCCTCTTCTTCTCCTCCTCCTACTTTATCCTCCGTCTCCTCCTCCTACTTTATCCTCCGTCTCCTCCTTGGCTGACTCCTCCTTTTCCACTGCTACCGCCTCTTCCGCTGCACCCCCAAGCTCCCTAGAACCTATTCGACGTGCCAGGTGAGACGTTGCCATGCTGTGCTGCAGCTGTTGTGCCTGGAAGCCAAGAGCCATACCGGTCCTGCACTGCTTTCAGTTCTGCAGTCACAGGCCGATCAATGGCTAACCCCGCTCAATTTGACAGTTAGTAAAGTGGTGTGCGACAATGGTTTCAATCTGCTGAGCGCGCTGAAACAGGGAAAAATGACACGTCCTGAACTTTGTCGTGCAGCGATTAGTTGCCAAATACCCGGGGGTCCAGGACGTCTTGCGGCAGGCCAGGAAAATCTCTGGCCATTTTAGAAGATCTTACACGGCCATGGCTCGCCTTGCTGACATTCAGCGGCGACACCACCTGCCCGTCAGACATCTGATTTATGACAGCCTGACTCGCTGGAACTCCACCTTGTATATGCTTGATAGGCTGCTCCAGCATCAATGTGCTGTTAACGACTACCTGTACAAACTTTGCAGCAGGACAGGTTCTGGGGAGCTTGGTTTCTTTTCACCGCGCCAGTGGCTGCTCAATCGAGACGCAGGGAGACTTCTGCGGCCATTTGATGAGATCACCAAACTGGTCAGTCGCAGCCAGGGGACCATCAGTGACATCGTACCTTGTGCCTTCTTTCTGGAGTGTGCATTGTGTTGTGTCATTGATCAAGCCGTCGAGGAGCAGGAGCTGGAAGATGAGGAAGTCACAATGCCGCATGAATTCCCAGGGGGGCTACTCCATCTAAGACGAGTCAGGGGAGGATGGTGGCTGGGGGAGGAGGAGGAGCAAGAAGAGCAGGCTTTGAGGGAGACTTTAAACTTTTCAGGGATTCCTGGTGTTGTGCATGTATGGGGGGAGGAGACCGAGGATGACATTCTCCTGGGCGATGAGCAGGAGCCAAGGCGATCCACTGCTTCCAATTTAATGCAAATGGGGGCCCTTATGCTCCAGTGTTTGAAGAGGGACCCCCGTATAAAAAGCATAAAGAACTGGGTGGCAACATACTTAGACCCCCGGTACAAACACAAAATGGCGGACATGTTACCAGCATCACAGAGGGCTGTCAGAATGCAGCATTTCCAGGCCTTGCTGCGAGAGATGCTGCATTCTGGTGTTGTAGGCGCTGGCAGAGGAATTTCCACCCACATCAAAACAGGTGCGTGTACCAATCCTACCGCGCCTGCAAGAAGAGCGCGGTTTGAAGATGTGTTGGTCACTTCGGATATGAGATCATTGTTGCAACCCATCGAGAGCCGCACTCCAGATACAGCCTCAGGGAACGCCTAGACCGACAGGTGTCCGACTACATCGGGTTAACAGCCGATGTGGGCGCTCTGAGAAGTCACATAATCACTTGTTCTTTTCTGTCAGGTGAATGCATAATTTTTGGGGCCTGTACTCCACTGGCCTACAGTAAAATTGTTATTCAGTGACCGCCTAATGTACCTCCAGCTACATAATCACTTGTTCTTTTCTGTCCGGTGAATGCCTAATGTTTGGGGCCTGTACTCCACTGGCCTGCAGTAAAATTGTTATCCACTGACCACCTAATATACTTCCAGCCACATAATCACTTGTTCTTTTCTGTCAGGTGATTGCCTAATTTTTGGGGCCTGTAATTCCGTGGCCTAAAATAAAATCTTTCTAGGCTCCAGCAGGGCACATTTTTGAGAGTTTCCCTTTAAGACGCATAAAATTGGCCCCTGATTAAAAAACATTTTTTTATGGGAATTTTTGCCATTGATCCCCCTCTGGTATGTCACTGTCCATGTTGTGTGACTATTATTGCACTTCTAGTAAGTATTTGATGGCTGGAAATATGACCTGAAGGTTTTTCTGGTTCGCCTGCCATTAAAGTGAATTGGGCCCGCCGCGAACGCACGGTTCGCGAACATTTGATCGCGAACTCGTGTTCGCTTTCACAAAATGTCCCGGCCGATGTTTGTCCATCACTACTGATGATCATTAAAAATCACCTAATTTGTGCTCTTAAAAAGCAATTAGCAATGCGGCTGGGCAGGACAAGGAATTGGATTTTTCATTTAGCCTCCACAACGGCACTAAAAAGGAAGGTACCACGCCCCCCCCAGGGACAGGAAACAACATGGAGAGTAAAAGTTTAAAAGCCTCCTCCACTTTATCTTGTCCAGTAAATATCCAAGAACACAAGAGGATGCTGAATAAGATTTTTATCTGGGAGAAAGAAAGAGCCACAACAAAGCTTTCTCATAATATTAACAAAAAAAGCTAAATTATGGTGGTAATCTCCAGTGTGGTTGTGGAGGCTAAATGGAAAATCCAATTACCGGTAAGTGTAATTATCATCTTTTCCATATGCCTCCCCAACAGCACTAAACAGGAGGATTAACAAAGGAATCAACAATTAGGGGGGGACCACTGCAGACAAAACCTTACGACTGAAGGACAGATCCCTATTATCAACTACATCTAGTCTGTAATGTCTAAAGAAGGTAGACGGACTGGACCAGGTGGCAGGCTGACATATCTGGGCCAATGAAGCAGAGGCCCCTTCTGCCCAGGAGGTTGATACCGTCCTAGTTGAATCATCTTTCAGATCCACAGGGGGAAGGGGGGCACCTTTTTCCTTGTAAGCCATAGAGATAGTAATTTTTTTCCAGCGTGAGATAGTCATTTTTTTTTTTTTTTTTTAACAGATATATATTATTGCTTTAGTGTTGAAACAAAATATTCTTGTAGAAAAAAAAATCTACAAAGAGTGAGTTTAGCAATAGGCAAATGCAAGCATTTGTCCTAGTACAGAAACTTAAGCACAACTTCACACTGATTAGTGAAATATGGGAATAGCAAACTCGCTTAGTAACAAAGCATTAAGACGTGGTCAATAAATCTTCTCTCATCAGCCTTTCACATGATCTTCACTCTGAATGCACAAGTGCTCCAGCTCCTTGGCCAAATCCAAATCCTTTTGGTCCAAAGTTTTTGGCATAACAACCTTTGCAATAGATTTCCCCATCTTTTTCAGTCAAAGTCGTAGATTCTAGACTCTTGCCACATTTTGCACACCGGAAACAATTCTTGTGCCATGCCTTCCCAGCTCCTATTACTTTCTCCGCAGCATATACAGATTCACCACATCTGGGACATTTATCAGTTCCTCCAAACTTCTGGGCAAACTTTGAAGAATTAGCAGAGGCACTGGTACGGGACTGTTGTGATTCTTCAGCTTTAATACCCAGCCTTTCTCCTTTATCCATATTCAATGTGCCCGCTCCTTGCCCATAGCCATAGCCCTTGGGTCCATACTTTTTCCCATAACAGGATCGGCAGTAAATCTCATCCTCGTGAATAGCCACTGTTGTGCTGTCCAGGTTTTTTTTACAAACCATGCAAAGGAAGCAGCACTTATGGAAGCTCTTGCCATCGCACTGCACCTCTTCTGCATGGTACACAGTTTTGCCACAGGCCCCACACTTGTTTCCGCCTCCCCAGTTTGGCATCTTGTAACAGTCTGCAGGCACCGGCTCACTTCTCCTGAGTACGAGGCTGGAATGAGGCGCTAGGTGGCTGCGCTGGGTAGTTACTTCAGTGCAAAGGATGGGCGGGGTCGGGAAGAACTATGTGAAGTAGAAGGGGGGGGGGGAAGGAGAGCTGCGGCTGGCTGCCTAGTCGTCGGCGCTTTCAGTCCCATGACATCACCCGTCCTCCCACACAACGCAGTAGTCAGCGTCCTCAGCCAAGTCATTTTTGAAGCCCCCTGGCCTCTGTTCTGTCCTGCATACTGGATTAAAAGGCAATCTAACTTTCTCATCTGATTAGAAGCTTCGAAATAGGCGAAGACACATCTACGGACATCAAGGTTGTGAAATTGTCTCTCCCTCGCGGATCTAGTCTGTGGACAAAAGGTAGGCAATGAAATTTCTTGCTGACAGTGAAACCTGGAAACCACCTTAGGCAAAATGGAAGGTTTATGTCTCAGTACAATTCTGTCATCCAGAACGTTTAAATATGGAGACCTACAAGATAGGGCCTGGATTTCTCCTACCCTTCTAGCTGAGGTTATGGCTATTAAAAAGGCTGTTTTTAAAGTCAGTAATTTCAAAGAGATTTTGTTAAGCGGCTCAAAGGGCGGGTCCATGAGGACATAAAGCACTAAGTTAAGGTCCCAAGGAGGTACAGAGGATCTAATTGCTGGATGAATTCTTCATGCCCCTTTCAAATAAACGCCTGATTAAACTTACCTCCGCAAGTTTTACATCCAAGAAGGCACTAAGGGCTGCCACCTGGACCTTCAGGGTACTAACCCTTAACCCTTTGTTAAGGCCACCTTGCAGGAAATCTAGAATTACCTTAATGTCAGGAGAGGCCAAGGGATCCCAAGAGGCCCCAACAAAACGGAGAAACGAATTCCATGCTCTAAGATAAATCTTTGATGTAACCTGTTTCCTACTGCTCAGCAGACTGCCTCAGATAGCCCCTTGGATTTCAGAATTGACCGTTCAACTTCCAGGCTGTCAGCTTTAACTGGTGGACCTCTGGGTGTTGGGCAGGACCCTAAAGAAGAAGATCTGGGATCAGTGGCAGTATCCAAAATCTTCCTTTTGAGAGGCTCAGCAGTAGAGGAAACCATGTTCTTTTTGGCCAGTATGGAGCTATTAGGATTAACTGGCATCTTTCTTCCACTACCTTTGTGAGAACTCTTGGTATCAGAGAGATTGGGGGGAAGGCATACAGCATCCCTGCAGGCCAGGGACCCGAAAAGGCATCCACTCTCACCGGATCGTCCTTGTATGAGAGGGAATAAAATTGATCCACTAGTTTGTTTACTCTGGAGGCAAAGAGATCGAGGATTGGAGATTCCCATTTTTTGCAGATCTGAATATAGATTTGTTCAGGCTCTATTCTCCTGATTTAAACTTTTATTTTGCTCAAGAAATTAGCCTGACAATTCTCTTCCCCTTTTAAATGGACTGCTCAAATTGAATTTATATGAACTTGAGCCCAAGGTCAGGAGAATATTCGGGATGGTGTCTGACTTAGATTCCGGCTCCTTGTTACGCCTTGTTTGTTTATATATGCCACCGTGGCTCTGTTGTCTGACAAGATTTTGAAATCCAGTAGATATATGGTCAGAAGGAAGCTTTTTAGGGCCAGATAGAAGAGTTCTTTTGAGTTTGAAGATAGAGGAAGAAGTTCCGGACTCCAGACCGCCTGTACTAGTTTATTTACACAATGGGCACCCCAGCCTGATCCGCTTGCGTCTGTTGTTATATATCTGATGATTGACAGATCGCCATTGTACCCCCTTGTTCAGATTCTTTGGATTCAGCCACCACCACAGGAAATTCATTACCCGAGTAGGCAGGGATACTTTCTTGTTCAGGGAAAGTTGGCTCCGGTCCCAGGAATTTCTCTAAAGGACACCCTGTGGAGTAACTTGAATGAAGAGATCCTTGAGATAATGTCCTGTTTCTTTTGCTGCGGGAGAAAAGATGTTATAAGATGGGAGTCTAGAAGAATTCCTAGAAAGACTTTCTTTCTGTAGGGAACTAAGTCTGATTTCTCCAGATTCAGCTTCCAGCCCAGAGATTGAAGAGTGGATTTTACTACTTGACTTGCAGATTTGCTTGAAGAAGATGTAACGAACTGGCTGCAATAAGAAAGTCGTCCAAATAAGGAATGAACAGAATTTCCCTATGATGGAAAAAGATTTCTGCCACAAGCTTTGTAAAAATCCTGGGGGCAGATGAGAGACCGAACAGGAGAACTTGGAACACAGATGAACCAGGTGATTCTTCAGGAAGACAGCAAATCTCAGATATTTCTGATGACTGACTTGTATGGGGACCTGGTAATAGGCATCCGCTAAGTCGAGTGTTATCATGCAATAATCCTGTGATAACAGATTGATAGTTGATTTGACCGTCAACATCTTGAACTTCTTGTATGTGATGTGCTTGTTGAGGTACTTTAGATTGATAATAGCCCTGAAAGAGCCGTTTGGCTTCTTCACCAGGAAGACTGGGGAGTAAAACCCCTTCCACTTTTGATCCTCCGGGACCGGGATAACTAACTAACTTTTTCCAGCAATAAGAAAATCTGAGACTCCAGGAGCAGATGATCTTCCTCTTTCAGTTTTTTGTTTATCAGGAACCTTTCTGGAGGGGGAGAAGCGAACTCCAGTTTGTAGCCTAGACGAATTATCATTAGAATCCAGGGGATGTTGAAATATCTTCCCAAGCAGAGATGAACCTTTTTAATCTTCCCCCCACTGGGTCTCTGGCATCATAGTCCAGATTGTTTAGCAGATTTATCCGGGTTGAACAGAAAATCCCTAACTCTGCCTCTCGTGGGCTGCCAGGAACCTGATCTATCATTCTTCTTTTGAACAGGTTTACTCCCTTTTTTTATTATGAAAGGAGCGGCGTTGATGGAAAAATTTGGACTCTGTCGGGAACCCCTTTTTTCTATCGGATGCTTTATCCAGTATATCATCCAGTGCCGATCCGAAGAGTCTGTCCCCTTCACAGGGGATACCACATAACCTACTTTTAGAGGTAGTATCTACTGACCAAGATGCCACTCTAGCAGAGAGTTTTACCAGATCCACTGATGCGTCCTCCAAGAAATTGGAGGCCTGTTTCAAAACTGGCATGGAGGACACTTGCAGTACCGGAGATTAAGTGTTCCTGAAGCTGGGATAACCACAATGAATGGGTCCTAGCAGTAAAAGTGTCCGCAATACTGGGTCTTAGCATGGATGTACAGGCTTCCCAGGATCTTTTAAGAACTGATTCACATTTTTTATCCATGGCGTCTCAAAGGAACCCAACATCCTCAAAGGGTAAGGATGATTTCTTAGAGATCCTGGCTATAAGGGCGACCACTCTGGGAGTTTTATCCCATTGAACCGAATCGGATTCATTAAACGGATACTTTCTTTAAAGAATATGAAATGCCCGATCTCTTTCCTGGATCCTTAGATTCCTCCGAAGTGAGCTTTTTTATGTTTTCATGGACAGAAAAAACTTGCCTCTTTTTTCCCCACAGACCTTTAAACATTTGGTCTTGTATAGAGTGTGGCTCTTTAGACTCCTCTATATTTATAGTAGCTCTGATTGTTTTGAGCAATGAATTGGTCTCTTCTATAGAACATAAAGGCCTTCCAGATTTATTGTCAGATGAGGCAGAGTCAGAATTAGATTAAACTTCACCCTTATCTAAATCAAAATCCATATCAACCTGAGTTTCGGGATTAGATCTAGATGTAGAAAGTTTTTGCGGAATTAAAGCCATCTTTGCGTCAATAGCAGAGCTTACTTCCTCTTTTATGATGGATTTAAGACTCTCAACTAAAGATGGAGCTTCATCTGACATGACTTTGTCTGTACATTTTTGACAAAGAGGTTTTTTAATATGGGAGGCTAACTGCTTCTTGCAAATAGCACATTTCTTCTTTAGTGAAGGTTCCCCACTTTTACTAGCATCTCTGTTCTAAATTAAAAAACAATCCCTTAGAAGGGAGCTTTTGTTTAAACGTGGGAACCTCCACCATGAACAAAGGTGAATGTAACGGTCACGTCCACACACACACAGGGGGAAGGGTAGTGACCACTGCGCTCCACCCTCACCCCTGGCCCTGCCTACTTGCCTCACGAGTCCTGATGACAGGGGACAACTGGACGGCAGTCCCTAAATTAGGATATGTGCAGGGAAGACAGGCAAGACAAAATACGGAACATGAACGGACCGGGTCAGAGCCAAGAGAGCTACGCAGTACAACGGATTAAGCAAAGAATGGTCAGGAGAAGCCGGGGTCAAATACCAGGAGAGTAGCGAAGTACAAGAGGAGTCCTAAGAGAGTAGTCAGGTGGGAGCCGAGGTCACAATACCAGGATGTATGCGCAGTACAGGAGGAGCAGGCAGAGGATCGTCAGGGAACAGGATCAGGTAAATATTCAGTAGTCCAACAAATAGCCAGGAACCTAGAAATTAACAGGCAACCTGTAGCCAGCAGGCTGCCTGTATTTATAGTGGGGAGTGAGGGTCATGTGACGTGGCCAGCGTCACATGACCGACAGACCAACCAGTCGAGCACCGAGGGATCAGCTCGGCGCTCAAGGCAGACTAGGAGCAGGGAGCCACCCAGCTAGTAAAGCCGCCCTGGGAATGAGGTCAAACACAGAACCTCATTCCAAAAGCTAAGCAACAGTTCTGCGGGCAATGGGGGACCGAGTGCACCTTCGGAACCCCGTGACAGTACCCCCCCTTTTACGAGGGGCCACCGGACCCAAGACTTCAGGTGATGGCTTTTCAGGGTGTTCTAAATGAAATTTACGAACCAGTCTAGGAGCATGAACCTCCCTGGCAGGTACCCAAGATCTCTCTTCAGGTCCATACCCCTTCCAGTGAATCAGATACTGCAAGGAGTTACGCACCTTCCTGACATCCACTATTTTAGACACGACATACTCGACAGCATCATTAACAAGAACCGGCGGAGGCGAGGCTTTCGATGGTACTACTGGTTCAAAATATTTTTTAAGTAGAGATTTATGGAACACATTATGAATGTGGAATGACTCGGGCAGCTCCAACCTAAATGATACCGGGTTAATCACCTCCGTGATATTATATGGTCCAATAAAACGAGGAGCAAATTTTCTAGAAGCTACCTTGAGAGATAGATTCTTGGAGGACAACCATACTTTATCCCCAACCTGAAAGTTCACCCCCCTTGAACGTCTCCTATCGGCCTTGAGTTTTTGAGAACTTTGAGCCTTTTCTAGGTTCGATTGAACCCGGGCCCAAACTGTGCACAGTTCGGAGGAGAGTTTATCAGCTTCAGGGTTAGAGGAGGAGACGGACGACCCAGAATGAAAACGGGGATGAAAACCATGGTTACAAAAGAAAGGGGAGACCCCAGCAGAAGAATTGACACGGTTATTCAGAGCAAATTCAGCCAACGGAAGGAATTTGACCCATAATTGCTGGTCATCAGCAACATACAACCTCAGGAATTGTTCCACAGACTGATTAAGGCGTTCAGTCTGCCCATTACTCTCAGGATGGTAGGCGGAAGAAAAAGACAACGAAATTTTACATCTTTGACAGAAGGCCCTCCAGAATTTGGACACAAACTGCACACCCCTGTCCGAAACAATATTTTCCGGGATGCCATGTAAACGAACAATCTCTCTCACAAAAATAGACGCCAGGGTTTTAGCATTCGGAAGTTTAGACAGGGGAATGAAATGAACCATCTTGCTAAACCTATCGACCACTACCCAAACCACAGTCTTACCCTCCGCCAGCGGTAGGTCAGTTATAAAGTCCATCGAGATATGGGACCAGGGTCTACTGGGAATGGGTAGGGGTCGTAGGTTACCAGCAGGGCGAGTCCTAGGTGTCTTAGACCTGGCACAAACCTCACAGGCTGACACGTAGGACTTGACATCCCTGGTCAGAGTGGGCCACCAATAAGATCTAGAAACCAGATCCTTAGTGCCCTCAATACCCGGATGTCCACAAAAAGGCAGAATCGTGACACTCACCCAACAGCTGGAGACGAAATTGTACGGGAACAAACAACTTATCTGTTGGGGTGGATGCCGGTGCCAGATGTTGTTCAGCCTTAATGCGAGCCGAGATATCCTGGGTTAGAGCCGCTAAGAAGATGTTTGCTGGTAGGATGGATTCAGGCGGCGTCTCAGTGGGTTGAAAAACATGGAAGCTCCGAGATAATGCGTCTGCCTTCACATTTTTACTTCCCGGCCTGAACGTAATGGAGAAATCAAAACGGGTAAAAAACAGAGCCCATCGACTTGTCGGGGATTCAACCTCTTAGCGGACTCGAGAAACATTAGGTTTTTATGGTCAGTGACAACAGTTACTCGATGCCTTGCCCCCTCCAAAAAATGTCTCCACTCCTCAAATGCCCATTTAATGGCCAACAGCTCCCTATTCCCTATGTCGTAGTTTCTCTCCGTGGGAGAGAATTTCCTAGAGAAGAAGGCACACGGTCTCAGGTTAGTGAGGCTAGCAGGACCTTGTGAAAGGACTGCTCCTGCGCCGTCCTCGGACGCATCCACCTCCACAATAAAGGGTCTCTCCTGATCAGGCTGGATCAGAATGGGAGCGCTACTAAATGCCTTTTTTAATGTTTCAAATGAAGAAATGGCCTTGGTAGACCAATTCTCCAAATCCGCCCCTTTCTTAGTAAGGTCGGTCAATGGCTTAGCAATTACAGAAAAATTCATGATAAATTTACGGTAGTAATTTGCGAAACCCAAAAACCATTGTAAAGCCTTTAAGGATGAAGGCCTTACCCATTCCTTAATTGCTAAAACCTTACCAGGATCCATCTTAAAGGCGTGAGGAGTCAAAACATGCCCTAGAAACAGTATCTCCTGTACACCAAAGACACATTTCTCTTGCTTAGCGGATAGCTGGTTCTCCCTCAACACCTCTAATACTTGTTTGACATGGGACACATGAGATTCGAAATCAGGAGAGAATATCAAAATGTCATCAAGATAGACAATAATAAATTTACCTAAGAACTCCCTAAGAATATCGTTCATTAAGTTTTGGAACACAGCTGTGGCATTGCTGAGTCCAAAAGGCATCACCTGATATTCAAAGTGTCCTATCGGAGTATTGAACGCTGTCTTCCATTCGTCTCCCTCCTTGATTCGGATTAGATTGTATGCTCCTTTCAGGTCAATCTTGGAAAACCAGGTTGCCCCCAAAACCTGGTTAAATAAATCCGGAATCAATGGGAGAGAGTATCTATTTTGGACAGTGATTTTATTTAATCTCCGGTAATCAATACAAGGCCTAAGACCACCATCCTTCTTTTTAACAAAGAAAAACCCTGCTCCCATAGGAGAGACTGAAGGTCTAATATGCCCTTTAGCAAGGCTCTCCTTAATATAATCTTCCATAGCCTTGCGTTCGGGCCCTGAAAGATTATAAATTCGACCTTTAGGAAATTCGGCACCCTCAATTAGCTCTATGGCGCAATCATAAGGTCTATGGGGGGGTAGAACCTCTGGAGTAAGGGACGAGAACACATCAGAATATTCCTTAATAACAGAGGGTAATGTATTAGACCTTACTGAAACCCCAGCCTGGACCACGGACAAGCATGAGTCACACTTAGGTCCCCATTTCACCAACTCTCCTTTGGACCAATCAATGGTGGGGTTATGTAAACGGAGCCAAGGCAACCCTAGTACCACCTCAACCGGTAGGTTCTCCAGGACTAGAAGAGAACATCTCTCAGAGTGGCACACACCCACGGACAGAGAAATTTCAGAGGTACATGACCTCACCGTACCACCAATCAGGGGAGTAGCATCAATAGCCATGACATGGATAGGTGTAGGTAAAGCAAACATTGGAATACCCAATTTACAAGCAAACTCAAAGTCAATAAAGCTGGCCGCTGAACCGGAGTCAATAAAGGCCTTACCCGGCCACTTATTAACCCCCAGAGAAATTGTTATGGGTACCAAAAGCTTACCTTTAGAAAAATCAGGGTGTACCTGGTCTTTAGGTTGTCTTGCCTTAGAAGACTTGTCAGAGAGGTCCCTCTTAGGACACTTGTTGATCCAATGGCCAGGATCTCCACAGTAGAAGCACTCTCCGCATCTGCGACGAAGATTACCCTGGGTCATGCCAACCTGCATGGGTTCCTCGGTGGAGACCTCAGTGTTGTCCCTGGAAAAGGTCTCTGGCTGGACCACCATCTGAGAACAGAACTGTCGTTCTTGTCGTCTCTCTCTAACTCGTCTGTCAAGTCGGACAACTAGGGTCATCATCTCGTCTAAGGTCTCAGGAATTTGGTAATTGACCAATAGATCTTTTAAATTATCAGATAGACCAGACCTAAACTGACTCTTCAGGGCTGGTTCATTCCATCCTGAGGGGACACACCACCGTCTGAATTGGGTGCAATACTCCTCCGCAGGGAGATGGCCCTGAACCAGTGCCCTAAGAGCTGTCTCGGCTACCAGGACCCTGTCTGGTTCGTCATAGAGGGTACCCAGGGCCTGAAAAAACCCCTCCACAGAAGTTAGACAACTGGCCCCAGGAGGTAACGAAAATGCCCAGTCCTGGGGATCACCCTGTAGTAGAGAAATGATAATCCCCACGCGTTGGCTCTCGGGACCGGAGGACACGGGGCGCAAACGGAAGTAGAGTTTGCAATTCTCCTTAAAGGAGAGAAACCTCTTCCGATCTCCAGAAAAGGGTTCTGGGAGCTTGATCTGGGGTTCAAAATATGGACTGGAGGACAGAGGAGTGGAAGAACCTTGCCCTAACTCACAAGAATGGAGTTTCTCTCCTAGCTCCTGCACCCTCTGTGTCAAGTTAGAGACATGGTCAGTCAGGGTAGTAAGAGGATTCATGATACAGTGGTTATCGGGCCTGTTAATCTGTAACGGTCACGTCCACACACACACAGGGGGAAGGGTAGTGACCACTGCGCTCCACCCTCACCCCTGGCCCTGCCTACTTGCCTCACGAGTCCTGATGACAGGGGACAACTGGACGGCAGTCCCTAACTTAGGATATGTGCAGGGAAGACAGGCAAGATAAAATACGGAACATGAACGGACCGGGTCAGAGCCAAGAGAGCTACGCAGTACAATGGATTAAGCAAAGAATGGTCAGGAGAAGCCGGGGTCAAATACCAGGAGAGTAGCGAAGTACAAGAGGAGTCCTAAGAGAGTAGTCAGGTGGGAGCCGAGGTCACAATACCAGGATGTATGCGCAGTACAGGAGGAGCAGGCAGAGGATCGTCAGGGAACAGGATCAGGTAAATATTCAGTAGTCCAACAAATAGCCAGGAACCTAGAAATTAACAGGCAACCTGTAGCCAGCAGGCTGCCTGTATTTATAGTGGGGAGTGAGGGTCATGTGACGTGGCCAGCGTCACATGACCGACAGACCAACCAGTCGAGCACCGAGTGATCAGCTCGGCGCTCAAGGCAGACTAGGAGCAGGGAGCCACCCAGCTAGTAAAGCCGCCCTGGGAATGAGGTCAAACACAGAACCTCATTCCAAAAGCTAAGCAACAGTTCTGCGGACAATGGGGGACCGAGTGCACCTTCGGAACCCTGTGACAGTGAAAATACACTCAACACCCCCACACAAAAAAAAAAGTGCTACATAAGGAATTTCACCCAGGAGGAGGATTACCGGGCTGAGGGCTTTCGGAGGATCGGCAGACTTCTCTGCTGGAAAGGACATGTCACCTTTCCTGGACAGGCTGGGCTTCGACTGAGGAAATCCATACCGCCGCACATGCCGGTCTTTTACAACCTGAACTGGGTCACGTGGTATGCAGCTGCACGCCGACGCGCGTCATCCAGTTCCCCAGCCGCGCCCATGTGACCCGATCTCGTGAGACTTCGGCCCTCCTGGAGAATCGCAACTGCCGACCGCCATTCTTGCACCGCTGCCTACTAAGAGAAGCTGAAATTCCGGGAGTTGCCTACCGCCGCGGGGCTTACAGCAAAGCTGACAGAGGGACCAGTATCCCGCCCCGGAATTTGCCGCTCTGCATCAGCTCTCCCGACACAGGTCAGGATTAACTTACCATAAGGCAGGAGGGAACCTTGCCACTTCACTTCATCCCCAAGGAACAGGAAACAACTGGACAAGGTAAAAGGAAGGAGGCTTTTAAACTTTTACTCTCCACGTTGTTCCCTGTCATCAGGGGACCTCATACAGGCACGGAACAAGGTGCCTGCTCAAATCATTGAGCAGGCACCTCGGCTAAATGCGCGGGGGGGTTCCGTGACCCCCCGTGTCGGCGATCGCCACAAACCGCAGGTCAATTGAGACCTGCGGTTTGCGGCTTTTACCTGGTGCGGCGGCGGTGCCATCGGGTCCCCATGGGGCTGTGGGGGGGGGGGGGGGCCCAATGGCATGGAAGGCAGCGCAATGCCTTCCTGAGGCATCTGTGCTGCCTTCCGATGAAGAGCCTGTGAGATCCAGCCCCCTGGATCTCACAGGCCCCGGAAGCTGTATGAGTAATACACACAGTATAACTCATACAGCCAGTGCATTCCAATACAGAAGTATTGGAATGCATTGTAAAGGAATATACCCCCAAAAGTTCAATTCCCAAAGTGGGACAAAAAATTAAGTGAAAAAAAAAGCTGAAAAAATTAAGTTTTCCCCCCAAAAAATTGTAAGTTTCAAGTAAAAATAAACAAAAACGTCATTTTCCCCAAATAAAGTAAAAAAAATTGGTAAAAAATAGGGAAAAAAAAAAATATACATATTATTAGGTATCGCCGCGTCCATATCGACCGGCTCTATAAACATATCACATGACCTAACCCCTCAGATGAACACCGTAAAAAATAAAAGATAAAAACTGTGCTAAATAAACAATTTTTTTGTCACCTTACATCACAAAAAGTACAACAGCAAGCGATAAAAAAGGCGTTTTCCCACCAAAATAGTACCAATCTAACCGTCACCTCATCCCACAAAAAATGAGCCCCTACTTGAGACAATCGCCCAAAAAATAAAAAAAACTATGGCTCAGAATATGGAGACACTAAAACATCATATTTTTTGTTTGAAAAAAGCTGTTATTGTGTAAAACTTACATAAATAAAAAAAAAGTATACATATTTGGTATCGCCGCGTTCGTATCGACCGGCTCTATAAAAATATCACATGACCTAACCTCTCAGATGATCACCGTAAAAAACAAAAAATAAAAACTTTGCTAAATAAACCATTTTTTGTCACCTTACATCACAAAAAGTGTAATAGCAAACGATCAAAAAGTCACACGCACCCCAAAATAGTGCCAATCAAACCATCATCTCATCCCGCAAAAATCATACCCTACTCAAGGTAATCACCCAAAAACTGAAAAAATGATGGCTCTCAGACTATGGAAACACTAAAACATGATTTTTTTTTGCTTCAAAAATGAAATCATTGTGTAAAAAAAAGTATACATATTAGGTATCGCCGCATCCGTGACAACCTGGTCTATAAAAATATCACATGATCTAACCTGTCAGATGAATGTTGTAAATAACAAAAGATAAAAACGGTGCCAAAACAGCTATTTCTTGTTATCTTGCCTCACAAAAAGTGTAATATAGAGCAACCAAAAATCATATGTACCCTGAACTAGTACCAACAATACTGCCACCCTATCCTGTAGTTTCTAAAATGGGGCCACTTTTTTGGAGATTCTACTCTAGGGGTGCATCAGGGGGGCTTCAAATGGGATATGGTATCAAAAAAACCAGTCCAGCAAAATCTGCCTTCCAAAAACCGTATGGCATTCCTTTCCTTCTGCCCCCTGCCGTGTGCCCGTACAGCTGTTTACGACCACATATGGGGTGTTTCTGTAAACTAAAGAATCAGGGCCATAAATATTGAGTTTTGTTTTGCTGTTAACCCTTGCTTTGTTACTGGGAAAAATGGATTAAAATGGAAAATTTGCCCAAAAATTTAAATTCTGAAATTTCATCTCCATTTGCCAATAACTCTTGTGGAACACCTAAAGGGTTAACGACGTTTGTAAAATCTCTTTTGAATACCTTGAGGGGTGTAGTTTCTTAGATGGGGTCACTTTTATGGAGTTTCTACTCTAGGGTTGCATCAGGGGGGCTTCAAATGGGACATGGTGTCAAAAAAAACAGTCCAGCAAAATCTGCCTTCCAAAAACAGTATGGCATTCTTTTCCTTCTGCGCCCTGCCGTGTGCACGTACAGCGGTTTACGACCACATATGGGGTGTTTCTGTAAACTACAGAATCAGGGCCATAAATATTGAGTTTTGTTTGGCTGTTAACCCTTGCTTTGTTACTGGGAAAAATGGATTAAAATGGAAAATTTGCCAAAAAATTTAAATTCTGAAATTTCATACCCATTTGCCAATAACTCTTGTGAAACACCTAAAGGGTTAACGACGTTTGTAAAAATCAGTTTTGAATACCTTGAGGGGTGTAGTTTCTTAGATAGGGTCACTTTTATGGAGTTTCTACTCTAGGGGTGCATTAGGGGGGCTTCAAATGGGACATGGTGTCAAAAAAACCAGTCCAGCAAAACCTGCCTTCCAAAAACCGTATGGCATTCCTTTCCTTCTGCGCCCTGCCGTGTGCCCGTACAGCGGTTTACGACCACATATGGGGTGTTTCTGTAAACTACAGAATCAGGGCCATAAATATTGAGTTTGGTTTGGCTGTTAACCCTTGCTTTGTAACTGGAAAACAATTATTAAAATGGAAAATCTGCCAAAAAAGTGAAATTTTGAAATTGTATCTCTATTTTCCATTAATTCTTGTGGAACACCTAAAGGGTTTCTATTATGTAAGCCTCACAAAGTGACTTCAGACCTGAACTGGTCCCTAAAAATTGGGTTTTTGAAAATTTCTGAAAAATTTCAAGATTTGCTTCTAAACTTCTAAGCCTTGTAACAGCCCCAAAAAATAAAATATCATTCCCAAAATGATCCAAACATGAAGTAGACATATGGGGAATGTAAAGTAATAACTATTTTTGGAGGTATTACTATGTATTATAAAAGTAGAGAAATTGAAACTTGGAAATTTGCCAATTTTTTTAAAATTTATGGTAAATTTAGTATTTTTTTTATAAATAAAAATGATTTTTTTTTTACTTCATTTTACCAGTGTCATGAAGTACAATATGTGACGAAAAAACTATCTCAGAATGGCCTGGATAAGTCAAAGCGTTTTAAAGTTATCAGCACTTAAAGTGACACTGGTCAGATTTGCAAAAAATGGCCAAGTCCTTAAGGGGTTAAGGACTATTATTGTGTCTGGCAGCAATATATATTTTTAGCGCAACCTGCGCTAAATTGCGTGCAATTGCTAGAGACCCAAAAGTCTTTTTAAGGACTATTGTTGTATCTGGCAGCAATATATATTTTTAGCGCAACCTGCAGACAGCGACATTATCTGCGATACATCTCCTGTGTAACGTGTGCGCAGCCTAAAAATATCTGTGACATCCAGTGTACTTTTTCTGTAGATGCTGCGGACATTGACATTACCTGCGCTACATCTCCTGTATAACGTTTGCGCATCCTAAAAATATCTATGACATCCAGTGTACTTTTTACGTAGACGCTGCAGACAGCGACATCATCTGAGCTACATCTCCTGTTTAACGTGTGCACATACTAAAAATATCTGTGACATTCAGTGTACTTTTTCCGTAGACGGTATCCGCTGCGGACAGTTACATTACCTGCGCTACATCTCCTGTATAACGTGTGCGCATCCCAAATATCTGTGACATTCCCTGTAATTTGTTATCAGCTGCTGGTGACAGCAGCGACATTACCTGTGCTACATCTCCTGTATAATGTTTGCGCATCATAAATATCAGTGACATTCAGTTTAATTTTTTCGCCGCTGGTGGCAGCGACATCACCTGCGCTACATCTCCTGTATAACGTTTGCGCATCCCAAATAGCTGTGACGTTCTGTCACGGAACCATGAACCAGACGTACAACAAGAGATAAGTGAAAATAAGAAGGCTTTATTGAAAATAAAGCTGTAAAGCAAAAGTCCAAACGGATGGTGAAACCGAGCAGAGTCTTTGCGAAGCCAGAGGTCAGGAACCAGAAGGGTAGTCAGACGAAGCCAGGATCAGGAACCAGCAGGGTAGTCAGACGAAGCCAGGATCAGGAACCAGCAGGGTAGTCAGACGAAGCCAGGATCAGGAACCAGCAGGGTAGTCAGACGAAGCCAGGATCAGGAACCAGAAGCAGCAGCAGTCTTAGAAGCATGTGAACACAAGAGGACCAAGCAAGGAACTGAAGCCACAGACCTCCTATATATATGAGCTAGGCATCCAGCTCCTCCCAGGGGAAGGAGGAGCCGCAGGGTGGAAGGCTACAAGAAACCCAGAAACCAAGATGGCCGCCAGCACATGTCAAACGAAGGAGAGCAGCAAGCAGGTAAGACCATGACAGTACCTCCCCCTCAAGGGCCCCTCCTCCGCGGAGCACAAAACGGTTTCTGAGGGAAGCGTGCGTGGAAGGCTCGGAGCAAGGCAGGAGCATGGACATCTGCGGAGGGAACCCAGGAACGCTCCTCTGGACCATAACCACGCCAATGGACCAAAAACTGCAACCGACCGCGGACCAGGCGTGAGTCCAGGATATTGCTCACCTCATATTCCTCACGATTGCCCACTTGGACCGGACGAGGCCGAGGAACCGAGGAAGTGAAACGATTACACACCAGTGGCTTCAACAGGGAGACATGAAACACGTTGGAGATCCGCATGCCAGGAGGAAGCGCAAGGGCATAGGCTACCGGGTTTACCCTGCGAAGCACACGGAAGGGACCAACAAAGCGAGGCGCCAGCTTGGGAGTGGGCACTCGAAGGTTGAGGTTGCGGGTGGACAACCATACACGGTCTCCGACCTGGTAGGAAGGAGCAGGCGCTCGTCTGCGATCAGCCTGGAGTCTCTGGCGCTGCGCAGAGACCTCAAGGGACTTCTGGATCTGTACCCAAGAAGCACGTAGGACGGAAAGGTGATCCTCCACAGCCGGAATATCCTGGGGAGAGAATACCTCCGGTAACACGGCAGGTTGGAACCCATAATTGGCCATGAAGGGAGACGTCCCAGAGGAAGAGTTCACCGCCGTGTTCCTGGCAAACTCAGCCCAAGGCAGGAGGTCAACCCAATTGTCTTGGTGATCGGAGACATAGCAACGAAGGAATTGCTCCAAGGCCTGATTGGATCGTTCTGCGGCCCCATTGGACTGAGGGTGGTAGGCCGAGGAGAAGGAGAGATGAATCCCCAACTGGGAGCAAAAGGCGCGCCAGAACCTGGACACAAACTGACTCCCCCGATCCGACACAATCTCCTTAGGCAAACCGTGCAACCGGAAGACCTCCCTGGCAAAAATCGTGGCCAACTCTTGTGCAGAGGGTAACTTCTTGAGAGGAACACAGTGGCACATTTTGGAAAACCGATCCACAATCATGAGAATGACCGTATGGCCTCGGGATGCAGGGAGGTCCACAATGAAATCCATCCCCAGGTGTGACCATGGGCGCTCCCCGGTGGCTATGGGTTGCAGAAGGCCCAACGGAAGGTGCCGAGGGGACTTACTCTGGGCACAAACGGAGCATGCCGCTACATATGCGGCGATGTCGGAACGTAGGGAAGGCCACCAGAACAGACGTGAAACAGCCCAGGACAGCTGATTCTTTCCAGGATGCCCCGCGGTCTTGGAGTTATGGTAGGTTCGCAACAACCGAGTGCGCAACTCCTCAGGCACAAAACATCTGCCGTTGGGTCTCCCAGAGGGAGCACCAGATTGAGCCGCCAAAATCTGCTCACCCAGGGGAGAGGTCAGGCTGGTGCGAATGGCGGCCAGGATCTGATTCGGAGGTATGACCGAAGTCGGAATAGACTCCTCCCTGGACAGCTCGGAGTACTGCCGTGATAAGGCATCCGCCCTGATGTTCTTGGAACCGGGTAGGTAGGAGACCACGTAATTAAAACGTGACAAGAACAGAGCCCATCTGGCCTGACGTGGTGTCAATCTCTTGGCCTCAGAAAGGTAGGTCAGATTCTTGTGGTCCGTCAGGATGAGAACCGGAACCACCGAACCCTCGAGCAAGTGCCTCCATTCTTTAAGGGCCTGCACGATGGCCAATAACTCCCTGTCACCAATCTGATAGTTGCACTCCGCGGAAGACATTTTCCGGGAGTAAAACCCACAAGGAAGCAGAGGACCCTCTGGTGTTCTACGCTGAGACAGAAGGGCGCCTACTCCCGTCTCAGACGCGTCCACCTCGAGGACAAAGGGCAACCCAGGGTTGGGATGCGACAGAATCGGAGCCGACACAAAGGCGGACTTTAGGGCCTCAAAAGCTCGGATGGCCTCGAGCGGCCAGACCTGGGAATTACTGCCCTTCCTGGTCAGATCTGTGAGAGGCTTGGCCAGCATGGAAAAGTCCCTGATGAACTTCCGATAATAATTGGCGAAGCCCAAAAAGCGCTGCAGGGAACGAAGACCACTGGGCTGGGGCCACTGTAAGACAGCCGAAACCTTCTCAGGATCCATGGAGAACCCCTCAGCGGAAATGATGTAACCTAAGAAGGTTACCTGGGATCGGTGAAATTCGCATTTCTCAAGCTTACCGAACAGCTTGTTCTCTCGTAACCGTTGCAACACTCGTCTGACATCCAGAATGTGGGCCTCCATGGATTCAGAATATACCAAGATGTCATCCAAATAGACTACCACACACTGCTGCAACAGGTCACGGAAAACATCGTTGATGAATTCCTGAAAGACTGCGGGCGCATTGCACAACCCAAAGGGCATAACCAAGGATTCGTAATGACCGGTCCTGGTGTTAAACGCGGTCTTCCACTCATCGCCCGCCTTGATCCTTACCAGGTTATATGCCGCCCTCAGGTCGAGTTTGGTAAAGACCGTGGCCCCTTTAAGGCGATCGAACAGCTCGGAAATCAAGGGTATCGGGTAAGCGTTCTTGATCGTGATGCGATTGAGACCCCTGTAATCGATGCAAGGCCTCAACTCACCGCCCTTCTTTTTCACAAAGAAAAATCCAGCCCCTGCCGGGGACGAAGATTTGCGAATGTGTCCGCGTGAAAGCGCCTCCCTCACGTACTCCTCCATGGCCTCATTCTCCGCTACCGACAGTGGATAGACTTTGCCACGAGGAGGAACGGCACCAGATTGTAACTCTATGGCACAATCGTATGGGCGGTGCGGAGGTAGGGCAACCGCGCGCACCTTATCGAATACATCCCGGTACTCCTCGTATTCAGGAGGCAACAGAGAGTCCGAGGAAGTACACAGCAACTTGACAGACCCATGGATGCAACTAGCCCCACACTGCAGTGACCACGAGAGGATCTCGACCGATCTCCAATCGAAAGTCGGATTATGCTTCTGGAGCCAGGGGTACCCCAAGACCACCGAGTAGTGTGGAGACGAAATAACCTGGAGGCAGACCGACTCTCTGTGAACGGCACCAATGGCTATCCCCACTGGAAGGGTCTCATGAGTCACGTGTGGCGGCAGAAGGGGTCTGCCGTCTATCGCCTCAAGAGCCAGTGGGGAACCTCGAGCCTGCAGAGGAATGGAATTGGCGGCAGCGAACACACTATCAATGAACAAACCACCAGCACCAGAGTCCACCAACGCCTGGGTCGTCACCGAGCCCCCGACCCAGGAGAGGACAACAGTGATCAGTGGTTTGTCAACACGGGAAACCGGGGACGAGGAGACTCCACCCAAGATCTGCCCCCGACAGGATCTCAGGGTACGAGCGTTTCCCGGACGGTTCGGACATGCCAACCGAAAATGCCCACCGAGACCACAGTACATGCATCGGCCCTCGCGTCTCCGGAGTGCCCTCTCCCCCTCGGACAGGCGAGCAAACCCCAGCTGCATGGGTTCACCCCCAGACAAGTCATCCCCAGGAGGCGTGGGAGGAGAGGGAGGCACGGGTGGGACAGCAAAAGTAGGCACCAATCTGTTAGAAGACCTCCGCAGGTTCTCCTTAAAGGAAGGTCTCTCCCTGAGTCTGGTGTCAATCAAAATCAGGAAAGAAATAAGAGACTCGAGCTCAACTGGTAGGTCCTTAGCTGCAACCTCATCCTTCAAGGCATCCGAGAGACCATGAGAGAAAGCAGCGACCAGAGCCTCATTATTCCAGCCCACCTCTGCTGCCAGGGTACGAAACTCAATGGCGTATTCAGCTACGGATCGTGAACCCTGTCTGATGGACATAAGGAGCTTCGCAGCAGAGGCGGCACGAGCCGGCACATCGAATACCTTCCGAAGAGAAGCAACAAAACCGGAAAACTCGGCAACCACCGGATTGTTGTTCTCCCATAAAGGGCTGGCCCAGGCCAAGGCCTTGTCCGAGAGCAGCGAGATCAAGAAGCCCACCTTTGATCTCTCAGTAGGAAAGGCATGTGGCAGCAACTCGAAATAAATGCCTACCTGGTTAAGGAAACCTCGGCACTGAGTTGGCTCTCCCCCAAAGCGCTGTGGAAGAGGGGCGGAACCGGTCATACCCCGAAACACCGCAGGCGCAACAACAGGTGTCGGGGTAGACTCTGGCGCAACAACCGGAGCGGCAGTAGGAGCGAGCCCAGGAGCGACAACCGACCCATCGGCAACGGGAGCGAAATGAGCCGTGCGTTCAAGCAGGGTTTGCAACGCCACAGCGAACCGACCCAACAGGTGATCCTGCTGATCAAGTCTGGCAACCAGCGTGGGTAGCGAGGATGGCCCTGTACCGTCAGAATTCATGGCTTGGTCCTAATGTCACGGAACCATGAACCAGACGTACAACAAGAGATAAGTGAAAATAAGAAGGCTTTATTGAAAATAAAGCTGTAAAGCAAAAGTCCAAACGGATGGTGAAACCGAGCAGAGTCTTTGCGAAGCCAGAGGTCAGGAACCAGAAGGGTAGTCAGACGAAGCCAGGATCAGGAACCAGCAGGGTAGTCAGACGAAGCCAGGATCAGGAACCAGCAGGGTAGTCAGACGAAGCCAGGATCAGGAACCAGCAGGGTAGTCAGACGAAGCCAGGATCAGGAACCAGAAGCAGCAGCAGTCTTAGAAGCATGTGAACACAAGAGGACCAAGCAAGGAACTGAAGCCACAGACCTCCTATATATATGAGCTAGGCATCCAGCTCCTCCCAGGGGAAGGAGGAGCCGCAGGGTGGAAGGCTACAAGAAACCCAGAAACCAAGATGGCCGCCAGCACATGTCAAACGAAGGAGAGCAGCAAGCAGGTAAGACCATGACACGTTCCCTGTAATTTTTTTATTAGCCGCTGGTGACAGCAGCGACATCACCTGCACTACATCTCCATAACGTTTGCGCATCCTAAATATCAGTGATATTTCCTCTAAGTTTTTATTAGCCGCTGGTGACAGCATCGACATTACCTGCGATACATCTCCTGTATAACGTTTGCGCATCCCAAATAGCTGTGACATTCCCTGTAATTTTTTTATTAGCCGCTGGTCACAGCATCATTACCTGCGCTACAAGTGGCCGTGCTGCTGATGGTGCACGCAGAGGCCGTGGCCCTGGGCATGGTGAAACTATTCCTGCTGCCAGAGCACAAGAAACACACTAATCCACCATAACTAGCTTCATGTCCCAGTTTGCAGGATGGCGCAGGACACCACTCTCGAAGTCAGACCAGTGCGACCAGGTGGTCAGTTGGATTGCAGCAGATAATGCTTCCAGTTGGTTAAGCACCACCCTGTCTTCCAGAAAGTCCAGTCTCAGTAACCAAGAGTCTGGCCAACAGAATCCTCACACTGATCCTCCTCCCTCCCACCATGGAGAGTCTTGACAAAGAAGTGATCCCACACTTGGATATTCCGAGGAGCTCTTTTCATCGTCATTCCTTGATTTGTGCCTCTCCCCAAGCCCGCTTGAAGAGCGACATGAGGAGATTGTGTGCTCTCTTGAGCATCCACAGTCACAAGAAGCTGACAGTGGGGAACGGCAATTAGTGTCTCAAGAGGTTGATGATGAGGATGAGACACAATTGTCAATAAGTGAGGTTGTTGTTAGGTCAACAAGTCAGGAGGATGACCAGAGTGAGGAAGTGGAAGAGGAGGTGGTGGACGATGAAATCACTGACCCAACCTGGGAAGGTGGCAAGCCGAGCAAGGACAGCAGTACAGAGGGAGAGGGATCCAGAGCACCGCAACAGGCTGGAAGAGGCAGTGGAGTGGCAAAAGGGAGAAGGTGGGCCACACCAAACAGGCCTGCAACTGTTCCCCGGAGCACTCCCTTGTGACAGTCTCCCTTTCCAAGGGGTAGGTGTTCCGCAGTCTGGCGCTTTTTTGAGGAAAGTGCAGATGATAAAAGAATTGTCATTTGCAACCTGTGCTGTACCAAAATGAGCAGGGGCGTGAACACTAGCAACCTCACCACCACCAGCATGTTCCGCCACATGACATCAAAGCACCCTAATACAGTCAGGTCCATAAATATTGGGACATCGACCCAATTCTAACATTTTTGGCTCTATACACCACCATAATGGATTTGAAATGAAACAAACAAGATGTGCTTTAACTGCAGACTGTCAGCTTTAATTTGAGGTTATTTACATCCAAATCAGGTGAAGGGTGTAGGAATTACATCAGTTTGCATATGTGCCTCCCACTTGTTAAGGGACCAAAAGTAATGGGACATAATAATCATAAATCAAACTTTCACCTTTTTAATACTTGGTTTCAAATCCTATGCAGTCAATTACAGCCTGAAGTCTGGAATGCATAGACATCACCAGACGCTGGGTTTCATCCCTGGTGATGCTCTGCCAGGCCTCTACTGCAACTGTCTTCAGTTCCTGCTTGTTCTTGGGTCATTTTCCTTCAGTTTTGTCTTCAGCAAGTGAAAGGCATGCTCAATCGGATTCAGGTCAGGTGATTGACTTGGCCATTGCATAACATTCCACTTCTTTCCCTTAAAAAACTCTTTGGTTGCTTTTGCAGTATGGTTTGAGTCATTGTCCATCTGCACTGTGAAGCGCCGTCCAATGAGTTCTGAAGCATTTGGCTGAATATGGGCAGATAATATTGCCCGAAACACTTCAGAATCCATCCTGCTGCTTTTGTCAGCAGTCACATAATCAATAAATACAAGAGAGTATTCCATTGGAAGCCATACATGCCCACGCCATGACACTACCACCACCATGCTTCACTGATGAGGTGGTATGCTTAGGATCATGAGCAGTTCCTTTCCTTCTCCATACTCTTCTCTTCCCATCACTCTGGTACAAGTTGATCTTGGTCTCATCTGTCCATAGGATGTTGTTCCAGAACTGTGAAGGCTTTTTTAGATGTCGTTTGGCAAACTCTAATCTGGCCTTCCTGTTTTTGAGGCTCACCAATGGTTTACATCTTGTGGTGAACCTTCTGTATTAACTCTGGTGAAGTCTTTTCTTGATTGTTGACTTTGACACACATACCTACCTCCTGGAGAGTGTTCTTGATCTGGCCAACTGTTGTGAAGGGTGTTTTCTTCATCAGGGAAAGAATTCTTCGGTCATCCACCACAGTTGTTTTCCGTGGTCTTCTGGGTATTTTGGTGTTCCTGAGCTCACCAGTGCGTTCCTTCTTTTTAAGAATGTTCCAAATAGTTGTTTTGGCCACGCCTAATGTTTTTGCGATCTCTCTGATGGGTTTGTTTTATTTTTTTCAGCCTAATGATGGCTTGCTTCACTGACAGTGACAGCATTTTGGATCTCATCTTGAGAGTTGACAGCAACAGATTCCAAATGCAAATAGCACACTTGAAAAAAAAACTCTGGACCTTTTATCCGCTCATTGTAATTGGGATAATGAGAGAATAACACACACCTGGCCATGGAACAGCTGGGAAGCCAATTGTCCCATTACTTTTGGCCCCTTAACAAGTGGGAGGCACATATGCAAACTGTTGTAATTCCTACACCGTTCACCTGATTTGGATGTAAATACCTTCAAATTAAAGCTGACAGTCTGCAGTTAAAGCACATCTTGTTCGTTTCATTTCAAATCCATTGTGGTGGTTTATAGAGCCAAAAATGTCAGAATTGTGTCGATGTCCCAATGTTTATGGACCTGACTGTAGGTGGGACAAACGCCTGGGTCCACAATCAGTGTCTGCGGGTCACACCACTGCCTCCTCTTCCCCTGTGTTACATGCTGGCCAATGCCCTGTCCAAGACGCAGGCCCACCCTGCACCTGGACCTTCGCAAGCACCATCAGCTAGCACATCCACTTCTGTGTCTCAGCGCAGCGTACAGATGTCCATACCCCAGGCCTTAGGACAAAAGCGCAAATACCCTGCCACCCACCCACAGGCCATAGCACTAAATGTGCACCTTTCCAAATTGCTGGCCCTGGAAATGTTGCCATTTAGACTTGTGGACACTGAGGTTTTCCACAGCCTGATGGCAGCGGCGGTCCCTCGTTACTCAGTCCCCAGCCGCAACTATTTTTCCCGGTGTGCCGTCCCCGCCTTACACCAGCATGTGTCCCGTAACATCACCTGTGCCCTGACCAACACAGTTATTGGGAAGGATCACTTAACGACTGACACGTGGACAAGTGCTTGTGGCCAAGGACGCTACATTTCCCTGACAGCACACTGGGTGAATGTTGTGGAGGCTGGGAGTGAGTAGTACCCTGGGATGGCACAGGGGCGACAGACACCAAGGATTGTGGGCCCTATTTTCATCATGATTTCCACCACCACCTACATTAGTGGCTGCAACTTCCCCTTCTCCTCCTCCACCTCCTCCTCCACTTCCACCTCTGAATTATCATGTTGCAGCACCAGTCAGGCATCAGTCAGTAGCTGGAAGCAGTGTAGCACTGCAGTAGGGAAGGGGCAACAGGCTGCGCTGAAACTAATATATTTAGGTGACAAACAGCACACTGCCGCAGAGCTGTTTTAGATAGTCAGATCAGTAGCAGGCCCTCGCCCCTAATGTTTTAGAGGGTCACCAGCAGGCCAGCAATCATAATTTTTCAAGGGTGTGTATGATGGGTGTATTGGAGTGCCGATTCCTTGTCATTTTTGGTAGCCCTTTCACTTAGTGCATAGGCTTTATGAGTGTAGGAGTCCCACTTCCTGAACAATTCTACCATAATGTGAATGAGGCCCTCTTTTATGTGCTATATAGGTTGTATCGGAGTGCCTCTTCCTTGTAATTATTGGAGGCACTTGCACTTTATATACAAGTAAATAGAATGTTTCCTAACAATTGTTCCTCTAAAATCGATTTTATCTTCGGTTTTGTGCGTATTATTGTCAGTCTGTAAAATTGGCGTACTACTTGGACAACATCGTTCCCAGCAGCGACCTGGGAGTCCAAGATGCATCCAGACATCCTCCCAATGCTGTTCCCGAACCATTTCAGTGGTGTTTCCATCAATTTCTGACCTTTTCATGTGAACCAGACACCCTCCCCTCTTCAGAGCAGTGGGTGCCTGGTTTAATGCTCGGGTTCTCCAATTGACTTCCATTGTGCTCGGCACCCGAGCATCCCGAGGTGTTTTACTCGAGCACTCGAGCACTTTGGTGCTCGATCAACACTATCTACCGCCTCCTTTAGTAGAATCGACAGTTGCAGTTGATACTGAGTGGTAGGATCCATCTTCACTAGGGGAGTCTACATTGGGAGGCTCCAATTTATCTTTGTGTTCCTCTACCTCCTCTTCTTCGCACAATGCTTCAAACCTGTCATCACCCTCTACTTTTTTTAGGGCAATGTCTACAACCGAACTCTTACACCCTTCGAGAACGGACACAAATCCAATGCAAATAAATAAAAATTTGGGTTATGACCCCTCATTGATCTTGAACCTATCACGTACTACACTAATAAATTCTGAACTAAAAATGATAGCTAAAGGATTATCAGTTCTATCAACTACTAGGTTTAATGTTTTTGACTGGATCAGATTTACATCTATTCATTAGAAAAATCCATTGGCATAAAATGTTCACACAAACAAACCGTAAAAATTTTTAGAATTGGGAATAGAACTTGAGGATCTTCAGGGTGTAGAGGATCTTGCCCAGATGATTGAATAAAATGATAGAGAGAGAGTCAACGGACCATTTACCACTCTGAGGAATAAAAATAGAAAGATGCCACCCAAAGGGTCAGATCATCACATTGATCTATTTCTAAACTCAGAAATTAGATATTTGGAACATATGGATCAATGTGTTGATACCCCCTATCATTCTAAATATTACTCTACCAGTGACATGGCAGTTCTCAGTTAAAAAAAGGATTTAATTATTAAATCATCAGATAAGGGGGAACATTGTGATATTAAACTGTAAACAGTACAAATAGAAGTGCTTATCACTCCTTTTGGATAAAAAAAGTTATGAAATATTGGCACGGGATCCTACCACTTAGTATCAACTGCAACTGTTGATTTTACTAAAGGAGGCAATAGACAATCATTGGATAGATCGGAATCAGTATGAGTTTCTATTCCCCCAACATCCAAAAATTGCTACCTTTTATGGACTTCCTATCTCAGGGGTTGGGAATCTGACTCAAAATGCTGGTATCTAAATTGACAGAATTCTACATCCTTTTGTTCTATCCCTTACTTCATACATACTTGATACGATGGATCTGCTGTCACGGATGGTGTTGCAGAAAACTGGAAGTTATAAATAAACATCCGACTGACTTGATCCCAAACTAAGGAACATATGGGTGAGCCCTATAAAACCCCTAGAGCTCTCCCTAACTGCTATGCCCATGCAAAGATCTTTATGATAGACGATTGCATGCCCTCGTACCTAGACTGTGTGACACCTGAAAACCCTATAATAGTGAGGGGACATGACCACCGGCTCCCTGCACTTAATACGGCGGGAGTCAGGGTCACCTAGAATCAAGCCAGCATGGAAACACAAATAAAGGAAAAAGACTTATCTGAGGAACCAGCAGTTGCAGCCTCTAGCAGTGAACACAATCCAGGAAGTAGTATAAACTGCAAAGTGAGGCAGTATGGGAGGGAATATAAAGGGAGGCAATCAGTGTAAATAAATGACAGCTGGGAGAAGGAAAAGAGATGACAAAGTGAAACCAAAACAAAGAACTACATGCAAGAGGTACAGAAGAACGTCTGCCAGAGCTTCTCAGAGAGCTGGCGGTGACAGTACCCCTTCCTCTACGAGTGGACTCCGGACACTCAGAGCCCACCTTCTCAGGATGGGACCTATGGAAAGCCCTGATGAGACGAGTGGCCTTAATGTCCGCCACTGGGACCCACATCCTCTCCTCAGGACCATAACCCTTCCAATGAACGAGGTACTGGAGAGAACCGCGGATAATGCGAGAATCCACAATCCTAGAGACCTGAAATTCAAGATTACCATCAACAACAATCGGAGGAGGAGGCAAAGAGGAGGGTACAGTGGGTTGGACATACGGTTTTAATAGGGACCTGTGAAAAACATTATGGATCTTTCAAGTCTGAGGAAGATCAAGATGGAAGGCAACGGGATTGATGATGGACAAGATCTTGTAAGGCCCAATAAACTTAGGACCCAACTTCCAGGAGGGAACCTTCAGTTTGATATTCTTTGTAGACAACCACACCAGATCACCCACATTCAGGTCCGGAGCAGACACACGTCTCTTATCCACCACATGCTTATATCTCTCACTCATCCTCTTCAGATTACCCTGAATCTTTTGCCAAATAAATGACAAAGACGAGGAAAATCTCTCCTCATCAGGTAAACCAGAAGACCCCCCTCCAGAGAATGTCCCAAACTGCGGATGAAAGCCTTATGCACCAAAAAAATGGTGACTTATCAGAGGACTCCTGGCGACGGTTATTTAAAGCAAACTCACCAAGGGACAAAAAAGAACACCAATCCTCCTGATTCTCAGCCAAGAAACAGCGCAAATATGTCTCCAGATTCTGATTGACGCGTTCGGTCTGGCCATTCGACTACGGGTGAAAAGCAGAAGAGAACGACAACCGAACCCCCAAGCGAGAACAGAAGGCCTTCCAGAATCTGGAAACAAACTGTGTGCCCCTATCAGAAACTATGTCTGAAGGAATGCCATGCAATTTGACAATGTGATCAACAAATGCTTGCGCCAGCGTTTTAGCATTGGGTAACCCAGGAAAGGGAATGAAATGCGCCATTTTGCTAAAACGGTCCACTACTACCAGAATCACATTCCTCCCCGGAGGAACGAGGCAGGTCCGTAATGAAGTCCATGGACAGATGCGTCCAAGGGCGGGAAGGAATGGGTAACGGGAGGAGAGAACCCGATGGCCGTGAATGAGGGACCTTGGCACAAGCGCAGGTCTCGCAGGCTGCCACAAAACCCTCAACTGTCTTACGAAGAGCCGGCCACCAGAATCTCTGAGCAATGAGATCCACTGTGGCTCTACTCCCCGGGTGCCCAGCAAGGACAGTATCGTGGTGCTCCTTAAAAACCTTGTGTCGTAAAGCGAGAGGCACAAACAACCTCCCAGGAGGACAAAGATCAGGAGCCTCTGCCTGGGCTGCCTGAACCTCTGCCTCCAAATCAGGATAAAGAGCAGAGACGACCACCCCTTCAGCCAAAATGGGACCCGGGTCTTCAAAGTTCCCCCCTCCCGGAAAACAACGTGACAGGGCATCAGCTTTCACATTTTTAACCCCAGGGCGGAACGTGACAACAAAATTAAACCTAGAAAAGAATAAAGACCATCTGGCCAGTCTCGGGTTCAGACGCTTGGCTGATTCCAAGTAGACCAGATTCTTATGGTCGGTAAACACGGTAATAGGGTGTCTGGCTCCCTCTAGCCATTCCTCAAAAGCTAATTTGATGGCCAACAACTCCCTATCCCCACATCGTAATTTCTCTCTGCGGAGGAGAGTTTCCTTGAGAAAAAGGCACACAGTCGCCATTTGGCAGGAGAGGAACCCTGAGACAAGACCGCACCCACACCCACCTCAGAAGCGTCCACCTCAACAATGAAAGGCAGAGAGACATCAGGTTGTACCAAGATGGGAGCGGAAGCAAAACTCTCTTTGATACTAGAAAAGGCCTTAAGCGCATCTACCGACCAGGAGGAAAAATCTACCCCCTTTTTAGTCATATCAGTGAGTGGCTTAACAACAGAGGAATAATTCAAAATGAACTTCCTGTAATAATTGGCAAAACCCAAAAACCACATCAGCGCCTTCTGATTCTCAGGAAGCTCCCAATCAAGCACAGCGTAGACCTTCTCAGGGTTCATGCGAAAACCAGAAGCGGAGAGAAGAAAACCCAGAAATTTAATCTCCGGAACCGCAAACACACATTTTTCCAGTTCAGTGTACAATTTATTCTCCCGCAGAATGAGCAAGACCTGACGTAGGTGGTCCCTATGAGTTTTGAAATCAGGAGAAAAAATCAAAATGTCATCTAGATACACCAGTACAAATTTCCCCATTAAATGATAAAATATGCTGTTCACAAAATGTTGGAAGACGGCTGGAGCATTCATCAAACCAAAGGGCATAACCAAATTCTCAAAATGGCCCTCAGGGGTATTCGTCCCCTTCCCTGACCCTGACTAGGTTGAATGCCCCTCTTAAATCCAACTTAGAAAAAACTTTAGCCCCAACAATCTGGTTAAACAGGTCCGGGATCAGAGGAAGTGGATAAGGGTCACGAATTGTGATACAGTTCAGCTTCCCTGAAATCCAGACATGGTCTTAAAGAACCATCTTTTTTCTTAACAAAAAAAAAAACTAGCGGCAACAGGTGACTTCAAGGGTCGGATGTGTCCCTTTCTCAGGCTCTCAGAGATATAAGTACGCATAGCGGCTCTTTCAGGTTGGGAGAGATTATATAAACGTGATTTTGCAGCTTGACGCCTGGGATGAGATTAATAGGGCAATCATACTCCCGGTGAGGGGGCAGCTCCTGGACACCACTCTCTGAAAACACATCTGAAAATTCAGAGAGAAAAGATGGTACAGTCTTGGTAGAAACCTCTGAAAGAGACGCCGTGAGGCAATTCTCTCTGCAAAAGTCACTCCAACCATTTATTTGCTTTGCTTGCCAATCAATGGTGGGGTTATGTTTAGTGAGCCAGGGTAGCCCCAACACTAGAGGAGTAGGTAATCCGCTTAGGACGAAACATGACATATCCTCAACATGAGCATCAGTCACAGTCAAATGGATATTGTGAACTATGCCCTTCAACGATTTTTGAGAAAGTGGAGCGGAATCGATAGCAAAAACAGGTATATCCTTTCCCAAAGTGCATACCTGGAAACCATCTGTTATAGCAAATTGATTATCAATGAGATTGACAGCTGCTCCACTATCTACAAAAATCTCACAAACAATGTTCTTGCTATCTAGCGCCACCCTGGCAGGTAGGACAAAACGGGAACTACAAGCAAACGGCAAACCTTCAATTTCCGCATCAACCTTGCCAATAGTAACAGATGGAAAGTTTTTAGAGGTTTTTTTTCTTTTTGTTTCTTTATTACCCTCAGAAAACTCCCTGAATCTCCTAGAGGGGCAAACATTTGCCAAATGATTTATACCCCCACAACAGAAACCCTCCTCTGAGAGCTGAATCCTCTACTATCAGAGGCAAGAAAACCCAGCTGCATGGCCTCCTCCTCAGAGGGGATTGAGAGAGACTGAGGCCCCTGCACACTGAATGAGACTGCCCCACTGTCCTTGGACTGAATATGACAGAAAGCAGTGGTCTCTCCTCTCTCTCTAAGACGCCTGTCAATACGAACAGCTAGAGACATGGC
Organism: Bufo bufo; assembly: GCF_905171765.1. Classification (NCBI taxonomy): domain Eukaryota; kingdom Metazoa; phylum Chordata; class Amphibia; order Anura; family Bufonidae; genus Bufo; species Bufo bufo. The sequence goes on along the minus strand of NC_053392.1, from coordinate 236,578,246 downwards.
AGACTCCAACGAGGCAGGTCTCTCATGAAAGGCAAATGCATCTTTCAATCCCTCCGAAAGACCATGGCAAAATTTACTTCGGAGTGCAGCATCATTCCAACCAGTATCAGCTGCCCATCTCCGAAATTCTGAACAATATATCTCTGCGGACTGTTTACCCTGGCATATAAGACGCAGTTTAGATTCAGCTAGAGCAATTCGAGCCGGGTCATCATATATCTGCCCCAGGGCTACAAAAAATTCATCCACCGATCGGAGGGGCCGTGCCCCCACCGGCAGCGAAAAGGCCCAAGACTGAGTGTTATCCCTGAGCAGCGAGATGATTATCCCCACCCTCTGCTCCTCATCACCAGAGGAATGGGGAAGTAGGCGAAAATGGAGTTTGCAAGCCTCTCTAAAGCGAACAAAATTCTCACTACCCCCGCAGAACGTATCCGGAAGCGAGATCTTAGGCTCGGAACAAACTCCATGAACGAAAGCAGAACCGGTCACCTGAAACTGAGACACAGTTTTACGGAGATCTGCTACCTCCAGTGAAAGACCCTGCATGCGGTCAATCAAGGCTGAAACCGGATCCATGCTTAAGACGGTATTGGCGGTTTATAATGTCACGGATGGTGTTGCAGAAAACTGGAAGTTATAAATAAACATCTGACTGACTTGATCCCAAACTAAGGAACATATGGGTGAGCCCTATAAAACCCCTAGAGCTCTCCCTGACTGCTATGCCCATGCAAAGATCTTTATGATAGACAATTGCATGCCCTCGTACCTAGACTGTGTGACACCTGAAAACCCTATAATAGTGAGGGGACACGACCACCAGCTCCCTGCACTTAATACGGATGGAGTCAGGGTCAGCTAGATTCAAGCCAGCACGGAAACACAAATAAAGGAAAAAGACTTATCTGAGGAACCAGCAGTTGCAGCCTCTAGCAGTGAACACAATCCAGGAAGTAGTATAAACCGCAAAGTGAGGCAGTATGGGAGGGAATATAAAGGGAGGCAATCAGTGTAAATAGATGACAGCTGGGAGAAGGAAAAGAGATGACAAAGTGAAACCAAAACAAAGAACATCATGCAAGAGGTACAGAAGAACGTCTGCCAGAGCTTCTCAGAGAGCTGGCGGTGACATCTGCTCAATAAGCTCGGGGGTATAGTGGTTGAGGCTCAGGTGTGGCTGGCCTCGATTGATGTTGAGGCCCTCTACACATCCATCCCACACCAAATGGGACTGAGGGCTACCAAGTATTTCCTTGATACCAAAAGCAATAACTATCAGGGCCATAATTGTTTGTTAGAATTCATCTTGACTCATAACTATTTTGTATTCGACTCTAAGTACTACCACCATCTCAGGGGCACCGCTATGGAGAGTTGTTGTGCCTCAACATATGCTAATTTTCTCCTGGGCTGGTGGGAGGATACAATATTTTTTTCTGACCAGTATGCCAACTGGGTCTCACATATTTTATTATGGGTAAGATATATTGACAATATTTTTATACTGTGGTTAGGTGAAAAACGAGAATTTCAGTTATTTGTCGAGGCACTTGATCAGAGCAAAACTGGGTTATTTTTTACACATGAGATACAGAAATATTCTATTGCTTTTCTAGATATTCAGCTATGGAAAAAATATAATATGATTCAGACATCCCTACATCGTAAAGATACCTCCACTAACAGTTTTTTGCAATGGGGGAGTTTTCATCCTATTCCATTAAAGAAGGGAATACCAAAGGGACAGTACCTCAGAATATGGAGGAACTGTACAAGGGATGAGGATTTTGAGAAAGAGGGTACCATTCTGTATCAGAGATTTATAAAAAAAAAAATGATACCAGAGAAAAGTGATAAATCAGGCATGGCAATTTGCACGGAAATGTGATAGAACTAAGTTATTAACCCCAAAAGCAGACAAGATAATAAAACTATACGTATTATCAGAACTTTTGATTCCTTGGCACAGGAACAGAGAAATGTACAGTGGGGCAAAAAAGTATTTAGTCAGCCACTAATTGTGCAAGTTCTCCCACTTAAAAAGATGAGAGAGGCCTGTAATTTTTATCATAGGTATACCTCAACTATGAGAGACATAATGAGGAAAAAAAAAAAATCCAGAAAATCACATTGTCTGGTTTTTAAAGAATTTATTTGCAAATTATGGTGGAAAATAAGTATTTGGTCAATAACAAAAGTTCATCTCAATACTTTGTTATATACCCTTTGTTGGCATTGATAGAGGTCAAACGTTTTCTGTAAGTCTTCACAAGGTTTTCGCACACTGTTGCTGGTATTTTGGCCCATTCCTCAATGCAGATCTCCTCTAGAGCAGTTATGTTTTGGGAATGTCGCTGGGCAACACGGACTTTCAACTCCCTCCAAAGGTTTTCTATGCGGTTGAGATCTGGAGACTGGCTAGGCGACTCTAGGACCTTGAAATGCTTCTTACGAAGCCACTCCTTCATTGCCCGGGCAGTGTGTTTGGGATCATTGTCATGCTGAAAGACCCAGCCACGTTTCATCTTCAATGCCCTTGCAGATGGAAGGAGGTTTTCACTCAAAATCTCACGATACATGGCCCCATTCATTCTTTCCTTTATACGGATCAGTCGTCCTGGTTCCTTTGCAGAAAAACAGCCCCAAAGCATGATGTTTCCACCCCCATGCTTAACAGTAGGTATGGTGTTCTTTGGATGCAACTCAGCATTCTTTCTCCTCCAAACACGACAAGTTGAGTTTTTACCAAAAAGTTCTACTTTGGTTTCATCTGACCATATGACATTCTCCCAATCCTCTTCTGGATCATCCAAATGCTCTCTAGCAAACTTCAGACAGGCCCGGACATGTACTGGCGTAAGCAGGGGGACAGGTCTGGCACTGCAGGATTTGAGTCCCTGGCGCCGTAGTGTGTTACTGATGGTAGCCTTTGTTACTTTGGTCCCAGCTCTCTTTAGGTCATTCACTAGGTCCCCCGTGTGGTTCTGGGATTTCTGCTCACCATTCTTGTGATCATTTGGACCCCATGTGGTAAGATCTTGCGTGGAGCCCCAGATTAAGGGAGATTATCTGTGGTCTTGTATGTCTTCCATTTTCAAAAATTTGCTTCAACAGTTGATTTCTTCACACCAAGCTGCTTGCCTATTGCAGATTCATTCTTCCCAGCCTGGTGCAGGTCTACAATTTTGTTTCTGGTGTCCTTCGACAGATCTTTGGTCTTGGCCATAGTGGAGTTTAGAGTGTGACTGTTTGAGGTTGTAGACAGGTGTATTTTATACTGATAACAAGTTCAAACAGGTGTCCTTAATACAGGTAACGAGTGGAGGACAGAGGAGCCTCTTAAAGAAGAAGTTACAGGTCAGGAATTTACCAATTCATTAGAAATCCTACAATGTGATTTCCTGTATTCTTTCCCCCATTGTGTCTCTCATAGTTGAAGTGCACCTATGATGAAAATTACAGGCCTCTCTCATCTTTTTAAGTGAGAGAACTTGCACAATTGGTGGCTGACTAAATACTTTTTTGCCCCACTGTACTTGGTAAATATTGGTCACTCCTGAAAATAGATCCGGATATTGCTGGATTTATTCCAGATTTTCCATTTCCATTTTCCATCCAGATTTTCCATTTTAAGAGATGCCTTGGTTCACAGCCACTTTGAGACTGTTAAAAAAGAGACATGGCTGACCAATAGACAGACTGGTACCTTTAGTTGCGGCCACTGTAAAGCTTGTCAATTTATCGATAGAGGGTCTCAATTTTCAGATTCTGGTGGACACCGGGAATACTATACCCGCTCATTTGCTAATTGCAATACTGAGGGCAGTGGCATACCGCCAATATAGGCAGCCCACGCAGCTGCTATGGGGCCCGTGGCAAGGGGGGGCCCGGAGTGCATGGAAGGCTCCGCCCCTATGTCTGTAGTTTTGTATTCATCATTGCCACAGTCTTCCGTCCCGAGTCCCTATCTGAAGCTTGGGCGGGCCCTGCTTTCCCTCTGCTCAGCCCCTCCCCCGACCCAGACAGTCACATACTGCAATGCTGCTCATTCTCCTCTGTTTGCTGGGCACTCGCACTGCACTGGCCAATCAGCATTTAGTGGTGCAAAGCTCCTACTGCTGATTGGCCAGTGTGCGAGTCGCAGGCTCAGAAGACAGCAGCAGATCAGAGCAGAACTGTGCAGGCGGGTGGATGGGCAGGACGGCAGTCTTGTGCTTACCGCGCTCACGTCACGCACTGCAGCTGCCACTGCCACCAGTTCCACTGAGACCCAAGTCCCAACTCCAACCAGCCCCCAGCATGCCCCTGGCCTGTTGTGTGCCAGTGCCAATCTGCCACCAAGGACAAAGTAAGTTGTACACTCACAGCAGTGAGTGACAGACTCTACGTTTAAAAAAGTTCATGGGGTGTGGTGGGGGATGGGTATTGTGGGAAAAGGGCAGCAGCAAGAAGAGTTCCTGCAGGGTTGGGGGGGGGGAGGGCACTGTTCTATAAGGGTTATTATATAGAGGACTCAGGAGGACAGTGTGCTCCAGGCCCCCCCTCCCCCTCCCCCAATGAACTCTACAGTTGAATTGCTAATTTAGAGGACTGTGTCATGGGGGGATGGTTAGTGGGGGGAAGAGGGCAGCAGAAAGCAGAGTTTCTGCAGGGTTGGGGAACACTATTCTATAAGGCTCATTATTATTCAGAGGACTTAGGACAGTGCACCGCCCCCTAGTAATTTAACCTCTCAGGTCCCACGATCAATTAATAGTAAAAAAAATTATAGATTAATAGTAAAAAAAAAGTGAAAATAAAATAAAAAAACACTGATATATTAAACGTTTAAATCACCTCAATTTTACATATAAAAATATATAAACAATAAAAAAAAATCATATTAGGTATTGCCGCGCCCGAAAATGTCGGCACTATTAAAAAAAAGAACCTGTACGGTGAACGCCTTAACGGAAAAAAAAAAAAAACACACAAAAGGGCAGGTGGTGGGATGGGTAGTGGGTGGAATTAGGAGGCCCAATTCAGATTCTTGCTATGGGGCCCAATGATTTCTATGTGCACCCCTGACTGAGGGTGTAATATATCTATGTAAATGCTTGTGCAATTTGATGTATGTAGGTAAAGCGTGCCGTGCATTCAAGTGACAGATTTTGGAACATGTGGGGGATGTGAGAAACAAACATGATAAACCTCCAGACATCTCCCGACATGTGACTTTGAAACATAATGGTGATGTCAGAGTTCTGACCTTTTGTGTGTTAGAGACGATCAGGACAGGCATTAGAGGAGATTAGACAGATTTTGACACCATTTTGAAACAGAAAGAATCTAGATGGACATATAGGTTGAATACCATTACCCCTTGTGGTCTTAATGAATATATTGATTTTGCGTGCTTTATTTAAATAATTACGTGGACTGGCCTGTCTGTGGTTATTATTTGTATCTATGGGTGAGGTAGGGTGCTATTTTAATTTTGCACCTAATATTCATCTTATAATATGGGGGCTAGTAACCTCCCTCTTTTTTTACCTCTCCATCCTCCGTTGGGGGATCGTCAAAAAATCTTCTTGTAGTAAAAGGGTATAGTGGCTGATCATCTATACAATTATGTATATACCCAATAGGTTATCTGTCCTTTTTTCTGTATTATCAGTAATAACAGTAATAACTGTGATTTACTTCCTGTATTTGCCTATCAATAGGACAAAGATAAAATGTGAAGATATCACTTAATAGCTTAGTATATTCCAAATAAAGTAAAAATCCTATACAGATAAATATATAAGTATGCACTCACTTCACTGTGGGGTTGTCTACAGGGTAAACTCAATACACTTGAGACTTTAAACCCCCCTGGGCAGGATCGCACGTAGTATATTGAAGATTGATGGCAGCACACTTCTCACAGGCTTCTGATCAATCCTTTTATTTAGAACAATCTGTGGCTCAATGCGTTTCGGGGAGATCCCCTTCTTCAGGAGCATACAATAAAACATATCACTAAAATACATGTTTAAATAGACATAACAGACTCAGGGATAGCGCCATAATTCCCTGGTCACATGACTTCAGACCCGAAGTGTATGATGCGTTACACCCTGGAAGTCATGATTGTGTTAATTAGTTTAGGCCCATATTCAGTGGAATAAATCATTCAGAATATAATAATAATAATCTATTGATAGGGTGTGGGTGAAAGGAAATCCCTTATTTATGTCTGTGAAGGCAGTGTTTTGAGCGAGATGTGCGCTGTCCTCACTTCCGGTTCATTCTTTTTACTTCCGGTGAGTGTCCTAGCTCAAGACAATGCCAATATGTTGTGCGTACCAGTGTGGAACGCACTGTATTTGGGAAAGGGGAATTCCTAAGGGGGCATTTCTGGCAGTTCAAGAGGTCTTAATTAAAAAATATATAAAAGGTACCAGCGGCTCTACCCAATCAAATAACAATGGATCGGTGCACAACCCGTATGGCACACCCACCGCATAATGGATTAAAATAGGTAAAAAACACTGTTTGGGTGGCACTTAAATATCTGATAGTTGTATGGAAGCTCGGTACAGTTATAAAATATATATTTATTAGTAAATATAGACACAAATATAGTATGTGGAAAAATAGTTGATCAACTATAAAACTTAAAACATCGATGTCAATTAAAAATACACAAAATATACAAAACTTGCAAATGAAATTAAATTAACAAAGATAAAATTTATAAAAATAGTCCAAAAAAATCCAGCAGTTGATCTGTCCAAATATAGTTCTTATCAAGTCTGGTGTTTATGGTATTTTTTGATGCTGGGTTCTAATCAATTTGAGACCTGCGCAGTGTCAATTGTATTCCTGTTAATAGTAATAAAACTAGTATATTGTTAATCCTCTGATGACTAAAGCAGAGCAATCAATGCTGCGCCAGGCTCATAAAGTGCGGTGTAGTAAATTACAGTTATACCTCTTGAATATGGTTACATACAGATCATCGCTATCATCATGAGGTTAATAGCCAATCACATGATTAATAGCTGGTCCAGTGTGGAGTGGTATGAATGGCTGATCCAGTACGATATAACAAAATAGCAGCAAGCAATACAGTCATGAAATGGTACATTACCAATCCAGAGGATAGCTGTGTGACGGTCTCGCTGGTAACTAGATGGATCAGCTGAATATATCTCCTTCTTATGTAGCAGGAAAATATTAGATATTCATATGAGGGCTGATTTCGTGAAAGCCTATCGTGGTCTCCCATTGCCAGATACCGGCTTGTATGCACGCCGACTCTGTAAGTGGCGTCCCACGTGGTCACACTTTGGTGCTCAGGTAGTAAAATGTGTTCACTCGGAAAGCTGGTGTAGTTGAGATTAATTTTCAAAAAGGGACCGAGCCTTCGTAGTATTGGAAAAATGATAAGGATCGCGATCAAAGTTTATTCACTGCACACAAAATACCAGACGTTTCGGAACCACATGTTCCTTCATCAGTGGCCTGCAGTGAATAGCTCCAAATCTCCATTTTAAATAGCTACCTGTGATTAAAGGGGAGTAACATACCAGATTCCAAAATGCAGGTAAAACCTGGACTGGTTATTATTTTCTATGCAATGTATAAATATAAAATGCAATGATTACAAATCACACTATAAGAGGGCATAAGAATATAGGTTTGAAAATATAATTGATTATATCGATATAGCATTTGTAATCTTCACCATTATACACTCACCTAAAAAATTATTAGGAACACCTGTTCTATTTCTCATTAATGCAATTATCTAGTCAACCAATCACATGGCAGTTGCTTCAATGCATTTAGGGGTGTGGTCCTGGTCAAGACAATCTCCTGAACTCCAAACTGAATGTCAGAATGGGAAAGAAAGGTGATTTAAGCAATTTTGAGCGTGGCATGGTTGTTGGTGCCAGACGGGGCGGTCTGAGTATTTCACAATCTGCTCAGTTACTGGGATTTTCACGCACAACCATTTCTAGGGTTTACAAAGAATGGTGTGAAAAGGGAAAAACATCCAGTATGCGGCAGTCCTGTGGGCAAAAATGCCTTGTGGATGCTAGAGGTCAGAGGAGAATGGGCTGACTGATTCAAGCTGATAGAAGAGCAACGTTGACTGAAATAACCACTCGTTACAACCGAGGTATGCAGCAAAGCATTTGTGAAGCCACAACACGCACAACCTTGAGGCGGATGAGCTACAACAGCAGAAGACCCCACCTGGTACCACTCATCTCCACTACAAATAGGAAAAAGAGGCTACAATTTGCACGAGCTCACCAAAATTGGACTGTTGAAGACTGGAAAAATGTTGCCTGGTCTGATGAGTCTCGATTTCTGTTGAGACATTCAAATGGTAGAGTCCGAATTTGGCGTAAACAGAATGAAAACATGTATCCATCCTCTGATGGCTACTTCCAGCAGGATAATGCACCATGTCACAAAGCTCGAATCATTTCAAATTGGTTTCTTGAACATGACAATGAGTTCACTGTACTAAAATGGCCCCCACAGTCACCAGATCTCAACCCGATAGAGCATCTTTGGGATGTGGTGGAACGGGAGCTCATCAAGAGAATGCCAAGAGTGTGCAAAGCAGTAATCAAAGCAAAAGGTGGCTACTTTGAAGAACCTAGAATATGACATATTTTCAGTTGTTTCACACTTGTTTGTTATGTATATAATTCCACATGTGTTAATTCATAGTTTTGATGCCTTCATAGTCATGAAAATAAAGAAAACTCTTTCAATAAGAAGGTGTGTCCAAACTTTTGGTCTGTACTGTATATACATTTTTTACTCAAGACCCCCCCTTTGTATTTAATAATCATTAGATTTGTAATTATTTTTTAAATGTATGAAATTGATAGTGTTGTAATCACTTTATGAAAGTGATATGGACAATGAATTATTTATTCATTCGTATGTATATTTATGTATATATAATATATATATATATATATATATATACTGTATATATATATAGAAAAAAAGAAGAAAAAAGTGGCAGCACCGTCTCTAATGCAAACAAGGGGGTGCAACTGGCCCAATATGGATATTAGCAAGTCCAATACATAAAAGTCAAAAAAGGTGGGCAGCACTCCATGAGATAAAAAGATACAAAAATCTTTATTTACCCAAACAGGACATGCAACGTTTCGGCTCTATGCTGGAGCCTTTCTCAAGCAGTGATATATACACTGCTCAAAAAAATAAAGGGAACACTTAAACAACACAATGTAACTCCAAGTCAATCATACTTCTGTGAAATCAAACTGTCCACTTAGGAAGCAACACTGAGTTACAATCAATTTCACATTCTGTTTGTCACGGCTGAGGATGGGGGAAATCCTCAGCCGTGTGCCGAAGGATGATGGTCGCTGCTTGACCAGGACAAACAAGATTAGGGAGCAGGTCACTTCCTACAGCGTCCCTAACCTGACCCTAACTCCTACCTGCATGGGCCGACCTTGAAGGTAGGAGGACCCATGCGCAGGAACCTCGGATCCCTACTCGCCCTCCGCCGGTCCCTAGGCTAGGAGTCAGAGTAAAACATCCTGTTCCTTCTGGATCCGGAGGAACAGGAGTCTCACTGGCCAAGCTGCAAGCAAGGGGAAACAAATGCAACCTATGGCAATGGCAGGTACTTGTCACAAACATTGCAGAGACCTACCACAGACAACCAAGCCTGGAACCCATGTGGATGTACTGCCCACAGACAGCAGGACACAGCACACAAACACACAACACACGGGAACCCAGGACCACAGGTGCAATAAAGAAACATAACACTACAACCCAAAACCGCGGCCAACTGTATGCAGCTCCCAAGGAGTCACGGCCATAGCCGTGGCCGTGACACTGTTGCGCAAATGGGATAGACAACAGGTGGAAATTATAGGCAATTAGCAAGACACCCCCAATAAAGGAGTGGTTCTGCAGGTGGTGACCACAGACCACTTCTCAGTTCCTATACTTCCTGGCTGATGTTTTGGTCACTTTTGAATGCTGGCGGTGCTTTCACTCTAGTGGTAGCATGAGACGGAGTCTACAACCCACAGAAGTGGCTCAGGTAGTGCAGCTTATCCAGGATGGCACATCAATGTGAGCTGTGGCAAGAAGGTTTGCTGTGTCTGTCAGCGTAGTGTCCAGAGCATGGAGGCACTACCAGGAGACAGGCCAGTACATCAGGAGACGTGGAGGAGGCCGTAGGAGGGCAACAACCCAGCAGCAGGACCGCTACCTCCGCCTTTGTGCAAGGAGGAACAGGAGGAGCACTGCCAGAGCCCTGCAAAATGACCTCCAGCAGGCCACAAATGTGCATGTGTCTGCTCAAACGGTCAGAAACAGACTCCATGAGGGTGATATGAGGGCCCGACGTCCACAGGTGGGGGTTGTGCTTACAGCCCAACACCGTGCAGGACGTTTGGCATTTGCCAGAGAACACCAAGATTGGCAAATTCGCCACTGGCGCCCTGTGCTCTTCACAGATGAAAGCGGGTTCACACTGAGCACATGTGACAGACGTGACAGAGTCTTGAGACGCCGTGTAGAACGTTCTTCTGCCTGCAACATCCTCCAGCATGACCGGCTTGGCATTGGGTCAGTAATGGTGTGGGGTGGCATTTCTTTGGAGGGACGCACAGCCCTCCATGTGCTTGCCAGAGGTAGCCTGACTGCCATTAGGTACCGAGATGAGATCCTCAGACCCCTTCTGAGACCATATGCTGGTGCGGTTGGCCCTGGGTTCCTCCTAATGCAAGACAATGCTAGACCTCATGTGGCTGGAGTGTGTCAGCAGTTCCTGCAAGACGAAGTCATTGATGCAATGGACTGGCCCGCCCGTTCCCCAGACCTGAATCCAATTGAGCACATCTGGGACATCATGTCTCGCTCTATCCACCAAAGTCACGTTGCACCACAGACTGTCCAGGAGTTGGCAGATGCTTTAGTCCAGGTCTGGGAGGAGATCCCTCAGGAGACCATCTGCCACCTCATCAGGAGCATAACAGGCGTTGTAGGGAGGTCATACAGGCACGTGGAGGCCACACGCACTACTGAGCCTCATTTTGACTTGTTTTAAGGACATTACATCAAAGTTGGATCAGCCTGTAGTGTGTTTTTCCACTTTAATTTTGAGTGTGACTCCAAATCCAGACCTATTATTTCAGAAGAATATTTAATTAATTCAGATCTAGGATGTGTTATTTTTGTGTTCCCTTTATTTTTTTGAGCAGTGTATATATATATATATATATATATATATATATATATATATATATATATTTATATTTGTGTGTACTCCCTCTTTTTACATTTTAGTTAATTTAATTATGTATTCAGGCCCTTATTTTATTCTTATATATGTACTTATGTATTTTTATATATTTTTAAAGACTAATACGGCCCTTTTATATATATTCATTAATACTTAGTTTTTTTTAGACACTAATACATCTATTTAAGTCTGTGTTTGGCCATGTATCAATGTATTTATCTAGTTCCCATATTTCACCATCCATATTGTATCATCTATCAATATATTTATTCAGATCTCATATTTTGCCATCTATATCGAACTGTGCGCTCCACTGTGGAATGCACGTCGGCACAACAGACCTCTAGAACTGCCAGCCACTCCCCCTTAGGAATTCCCCTTTCCCGAATACAGTGCATTCCACACTGGTAGGCATGACATATTGGCATCGCCTTGAGCTAGGACGTTCACCGGAAGTGAAAATAACGAACCAGAAGTGAGGGCAGCGCACATCTCGCTCAAAACGCTGCCTTCGCAGACATAAAGAAGGGATTTCCTTTCACCCATCCCCTACCATTTCATTATTATTATTATTATTATTATTATTATTAATATCATTATATTCTGAATGATTTATTCCACTGAATATGGGCTTAAACAAATTAACACAATCATGAGTTCCAGGGTGGAACGTTGATCCAGAAGTCATGTGATCAGGGAATTATGCCGTGATCCCTGAGACTGGTATGTCTATTTAAACATGTATTTTAGTGATATTTTTTATTATATGCTCCTGAAGAAGGGGATCTCCCCAAACGCGTTGAGCCACAGATTGTTCTAAATAAAAGGATTGATCAGAAGCCTGTGAGAAGTGTGCTGCCATCAATCTTCAATATACTACGTGCGATCCTGCCCAGGGGGGTTCAAAGTCTCAAGTGTAGACAACCCCCCAGCGAAGTGAGTGCATACTTATATATATATTTATCTGTATTGGATTTTTACTTTATTTGGAATATACTGTATGCTATTAAGTGATATCTTCACATTTTATCTTTGTCCTATTGATACTGGGGACTTTTGCTCAGTTTATCTTATTTTATCCAATGCTTTCTATTTGTCTATTCATCTATTGTACCTTATTCAAGTTTATTAATATATTAAGCGAATAGGAATACCTCCTGTCTCCCAGCAACTAACACTAAACAGAAGTTAATTACAACCATTATTTTCAGGAAGTATAGGGAGTGGCGCTCTGTTCTTGCACTCTTTTGGCCTTTTTAGATAGACAGATATTATACGTCTGGTGAAGTGTTGAATTACTATACCACCGTTATTTGTCTATATTCATTATCCTCTATGATCAGGTGTTTGGTTTCACCAACACTCCACTATAGCTGCCTTCCCTTGATATTCCGTACGCTGTGTACAATTACACCTCTATTTTTTCCCTTCTTTTCTCTCCTTTACTATCTGATGGATTAGACCCCACCACTGCTGGCACACACGGTTCTTCATCTTTCAAGGGATCTATTATCCCGGAGACTTGATTAACCTCCTCCTTTTTTCTTTTCTTTTCTTTTTCAACTGCTCCCACGACATGGACAGAGACCAGACTTTCCATCAAGATGGCCACCACTGCACCACCAATGCTCCTGTGCTGACCCAGACTGATTCCTTATCGTACCCTCTCCAGGCTTGGCACTTCATCTGGGATTTAGGGATGTATAATCATATCTTTCCCTATCTGTCTTAGCGATTGTTATGTTAATTGGCCTATCCTGCTGTAATATTGATTCTATTGAAAGGCATACTTTGATTATCATTATTTAAATGGTGTGTGGTAGATTTTTAAAAGGGTCTCAGTAGCAGCAGCATTGTGGAAATTTGGTATGTGATGCATATGCATTATATTTGGTCCCAAATGTGTGGGAATTGTCTTTCTTTATGGTCAAAAGATTTACCATTATCATTTGGGTATTGCTACAAGAATATATTCTTATTCGCACACATATTATTGCCTCCATTCCTGTATCGTTTGTTTTTTGGAATTTTTTTGTTGCATGTGGTCCCCTGATGAACTGACCCCAGAAAATGGTTCAGAGAAACGCGTCGGGACAAAGTTTGTATTCCTGGGACATATGGTATGTGCTCTATTTTTCCCATTGGTGATCAAAACCTGGATGCCACTGGTTTATTTGGGAGCATATATGTATTATGTGTGATTATTTTTTTCTAACTTTATTATTTTCTGATACATACATTGACTTATGACATTATTATTGGACTGTAGTCATATTAGGTATCTTCTCAGGTGGCGGTATCTATCCCTTGTCAGGGACATATAGGGCCTATCGAGAGGTTCCTGACACGGGATCGCCCCTATCGGGGCAGCCATTACGTTTTCCTAGGCAGGGCCTACAGCTTGATAGGGCAAGTGTGAGGGTGAGTCAATTTTCTTTTCCTTGTCATGCCCAGGCAGTCTCCGTCGGGACAGCACATTCACACTGCTAAGATCAGTGCCTCTGCTTATAGTGGACAGAGCAGTGCACATATGCAAGCCCAACGGTGACTGGCACTCACATGAGAGTAGGTGACAGACTCCCTTTTAGGGGGTGCTTCAAGATGGAGAACAAAGCGCTCATATATAGGGATGAGCAAACACGTGGTTCGGGTTCAGCTGAACTTCAGCTCAAAGTTTTGGTTCGAAACCCGAACTTGACCAGGACTTGACCCTCAACCTGAACCCCATTGAAGTCAATGGGGACCCAAAATTCACTTTATTATTTTCTGTTATAACATGGTTATATCGGAAAATAATAGCATTGGAGAGCGTGGTGACATCATTGCGCACATCGCAGGTCCCTTGGCAGGGCCTGTTTAGTGAAGTTAGAAGAAGCTGCTGCAGCACAATCAAGTGGAGGAGGTGAGTTATGTTTTTTTTTAACCCCTAAATGGCCATATTATTTTGCATTCTGTCTTAAGAATGCTATTATTTTCCGCTATAACCATGTTATAGCGGAAAATAATAAAATCACCCGAAATCCGAACCCGGACTTCAGTGAAAAAGGGTACTCAAGCTTGCAAAGTTTAGTATGAACTTGAACTTTGCAGTTTGGGTTTGCTCATCCCTGCTCATATACTGCTCTTGCAAAGAGGTCCTCTTCTGTCTGTGTCCACCACTGCCAAATACTGTAGATTAGTAAAATAATATTCCATAATATATATAGAGAGTGATCCATACATGCAGAAAAAATGCCAAATATGTTCATCTTCTATGGCTATGAAAGTGTTACTCTTCTAATTCAGACAGTAAAACTGCTAAAAACACAGCCACCAAGAAGTGACATGCGCACAGGTAGGTTGATGATTCATCTTGGAGCTCACGTCATTCACAACTTCTTACCTTCCCACTTGTTTTCTACACAGGCAAGATCTAGGAAACTATTTATATTAATGAATACCAGTGGCCCTGAGCCAAATCCAAGATGCACCTTCTCACTAATCAGATGCTGCAAGACTCCAGGATTATGGAAACTTTCAGAGAAACAGGAAACATTCTTCAAAATATTAGTCATTTATGTCGTATTTGGTTTCAAGGATCTTGTTTACTAATTATAGTGACATGATGTGTTTCATTACATGCAATCCAATTCTCTCTGGTGTGACCATCAAATTAGTATTAAGTATTTAATGGGTTTGCTGCCACATTCTGAAGTCAGTGGTTGAACGCATTAAAGAGACAACTTATGCCATTAATCCAATAACACAGCTGGGATAGATAAGAGACACTTAGCCACACACAGCTGCTGCAGAAACTCTTTTTAACCCCTTAAGGACTTAGGGCGTACCGGTACGCCCTATTTCCCGAATCCTTAAGGACTCAGGGCGTACCGGTACGTCCTAAGTTTAAATCGAGATTGCGGCGCCGCGGGGGTTAATCCGAACAGGATGCCGGCTGAAATCATTCAGCCGGCATCCTGTCACAACGCCAGGGGGGGTCATGTGACCCCCCCGTATCGGTGATCGCACAAAACCGCAGGTCAATTCAGACCTGCGGTTTGCTGCGTTTCCGGTCCATTCGGGTCTCCGGTGACCCGATGAACCAGAAAAAGACTGTGATCGGTGGTGTGATTACACACCACCAATCACAGTCCGAGCATTTGGAGAGGTGGTGCTGGCCATGGTGCTGATGCCTGCTGTCCAGGGTGCTGATTGGTGCAGGGAGAGAGGTGCGAGATTCAAACTTCCTGCGCTCCTCTCTCCCCTCCTCTTCCTGTTCTGCACCAGCACCCTGCAGCACCGTCCTCACCAGGCTCTTGAGATCCCCCCTAATCAGCACCCATCACCCTCCTGCACCCATCACCCTCCAGGTAGGTTAGGGTCAGTAAGGGAGAGGCACCGTTAGGCAGGGATAGAAGGGAAAAGTTAGTTAGGAAAAAAAAACAAAAAACACTTTTATCTAAACTTTTTTTTTGTTTCAGCTTTCGGACCCTAGACCCCCCTGCCACTTGCCCCCCCCTCGTGCTGCACATGGGTCTAGTGCAAAAACCCAGTGTCAGGCAATACTGGAGTGGGGACGTCTTCTACCAGACCCCACTCTAAAGTATGGCCATGACACGTCCCCGGTTTGAGGCCATCCGGAAATGTCTGCATTATTCAGATAATGCAGCATGTCCCCCCCGAGGTGATCCTGCCCATGACCGTCTGTATAAGATACGACCGCCGGTCATTGATCACTTCGGGGCCAAATTTGCGCAGGCCTACGTACCTGGAAGGGAGGTTGCGGTTGATGAGTCTCTCGTTGCGTTCAAGGGGAAACTCAGTTTTTGCCAATACATTCCCACTAAGCGGACGAGGTATGGCGTGAAAATGTACAAAATTTGTGAGAGTGCCTCAGGGTACACTTACAAATTTTGTGTGTACGAGGGGCGAGATTCCCGTATTGAACCCCCAGAATGTCCCCCCACTCTGGGTGTTAGCAGGAAACTCGTGTGGGACCTTATGTACCCACTGCTAGATAAGGGTTATCACTTGTACGTGGATAACTTTTATACTAGCATTCCCTTATTCAGGTCCCTTGCCGCCAGATCCACGTTCGCTTGTGGGACCGTGCGGAAAAATCAACGCAGCCTCCCTGCCTTCCCCCTCCTAGGTACCTATCCCCAGGGGTGAGACCCGTGCCCTTACCAGTGGAAACCTGTTGCTGGTCAGGTATAAGGACAAGAGGGATGTCCTTATACTGTCCACAATCCACGGTAACAGCACCACCCCCGTCTCTGTGCGAGGTACTGCGGCCCTCCAGATGTTGTAAAACTATAACTCCGAGCATGCCCAGACAACCTACAGCCATCAGCAGGGCATGGTGGGAATTGTGGTTTTACAACATCTGGAGGGCCGCAGTTTGAGGATGCCTGCTTAGTGTCTCCAAAGTCTGAGAGCCATACATAATGGGCATCGCCGCGTCTGTAAAAATCTTCTCTATAAAAATAACATTTAACCCAACCTCCCCCGGATGAACAGCGTTAAAAAAAAAAAAAAAAAAACCTGTAAAAAAAGCCATTTTTTTTGTCACCTAACATCACAAAAAGTGTAATAGCGAGCGATCAAAATGTCATATGCACCCCCAATTAGTGCCAATAAAAGTGCCATCTCATCCCGCAAAAAATGAGCCCCTACATTAGATAGTTGCCCAACAAAAAAAAAAAACTGTAGCTCCCAGGCTATGGAGATACTAAAATAATTTTTGGGGTTCCTAAAATGATAATATAGTGTAAAATCTAAATAAATTTTTAAATGTAGACATATTAGGTATCGCCGCGTCCGTAAGAATCTGCCCTATAAAAATTTGACCAAACCCCTCGGATGAACAGCGTAACAAATATAAAATAAAAACGGTGCCAAAACACCCATTTTTTGGCAAAATTTCTATTTGAATCCTTTTTTTCCCGGTAATAAAGCAAGGGTTAACTGCCAAAACTAAATATTTATTGCCCTGATTCTGTAGTTTGCAGAAACACTCCATATGTGGTCGTAAATGGCTATATAGCCACACGGCAGGGCATAGAACGAAGGGAACTCCATATGGTTTCTGGAAGGCAGATTTTGATGGACTGGTTTATTTACACCATGTCCCATTAGAAGCCCCCCCTGATGTAGCCTAGACTAGAAACTCCAAAAAAGTGACCCCATCTAAGAAACTACACCCCTCAAGGTATTCAAAAGTTACTTTACAAACTTTGTTAACCCTTTAGGTGTTTTTCACAAAACTAAATAGCGAATGTAGAAACAATTTTAGAATTAAAATTTTTTGCTACCTTGCCTCAAAAAAGTGTAATATAGCAACCAAAAATCATATTTACCCTAAAATAGTCCCAAAACAACAACCACCTTATCCCGTAGTTTCCTAGATGGGGTCACTTTTATGGAGTTTCTACTCTAGGGATGCATCAGGGGGCTTGAAAGGGTACATGGTGTAAATAAACCAGTCCAGCAAAATCTGCCTTCCAAAAACCATATGGCGTTCTCCTTCTTCTATGTCCTGCCGTTTAGCCAAATAGTAGTTTACGACCACATATGGGGTGTTTCTGCAAACTACAGAATCAGGGCAACTTATATTGAGTTTTGTTTGGCTGTTAACCCATTTTTTCCAGTTATAAAGTAAGGGTTAAAATGGAAAATTTTCCAAAAAATAGAAATTCCAAAATGGTTTCTCCATCTGTCATTAACTCTTGTGGAACACCTAAAGGGTTAACAAAGTTTGTAAACCCAGTTTTGAATACCTTGAGGGGTGTACTTTCTTAGACGGAGTCACTTTTTTGGAATTTCTATTCTAGGGGGACAACGGGGGGCTTGAAATGGGACATGGGATAAACAAAACCAGTCCTGCAAAATCTGCCTTCCAAAACCCATATGGCGTTCCCTTCCTTCTATGTCCTCCCGTTTGGCCAAACAGTAGTTTAGGACCACATATGGGGTGTTTTTGCAAACTACAGAATCAGGGCAACCCATATTGAGTTTTCTTTGGCAGTTAACCCTTACTTTATTACTGGAAAAAATGGGTTAAAATGGAAAATTTTCCAAAAAATGGAAATTTCTAAATTGTTTCTCCATCTGCCATTAACTCTTGTGGAACACCTAAAGGGTTAACAAAGTTTGTAAACCCAGTTTTGAATACCTTGAGGGGTGTACTTTCTTAGATGGAGTCACTTTTTTGAAATTTCTATTCTAGGGGTGCAACGGGGGGCTTGAAATGGGACATGGGATAAACAAAACCAGTCCTGCAAAATCTGCCTTTCAAAACCCATATGGCGTTCCCCTCCTTCTATGTCCTCCCATTTGGCCAAACAGTAGTTTAGGACCACATATGGGGTGTTTTTGCAAACTACAGAATCAGGGCAACCCATATATTGAGTTTTGTTTGGCACTTAACCCTTACTTTATTACTGGAAAAAATTGGTTAAAATTGAAGATTTTCAAAAAAAATTGAAATTTCTAAATTGTTTTTCCATCTGCCATTAACTCTTGTGGAACACCTAAAGGGTTAACAAAGTTCGTAAACCCAGTTTTGAATACCTTGAGGGGTGTACTTTCTTAGATGGAATCACTTTTTTTAAATTTCTATTCTAGTGGTGCAATGGGGGGCTTGAAATGGGACATGGTATAAACAAAACCAGTCCTGCAAAATCTGCCTTGCAAAAAACCATATGGCGTTCCCCTCCTATTATGTCCTCCCGTTTGGCCAAACAGTAGTTTAGGACCACATATGGGGTGTTTCTGCAAACTACAGAATCAGGGAAACCCATATTGAGTTATGTTTGGCAGTTAACCCTTGCTTTTTTCCTGGAAAAAATTGATTATATTGGAAAATTTTCCAAAAAATCGAAATTCTTAAATTGTATGTCCATTTGCCATGAAGTCTTGTGGAAGACCTAAAGGGTTAACAAAGTTTGTAAAAACTGTTTTGAATACCTTGAGGGGTGTCGTTTCTAGAATGGGGTCATTTTTGGATGGTTTCTATTACGTAAGCCTCACAAAGTGACTTCAAACCTGAACTGGTCCATAAAAAGTGGGATTTGGAAAATTTCTGCAAAATTTTGCTTCTAAACTTCTAAGCTATGTAACATCCGCAAAAAATAAAATATCATTCCCAAAATTATACAAACATGAAGTAGACATATGGGGAATGTAAAGTCATTACAATTTTGGGGGTATTACTATGTATTACAGAAGTAGAGAAACTGAAACTTTGAAATTTGCTAATTTTTCTAAATTTTTGGTAAATTTGGTATTTTGTTATGCAAAAAAATTTACTTTTTTGACCCAATTTTAGCAGTGTCATGAAGTAAAATATGTGACAAAAAAACAATCTCAGAACGGCCTGGGTAAGTAAAAGCGTTTTAAAGTTATCAGCACTTAAAGTGACACTGGTCACTGGATTTGCAAAAAATGGCCAAGTCCTTAAGGTGAAATAGGGCTGAGTCCTTAAGGGGTTAAATTGAAATTGTGTTAGTTACATAATACCACAAATAGTCTATTTCTTTTCCGACTTGGGTCCCCAACCAGCCATGCTCTGAATCTAATAATGAAACTAGAATTGATCTGAATATATATATATATATATATATATATACAGTGGGATGCGAAAGTTTGGGCAACCTTGTTATTCGTCATGATTTTCCTGTATAAATCGTTGGTTGTTACGATAAAAAATGTCAGTTAAATATATCATATAGGAGACACACACAGTGATATTTGAGTAGTGAAATGAAGTTTATTGAATTTACAGAAAGTGTGCTATAATTGTTTAAACAAAATTAGGCAGGTGCATAAATTTGGGCACTGTTGTCATTTTATTGATTCCAAAACCTTTAGAACTAATTATTGGAACTCAAATTGGCTTGATAAGCTCAGTGACCCCTGACCTACATACACAGGTGAATCCAATTATGAGAAAGAGTATTTAAGGGGGTTAATTGTAAGTTTCCCTCCTCTTTTAATTTTCTTCAAAGAGTAGCAACATGGGGGTCTCAAAACAACTCTCAAATGACCTGAAGACAAAGATTGTTCACCATCATGGTTTAGGGGAAGGATACAGAAAGCTGTCTCAGAGATTTCAGCTGTCTGTTTCCACAGTTAGGAACATATTGAGAAAATGGAAGACCACAGGCTCAGTTCAAGTTAATGCTCAAAGTGGCAGACCAAGAAAAATCTCGGATAGACAGAAGCGACGAATGGTGAGAACAGTCAGAGTCAACCTACAGACCAGCACCAAAGACCTACAACATCATCTTGCTGGAAATGGAGTCACTGTGCATCGTTCAACCATTCGGCGCACTTTACACAAGGAGATGCTGTATGCGAGAGTGATGCAGAGGAAGTCTTTTCTCCGCCCACAGCACAAAAAGTGCCGCTTGAGGTGGGCTAAAGCACATTTGGACAAGCCAGCTTCATTTTGAAATAAGGTGCTGTGGACTGATGAAACTAAAATTGAGTTATTTGGCCATAACAAGGGGCGTTATGCATGGAGGAAAAAAGAACACAGCATTCCAAGAAAAACACCTGCTACCTACAGTAAAATATGGTGGTGGTTCCATCATGCTGTGGGGCTGTGTGGCCAGTGCAGGGACTGGGAATCTTGTCAAAGTTGAGGGACGCATGGATTCCACTCAGTGGAGAGAGAGAGAGAGAGAGAGAGAGAGAGAGAGAGAGATATAGAGTTGCCTCCAGAGGTGACTGAAATACAGACTATCTAGAGTCTGCCTCCAACTAGAGTTGCCTCCAACATGCTTTAAAGAGGACCTGTCACCACAATATGCAGTTCAATCTGCAGTTAGTATGTATAGAGCAGGAGGAGTTGAACAGATCGATATACAGTTTTGTGGGTAAAGGTTCAGTTACACATGAAATTTATGCATTTATATCTCTTCTTTTTTTGGAACTTAAATGGTCACTAACTTTTCAAACAACTTTGCATAAATCAATAGTACAAGCGGCCACAAGAAACTTTGTAATATGTCATGTCAGTGAGAAATGTCTAGTTCTCATTTTATCAGCTGTTTACCTCTCCCACCTTTTCCTGATATTTGTTTTCTCTTAGAAATATGTTTTGTATCTGTACAAGGGGGAAGCAGCTCACAGAAGGATCATATTACATATGTGAATATAAGTCTATGGAGAGCGGAGGGGGAAGGAGTGAGCAGGAGCTGAGCACAAATGCTTTAGTCCCAACCACACAGTTCTTTACTTCTGTGTAATGTCCTCCATGATCCTGTGGTGCTTCAGAGTAAGAGACATTTAGGAAGCAGATTCTCTTCTACTTTCTGTGTGCAGTGAATGGTGGCTGGTCACCCACCGTCTCTGGGAAAACTGAAAATTAAACATTCAGCATGCACAAATGCCAAATTTAAAGTCATATAGTGGCCAGAAATAGTATTATTTCTCACATACACACACTGTACTATTGATTAATGCAATGTTTGTTCAATGTTTAGTGATGCTTTAATGCATACCCAAGTTTAAAAAAAAGTTTGCATAGTGGCTGTGCTTCTTATGCTTGGAACAGTTTGAACATTTATGTTTGGCCTTCTCTAATGTTATTTTCAGCCATATTATTCCTGTTTAAGCTGCACAGCTAGATGCATTTCACTCAGAAGCAGGTGGTATCTCCCTTCTGCCAGTACTATACTTCTGTGATAACCTTTCCCTCACTATGTTAGTTTTCAGCTGCATAGCTACAGATAAGGTGGGGTACAAAGTACATATAAATCACAATTACAGAACAGAAAGGCAGGAGGTCTCTGTGATGTTCAGAGGCAGTGTAAAAAAAGTTTTAATTAGGCTCAGAATCCCACTTCCTCTCAGCCATCTTTTGAGTCTCTGTTTCCAGGGATGGATTTTGCCTGACGACATTGCAGTGGACTGCAAGTTACCATATTTTCTTCCTATAAGACGCACCTGACCATAAGACGTAACTAAGTTTTAGAGGAGGATGATCAGAAAATAAATATTTTTCAACAGACCTTAGCTCAGAGCCCCAATCAGACCCCCAATGTTAATCAGACTTCATAACAGAGCCCCAGTGTTAATAAGATCCCCAATCAGACCTCAGATCAGACCCCCAATCAAACCTTAGATCAAATGCCCAATTTTTATAAGACCCCCAATCAGACCTCAGATCAAACCCCCAAGATTTATGAGACCCTCAATCAGACCTCAGATAATACCCCCAAAGTTTATAAGACCCCCAATCCGACCTCAGATCTGACCTCCAGGTTAATAAGTCCCCCATTTGAATCAGAGTTCAGATCAGAGAAAAAAAAAAATCAACTTACCTGTCCTGCTCAAGACGCTCCCTGTCTTCCTGCCACGCTGTGCTGTGACCCGATGCCATACAGTGTGAGATTGCATAGTATGTTGACATCCTCACACTGTGCGCAGGACACAGCACAGCAAGCAGCCGATAAAGACCAGGAAGCGGTGATTTGGCAAATCTCTCACTTAGTACGGTATTGCGGTTAGGGATCGACCGATTATCGGTTTTACCAATATTATCGGCCGATATTGAGGATTTTGAACGTTATCGGTATCGGCATCTATTTTGCCGATATACCGATAACGTATTGGGAACACAGATCACGCTGCTCTCAGCGCGTTCTGTGTTCCCTCCGCAGCACAGGGGAGAAGGAAGCAGTGTCTCCTCCCCCTGTGATGCTGCTGCCGCTGCCGCCAATGGCAGGAGAGGAGACAAGAGGAGGGGAGGGGCTGTGGCCGCTGCGCCACCAATGAAGATGAGTCTTTCATTAATTCATATACAGGAGGCGGGAGCTGGCTGCAGAATCACATAGCCGGCTCCCGACCTCTATGAACGGCAGCTGCGGTCCGCGGTAGTTAACCCCTTAGGTGCCGCGGATCGCAGCTACCGCTCATAGAGGTCGGGAGCCGGCTATGTGATTCTGCAGCCAGCTCCCGCCTCCTGTATATGAATGATTGAGAGACTTTTCATTGGTGGCGCAGGGCGCCCCCCAGTATTAACCTCTTAAGGACATAGGGCGTACAGGTACGCCCTTGTGCCCTGGTACTTAAGGACACAGGGCGTACATGTACGCCCTGTGTATTTTCGATCACTGCCGTGCGGCTGGCAGTGATCG
This sequence comes from Bufo bufo, assembly GCF_905171765.1. Taxonomy (NCBI): domain Eukaryota; kingdom Metazoa; phylum Chordata; class Amphibia; order Anura; family Bufonidae; genus Bufo; species Bufo bufo. The sequence goes on along the minus strand of NC_053392.1, from coordinate 236,554,831 downwards.
GAACCCGGTGCCTGCTCAAATCATTGAGCAGGCACCTAGGCTAAATGCGCGGGGGGGTCCCGTGACCCCCCCATGTCGGCGATCGCGGCAAACCGCAGGTCAATTCAGACCTGCGGTTTGCTGCGATTTCTGAAGTTTCTGGTCCCCGCGGTCCCTGACCGCGGGGATCAGAAACTTTATATGCCTAAAAAAAAAGTTTTATTCACCCCCCCCTGCACCCCCGAATGATTTTTATGGTGGCGGGAGGTGCAGGGGGAGGGTTGCGGGCGGTGTGGGCGGTGCGGGAGGCGGGCGGTGCGGCGGGCGGGATCGCGATCCCCCGCCCGCCTCCCCTTGTATAATCGTTGGTGTCTAGTGGGGATACCAGGGTGCCAGCACATTGCTGGCACCCTGGTATAAACGGCTGACATCTGCGATGCGATGTCAGCCGTTTAACCCTTTCCATACAGCGGTCCGTACGGACCGCTGTATGGAAAAGGTTAACGGCGCAGGGAGCTCCCTCCCTCTCCCATCGGGGGGCTGCTGTGCCTTTGCAGCCCCCCGATGGGGAGGGAGAGAGCCCCCAGAGAGCCCCCCGAGAGATCCCCTCCTTACCCTTCCCCGTCTGCGAAGTTCTGAGCAGTACTGAGCAGACGGGGAAGGTTCCCATGGCAACAGGACGCCTCTCAGGCGTCCTGCTGTCCATGGTGCTGAACAGATCTGTGCTGAAAGGCATAGATCTGTTCAGTGTAAGTAAAATACAGTACAGAACAATATATATTGTACTGTACTGTATTATACAGACATCAGACCCACTGGATCTTCAAGAACCAAGTGGGTCTGGGTCAAAAAAAAGTGAATAAAAGTGAAAAAAAAGTAAAAATCAAAAAACACATTTATCACTGATAAAAAATGAAAAAAATAAAATCCCCTAGACATGTTTGGTATCGCCGCGTCCGTAACGACCTGATCTATAAAACGGTCATGTTACTTTACCCGAACGGTGAACACCATAAAAATAAAAAATAAAAAACTATGATGAAATTGAAATTTTGCCCACCTTACTTCCCAAAAAAGGTAATAGAAGTGATCAAAAAAGTCGCATGTACGCCAAAATTGTAACAATCAAACCGTCATCTCATCCCGCAAAAATCATACCCTACTCAAGATAATCGCCCAAAAACTGAAAAAACTATGGCTCTTAGACTATGGAAACACTAAAACATGATTTTTTTTGTTTCAAAAATGAAATCATTGTGTAAAACTTACATAAATAAAAAAAAAGTATACATATTAGGTATCGCCGCGTCCGTATCGCCCGGCTCTATAAAAATATCACATGATCTAACCCCTCAGATGACCACCGTAAAAAAATAAAAATAAAAACGGTGTAAAAAAAGCCATTTTTTGTCATCTTACGTCACAAAAAGTGTAATAGCAAGCAATCAAAAAGTCATATGCACCCCAAAATAGATGCCAATCAAACCGTCATCTCATCCCGCAAAAAATGAGACCCTACTTAAGATAATCGCCCAAAAACTGAAAAAACTATGGCTCTTAGACTATGGAGACACTAAAACATTTTTTTGGTTTTAAAAATGAAATCATTGTGTAAAACTTACATAAATAAAAAAAATTGTATACATATTAGGTATCTCCGCGTCCGTGACAACCTGCTCTATAAAATTACCACATGATCTAACCTGTCAGATGAATGTTGTAAATAACAAAAAAAAAAACGGTGCCAAAAAAGCTATTTCTTGTTACCTTGCCGCACAAAAAGTGTAATATAGAGCAACCAAAAATCATATGTACCCTAAACTAGTACCAACAAAACTGCCACCCTATCCCGTAGTTTCTAAAATGGGGTCACTTTTTTGGAGTTTCTACTCTAGGGGTGCATCAGGGGGGTTTCAAATGGGACATGGTGTCAAAAAAACCAGTCCAGCAAAATATGCCTTCCAAAAACCATATGGTGTTCCTTTCCTTCTGCGCCCTGCCGTGTGCCCGTACAGCTGTTTACGACCACATATGGGGTGTTTCTGTAAACTACAGAATTAGGGTCATAAATAATGAGTTTTGTTTGGCTGTTAACCCTTGCTTTGTAACTGGAAAAAAAATATTAAAATGGAAAATCTGCCAAAAAAGTGAAATTTTGAAATTGTATCTCTATTTTCCAAAAAATCTTGTGCAACACCTAAAGGGTTAACAAAGTTTGTAAAATCAGTTTTGAATACCTTGAGGGGTGTAGTTTCTTAGATGGGGTCACTTTTATGGAGTTTATAATCTAGGGGTGCATCAGGGGGGCTTCAAATGGGACATGGTGCCAAAAAAACTGTCCAGCAAAATCAGCCCTCCAAAAACCAAACGGCGCACCTTTCACTCTACGCCCCGCTGTGTGCCCGTACAGTAGTTTACGGCCACATATGGGGTGTTTCTGTAAACAGCAGAGTCAGGGCAATAAAGATACAGTCTTGTTTGGCTGTTAACCCTTGCTTTGTTAGTGGAAAAAATGGGTTAAAATGGAAAATTAGGCAAAAAAATGAAATTCTCAAATTTCATCGCCATTTGCCAATAACTCTTGTGCAACACCTAAAGGGTTAACGACGTATGTAAAATCAGTTTTGAATACCTTGAGGGGTGTAGTTTCTTAGATGGGGTCACTTTTAGGGAGTTTCTCCTCTAGGGGTGCATCAGGGGGCTTCAAATGGGACATGGTGTAAATAAACCAGTCCATAAAAATCAGCCTTCCAAAAACCAAACGGCGCACCTTTCACTCTACGCCCCGCTGTGTGGCCGTACAGTAGTTTACGGCCACATATTGGGTGTTTCTGTAAATGGCAGAGTCAGGGCAATAAAGATACAGTCTTGTTTGGCTGTTAACCCTTGGTTTGTTAGTGGAAAAAATGGGTTAAAATGAAAAATTAGACAAAAAAATGAAATTCTCAAATTTCCTCCCTATTTGCCAATAACTCTTGTGCAACACCTAAAGGGTTAACAACGTATGCAAAATCAGTTTTGAATACCTTGAGGGGTGTAGTTTCTTAGATGGGGTCATTTTTGGGTGGTTTCTATAATGTAAGCCTCGCAAAGTGACTTGAGACCTGAACTGGTCCCTAGAAATTGAGTTTTTGTAAATTTCGGAAAAATTTCAAGATTTGCTTCTAAACTTCTAAGCCTTATAACATCCCCAAAAAATAAAATATCATTCCCAAAACAATTCAAACATGAAGTAGACATATGGGGAATGTAAAGTCATCACAATTTTTGGGGGTATTACTATGTATTACAGAAGTAGAGAAACTGATACTTTGAAATTTGCAAAAATTTTTCAAATTTTTGTTAAATTAGGTATTTTTTGGTGCAAAAAAAATTTTTTTTTTGACTCCATTTTACCAGTGTCATGAAGTACAATATGTGACGAAAAAACAATCTCAGAACGGCCTGGATAAGTCAAACCGTTTTAAAGTTATCAGCACTTAAAGGGACTCTGGTCAGATTTTCAAAAAATGGCCTGGTCCTAAGGTGTAAAAAGGCTGTGTCCTTAAGGGGTTAATCATTGGTGGCGCAGTGCGCCCCCCACCCCCATCCCAATAGTAAAAACATTGGTGGCGCAGTGCGCCCCCCCCCCAGTATTAATCGTTGGTGGCAGTGGCCACAGGATCCCCTCTCGCCTGCTCCTCCGATCGGAGCCCCAGCTGTGTAATCCTGGGGCTCCGATCGGTTACCATGGCAGCCAGGACGCTATTTAAGCCCTGGCTGCCATGGTAAGCTCCATGCTGCTGTGTGCACAGAGCAGCAGGGACAGTGTGAGCTCCTATTCACCCTGATAGAGATCTATCAGGGTGAATAGGACAAGGGTTCTAGTCCTTAAGGGGGCTAAAAGTTAGTAAAAAAAAAAAAAAAACACAAAAATATTAAGTATAAATGAAAAAGATTTACAAAAAAAATAAAATAATAATACACGTTAACAATAAACATAAATTTTCAGCAGATTTGTGTAGGAAATTTTTTTTTTCCTCAAAAATAAAAATACCCAGAATATCGGTATAAATTATCGGCTATCGGCCTGAAAGTTGACAAATTATCGGTATCGGCCCTAAAAAATCAATATCGGTCGATCCCTAATTGCGGTGCATATTTTCTGCATGAAAATTTGTGTGGAAAAGACGCACGTGATCCAAAACGTGTGCAAGTACCCTAAGACTGCACCCCATGTACAGCTATCAGTATACACACTACAGCATGCCATCAATCACTGATAACATCTCTCTCAGGTACAACTGAGATCAAACATAGCAGAGATTTAAATGACAAGTTTTACTAAATCTTGTCCCACAAAAATAATATATAATAAAATATATAGCCTTTCTCTGGGATTGAGCCGAAACGTTGCCTTACCACACGGGTGAATAAAACTTGAGTTCACTGCTCCATGAATTGGAGTGCTGCCCAGTTTTTATTTCCTGTATATTGGGTAAGCTTATTCTCATTTAGCTCTGCACCCTCTTTACAAATTTTTTCAGTCGGTGCTGCCATTTTTCCTATGTATACATATATATATATATATATATATATATATATATATATATAGGCAGGTCCATAAATATTGGGACAACGACACAATTCGAACATTTCTGGCTCTATACACTACCACAATGGATTTGAAATGAAACGAACAATATGTGCTTTAACTGCAGACTATCAGCTTTAATTTGAGGGTATTTACAGCCAAATCAGGTGAACGATGTAGGAATTACAACAGTTTGCATATGTGCCTCCCACTTGTTAAGGGACCAAAAGTAATGGGACAACTGGCTTCTCAGCTGTCCCATGGCCAGGTGTGTGTTATTCCCTCATTATCCCAATTACAATGAGCAGATAAAAGGTCCAGAGTTCATTTCAAGTGTGCTATTTGCTATTTGGAATCTGTTGCTGTCAACTCTCAAGATGAGATCCAAAGAGCTGTCACTATCAGTGAAGCAAGCCATCATTAGGCTGAAAGAACACAACAAACCCATCAGACAGATAGCAAAAACATTAGGCGTGGCCAAAACAACTGTTTGGAACATTCTTAAAAAGAAGGAACGCAATGGTGAGCTCAGCTCAGCAACACCAAAAGACCCGGAAGACCACGGAAAACAACTGTGGTGGATGACCGAAGAATTCTTTCCCTGGTGAAGAAAACACATTTCACAACAGTTGGCCAGATCAAGAACACTCTCCAGGAGGTAGGTGTATGTGTGTCAAAGTCAACAATCAAGAGAAGACTTCACCAGAGTGAATACAGAGGGTTCACCACAAGATATAAACCATTGGTGAGCCTCAAAAACAGGAAGGCCAGATTAGAGTTTGCCAAACGACATCTAAAAAAGCCTTCACAGTTCTGGAACAACATCCTATGGACAAATGAGACCAAGATCAACTTGTACCAGAGTGATGGGAAGAGAAGAGTATGGAGAAGGAAAGGAACTGCTCATGATCCTAAGCATACCACCTCATCAATGAAGCGTGCTAGTGTCATGGCGTGGGCATGTATGGCTGCCAATGGAACTGGTTCTCTTGTATTTATTGATGATGTGACTGCTGACAAAAGCAGCAGGATGAATTCTGAAGTGTTTCTGGCAATATTATCTGCTCATATTCAGCCAAATGCTTTACAACTCATTGGACGGTGCTTCACAGTGCAGATGGTCAATGACCCAAAGCATACTGCAAATGCAACCAACAAGTTTTTTAAGGGAAAGAAGTGGAATGTTATGCAAAGGCCAAGTCAATCATCTGACCTGTATCCGATTGAGCATGCATTTCACTTGCTGAAGACAAAACTGAAGGGAAAATGCCCCAAGAACAAGCAGGAACTGAAGACAGTTGCAGTAGAGGCCTGGCAGGGCATTACCAGGGATGAAACCCAGCATCTGGTGATGTCGATGCGTTCCAGGCTTCAGGCTGTAATTGACTGCAAAGGATTTACAACCAAGTATTAAGAAGTGAAAGTTTGATTTATGATTATTATTATGTCCCATTACTTTTGGTGCCTTAACAAGTGGGAGGCACATATGCAAACTGTTGTAATTCCTACACCGTTCACCTGATTTGGATGTAAATACCCTCAAATTAAAGCTGACAGTCTGCAGTTAAAGCACATATTGTTTGTTTCATTTCAAATCCATTGTGGTGATGTATAGAGCCACAAATGTTAGAATTGTGTCTATGTCCCAATATTTATGGACCTGACTGTATCTCTTCTCAGCTCCTTCTGCTCTGTAACATGCTGTCTGTAGCTTGCACTGCATTTTGCTGTATTGATCCCAAGTGTTGAATTTGCATTTGTAAACTGTCCAGGGGAACTTTTATTATGCGGTTGGTGTGTGATTATCAAAGTCTACAGTCAAGATCTTCATGCATGTAAGTCCAAAGTGTATATTTTCAAAGGCTTGTCTAAAATAATTAAAAATCTCAGATATGCCCTCCAATAGTCTAAGAAATTATGTTATCGTTACCCCTTTCACCACTGCCATTCTCTGCTGGTTCCCTGCCATTGCTTGTTTACAAACTGCAGCAGTAACTTGCTGTTATATAGAACATTACAACTGCAGCCAATCACTATCCACAGTGTTAGACCACTTAGGGCAGTGATTAGCTGCAGTGGTCACTTGCTGTATACAGGCATGTCCCCACTGCAGTTTGAAAATAAGCAGTGGCAGGAGAACCGGAATGGTGACACAGAGAATGACTCTGGAGGCTTGGAGGGCATGTCTGAGATTTTAAACCCCTTCAGGACCCTGCAGTTTTCCAAACTTTATTGCCCAACAAACCTCCAATCACCTTTACTAAGGCTCCAAATTTGGGTCTACTGGTGGCCCCCACTATCACTGATAAACCCCCCAAAAAAACAACAATCCAGAAATGGATGGGAATATCAGGCTTCTATAGATGTGGTACTTGTATGGGATGCAAATCCACTACATTTCCCAAAAAAAACATTGAGGTCAAATCCACCAGTAATAACCATATACATAAAATCAGAGAATTCCTGACATGCAATAAAGTGTTATATACATTATACAATGCCCATGTAAGAAACAATACGTGGGCAGAACCAAAAGAACCTTGAAAAAACGTATTGCGGAACATGTAGCAAACATTAAAAAGGGATATGACAAACACACCCTGTCGCTCCATTTTAGGATGGCACATAGCCAAGACCCAAAAGGAATGATTTTTGAAGCCCTGGAAAAGGTGAATATACATTGGAGAGGAGGTGACCATATAAGCAAAATGTCAAGGATGGAATCTAGAAAGATTTTTGAATTTAACTCCATCCTCCCTCAAGGATTAAATGCAGAAATGGAGGTATTCGGTTTTTTGTAGGTTAAGGACAATTGGCAGATAGGTTCTGCACCTTACCTTTTCACAAACTCATATTACTGACATAAGGTTTAAAATAATTATCAATAATCCAAGCCTGTATACATATACTTACTAAAATTAGACGAGTCACAGCCCTTTTATAAATGCAACATATCCTGCACAAGAAATAAAGCGTTAATACAGCGTTTAACGATATAGTTAAATGTATGTAGTCCCACTATTTTTATATTTTTATAAGTTTTATACTGCTATATTGTTACAAGTCTATATTTTCCATATTTATAGTTATTTATATTCTACATTTGAATAAATTTTATTTAAATAAAATGCATAAAAATCTCATTGAATAAAATGAATAAAAGCCGCATACTGTGTGTGTGTGTGTGTGTGTATTGCGATTTTAAAGCACACGCAAAGTACGCCGTTTATAAGTAAATCAGTATCACTATTTAATTTGAATAAATTGTATATTTAAATAAAACGCATAAAAATCGCACTGAATAAAATAAAGATAAATACCGCATCATTATGTGTGTGTATTGCCATTTTAAAACATACACAAGGTATGCGATCTATAAGTAAATCAGTATGACTATATTGTTTAAAATTATATAACGTCTAAATGCCGCAACTTATAAAAGCTATATGTGTTTAAAATTTTGTTAAAATACAGGATACACTATTGCTGTTATTATTGTCTTATTCATATACATTTTTTAACATGTTTTATCGTATTTATAGAGTTTAAATAATCATATATACCTACACTATAATGATTAGAGGATAAATGACTGGGCCAGCCAGATCCAGAGTTTTGGGTTTTCCCGGTGATGACGTAACAATCCCAAATGAGAGGATTTATTCAGGCCTATATAAACCGCCATTCAACAGATGAGACTTGACCACTGAGGAAGGAGTCTCTGTTAACTCCGAAACGCGTCTGGTATACACAAGTCTCAAAGAAAAGAAGAAGAAAAAAACGCAGCATACAACCTGCCTTTGAATCTTTGGAAGCGCTCCTGAACTTACCATAGGAAGAAACGAAAGTCCCGGAGTGTCTAAATTAAATAGACACCAAGCAATGCCGGATACTAAAGAAGGTCTAACCATCCACTGACCCCGGCATCCAAGCGGACTGTTTCTTAGTCCTAAAGTCTATTTACTCACCCTAAAGAGCCGACCGGAGGTAAAGATCATCCGTGCCGCCACGCTAAGCACGAATACCCGGTCACTCTATCTTCAAAAAAGTGAGTAACTTGTTTAATTAAACTACGGTGTACTAGCAGACATATGTGCTATAGCTGTGAAGATACTTATCCAGCAAACTGATTAGGACATTGTATCCACTTGTAAAACATCGGCCACCTTGGAATTTCTCATATCAAATATCCGCAAGTACATCGCGGACAAACATTGAGACTCTATTCATTATTCATTGGCTACTATAGGAACCATCAACCAGTAGCCTTTTTGACTGTTATCGAATATCATTGTGCAAATATTTATTCCTTAGATCGATATATTAATTATATATGTGTAGTTTATTTTATATATTTTAATGATTATTTTAGTGTGATTCTATTGAGGTACCGTTCACCATATTTTATATATGCCATATTAAATAAATAAAATATTTTTAGCAATATTGACCAGTGCTTTATGTGATTTCCGGATGCAGGTGTGCCCCTCTCATCCATTGTTATTGCTGTATTGATCCCAAGTATTGAATTTGCATTGTGTGTGATTATCAAAGTCTACAGTCAAGATCTTCATGCATGTAAGTCCAAAGTGTATATTTTCAAAGGCTTGTCTAAGATAATTGAAAATCTCAGATATGCCCTCCAATAGCCTAAAAAATTATGTTATCCTTACCCCTTTCACCACTGCCATTCTCTGCTGGTTCCCTGCCATTGCTTGTTTACAAACTGCAGCAGTAACTTGCTGTGATATAGACCATTACAACTGCAGCCAATCACTATCCACAGTGTTAGACCACTTAGGGCAGTGATTAGCTGCAGTGGTCACTTGCTGTATACAGGCATGTCACCACTGCAGTTTGAAAATAAGCAGTGGCAGGAGAACCGGAATGGTGACACAGAGAATGACTCTGGAGGCTTGGAGGGCATGTCTGAGATTTTAAACCCCTTCAGGACCCTGCAATTTTCCAAACTTTTTTTGTTTTTCCGTTCACAGACGTATGAGAGCTTTTTTTTTTTCAGTAAGACAAGTTGTACTTTCTAATGGCACCATTTAATATTGCATATGATGTAATAGGGAGCTTTAAAAAATTCCAAATGGGGTAGAATTGAGGAAAAAAACTATTCTGCCACTGTTTTATGCGTTTCGTTTTTATGGCATTCCCTATGCAGTAAAACTGACCTGTTACCTTTATCAAGTAGGTCAGTACAATTACAGCACTACCACATTTATATAACTTTTCTTTTGTTTTAATACATGAAAAGAAAAAAAGAAAAACTTTGGAAAAAAGTGATTTTTCTTTCTTTGCATCACCATATTCTGACCCCCATAACTTTTTATAATTATATCTACAGAGCTGTGTGAGGGCTATTTTTTGCAGGGTGGTCAGTAGTTCATTTTGGACTGTGTGACTTTTTGATCACTTTTTCTTCAATTTGTTTTGGGAGGTGAAGAAATAAAAATAACGAATTGGTCATTTTGATTTTTTTTGTGAAAAATATGTGTAACGAGCCCCTCCTCGCTCTATTCTGCTCTCACGGCACTCCCTGATGTGACCACAATATCTGCTGGCTCCGCCGTTGATGATCCGGCCTCAAACGACCGCTAGTGTCGTTTTAATTCTCACAGAACTAACACCAGTCAGGCTGTATGTGAGTTCAAACTGACAAATTCTTTATTGAATGCATCACATATATTTATAATGACAGTTGGAACACCTCTTTCAATTGGTAAATTGTAAAACCCCCTCTGATTGGCTATGCAAATGAGGTAAGCAGAGATTAGTTCAAGAGCTTGGCTGGGAGGCAGATGGGTGTGGCCATTGTCACAGAGAGAGTCAAACCATGACAATATGTATATATTTTTAAAACTTTTTTTAAAAGTACTTAAGCACCAGTTTGGACCGAAGTAGTGGTAGTAAGCAGCAGTTGTGGATTGGATGGCTCACTCCCCCTCTAAAATGCAACAGGATGACATGGAGGTGACTTCAGAGTCCGACACTGTGCCGTGGAGCCAGAGGTCACAGCGTTTCTCTTGCTCCTCCCCCTTGAAGGCCCAAAGACGGCTTTCAGTGGAGTCTTCACTGCCCCTTCCTAGAGGAACACCTTCCTTTTTCCTAAGAAGTGGCAAGAAAACCCCACCACGCCCTATGGTAGATCGTCAAGAAAGTCTCCCTGGGTGAGAGCAGTCAGTGTTTGTAAAGCCCTGAGGAGGAGGTGGACGCTGCAGACCCCAGGCATAGCCGTGTTGGTGGTGGCAGTAGTAGTAGCACCCAGTACCGTGCTATTGGTGTTGGCGGCAGCGACAGTGGCAGTTGGGGAAGAGCAAGGGAGGGGACCAAAGAACCCCACCATGATATCTCACTGTCTGATAGAAGCAAAAGGGAGGGCAAGGACACCAAGACGATTGTGGACAGGACCTGGGAGCCGGATCAGTGTGCTGAGGAGGAGGCAACATCAGAGGAGCAGAGGCCACGTACCTCCCAAAGAACAGCCAGGGCCATGTCTGCTTCGGGATCTGGTGATGTCGATGACGCAGTGGGTGGGTTAGGCCCAAAATGCACTAGAGCTAAGCCTAACTCAGCTGCCTCTACCACTGTGCGAGTATGTCCTGTCTGGCAGTTTTCTCCATGCTGCCAGAAGACAAAAGCATTGCCTTGTGCAAGCTGTGTAAGAGCAAACCAAAACATGGGGTGGTAAACACAAACGTAGGCACCACAGCTCTATTAACCCCTTCCCGACCAGCAGAACGTAACTTGCCACCCAGCACAGTACTATTATGGCGCTCTGATCGGCCGGGTGCAGGAGCTGTGCCAGCCCGATCAGCGGCGGGGTCTGGCAATCACTGATAGCCAGACCCCTGCTGTATGCACCGGCATCAGTGAAAACACCGATGCCGGCGCATTAACCCTTGATGTGCCGCAGTCAGCGCTGACCGCGGCACATGCGATGTCTGTAGAGGGAGGGAGCACCCATCAGGTCCCCGCGCTGCTGTGACGGGGACCCGATGGCAGAAAAGGCAGCCCGATGCCTTCCTTAGGCATCGGGCTGCCTTGCGTGACAACCCGTGAGACCCAGTTCCCTGGATCTCACAGGCAAGCAGGCTGTAAGTGTATTAGTAACATAGTAACATAGTACATAAGGCCGAAAAAAGACATTTGTCCATCCAGTTCGGCCTGTTATCCTGCAAGTTGATCCAGTGGAAGGAAAAAAAAAAAAACCTGTGAGGTAGAAGCCAATTTTCCCCACTTTAGGGGAATAAAAAATTCCTTCCCGACTCCAATCAGGCAATCAGAATAACTCCCTGGATCATCGACCCCTCTCTAGTAGCCATAGCCTGTAATATTATTATGCTCCAGAAATACATCCAGGCCCCTCTTGAATTCCTTCATTGTACTCACCATCACCACCTCCTCAGGCAGAGAGTTCCATAGTCTCACTGCTCTTACCGTAAAGAATCCTTTTCTATGTTTGTGTACAAACCTTCTTTCCTCCAGACGCAGAGGATGTCCCCTCGTCACAGTCACAGTTCCGGGGATAAATAGATGATGGGATAGATCTCTGCACTGACCCCTGATATATTTATACATAATAATTAGATCTCCCCTCAGTCGTCTTTTTTCTAAAGTGAATTACCCTAATTTTGATAATCTTTCAGGGTTCTGTAGTTGCCCCATTCCAGTTATTACTTTAGTTGCCCTCCTCTGGACCCTCTCCAGCTCTGCTATGTCTGCCTTGTTTACAGGAGACCAGAACTGTACACAGTACTCCATGTGTGGTCTGACTAACGATTTGTAAAGTGGTAGGACTATGTTCTTATCACAGGCATCTATGCCCCTTCTGATGCAACCCATTATCTTATTGCCCTTGGCAGCAGCTGCCTAACACTGGTTTTTGCAGCTTAGTTTGCTGTTTATTAAAATTCCTAGATCCTTTTCCATGTCAGTGTTACCGAGTGTTTTATTATTTAGTATGTACGGGTGACTTGCATTATTCCTTCCCATGTGCATAACTTTACATTTGTCAGTGTTAAACCTCATCTGCCACTTATCTGCCCAAGCATCCAATCTATCCAGATCCCTCTGTAGTAGTATACTGTAGTATACTGTCCTCTTCAGTGTAAATTACTTTACACAGTTTAGTGTCATCTGTGAAAATTGATACTTTACTATGCAAGCCTTTTACAAGATCATTAATAAATATATTGAAGAGAATAGGGCCCAATACTGACCCCTGAGGTACCCCACTAGTGACAGTGACCCAATCTGAGTGTGTACCGTTAATAACCACCCTCTGTTTTCTATCATTGAGCCAGTTACTTACCCACATACAGACGTTTTCTCCCAGTCCGAGCATTCTCATTTTATATACTAACCTTTTATGTGGTACAGTATCAAATGGTTTGGAGAAGTCCAGATATACGACATCTATTGATTCGCCGCTGTCAAGTCTAGAACTTACCTCCCCATTACAGTGAGTAATACACTTACAGCCAATGCATCACAATACAGAAGTATTGTGATGTATTGTAAAGATGATCAGACCCCCAAAAGTTGAAGTCCAAGAGTGGGAAAAAAAAAAAAGTTTTTTAAAAAAAATTAAAGGTTTCAAGTAAAAAAAAATGCGTCCTTTTCCCAAAATAAAGTAAAAATGTAATTAAAAAAAATAAATAGGGAAAAAAAAAGTTTACATATTAGGTATCGCCGTGTCCGTATCGACCGGATCTATAAAATATCACATGACCTAACCCCTCAGGTGAACACGTTAAAAAAATAAAAATAAAAACGGTGTCAAAAAGCAATTTTTTGGTCACCTTACATCACAAAAAGTGTAATAGCAAGCAATCTAAAAGTCATACGCACCCCAAAATCATACCAATCAAACCATCATCTGATTCCACAAAAAATGAGACCCTACCTAAGACAATCTCCCAAAAATAAAAAAAACTATGGCTCTCAGAATATGGAGACACTAAAACATGATTTTTTTTTTGTTTCAAAAATGCTGTTATTGTGTAAAACGTAAATAAAATAATATACATATTAGGTATCACCACGTCCGTAAGATCCTGCTGTATAAAAATATCACATGAACTAACCCCTCAGGTGAACAAAAAAAAAGTGTCAAAAAAGCAATTTTTTGTCACTTTACATCACTAAAAGTGTAATACTAAGCGATCAAAAAGTCATATGAACCCTAGAATAGTACCAATCAAACCGTCATCTCATACCGAAAAAAGCCCCTACATAAGACAGTCGCCCAAAATTTAATAAAACTATGGCTTTCAGAATATGGAGACACAAAAAAATCATCTTTTAAAAAAATGCTTTATTATGTAAAACTGAAACAAACAACCAAAAAAAGTAGCCATATATGGTATTGTTACATCCATAACAACCTGCTCTATAAAAATAACACATGAACTAACCTGTCAGATGAACACTGTAAATAACAAAAAATAAAAACGGTGCGAAAAAACTGCTATTTTTTATTACCTTGCCTCACAAAAAGTGTAATATAGAGCAACCAAAAATCATATGTACCCTAAAATAGTACCAACAAAACTGCCACCTTACTCCGTAGTTTCCAAAATGGGATCTTTTTTGGAGTTTCTACTCTAGGGGTGCATCAGGGGGTCTTCAAATGTGACATGGCAGCTTAAAATTATCCCAGTGAAATCTGCCTTCCAAAAACCGTATGCGTTCCTTTCTTTCTGCACCCTACTGTGTGCCAGTAAAGCAGTTTATGACCACATATGGGGTGTTTCTTTAAACTACAGAATAAGGGCAATAAATATTGAGTTTTGTTTGGCTGTTAACCCTTAGCGGGAAAAAATTGATTAAAATGGAAAATCTGCCCAAAAAAATTAATTCTGAAACTTCATCTCAATTTTCCATAAATTTTTGTGGAACACCTAAATGTTAACAAAGTTTTTAAAATCAGTTTTGAAAAATAAGGGGTGTAGTTTCTAACATGGGTCATTTGGGGGTGGTTTCTATTATGTAAGCCTCAAAAAGTGACTTCAGACCTGAACTGGTCCTTAAAAAGTGGGTTTTGGAAATTTTCTGAAAAATTTCAAGATTTGCTTCTAAACTTCTAAGCCTTCTAACGTCCCAAAAAAAGAAAATGGCATTCACAAAATGATCCAAACATGAAGTAGACATATGGGGAATGTAAAGTAATAACTACTTTTGCACAGAGCATCGCAAGTCTGCACAGAGCATCGCAAGTCTGCAAGTCAGAACAGAACATCGCATCATATCAATAAAAGACACGTCTCCTTTAAGACTGACATTTGTTCCTGCTCTTCAGAATAAGGTCAGAGCTTTCCTTTTATTAATTATCATTGCACATAGACTTTGGCATAAAGAGACACTTTTTGTGTTCAGAAATAAGAGACTTTAAAGTAAAACAAAGGACAGTTTGTAGTATATGAATTGAAAAGTCTGGAAAGGAAAAAATAAGTTAAGATCATAGAAGCCAGACTCAGAGTACACGAAGAGGATATAAATCAGAATAGTCATAGATTCAAGTCTGTACGTAGTAGACTCCTACTTTCCTACATACTCCCAGGAGAATGGAAGGAAATTTCCAGCACAGTCATTATCCTTCCATCCCTCTTTAGAAAGACAAAGAGAGGCCTAGTCCAGTGTTAGGAAAAAGGTGTGTGGATTTACCCTCTATCTCAACCGGAAAAGAAGAAGAAAGGGACTCATCTAATTCAGAACTAAGTGAGAAAATAGAACAGGATGATTCTATTACTAGATGCCACGGCAATGCTCAGGAGAATGTTACAACCATTGTCCCAGCAAGACCACAGAGAACAGTCCTAGCTAGACTTCCCGTTCCGGAACCTACGTACTGAAGTTCATAGAGTGGAAGGCAATTTTTGAAATGATCATTGAGCATCATTGCTTCAGTCCAGTTGAAAAATTATTCTACCTTCAGAGATATGTTGGTGGGGAAGCAAAGAGAGTTCTTGAAAGTAACTTCTATAGAAAAGACGAAGAAGCCTACAAGCAAGCTTGGTAAAAATTAAATGCAAGATATGATATTTTAGTACAAAGAGCTTTTAGAGAGAAATTGAATAACTGGCCTAAAATAGGTCCTAAAGAACACTTCAGACTCCAAAAGTATGGTGACTTCCTGCAAGCATGCAGCAATGCCATCCCACATGTTCAAGGTCTAGAAGGACTGAACAACTATCTAGAAAACCAAAGGATGCTAGCCAAGCTACCTGAAGAAGTGGCTTCTAGATGGAATCGCTATGCGACTGAACAGTTAGATCTAGGCAAGAACTTCCCAAGTTTTAAAGAGTTCTTTGAGTTCATCAATAAGGAAGCACGGATAGCATGTAATCCAGTAACATCATCTTACGTCTTAAAATCTTTAGAAGAAAGGCCTGCAAGAGAGATAAGACGTGCAAGAACAACTAGTTTTGCAACCAACGCAGCAGCTAAAGGTCCAGGTACCTTCAAGTGTATGTGGAGAGAACCACTCCATACACAAGTGCCAACAATTGAAGGAGAAGTCCCCAGATGAAAAGAAAAGGTTTTTACTTGAGAACCAAATGTGTTTCGGTTGTCTAAGAAAAGGCCATGTTACTAAGGAGTGTAAGAAAAAGGCCACATGCACATTTTCAAAGGAAGCCATCCTACACCACTACATGAACAACGTCCAAAGAAAGATAAATCCTCAATACCTAAAGATACTGAGGAAGGAAATAAAGTATCAGTATTCTCTTGCAGAGTAAGGGAAGGAGAAAGCAATGGCACATCAATGGTTGTACCAGTTTGCATTTCAAATCCTAAAAGGAGGAACAAGATAGTATACGCCTATGCGCTACTGGATGCCCAGAGTGACGTCACCTTCATTGATCAAGAAATCTGCAAGAAATTACAAGTGGCTACAGAACCAGTGAAGCTCAAACTCACCACAATGACAAGGAGAGACACATTAGTGAACAGTCAAAGGGTCAAAGGACTAAGAGTTAGAGGACTTCATTCAAACTTCACATTAGATCTACCTCCAGCTTATGCAAATGACGAAATACCTCTAGATCGAGATCACATACCTACCTGTGAAACAGCCAATAAATGGGAGCACCTATCTGTCATATCTCATGAAATTTCCCAGCTGAATGAGTTTGGTGTTGGACTGTTGATAGGTTATGTTTGTCCCGAAGCCTTGGTACCATGAAAAGTAATCACAGGAGGAAAGTGTGAATCCTATGCTGTTCAAACTGATCTAGGATGGGGTTTTGTTGGAGGAAAATCGCAAACTCAAGACAGGTGACAGGATTGTGTAATCGAATATCTGTCCAAGAGTTACCTACTGTAAGTCCAGCAAAAGTAATCAAGATCCTTGAATCCGACTTTGCAGACATAAGTTCTAAAGAAAAGAGTGTATCCCAAGAAGACATAAAGTTCGTACACACTCTAGAAGAAAGTATTCTGCAGAATCAACAAGGTCATCTTGAAATGCCCTTACCTTTTAGAGAACGACATTGTCTTCCAAATAACTGAAATCTTGCCCTAGCAAGATTGAAATGTTTGAAGAAAAGGATGGGAAGAGATCCCAAACTCAAGAATGATTATTTGAAATTCATGGAAGGCATCATTGAAGAAGGACATGCAGAGAAAGTTAATAATCAACCTAAAGAAGGAGAAGTGTGGTACATCCCACATCAAGGTGTTTACCACTCAAAGAAACCAGATAAGATTAGAGTAATATTTGATTGCTCAGCAAAGTACAATAGTGTTGCTTTGAATGATCATCTACTAAAAGGACCAGATCTTACAAACACTCTGACTGGAGTACTCTGTAGATTCAGAAAGTATCCTGTAGCAGTCATGCGTAATGTTGAAAAGATATTCCACCAGTTTCATGTGAAGAATGAAGATAGAGACTTCCTGAGGTTTCTATGCTGGGAGAACGGAGATACAGATTCAGAGCCCAGAATACAGAATTAAAGTACACTTGTTTGGAGCAGCATCGTCTCCAGGTTGCGCCAATTATGGTATGAAGTACCTGGCCAATCAGAATGAAAAAGATTGCCCATCAGCAGCAGATTTTCTGAAGAACAACTTTTATGTAGATGATGGTCTTATAAATCTAGAGTCCACAGAATCTGCAATCAAACTAGTGAAAGAAAGCCAAGAGGTATGCGCAAGAGGAAACCTGCGCCTTCATAAATTCATATCAAACAACAGAGTGGTACTGGAATCCATCAGGGACTCTGAACGTGCATCAACAATTAAAAATGTAGATCTAAATTATGATCATCTTCCAGTTCAAAACGTACTTGGATTGGGATGGAATGTAGAGAATGACAAGTTCTTCTTTGAAGTATCTATTGAAGAGAAACTTGCAACTAGACGTACCATTCTTTCCGCAGTGGCTTCTGTAGAGAGAAGGAGTATTATGCAAATATATGTATATGTCTTTTAATATATACATATATATATTGGCCCTGTATTATGGGCCCAGGTATGGGTGGGTATATATATATATATATATATATATATATGTGTGTATGCCCCTTATATTGCACACATCTGTATATACACTGCTCAAAAAAATAAAGGGAACACAAAAATAACACATCCTAGATCTGAATTAATTAAATATTCTTCTGAAATACTTTGTTCTTTACATAGTTAAATGTGCTGACAACAAAATCACACAAAATTAAAAAAATGGAAATCAAATTTTTCAACCCATGGAGGTCTGGATTTGGAGTCACACTCAAAATTAAAGTGGAAAAACACACTACAGGCTGATCCAACTTTGATGTAATGTCCTTAAAACAAGTCAAAATGAGGCTCAGTAGTGTGTGTGGCCTCCACGTGCCTGTATGACCTCCCTACAACGCCTGTGCATGCTCCTGATGAGGTGGCAGACGGTCTCCTGAGGGTTCTCCTCCCAGACCTGGACTAAAGCATCTGCCAACTCCTGGACAGTCTGTGGTGCAATGTGACATTGGTGGATAGAGCGAGACATGATGTCCCAGATGTGCTCAATTGGATTCAGGTCTGGGGAACGGGCGGGCCAGTCCATAGCATCAATGCCTTCGTCTTGCAGGAACTGCTGACACACTCCAGCCAAATGAGGTCTAGCATTGTCTTGCATTAGGAGGAACCCAGGGCCAACCGCACCAGCATATGGTCTCACAAGGGGTCTGAGGATCTCATCTCGGTACCTAATGGCAGTCAGGCTACCTCTGGCGAGCACATGGAGGGCTGTGCGGCCCTCCAAAGAAATGCCACCCCACACCATTACTGACCCAATGCCAAACCGGTCATGCTGGAGGATCTTGCAGGCAGCAGAACGTTCTCCACGGCGTCTCCAGACTCTGTCACGTCTGTCACATGTGCTCAGTGTGAACCTGCTTTCATCTGTGAAGAGCACAGGGCGCCAGTGGCGAATTTGCCAATCTTGGTGTTCTTTGGCAAATGCCAAACGTCCTGCACGGTGTTGGGCTGTAAGCACAACCCCCACCTGTGGACGTCGGGCCCTCACATCACCCTCATGGAGTCGGTTTCTGACCGTTTGAGCAGACACATGCACATTTGTGGCCTGCTGGAGGTCATTTTGCAGGGCTCTGGCAGTGCTCCTCCTGTTCCTCCTTGCACAAAGGCGGAGGTAGCGGTCCTGCTGCTGGGTTGTTGCCCTCCTACGGCCTCCTCCACGTCTCCTGATGTACTGGCCTGTCTCCTGGTAGCGCCTCCATGCTCTGGACACTACGCTGACAGACACAGCAAACCTTCTTGCCACAGCTCGCATTGATGTGCCATCCTGGATAAGCTGCACTACCTGAGCCTCTTGTGTGGGTTGTAGACTCCGTCTCATGCTACCACTAGAGTGAAAGCACCGCCAACATTCAAAAGTGACCAAAACATCAGCCAGGAAGCATAGGAACTGAGAAGTGGTCTGTGGTCCCTACCTGCAGAACCACTCCTTTATTGGGGGTGTCTTGCTAATTGCCTATAATTTCCACCTGTTGTCTATCCCATTTGCACAACAGCATGTGAAATTGATTGTCACTCAGTGTTGCTTCCCAAGTGGACAGTTTGATTTCACAGAAGTGTGATTGACTTGGAGTTACATTGTGTTGTTTAAGTGTTCCCTTTATTTTTTTGAGCAGTGTATATCTATGTATATATGGGCTTTCCCCCAAATATATATATGTGGGCTTATTACTTCCTATTCATTCCCCCAGGTTGTGGCCATGCATTGCCATAGGTATTTCTGGGTATATGTGTGTATATATGTATATATATATATATATATATATAAAAATATATATATAGATGTATGTATGCCCCAGTATTGCATGCATCTGTATATATATTTATATAATATGCCCCTGGTTTATATTGGGTATATATATGTATATGGATGTGCACCAAGCATCCATATAGATATATATTTATAATGTGGCCAGCATTTCCCCCCCCAATCGTGGTGCCCCTCCCCCCAGCTGAGGAGAGGCCGACATGCCCTTTGCCCTTTGATATGGAGAGAGATCGACATACCCGATCCTTTGCCCTTTGATAACATCTCCGGCAGCTCGACATACAGGGACAGGATAACAAAGAGATTTCCTGCCCCTGTATGCCGCTTACCTCCGGCGCTGTAATTACAGCGCCAGGGGTATGCGATATCTCCACAGGCGGGAGGATCAAAGGATCCCCTCGCCTGGGAGCGCGGGCTGGTGCGGTGATGTCATATCACCGCGCCAGCCCACGTGGACCTGGCTGCAGGCGTGCGTGCGCATGCCTGCAGTGCGGGAAAACGGGAGTAAGCGCTGCGGGGGTTTAAATACCCCAGCGGCACTGCGCTCGGAGAGTTCATGCTCCCCCCCCCATAGCCAGGAGAGCGCGCCTGGCGCTCATAAGATTACCCCCTCCACAGCCCGGTATGAAAGGAAGCGCAGACAGCGTTACAGGCTGCGCTGCAGCAGAGAATCCCGAAGGCGCTGCACCTATCCCACTCAGCCTTGCACATATCCGACCAGCCTTGGACATGCTTGTAAGGACTCCCCCCACCTGCAGAACACACTTCCAAGTTGCGCCTAACAGCACCCAATTCCCCTTTTCCCCCCTTCTCAGGTTAATTAGGAGCCCCCTTCTGCTAAAAGTGTTCTCATTACAATTGCTGATATTTAATATGATACTCCATGTGGATTACAAATAATGACTTTATTACTTCTTCTGGATTACAAATGACTTCTGTAGTATTTGTTCCAGTTTGGTGCACTTGACAAGCCAAGCACTGAAGGAAAAGACTCTAACGTGATTTTGATTGCATTATATATTTGCACTGTATTTATGCATTAACCTTTTAAAATTTCAGCAATGTTATAGTACTTTAGCCCATTGTCAGGATCTAGAGGGCCCTGGGGGGAGGCCGCCTGTTGCACCTGCATGGCGTATGTCATCAACCTAGTGGTGCAGCACTTTCTAAATAAGAACACTGGCATGCGCAAGGTGCTGGCAAAGTCCAGGAAACTGTCCTAGCACTTCAGATACTCTTAGATGGTGGCGAATGCTCTCCTGGACCTGAAGCGACAAAACAGCTTGCCGCTACACTGCTTAATCCGCGACATGCCAACTCACTGGAATTTGACATTGCGTATGCTCAAGCATCTATGCGAGCAGCGGAAAGCCGTGAATGATTTTGTCATGCACCAGACAGCCTCCGCAGCAGGGAGTATGTGTTGTTTCGAGGTCAGGCAGTGGCAGCTCATCCGAGACGCCAGGCAGGTGCTGAAACCCCCTCGAAGAGTCCACATTGTTTGCCAGCAGGGACAACTGCGCCATGAATAATGTCATTCCTCTCATACTTATCTTAGAACATATGCTGACACTCATGCAACAGGGGACCACATCAGAAGAGCAGCTGACACATCTTGCTGTCTGCCCTAGAGTTTTTGGGGACACCCAAGGGAATCTGCCATGGAGGAGTGCAGTATCCCAGGGGGTCAGTAGCCGCTTTGGGTATGCGGGGAGTCGTAGTGCAGGGCAACCCACTAACCTGGGATTCACTGTCATCTTCAATCTGGGTAAATACTGGAACAGGCAGTTCATAAATGTCGTGACGCCAGTGCCAATTGAACGGTGACACCCCGTGTAGTGATAGGTGGAATAATAGAGTAGTCCGGATATTCATATAACAGGTCAACTTTTACTGCATGGATTTGTAGTAGGATGAACAGCCAGATAATACAGTTCCAGAGTTATTCCACACTTTACCATACAGTTAACAGTAGTGGTTCAGGCTTCTACTTACAACAAGGTTAACTTCGAGACAGGCCTTCTAGGTTCAGGGATTCCCTCTTATGCTACTTGCAGCAATACCCTCAAGGTCCAGACACCTAATTCCTGGTGATAACCCTTGAGCAAATACTTGGTAGAGGTCTTCTTCCCTCCTGATGGCAGGCTCTATCTTTTGAGTTCTTCAGGTATAACTAACCTGGAAAGCTGGGCGGGTATGACCCTCCACACCAGTAGTGCAATCTCTGCACTCTTGACTGAGCCCTGATCCTCTCAGCACTCACTCCAGAAACTTCTAACCACTTCCTAGGCTAGGCCCTAGCCTATTTATACTAAACTGGGGGCTCCCTCTGCTGGCTGGAATAATGATTGCCTGCAACAGGCCTAACTGGCTTAAAGGGAAATACACCTCGCAATCTAGCAGTGTCGGTTGGCCGCCTGTATGCTGGCTTGCTCACACAATGACAGGCCTATCATTGATATCAGGCAGTCAGATGATTACTGGATAGCCATGCTCTTAGACTCTAGCCACCAAGGCAAAATTGGGGAATGTTTTCCTCTGGCAGAAAGGGAGAACAAATTACGTTACTATCAAAATCACTGTGAACGCAGCTTGCCGCAGCTTACAGGAAGCAGACGCCTGCTGCCAACGTGTCTAAAAAGGAGATCCCCCTCCGCTCCCCACAGAGTCTACCCCCTCCCGCCGCCAGAAGTAGCAGAAGCTGCAGCAGCCATTTCAGTCTCCTCAACATGATGAAGCAGTTTCTCCACGTGCCGCGCGTGGCTGAGGCCAGTCAGCAAGCCAACAGCTTCCGCCTCAACACCCAGGTTTAGGTCTACCAAAACGATGGCCAGTCTCTGTCACATACCCTGTTCCCTTACCCCATGGATTTATGGGCAGGCAGACTGGAACAGTGGCCCAAACTGGCACAGCACACTCTCTACCTTCTTTCTTGCCCTGCCTCTAGTGTCATCTCGGAGAGGGTTTTCAGCACCGCGGGGGGTGTGATGACACCCAAACAGACCAAGTTGTCCTCTGCCAGTGTCCAAAACATCACATTTGTCACTTGTTTGTATTTTTTCCGGTTTTTTTTTGCCGGCCGTATGTGGAACTATTCATTGGGGGCCACATAAAAAAAATGGAAAAGACTCTGTGTACATTCCTCATCTGTATGTCTGCAAGTGCATTCCTCAAAAAAAAAATAGAACATGTCCTATTCTCGTTTATTTTGCAGACAAGGACAGGCATTATTACAATGGATCCGCAAAAAATACGGATGTGACACAGACGTCACGCCGATGTCATCCGTTTTTTTTTTGGGGATCTGTGTTTTGAGGACCACAAAATACATACGGTCATGTGCATGAGCCCTAAGGAGCAGTATAGATGTACGTGATCACACCATCAGTACCATCAGTTCTTCAATGTCCAGGCAAAGCTGGGGCCTGAATCATGCCACTAATGCCTCAAATGTCACTTTCTGTGTACTCACCTTCTTGCTTGAAATTTTTTTATTTTATTGGGGGGTGGTGGTTAAATTAAGGCGCAGCATAAATATACGTAATTACTGCATCAATGCAGAAATTTAGGTGCAACAAAGGGGGAATTACTGGAGGCACAATAAGGGGCATTAGTGGGAGACTATATGGGGCATTTTTGTTGCTGAAGGCACTATGAGGGGTATTATTAATACTGAGTACAATAGGGGCATTATTATTTCTAGGGGCATGTTAGGAGCATTATTAATACTGATGGCACTGTAGGGAGCTTTAGCTTTATTACTTCTGGTGGTACCAATGAGGGGCAATATGACCCCTGGATTCACTCGGGTGCTTTATTCTACTGTAGACACTGTGGAGGAGCATGTTACTATTATATGATATTACTACTATATTAGACTATAATATGAGGGCACTGTAAGAGAACACTATAACTGTAGAGGACTCTTATCTTGGCACAATTAGCTTTGCATGGTACTAGTGTTTTGTAGTATTTGGAGGCATTGGAGAGCACAGCAGGCAGAGTATTGGCGGTGGCATGAGGATGACACTTGGAGCACCAGGCTGTGGAGTTTGTATTCAGAAGGTGGGCAGGATGATGAAAAAGTGTGTAGGCAAGCAATGCAGAGATGAGACATGGATGAAAGAAGTCATCATGGCAGTCTGGGTTGAATGAGGAAGATGAGGAAAGAGAATGTCTATAATAAAGAAGATGAGACTGGATATAATAGTTCTGTACTGCTGTACTCTCCTGTATGTTTTGTAGTGCTGAAACCCCTGGCAGCATGAAGAAGATAGGGCTGGCTCAATGCTGTGGCCTGTGTCTCAAAAACTCAGTCCCCTCATCCATGTCTAAATTAGCATTGGAGACAATTGTAGGAGGAGGAGGGCAGAATAGAGCAACTGGCACTAGCTACCACAGAGGCGCAGCTTCTGGGGAGATATTTTGTGCTGTTGAGACAGTATTTTGTGCTACACTGTATTTGGTTCTGCTGGGGAAGTATTTTGTGTTGCACTGTGGTTTTTGATTCTTCTGAGGTGGTATTTTATGTTACACTATGGTATTGCTGACACCACCTACTTTTTTGGCCCCACCTATGAAATAGAGACACTTTGGGTTTATTTGGATGGCCACTTTAAAGGGGTTTTCTCACTTCATTCAGATGGCCTTTATCATGTAGACAATGTTAATACAAGGCACTTACTAATGTATTGTGATTGTCCATATTGCCTCCTTTGCTGGCTGGATTCATTTTTCAATCACATCATATACTGCTCATATCCAGGGGTTACGACCATGCGGCAATCCAGCAGCAGTTTGCAATATGACTAAGGACGGGTTGTTCTGCTCGAAACAGATATTCGTCTGTATTTGACTTCCTGATATTTTTAATATTTTGAAAAAAAGAAACTTTGGGTTTTATCCAGATGAATGGGAGAATATGTGCTTTCACACCGTTGAAGATTTTGCCTCCGTATACTGCTGCTGATATGGGTTTTCT
Organism: Bufo bufo; assembly: GCF_905171765.1. Taxonomy (NCBI): domain Eukaryota; kingdom Metazoa; phylum Chordata; class Amphibia; order Anura; family Bufonidae; genus Bufo; species Bufo bufo. Next base: position 236,530,003 of record NC_053392.1, on the reverse strand, counting down.
ACTCTTATTTCCATCCGTTACTGTGAGGCCAAAACTAGGTGCGGGTCAAAAACACAGAACAGGAGCATACTTTATCTTGGTGTAGACTTTACTACTGGTTTCGGCTCACGATAATTGATAGAAATAACTGATAACTGATCAAGTTCACACCAGTTATTTGGTCAGTTATTATGAGCCAAAACCAGGTGCCGGAAAAACACAGGAGATGTACAAATCTTTAAATTACACCTGATCTCTGAGTAGGCTTTACTATTGGTTTTGGCTCACAATAACTGATGGAAATTACTGACCAAAAAACTGAAGCGTGAACTTGGACTTACTTATGAGCTCGCTGTATTTTAATTATTTGTCTTCTAATTCAGTATAATGAAGTATAGAAATAATAAATAATAAAGAGAAAACATACTGAGTGGATATGGAGAGAGCTGTCAGAGATATTATTAAACGGTGCTTATTCTTCTGCAATCTTGAGGGCTGTTGATATGTGAGCTCAAAACTAAGAAAACTCCAGTGTATCTTTTTGTGACGATTCTTCTGAAGTTCATTTCTAAATGACAAGCTGCTTGTTCTTCATCTGAATTGAGGTAGCATATTGAACTTTTAATCATTTCCTACTGTCCTATCACATATACATCAATGTCACATAAGAAATGAGCACAATATCGACATGATATTTCCAGGTCTAATTCTGTAAAACATAACAAAGGTACTAAAAATGCAAATGTCACATCAGTTTGCTTCTACCAGTTCAAAGTATTTCAAATGTCATCCAGAGTTGTCCCTTCAGTGTATGTTCTGTATATGACACAAAACCCAGTCTATATTTTAGACAGCATTACTTTGACACCAGCTGTCACTTTAACACGATTTGTTGTATTACTGTAATGTGTTTTTGTCGTGTTAGGGTGGGTTCACGTCCTGTTTTATGCCTCCAATTGACGTATACGTTACAAAAAAAGGATACAAAAACGCAGTGCACCACGTTCTTGTATGCTGCTCAGTCCGGTAATGGATGTCACTGTATGGCATCAGTCCGAAGCATCTGTTTAACGTCTACATTTTTGGGGAAAAACATGATTTTTTTATTCCCCCACTGTGCCCCCATTCTCTTTTGCTGACCTGTATGCTAATTAATAGCATTGGTAGAGGGAGGAGGAAATTGCTGTGTTTTTCAAGGGGCATCTCCTTCTCCCTGGCATCACAGCCAGGGTGAAGGTGAGCTTTTTTTCTCCCTGGCTGTGACGCTCTCCACTGCATTGGGCAGCTCACAGCCAGGGAGAAGGAGACGCCCCTTGAGAAACCCAGACGTCTCGATGTACCGATGCTGCTAATTGGCATACAGGGCGGCAAAAGAGAATGGAGAATGGGGGGCACAGCCGAGGAATGGAGCAGCATATCTGAAAAAAAAGTGCACTGACATCTACTGATCATGCCAGGTACTAATATTGTAATGTCAGGACCAGTGAAAGGTCAGTGGAACAGTGGAACACAAATGCCTTTTTAGGGGGCATTATTACTACTAGGAACACTATTTTTCAGCAGTATAGTATTTGGGAGCATTGGGGAGCACACTGGGCACAGTATTAGGGGTGGATACTCCTGTATGTTTGGTATTGCTGGCAGGCAGTCTGCTATTGCTAGAGCTGGCTCGCTGCTGCGACCCGCATCTCACTTCCTTAGCCCCCTCCTCTATATCTTAATTAGAGACAACTGGAGGAGAACAGAAGGTGGCAGCTGGTTCTGGCCACCACAGAGGGGTAGCTTCTAGGAAGGTAATTTGTACTGCTGAGGCAGTATATTGTGCTGCACTGTAGTATTTGGCTCTGCTGGGGCAATATTTAGTCCTGCACTGTAGTATTTGGTTCTTCTGAGGCAATATTTAGTCCCGCATTGTAGTATTTGGTTCAGCAGCAGAACCAAATACAAAAGTGCAGCACAATATACTGCTACACCAGAACCAAATACTACAGTGCAGAGCAAACTACTACCTCAGCAGAACCAAATACCACAGTGCAAGAAGAAGTTCTGCTGGGGCAGTATATTCTGTTGCACTATGGTGTTTGGTTCTGCTGTGGCAGTATATTGTACTCCACTGTGGTATTTAGTTCTGCTGGGGCAGTATTTTTTGCTGAACTGTGCTATTTGGTTCTACTGGGCCAGTATACTGTGCTGCATTGTGGTTTCTTGGGCTTGTTGGGGCAGGATATTGTACTGCTCTTTGGTATATGGTTGGGCTGCAGATATACTGCCCCTCTATGGTATTGCTCTGTCTATCTATGTGTGTTAGCCCCACCTACATGAGTTAACCCCACCTATTAGTGTTGGCTCCATCTTCTGTCAATTTGGATGTATGGACCTCATCTTTCCACTTTTTGAAATTAATTGAAAAAGTGGCACTCACATGTTCACACACTAAGTACATACCAGAATACTCATATATGCATGATCTTCATATCCTGATGCCTGTGAGTTGAATGAGTGCGTGGGTAAACAAGCTGCCAGCATGGCACCAAAATTATAATGCCGAGACAGGGAGCCCATGCCTCCCTTGCACCCAACAATTGGAGTGTTAACTAGTTCAAGACCATTTACCCCCTTCCTGACCAAACACATTTTGTTCTTTTTTACATACATGGAGATTTTAAAACCAAAACATTTTTGCATTCAGATTTTTTTAATAATTTTTGCCTTTTTTTGTCATATATTGGGCTTTATTGTTATGCCATCTAAATTTTAGAATTTTTTGTTTTTATTTTTGTATCTGCTTGAAATTTTGTAATAGCATAAAATGTAACTAAAATACATCACAGCCCATTTTATATAGAGGATATTTGGTCATGGTCACTGGGGGCAGTGTTACAAGCTTCGGTGTGGACTAGGGTGTTTTTCATTTTTTTTTTTTTTTTTTTTTTTTTTACACATTGTGACCTATATGGTCATACAAGACCTTTAGCCTTTAGGGCCAGTTCACATGACTGATTTTGCTGATAACTTTAAAACGCTTTGACTTAGCCAGGCCATTCTGAGAAAGTTTTTTCGTCACATATTGTACTTCATGACACTGGTAAAATGAAGTAAAAAATAATAATTTTTATTTATAAAAAAATACCAAATTTACAAAAAATTTGTAAAAAATTGCAAATTTCCAAATTTCAATTTCTCTACTTCCATAATACATAGTAATACCTCAAAAAATAGTTATTACTTTATATTCCCCATATGTCTACTTCATGTTTGGATCATTTTGGGAATGATATTTTATTTTTGGGGATGTTACAAGGCTTAGAAGTTTAGAAGCAAATCTTGAAGTTTTTCGGAAATTTTCAAAAACCCAATTTTTAGGGACCAGTTCAGGTCTGAAGTCACTTTGCGAGGCTTACATAATAGAAACCACCCATTCTAGAAACTACACCCCTCAAGGTATTCAAAACAGATTTTACAAACTTTGTTAACCCTTTAGGTGTTCCACAAGAATTAATGGAAAATAGAGATACAATTTCAAAATTTCCCTTTTTTGGCAGATTTTCCATTTTAATAATTTTTTTCCAGTTACAAAGCAAGGGTTAACAGCCAAACCAAACTCAATATTTATGGCCTTATTCTGTAGTTTACAGAAACACCCCATATGTGGTCGTAAACTACTGTACGGGCACACGGAAGGGCGCAGAAGGAAAAGAATGCCATACGGTTTTTGGAAGGCAGATTTTGCTGGACTGGTTTTTTTGACACCATGTCCCATTTGAAGCCCCCCTGATGCACCCCTAGAGTAGAAACTCCATAAAAATGACCCCATCTAAGAAGCTACACTCCTCAAGGTATTCAAAACTGATTTTACAAACATCGTTTACCCTTTAGGTGTTCCACAAGAATTATTGGAAAATAGAGATACAATTAAAAAATTTCCCTTTTTTGGCAGATTTTCCATTTTACTTTTTTTTTTTTACTTTTACAAAGCAAGGGTTAACAGCCAAACAAAACTTAATATTTATGGCCCTGATTCTGTACTTTACAGAAACACCCCATATGTGGTCGTAAACTACTGTACGGGCACACGGCAGGGCGCAGAAGGAAAGGAATGCCATACGGTTTTTGGAAGGCAGATTTTGCTGCTGTTTTTTTTTACACCATGTCCCATTTGAAGCCCCCCTGATGCACCCCTAGAGTAGAAACTCCATAAAAGAGACCCCATCTAAGAAACTACACCCCTCAAGGTATTCAAAACTGATTTTACAAACGTTGTTAACCCTTTAGGTGTTCCACAAGAGTTATTGGCAAATGGAGATGAAATTTCAGAATTTAAATTTTTGGGCAAATTTTCCATTTTAATCCATTTTTTCCCAGTAACAAAGCAAGGGTTAACAGCCAAACAAAACTCAATATTTATGGCCCTGATTCTGTAGTTTACAGAAACACCCCATATGTGGTCATAAACAGCTGTACGGGCACACGGGAGCAGAAGGAAAGGAATGCTATACGGTTTTTGGAAGGCAGATTTTGCTGCTGTTTTTTTTTACACCATGTCCCATTTAAAGCCCCCCTGATGCACCCCTAGAGTAGAAACTCCAAAAAAGTGGCCCCATTTTAGAAACTACGGGATAGGGTGGCAGTATTGTTGGTACTAGTTTAGGGTACATATGATTTTTGGTTGCTCTATATTACACTTTTTGTGAGGCAAGATAACAAGAAATAGCTGTTTTGGCACCGTTTTTATTTTTTGTTATTTACAACATTCATCTGACAGGTTAGATCATGTGATATTTTTATAGACCAGGTTGTCACGGATGCGGCGATACCTAATATGTATACTTTTTATTTTATTTATGTAAGTTTTACACAATGATTTCATTTTTGAAGCAAAAAAAATCATGTTTTAGTGTTTCCATAGTCTGAGAGCCATAATTTTTTAAGTTTTTGGGCGATTACCTTGGATAGGGTATGATTTTTGCGGGATGAGATGACGGTTTTATTGGCACTATTTTGGGGTGCGTGTGACTTTTTGATCGCTTGCTATTACACTTTTTGTGATGTAAGGTGACAAAAAATTGTTTATTTAGCACAGTTTTTATTTTACATTTTTTACGGTGTTCATCTGAGGGGTGAGGTCATGTGATATTTTTATAGAGCCGGTCGATACGGACGCGGCGATACCTAATATGTATACTTTTTTTTTATTTATGTAAGTTTTACACAATAATTTCATTTTTGAAGCAAAAAAAATCATGTTTTAGTGTTTCCATAGTCTGAGAGACATAATTTTTTCAGTTTTTGGGCGATTACCTTGGGTAGGCTATGATTTTTGCGGGATGAGATGACGGTTTTATTGGCACTATTTTGGGGTGCGTGTGACTTTTTGATCGCTTGCTATTACACTTTTTGTGATGTAAGGTGACAAAAAATGGTTTATTTAGGTCATGTGATATTTTTATAGAGCCTGTCGATACGGACGCGGCGATACCTAATATGTATTCTTTTTTTTTTTTTTATGTAAGTTTTACACAATAAAAAAAATAAAAAATCATGTTTTAATGTCTCCATATTCTGAGAGCCATAGTTTTATCAGTTTTTGGGCGATTATCTTAGGTAGGGTCTCATTTTTTGAGGGATGAGATGACGGTTTGATTGGCACTATTTTGGGGTGCATATGACTTTTTGATCGCTTGCTATTACACTTTTTGTGATGTAAGGTGACAAAAAATGGTTTATTTAGTACCGTTTTTATTTTTTATTTTTTACGGTGTTCATCTGAGGGGTTAGGTCATGCGATATTTTTATATAGCCGGTCGATACGAACGCGGCGATACCAAATATGTGTACTTTTATTTATTTATTTATGTAAGTTTTACACAATAACAGCTTTTTTAAAACAAAAAAACTATATGTTTTAGTGTCTCCATATTCAGAGCCATAGTTTTTTTATTTTTTGGGATATTGTCTAAGGTAGGGGCTCATTTTTTGTGGGATGAGGTGACGGTTAGATTGGTACTATTTTGGTGGGCAAATGCCTTTTTGATCGCTTGCTGTTGTACTTTTTGTGATGTAAGGTGACAAAAAAATTGTTTATTTAGCACAATTTTTTTTTTATTTTTTTTACGGTGTTCATCTGAGGGGTTAGGTCATGTGATATGTTTATAGAGTCGGTTGTTTCGGACGCGGCGATACCTAATATGTATACTTTTTTTTCCCCTATTTTTTTCCAATTTTTTTTAACTTTATTTGGGGAAAATGACATTTTGGTTTATATTTACTTGAAACTTTTAATTTTTGGGGGGGGGAAAACTTTATTTTTTCAACTTTTTTTTCACTTTATTTTTTGTCCCACTTTGGGACTTGAACTTTTGGGCGTATATTCCTTTACAATGCATTCCAATACTTCTGTATTGGAATGCATTGGCTGTATGAGTAATACTGTGTGTATTACTCATACAGTTTCCGGGGCCTGTGAGATCCAGGGGGCTGGATCTCACAGGCTCTTCACCGGAAGGCAGCGCAGATGCCTCAGGAAGGCATCGCGCTGCCTTCCATGCCATCGGGTCCCCCCCACAGCCCCATGGGGACCCGATGGCACCACCGCCGCACCAGGTAAAAGCCGCAAACCGCAGGTCTGAATTGACCTGCGGTTTGCTGCGATCGCCGACACGGGGGGGTCACGGGACCCCCCCGCGCATTTAGCCGAGGTGCCTGCTCAATGATTTGAGCAGGCACATCGTTCGATCACCGCCCGCTGGGAGGCGGTGATCGGAACAACATATGACATACCGGTACGTCATGGGTCCTTAAGGATGCCGATGGGTCCTTAAGGGGTTAAAAAATCAGCGCGGCATATGTTTTTTTTTTCAGTGCAAAAAATCATTTTTTGTGTGTGTTTTTTTAACCAATGGGCGTTCAATATTAAGCTGCATTTTTAACTTGAGGTTTTCGATGCAGATCTGCACCAAAAATGCTTGTAAAACGCACAAAAATGCATGGAATTAAATGAAGCTTTTTTTTTATGTTTTCCATTCATTTGAATGGGGCTTCAGCTCTGTTTATGCCCCAAAATAGGGCATACTGCTGCTTCCTTACACACTTCTTCTTTACATGTTTAAAAAAAGCAAGTGCTGCTTCCCATTGAAATGAATGAGAGGCTGTTTTGAGGCACTTTTAGGAGCTGATTTTGATTTTAAAAAGCTCCAAAATCAGCACCGAAAAACTCTGTGGGAGCTAGTCTTTATGGTTCATTTTAACATTAATTTTTTTATTTGCTAATTTCTCCAGTAACCAATGTTGATCTTAGTCCAAGTTCCAGGAATAAAACCTCACAGCAGAGCTTATCTGGGTCTGCTAAGCCCAAGCAGCCTTTGCAGTTACCCAGCAATCACATGATCCCTGGGACTAGAGCAGGAAGCAGCATGGCTACCTGATCTGTATACACAGCTCTCATTAAGTGTTGTATATATACAGTAGTGATGGGGAACCAGGGCCGTCTTTAATATTGATTGGCAAAAATTTACTTGGGCCCCCTGGATCCCGCCTTCCCACACCCTACCAAGCAATCACGCCCTCCACCACAACACACACACAAAAAATCCACACACCTGGTAGAGTACAGTGAATGACTGTAAATACTTCCAGTTCTGAAGACTCCAGCGGCTCAGGATCAGTGCTCTGGGCAGCTGGGCTCAGGCTGGAAGTGGGCACCGCTCTGCAGGAAGGAGACCGGGGCTCGGCTCACCCTAGTGTTACAGTGCACCCCAGCACCCCACAGTATGCAGTATAGCACCCTATAGTATACAGCAACCCACAGTATGCAGTATAGCACCCTATAGTATACAGCACCACACAGTATGCAGTACAGCACCCCACACTATACAGTACCCCACAGTATATAGTAGAGAAGTATAGCAGCCCACAGTATACAGCACCCCACAGTATACAACACCTCACAGTATACAGTAGAGCAGTATAGCACCTCACCGTATACAGCACCCCAAACTATACACGATACAGCCCCCCACACTATACAGTACAGCAGTATAGCACTCCACACTATACAGCACCCACAGTATATAGACCCCCACACTATACAGCCCCCCCACACTATACAGGCCCCCTACACTATACAGTCCCCCACACTATACAGGCCCCCACACAGTATACAGGCCCCCACACAGTATACAGCCCCCCACACAGTATACAGCCCCCCACACTATACAGGCCCCCCCACACTATACAGGCCCCCACACAGTATACAGGCCCCCACACAGTATACAGCCCCCCACACAGTATACAGCCCCCCACACTATACAGACCCCCCCCACACTATACAGCCCCCCACACTATACAGCCCCCCACACAGTATACAGGCCCCCTCACAGTATACAGGCCCCCTCACAGTATACAGCCCCCCACACAGTATACAGCCCCCCACACAGTATACAGCACCCCACACAGTATACAGCCCCCCACACTATACAGCCCCACAGACTATACAGGCCCCCCACACTATACAGGCCCCCCACACTATACAGGGCCCCCCACACAGTATACAGGCCCCCCACACAGTATACAGGCCCCTCATACAGTATACAGCCCCACACAGTATAGAGCCCCTTACAATATACAGGCCCCCCCACAGTATACAGCCCCCCACACAGTATACAGCCCCCCACAGTATACAGCACCCCACTATACAGTAGTTTACAGTATATTAGCATAACAGCCCCTGTCACCTTTTTCTGATGTAATCTTCACACAAAAAAAGCTCCACAGATAAGGTAAACTTCTCCTGCAGCAACACTCCTGCTAGGACCTGTGATGACCTCATAGTCATGTGACCAGTAATATTGCTAGGTTACTGGTCACATGGTGATGATGTCATTAAGGTCCTAGATCACAGCTCTCACAGACACAGTAGCTGGCTGGAGTGCCGGCAGGCATGACATGGCAGCACCCTCTGTGTAGCTGACAGCCTGACACCCGGGGCAGTGGCTAGCAGGGCTCAAGAGGCAGCTGCCTTGGGCCCCCCAGGAGCAACTGGGCCCGGGGCAGCTGTCCCTTTTGCCCCTTGGTAAAGACGGCCCTGTGGGGAACACAGGGATGGTAAAAATAAAAAAATCCTAATCTTCTCAATAGAGAACCTGACTGTCATTGACAACCATCTCCCTGCATTTGCAGCTGCATGATCTGTTCAGCAGCTGCCATATGTCAACGTCCTTGCAAAGAGAAACATGGATTGTTCAGATATATAAAGCCTTTTAGCAGTCCGGAAGTAGTTACATTAAAAAAGGTACCCAGGAAGACCTTGGATTCCATAGGTGCAGTGCATTTTCTATATCTGAGGACACCTATTACAAAACAACACTGATATAGAAACCACTTTTGTTTGCTAAGCTCCATATACCGTAACATCAGAGTAGGTATGTGCACACATTGTGGTTGTGATGCATCTTTTTTCAGCAACATACCTACGTAACACACAGTAGACTTGAATTACCTTAAAGTAACTATTTTGTAATTAATGTACCTGTAATTCAGTTTTGATGTGTGTTTTTCCTTTGCTGGAAAAAAAAGCACTATAAATGCAGGTATGTTTTTGCAAAAACGTAGTGTTTTTTTGTTGCACCAAAAATGCAGTACAGCCGCGATTTGTGGCAGCACCCTATGAATGGTTGTAGTTTAATGTGTATTCAGCTTGACAGGTGTTTGCAGGCCACTGATAGCACTGTTAATCAAGATGACATTGACGTGATCACTACTTAGCAAAGAGAAAGGTCAGGGTCGATCTTTGTAGTAAATTGATCCCATCTTGTGTTTCTGCTTACATCGTGTCCCCTGCTTGGATAATTGGACAGTTTCAATGTTCTGAATCAGCTTTAATCAAGGAGGCATGTAAAGAGGTCAGACCGAAGAAAGAAGCCACATTATCTTCAGAAATCATTTTAATTCACAAAACAGATGACCTTAGTAACAAATGCCCCAGTGAACAATGATCGTACAAGAGGTTTCTATGCCATATGTACTGTAGTTTATTATTCCTACTACTAAATATTGTCTCAGGGGTTAGCACTGGTGCCTTGCAGCGCTGGTGACCTAGGTTTGAATCTGACAACATCTACATAGTAGGGATCGACCGATATAGATTTTTTTAGGACCGATACCGAAAATTTGTGAACTTTCAGGCCGATAGCCGATAATTTATACCGATATTCTGGGAATTTTCATTTTTGAGAAAAAAAAAATTTCCTACACAAATCTGCTGAAAATTAATATGTTTATTGTTAATGTGTATTTTTTTTTGTTTATTGTTAATGTGTATTTTTTTTTTATTTTTTTTTTTATCTTTTTCATTTATACTTAATATATATATATATATATATATATTTTTTTTTTACTAACTTTTAGCCCCCTTAGGGACTAGAACCCTTGTCCTATTCCCCCTGATAGATCTCTATCAGGGTGAATAGGATCTCACACTGTCCCTGCTGCCCTGTGCATAGTGCACACAGCAGCATGGAGCTTACCATGGCAGCCAGGGCTTCAATAGCGTCCTGGCTGCCATGGTAACCAATCGGAGCCCCAGGATTACACAGCTGGGGCTCCGATCGGAGGAGCAGGGGAGAGGGGATCCTGTGGCCACTGCCACCAATGAGTAATACTGGGTGGGGGGGGGGGGGGGGCGCACTGCGCCACCAATGTTTTTACTATTGGGATGGGGGTGGGGGGCGCACTGCGCCACCAATGATTAATACTGGGGGGCTTGGGGGGGCGCCCTGCGCCACCAATGAAAATTCTCTCAATCATTCATATACAGGAGGCGGGAGCTGGCTGCAGAATCACATAGCCGGCTCCCGACCTCTATGAGCGGTAGCTGCGATCCGCGGCACCTGAGGAGTTAACTACCGCGGACCGCAGCTATCGCTCATAGAGGTCGGGAGCCGGCTATGTGACTCTGCAGCCAGCTCCCGCCTCCTGTATATGAATGAATGAAAGGCTTATCTTCATTGGTGGCGCAGCGGCCACATCCCCTCCCCTCCTCTTATGTTCTCTCCTCTCATTGGCGGCAGCGGCAGCACAGGGGGAGGGAGACACTGCTTCCTTCTCCCCTGTGCTGCGGAGGGAACACAGAGAGCGCTGAGAGCAGCGCGTTCTGTGTTCCCAATACGTTATCGGTATATCGGCAAAATAGATGCCGATACCGATAACGTTCAAAATCCTCAATATCGGCCGATAATATCGGCCAAACCGATAATCGGTCGATCCCTACTACATAGAGTTTGTATGTTCTCCCCGTGTTTGCGTCGGTTTCGTCCGGGTACTTCGGTTTCCTCCCACACTCCAAAGACATACTGATAGGGAACTTAGATTGTGAGCTCCGCTGGGTACAGTGTGATGGTGATGTCTGTAAAGCACTGCAGGATATGTCAGCGCTATATAAGTAAGTAACATAAATCAATAATTATTCTTTACCATTTGCTGATATTACTGAATCTGATCCTAGCTGCCATGTTCTACTTTTTGAAAACGTGGACAGGAGCTACACAGAGTCATTTTCACTTTCATTTCATTGACAGCCTGGGTTCAGCTATTTCCCAAGATATGATGTAAGTCCGTATTCCTTTACTGTCTTTCCTCTGGGTCCTTGTAACTAATTGGAAAGTAGAGTTTACATTAGATTAGCAGAAAAATGCATTATTTGCACTTATTGCTATAGGTCTCAGAGGCAGTGGCGTAACTAGAGTGCTATGGGACCCAGGGCAAACTTTGGATTGGGTCCCCCCCCCCCCCCCCCCACCATGCCCAGTCGCACCCTCTGTTACCGTGATTGTTACACCCCTGTTTCCTGATCCCACAGTAATGCCCCCGGTAATGTCTGTCAATGCCCCCAGTAATGTCCCCCACTTCCCCCAGTAATGTACCCCACTGTCCCTAGTAATGTTCCCCACTGACCCAGCAGGTAGTGCCCCCCACTGCCCCCAGTAATGTCCCCTACTTCCCCCAGTAGTGTCACCCACTACCCCCAGTAATGTCCCCCACTGCCCCTAGTAATGTCCCCAATGCCACCGGTAATGTCCCCCACTGCCCTTAGTAGTGTCCCCCACTGCCCCTAGTAATGTTCCCAGTAGTGTCCCCCACTGCCCCTAGTATGTTCCCAGTAGTGTCCCCCACTGCCTCTAGTAATGTTACCTAGTAGTGTCCCCCACTGCCCCCAGTAATGTCCCCAGTAGTGTCCCTCACTGCCCCTAGTAATGTCCCCAGTGGTGTCTGCCACTGCCCCCAATAATGTCCCCAATAGTGCCACCCCACAGCCCCCAGTAGTGTCCTTCCACTGCCACCAGTCTTCACTCACATGTAACAGGGCCCGGCATTGTCACTATACTTAATGCCGGACCCCGTCAGAGTGCTCATCTCACCTGCATGATATGCACTCCAGGCCTCCAGCATCAGGCAATGCTACCTGGAAAAATGATATGCAGATTATCTTTCTTCCAAGAGGAAGAAAGTTGTCTATGAAGTGCCACCTGGTGGAGGTAGCTACCCTATAGGCTGCAGTCCACAGGACAAAAAACAACACTTCACAGTGAGATTTATTAAAACGGGTGTAAAGGAAAACTGTCTTAGTTGTCCATAGCAACCATTCAGAGTCCACCTTTCATATTTCAGAGCTCCTTTGGAAAAGAAAAGGTGGAATCTAATTGGTTGTTATGGGCTACTAAGCCAGGTTTTCTTTACATTAGTTTGGTAAATCTCTTCCATTTTCTTTTATAGCATATGTATGTCCAGGCGGTTGTGCATCACTTAGTCTACTTTCACACTCGCGTTTTGGCTTTCCGTTTGTGAGATCCATCATGGGCTCTCACAAGCGGTCCAAAATGAATCAGTTTTGCCCTAATACAATATAAATGGAAAAGGATCCGCTCAGAATGCATCAGTTTGCCTCCGATCAGTCTCCATTCCGTTATGGAATCCGCTTGGTGAAACTGAGCCAAACGTCAATGGGGGCGGATCCATTTTCTATGACACAATCTGGCACAATAGAAAACTGATCCATCTCCCATTGACTTTCAATGGAGTTCATGACGGATCCGTCTTGGCTATGTTACAGATAAAACAAACGGATCCATTCATGACGGATGCATTCTGTTGTACTCTTGTAACCGATCAGTTTTTGCAGATCCATGACGGATCCGCCCAAAACGCAAGTGTGAAAGTAGCCTTACCTGGGGAAGAGACGGCATCAAGAAGCAATATCGGAATAAGTCAGGGAAAACTTTGCTCCTGGCATTCATGTGGACGTTACCGTCTACATAAATATTGATGCCGATCAAGTACATCCTTCTTGGTAATGAGACCCCCCCCATAGAATTTACAGTATGACTGTATTGCACAACAGCTGGACAGTCACAAAAACAACAAGTATGAAGAATGTATCAACACTGGCAGAAAACATGACACATAAATAAACTAACCAGTGGATGACAGGAAACGAATGCTGAGGGTCACAGAAGGAGGAGATTATCCAGCAATGGAGTAGATGGAGGATGTATGGCATATAGGTAGACAGCAGAGGAATGACAGTGAATAGAAATGAAACAATACTGAACTGATCCTATCTGAATTCGAGTCAGCAAATCCGGCTGGACAACAGCAACAGCACTGCAACAAATTACAAACACAGCAAGAAATACAGTGGAATTTCAGAACCCAGAATACTCAAAAAACATTCCAGACTAGAACAAGATACAAACATGGAACTACAGATCACACAACACACAGACAACATACCAGTCTAGTACATGATACAATCATGGAACTACAAATCCCAGAATACAGAACAAAGTACAAACCACCTGGAAGGGAATGCACCTAGCATACACTATACCCAAATACAACCAGAATTAATTAAAGCTTGGATATATAAAAACTAGACAATTAGCAACTTCACCTTAATCAACCAGACAAAGCTAGGTTATAACTAAACCCAGAATCAGATGAAACTGCCCAAATAAAGTTACTAGGTGAACATGAAGCAACAGTGAAACAGCCACATGAAAGGTGTCATCACCCAATAAATGCATTTGCATATTTGTTGTCAGCACTTTTACATGGGCCAATTATTGGAAAGGATCCATGATCACTTAAATATCTAGAATGTGATTGAATTTGCTAACATTGCAAATTTCTGTAAAAATCAGCAGTTGCTGAACTTCATTGGAGCCTCCATCCGTGTAAAATGTTAAAATGCCTTTAAACTGAATTAATATTTCTCAAATGTGAACAAGCTCTCGACTATTAATTTATTACCCACTCCTCAATATAATGTTATCTTTGTTAGAAGTGGCTGATTTAGTCTTCAGCGCCTTCCTATGGTGACTAATATTCTAAAGCCCCTATGCAAGGCACATGCATATAGAACTAGGGCCAGTCTCATATCAATCCAATTAACTTAGAGATGTTTTCTAAGTGGGGATTGAAACCAGAGAACTCAGCAGAAGCCACAGGAATATGGGAAGAGCATCCAGACTCAATGCAGATTCAAACCCACAGCACTGCATGAACACATACATTTACAGTATTATACTAGCTACAATGGATTCACGTTCATAAACAGACAGTAGGAATGAAAAACCTACTCCGCTCTTCTAATCCTAGCACTGCCAGTGAAATAAGCATTTAAAAAAATGTCTGCAAACAGGGTCTGTGAAACCAAACTTCTAAATACTTCCCACAATTTCCACTTTGCAGTCAGCCAAGTGACTTATAGACCCACTCTGAAATCATCCATATGGTCTGGTGGTCTACTAAGAAGCTAAGGAGATGTTTGACAGTGAAAATTCTCACTTCTATTCATTATAACAATGTGTTTATTTGGTGTCTAGCTTCGTGGAAAATTCAGCTACTGTAAATCTTGAGCCAAAATCTTTCTGTTTTCATGGTGCATGTTCTCGTACGTACAACTTGGAGCCTTCTGTTGGGTACAGCCTGTACTATGTCTTTCTATTCATTCAATAAATACATTTCCATGCCACTCCTATGAATTTTATCGTAGAGGTTATGTCCAGAAAGGAAAAATCTGCCATTAATTTAGCTACAGATCCACGGGCTGAGCTCACAATAAGTCAACAGCAAAGTCCGCATGAGTTTCATGCAAATTTTGCTGGTAATTTGCATAAACTGACATCCTGCAGATTTAAAATCCACACCGCAGGTCAATTTATGCATGGATCTGCTGATATCTCATCCACTGTGCTGGTATTGTAATATGCTCTGGATTTACCGCACACAAATCCGCAGAGTATCAACCCCACGTGCAGGGCCGTCTTTAATATTGATTGGACCCTGGGCAAGAATTTACTTGGGCCCCCTGGATCCCGCCTTCCCACACCCTAGCATGCAATCACGCCCTCCACCACCACAACACACACACACACACACACACAAAACAAATCCACACAGCCCCCATAGTGTTCCTCTCCCCTTCCCCCATATAAAATACCCCTTCTTTGTGGCCTCAGTAGATGCCCCCATAGTGCCCCCAATAATGTGCCAGTAAGAAGTGCCCCCATAGTGCCACCCAATAATGTGCCAGTAAAAAGTGCCACCAATAATGTGCCAGTAAGAAGCGCCCCCATAGGTGCCCCCAATAATGTGCCAGTAAGATGTGCTCCCATAGATGCCCCCAATAATGTGCCAGAAAGAAGTGCCCCATAAATACCTTCATAGTGCCACCCAATAATGTGCCAGTAAAACGTGCCACCAATATTGTGCCAGTAAGAAGTGCCCCCATAGATGCCCCCACAGTGCCCCCCAATAATGTGCCTGTAAGATGTGCCACCATAGATGCCCCCCAATCATGTGCCAGTAACAAGTACCCCCATAGATGCCCACCAATCATGTGCCAGTAACAAGTACCCCCATAGATGCACCCAATCATGTGCAAATAACAAGTGAACCCATAGATGCCCCCCAATCATGTGCCAGTAACAAGTGCCCCATAGATGCCCCCCAATCATGGGCCAGTAACAAGTGCCCCCAAAGATGCCCCCCAATCATGTGCCAGTAATAGATGCCCCCCAATCATGTGCCAGTAGTAGTACCATGTTAATAAAAGAAACACATACTTACCTCCATCAGGCTGGCAGCGATGCGATGCAGGCCTCTTCCGGCCTGTGTCCGGCGCTGTACGGCTCAGGCGGCGCAATGACGTCATTGCGCCGCCTGCATCGGCCTCTGATAGACTGCAAGCCTAGTGCCTGCAGCCTATCAGAGGAACAAGGAAGGGAGACGCCTCTCCCTCCCCTGCCCCGCCGCAGCACTTCCATCTGTTTCGCTGTCCTGAGGACGGCGATACAGATGACTATACTGGTTCCGGGACAGCTGCCCCTTTTGCCCCGCGTTAAAGACGGCCCTGCTCATGTGGACATAGCTTCCATTAAGCAACCATTTACAAGTCTTTTCCTAGTACGATAGAGTGCATGACATGACTGTGTATTAGACTGTATGAAGTGTACCCCCTGTAAGTATAGAAAACAAAATGAAACAGGACTTAAAGGGATCCTCTCTGATGGCAGCATAGTGTAGTGACAGAGACTTATTACAGCGACCTGTCACTTAGGCGTTAACATGAAGTAGAGAGGAGTCCACTGTGAAGGTAGGAGTCTGATGTAGTCATTATATGCATGCATAACCCTGCCGTCCCTGTCCTAAAGCGGGGGAGGGCAGGGTGGTTGACATGTTTTTCCATATGCACATTAATATGGAGACTGCAACAGAAGGGCGGAGGAGGAAGCCCGCATGTCATGCATATTTGTTGGACTCCTTGCTACAGCACTAGCACAATTTGATTTGTGATTTTTTTAAAGAGGTCCTTTCACTGGTCCTAACATTACAATATTATTACATGACAGTGTAGTTTTTTTTTAGGAAATGTCAGGGTGCCTTTTCTTTTTCACATTGGCTGCTCCGTTCCCCCGTTGTGCCCTCCATTCACTTTTGCCGCCCTGTATGCTAATAAGCAGCAACAATCCAGGGAGGAGGAGACGGCCGTGTTTTCTCAAGGTGCGTCTCCTTCTCCCTGGGTATGAGCTGCCCAATGCAGTGGAGAGAAAAACAGCTCACCTTCTCCCCAGCTGTGATTGGGCAAACTGAAAAACTGTGATTGGGCAAACTGAAAAACTGTGGCAGAAATCCTGGTGGTTTCTGCCACGGAATAGGCGGTGGATTCTGACTTTGTCAAAATCCACCAGGTGAAGTAGCCCAAATATTAACTCTTATTGGCAGACCACTGACATCAGCATCTGTCACTACATAAATTCCCTTTAAAGCCCAGAAAGACAACACAATGTGAGTGGAGTTGAAAACTAAGCAAAAACATAAAACCTATAAAACTATTGTTAGAGATATCAGGAAGAATAGGTCTGGGAATGGAGGTCTAGTTATGGACACCACTCCATACAAGTACAGCAAGTAAGTTGTAAGCAGTAATTACCAAGTATATGATATGTTTCCACAAATCAACACTTGCCATGAGTTGTAAGTTAAATACGGAATGACAACTGTGACATTAGATGAGCTGTGCATAAAGTTCAAGTCATCTGAGACCCCTAGTATCAGATATGAGACGACTTGGGGAGGGTACAACTTATATGTCAATACGATTCTCTGCTTTACAAGATGCTTTACAAGATTAATCAGTATAGAATTAAATAACCAATTTAGCGTTACAGAGTCTCCTTGGTGAAAGTAAAATAGTCCCCTCTGCTCCACACATTGTCCCAAAAGGTAGTATACAGTGGCTATAAGTGCAAAGAAAGTACAACTAAAGACAATGCATCAGCAATCCGCAAACACAGACTATAGGAACTAACGCTATGTTCACTGTATAAAATGAATATGAGGTACTTTTTCTGATCTCCTGTGTGCCCATCATCATGGTAAGATGACCGTTTCGTGGATTCAAACCTACCTCAAACCAGCCTCAAATTAATTCAGGGACAGTAGGCTATACATGTATATATTAAATCGGTAGACCTCAAAAAGTGCAAAAAAAAAACACCTCAGTATGTCCTGAATATGCAGCCTTATCTCAGAGAGAAAGCACCCATCGTACCCTCAAAGTTATACTTGTGTCTGCTGTTCTAGAGTTCCAAGGTGGGTCTTTACTGCAATTGTCTGTACGGGTCCCAAGCAATGGTTGTTATAAACTGCCCATGAACAGGTAAGAGGTGTCTGTTCATGGGTATGAGTGCTCAGAGTTTCTTCCTATACAGGTTCCAGGGCAGTTCTTGAGAACCTCTGCTCAGGAACTGCTTAGGCAACAAGGTGAAGAATGGAAATTGAAAGAAAACACCTCTATATGAAATCAGAGGCATACAGAGATAAAGTAGAGGTGTATCCACTTGTATGGGGACCATAATATGTCCATGTGCAGTAACCCGGACCTCGGGGTATCTTCAAACGTTCTATGTAATGTAATGTTGTTTATATTTAATATTTTAATGTTGTGTGCATCGGCAATGATAAGGTATGGTTGGCTTTAGGAATAGAACTTACCATCCTATTCCTCCCCTCTTGGTGGGAGTATGCTATTCCCACTTCATGCCAGAAGGGGGGGATTTAGAGAGTTTTAGAGAGAGCTAGCTAGGTTACTGAGGAGTGAGGAAGCAACCAAAGCTTCAGCGCTATGGTGCTACAGCCAGCGGAGTGACCAGCAACCAAAGCTTTACAGATCCAGCTGCAGGTGAGGGGAGAACATGTTAATACACCCTTCACCATAGCAAACCTAAAAGCCTGTGTTTATCCAATGTGGTAATGTGAACAGTGCTGGAAGGTGTGTTGTCCCACTTCAGGTACCTCAGATCAGTGAGACAGATAAAATCCAGAGAGTGGCAGTAGTCTTAGCAAAGCATAGTTTGCTGAGACATTTCTGTATACATTTGTTGGGCTGGATTCAGGGGCGTAGCTAGAAATGCATGGGCCCCATAGCAAAAAAAATTATGCCCCCCCCCCCCCGTGCCATCCACAGATCCCCCTCCCCTAAACAGTGCCATCCACAGATCCCCCCTCCCCTAAACAGTGCCATCCACAGATCCCCCTCCCCTAAACAGTGCCATCCACAGATCCCCCCTCATAACAGTGCCATCCACAGATCTCCCCCCTAAACAGTGCCATCCACAGATCTCCCCCCTAAACAGTGCCATCCACAGATCTCCCCCCTAAACAGTGCCATCCACAGATCCCCCCTAAACAGTGCCATCCACAGATCCCCCCTAAACAGTGCCATCCACAGATCCCCCCTAAACAGTGCCATCCACAGATCCCCCCTAAACAGTGCCATCCACAGATCCCCCTCCCCGACGCTCACAGGAGTATATTTATAAACTAATCAGTAACTACTTTAACTTTAATCATTGCTCATTGCTGATCTCTTTACTTGGATTATTTGGATATTTTACTCTGTCTTAGCTCCGGTAACAGCAGGCAGTGCAGGCGGCGCTCACTCACTGACGTCACGCGCCTGCGCCGCCTAGTGGGAGGAGCAGGTGCGTGACGTCAGTGAGTGAGCGCCGCCCGCCCACTCTGCCTGCTGTTACCGGAGCTAAGACAGAGTAAGATGTCCAAATAATCCAAGTAAAGAGATCAGCAATGAGCAATGATTAAAGTTAAAGTAATTACTGATTAGTTTATAAATATACTGCTGTGAGCGGCGTGGCCCTGTATATTCTAACCCCCAGGCAAGCGTCCCTGTCACCATGGGAACGCCTGGGGGTTAGAATATACCATTGGATTTGAGTTTTTACGATCTCACTGAGCTCGTGAAAACTCAGATCCGATGGTATATTCTAACCCCCAGGCAAGCGTCCCCGTCACCATGGGAACGCCTGGGGGTTAGAATATACCATCGGATCTTCTGAGTTACTCAGTGGCCTGGCTGGAGCCTCCCCAGCCACTGTGTTGGCCCGGCCCTGCGTGCGCCCTGCTCCAGTTCTGACTCCTCCCCAGCCAGGCCCGAGCTGCGGACCGCCCGCGCCCCGCCCACTACACTAGTCTAGTGTAGTGGGCGGGCGGTCCGCGGCTCGGGCCTGGCTGCCTGTGTGTAGTGTGTATGTAAATAAAATTAAAAAAAAATCAACAGAAGGCGGCCCGGATGGGCCCCAGTGGCGTAGGGCCCCATAGCCACTGCTATGGTTGCTATGGCGATCCCTACGCCACTGGCTGGATTTTACTTGGACTGGTGGCTAGACTTGGTAGAGTGAGTTCCCAGTCCATACCCTTCCTGTATGGGTTTTCCTTTCTACCTGAGGTGATCGCAGGTGAGGCCTGCTGTAATCAGGCCTGCATAAAGCGCCTCAGAGTAGGTCAGTCTGAGGAGGGAGAAGTGTCTGTGATACTGGAGCAGAGGCTCTGTGTGTGGTCTCAGTCAGGAAGACTGAGGGGCTACAAGGCTATGCGAAGCCTGATCTCTCCCCTGTGTGGACTGACGCTTGATGAGTGGAACCTGCTAAGTCTTGGAGCCTGAGACCCTGACACTAAGCGGTACTTAGAGGTGAGTCAGGGAAACCTATGTGTTTAGGTAGAGCCCAGACGGGCAGGAGTTTATTTTGTACAACTGTTTACGCGGACGTGTTGCAATAAAACACTGTTTTGGCCCTTAAATTCTGGTGTCTGTGAAGATGTCTGTGAGTGTGACCCCCTGAAAGAGAGACGATCCCTTACACCAAGTGGACACCCACAGCCACAGGTGCCAGGTAATAGCTGTAATGAAGGGAAATCAGGAGAAAGATAAAGACTACTCTAGAGTCCTACTGTCTGCAATGTTGCCTGCCACCATACCTCATCATCTGAGAATAGAGGCAATGCACCTTGTACAGATGACAGCTGGATATACTGTAACTCATCCTTTGTCCTCAGTAAAGAAAAACATTTGCTGTTCCTCTATGTCTGCCTGAATCCTTCACATCATCTTTTCACTGCACTGAACTCCAGGGAGCAACGGCCTGAGGGAGTACACCGTGACATAACATCTCATTGGGGCCACTACCACTGCCATCCTCTGCACTGGCTCCTCAGGGGCTTGCTGCACATGAATTACAAATCTGACAAGCAATACATTCTATGTAAGGCCTCATGCACACAGCCGTGTTTTGTGGTCCGCAAATCACAGATCCACAAAACACAGAACCCGGCCATGTGTATGCTGCCATTTTCTTTTTAACTTCAATAGGAATGTCCTATCCTTCACCGCAACACAGACAAGAATATGACATGTTCTATCTTTTTACAGAGCCGTGGAATGGATGTGCGGATGCAGACAGCACACAATGTGCTGTCAACATCTTTTGTGGACCCATTAAACCGAAAGGGTCCGCAACCAATCCACAAAAAAAGGGGATTGGATGCGGACAGAAACTACAGCAGTGAGCATGACCCCTAACACGCTAGTCACTTTGGAAAGCCTCATGCACACGTTCTTGTGTGTAGGCTATACAGCATCACACAGAGCTATCATACACAGGTCATGGCAGCCATCGTAGTAGATCTTTTTGTCAGACTCATGCAGAATCAAAGAGAACCTCCTAATAAAATCTGATTCATAACTAGGGCCCCATTGAAGTCTATAGATCGCCTACTACAGGTTGTACAACTTCAATCATATAGACTGTACTGTCTGTCACTTTTCAGTATACATGAAATAATCCCTGTTTTGCCATGTCTTATAGGAAAAGCCAAAAGAAAGCATTTATTTATAATGAAGTGAACTAATGGAGCTTAATTACCCACCAAAGTGCACTAATATCACTGTAAGATCCTGCTCTCTTCCAGGCAAATTACAATAATTTTTCAGTTTCTCCCCTAATACTTGATCTCATAGAGAGTAAAATGTCAAATTCCCTCCGCCTAGAATGCAATAGATGATATAATTTTCTATGGCTGCCATATTAGATTTTGCCTCAGGCAATAGAAATGTCACACTGAAGGGGGTATTTGTATGGGAGTCTCTTTCTATCAACGGATTCATTCTGGCTCAATTCAGAACTCAAGTGCCAGCAACAGGAACATGTGAACGGCATAGGAATCTTTCATCTGTTTTCGAGGCCTGCTATTTCCTCCACTGTTAGAATAATGAAAGTTTTATGTATTTTACAGTGTTTGTATTCCTGTGTTTTCGCCGGGAATCGCTTTAACCCCATATCTGCTGGTGTTTTGTCCAGGTACTCCTGGCAACCTTGAGGTTAGATCTGTGCTTGTTTTTCTCTCTGTCTCTGGCTGGTCCCTAGCCCTCCTCCCCTTTTTGTCGCATTACACAGTAATAGGAGAAGGTTTGGAAGAGCTCCAGGGAACAGGATGTACTTGGCAGGCAGACACGGCCTTGATGTCTGCAAAATGTCGGGAAATGCAGCCAAGAGCTGCTAACTGGGTCATTAACCTCTAGAAGAAGAGCAAGTACTCAGGTCCTGTCTCTCTTCATTTCACCAATAAAAATGCCTGGAAGTGGGGAGGGGAGGAATCAACCTGTGTTTCTAGGATCTGAATGATGACAAAAACTCCGCTCTGCCCCCTCCTCTGGATACCAGAAATAAGCTTACAAGTGATCCTATTAGCGGCTACTGAGTCCCTGAGGCGTTAATACTGTTTCTTTGAGGGAAGTTTCCAGGAAATATATATACGCTATATAACACAGCAAGCAGCCAGGCATTTACTACAACCAAATATTCCACTGTTATTACCTTATTTGTGGACCACTTTGCTCAGTTCTTTCCAGAAACCTCCACCCATTGAACAGATGATATCACCATCTGCAACCAAATAGTTTGCATGTGTTCTATTTCCAGGAATCGCCCATGATTAAAGAAATGTTTACACAGCAAGCCATGTAAATCAACAGTAAACAGTAACCTATGCTAGAGAGGATTAATATTTTATTTTGGCTACAGGGTGAATCTAGATATATCGCAGGTGGAGCATGAAGAAGACTGGCACCAGTTTTGATTTACTGGTACCTCTATAGGGGTGCAGAGGGAGAAATCACATCAAGTTCTGGTGCTTTGTCAGGGGCAGAGCTATAGGGGAAGCGGCTGCTCTGGGGCACAGACCCACAAAAGACCCCCTCAGGAGGAAGACTAAAAGATTTTATTGTTAGGGCCCCTTCATCTGTGACACTGTAGGAAACGGATGCACTGGCTGCCGGGCCTTGTCTGAGAGCTCAATCAGGAGTGGGGGTTGCACTCGAGTTGGGGGTTGCAAAGAAATTGCTAAAGGGAGGGTGCCCAAAATTTGCTGTGGGGCCTAGTCAGTTGTAGTTAAGCTACTGTGCCCCGTAGAAAATAAATCAGTACTATAAGTAGCATGCCATGGACAAGGGGCCCAAGTATAGATTCTGAATTATAGTTGAATGGTTCAAAGTACAGCTAGTCTCACAGTTACATTTATTAGACTGTTGCCTGTAGTAGTTCACCGACTCCTGTCTACCACAGGATGGTTTCCGGCAGGAAGGCTGTGTTTCAGCTGCATGTACTGCTTTTTTTGTCCGGCCGAAGCCTGAGTGCTGGAAGCCGGTCAGATTCCGTCCGGATACTGTTATAGTCTGGTGGTAAACGACAGTATACGGCTAGATCTGATCCTGTGAAATATGGCAGACTGTTCTCTGCCGGAACAGCCTGCTGGATCCGATAAACACAAGTGTGAAACTAGCCTAACCATTCTTGTTCTTCTCATCTTGTATGCCATTTATTTATTTTACTTGCTTATACAGCGCCAACATATTCTGGAGCACTTTACAAACATTATCACTCATTCTCCCCAGTGGAGCTCACAATCTAGATTCTATATCAGTAGGTCTTTTCGAGCATGGGGGAAAATCGGAGCACCCAGAGGAAACCCACACAAACACAAAGAAAACATACAAACATATCTTACATTAACACCATTCTCAATATTCTTCGGTGTCTGCTTACATTCCGGAGACAAAGCTGATTTTTTTATGATTTTTCTTTTTTATAAACATATATTGGTTGTGGGATTTTATTGCATACCTCCCAACTTTTGAAAATCGCAAAGAGGGACATGTGTGCGGCATGCATCATGGCAGTTTTTCCATACTAAGCCACACACCTAACTCCGCCCAAAGCATAATTATTGACTCCGTCACAACTGCAGCAGCTGGGGATCGGCTAGGTGAGTATAAGTACCTTTATTTTTTTTACATGTGGAGCCCCTGGGAATATTTTGTTCTTGCGCTTCAATACCCATTTCAATATTAGCACATAAATCATCAGATTATAGATATTTTAAGGTCCAAATTGCACAAAATAATACATTTATGGACTAATATACTGGTAGACACTTTAGTAAGGAGCAAATTAGGTAAATTTATTAATGCATATTTATGCATTAATTTCCCAAGTCAAAAAGAGGGACATTAAAGGATCAAAGAGGGACAGAGGGACTTGGGTCAAAAAGAGGGACTGTTCCTGCAAAAGAGGGAGAGGGACACTTGGGAGGTATGTTATTGTCCTGTATACGGTCTTGAATCTGTGCAGCCATTCAGTGTTCTGCCCACTGACAAAGTAGCCAAATTTAGAAGCAACAAAAGTGTTCTCATCCTGAAGCTTAGATCAAAGTCGGAGTTTCCTGTGGAACAAAATTTGGAAAACAGGTTGCCATGACAAGTAGAAACTTTCAGTTGCTGTCTAGAGTGTAAAGATCACATTCTCTACACAGCTTTACAGGAAGAAAGCTTAGTCACTATAGAGCCACCAACAGCACGAGAAAACAACTCCTTAACCCATGCAATGTGAATGGGAGAAGCTGCCAATTTACTATCTCCGAAGATTAAATCAATGCTTTGGGGGGCAAACTGTTTTTTTTTTTTAAAACTGCACTGCCGAAACCATAGAACAGTGCAGTCCCAAGTCACTAGAGTCAGTGTATACACATACAGTAGGGCTGGGCGATTATGGCAAAAACAAAAACTAAAATAAATCTGGCAATAACTTTTTTTATTTTTCTCTCTGGGGTGCACTGTATATAAAGGGGGTGCACATATACAACAGAGGGAGGACTGAAGAGTATATTATGTATATTCAGGGAGGACTGGAGGAAGGTATACAATTTATAAAGAGGGAGGACTGGATGAGGGTATATAATGTATATAGAGGAATGACTGGAGGAAGGTATACACTGCGTGCAGAATTATTAGGCAAATGAGTATTTTGACCACATCATCCTCTTTATGCATGTTGTCTTACGCCAAGCTGTATAGGCTCGAAAGCCTACTACCAATTAAGCATATTAGGTGATGTGCATCTCTGTAATGAGAAGGGGTGTGGTCTAATGACATAAACACCCTATATTAGGTGTGCATAATTATTAGGCAACTTCCTTTCCTTTGGCAAAATGGGTCAAAAGAAGGACTTGACAGGCTCAGAAAAATCAAAAATAGTGAGATATCTTGCAGAGGGATGCAGCACTCTTAAAATTGCAAAGCTTCTGAAGCGTGATCATCGAACAATCAAGCGTTTCATTCAAAATAGTCAACAGGGTCGCAAGAAGCGTGTGGAAAAACCAAGGCGCAAAATAACTGCCCATTAACTGAGAAAAGTCAAGCGTGCAGCTGCCAAGATGCCACTTGCCACCAGTTTGGCCATATTTCAGAGCTGCAACATCACTGGAGAGCCCAAAAGCACAAGGTGTGCAATACTCAGAGACATGGCCAAGGTAAGAAAGGCTGAAAGACGACCACCACTGAACAAGACACACAAGCTGAAACGTCAAGACTGGGCCAAGAAATATCTCAAGACTGATTTTTCTAAGGTTTTATGGACTGATGAAATGAGAGTGAGTCTTGATGGGCCAGATGGATGGGCCCGTGGCTGGATTGGTAAAGGGCAGAGAGCTCCAGTCCAACTCAGACGCCAGCAAGGTGGAGGTGGAGTACTGGTTTGGGCTGGTATCATCAAAGATGAGCTTGTGGGGCCTTTTCGGGTTGAGGATGGAGTCAAGCTCAAATCCCAGTCCTACTGCCAGTTTCTGGAAGACACCTTCTTCAAGCAGTGGTACAGGAAGAAGTCTGCATCCTTCAAGAAAAACATGATTTTCATGCAGGACAATGCTCCATCACACGCGTCCAAGTACTCCACAGCGTGGCTGGCAAGAAAGGGTATAAAAGAAGAAAATCTAATGACATGGCCTCCTTGTTCACCTGATCTGAACCCCATTGAGAACCTGTGGTCCATCATCAAATGTGAGATTTACAAGGAGGGAAAACAGTACACCTCTCTGAACAGTGTCTGGGAGGCTGTGGTTGCTGCTGCACGCAATGTTGATGGTGAACAGATCAAAACACTGACAGAATCCATGGATGGCAGGCTTTTGAGTGTCCTTGCAAAGAAATGTGGCTATATTGGTCACTGATTTGTTTTTGTTTTGTTTTTGAATGTCAGAAATGAATATTTGTGAATGTTGAGATGTTATATTGGTTTCACTGGTAAAAATAAATGATTGAAATGGGTATATATTTGTTTTTTGTTAAATTGCCTAATAATTATGCACAGTAATAGTCACCTGCACACACAGATATCCCCCTAAAATAGCTAAAACTAAAAACAAACTAAAAACTACTTCCAAAAATATTCAGCTTTGATATTAATGAGTTTTTTGGGTTCATTGAGAACATGGTTGTTGTTCAATAATAAAATTAATCCTCAAAAATACAACTTGCCTAATAATTCTGCACTCCCTGTATAAGGCATATAGAGGAAGAACTTGGTGAGGGTATACAGTGTATATAGAGGGAGATGTGGAGAAGGTTATATAGTGTATATAGAGGTAGGACAGGAGGAGGGTATATTATGTATATACACTCACCTAAAGAATTATTAGGAACACCTGTTCTATTTCTCATTAATGAAATTATCTAGTCAACCAATCACATGGCAGTTGCTTCAATGCATTTAGGGGTGTGGTCCTGGTCAAGACAATCTCCTGAACTCCAAACTGAATGTCAGAATGGGAAAGAAAGGTGATTTAAGCAATTTTGAGCATGGCATGGTTGTTGGTGCCAGACGGGCCGGTCTGAGTATTTCACAATCTGCTCAGTTACTGGGATTTTCACGCACAACCATTTCTAGGGTTTACAAAGAATGGTGTGAAAATGGAAAAACATCCAGTATGCGGCAGTCCTGTGGGCAAAAATGCCTTGTGGATGCTAGAGGTCAGAGGAGAATGGGCCGACTGATTCAAGCTGATAGAAGAGCAACGTTGACTGAAATAACCACTCGTTACAACCGAGGTAGGCAGCAAAGCATTTGTGAAGCCACAACACGCACAACCTTGAGGCGGAAGACCCCACCGGGTACCACTCATCTCCACTACAAATAGGAAAAAGAGGCTACAATTTGCACGAGCTCACCAAAATTGGACTGTTGAAGACTGGAAAAATGTTGCCTGGTCTGATGAGTCTCGATTTCTGTTGAGACATTCAAATGGTAGAGTCCGAATTTGGCGTAAACAGAATGAGAACATGTATCCATCCTCTGATGGCTACTTCCAGCAGGATAATGCACCATGTCACAAAGCTCGAATCATTTCAAATTGGTTTCTTGAACATGACAATGAGTTCACTGTACTAAAATGGCCCCCACAGTCACCAGATCTCAACCTAATAGAGCATCTTTGGGATGTGGTGAAACGGGAGCTTCGTGCCCTGGATGTGCATCCCTCAAATCTCCATCTACTGCAAGATGCTATCCTATCAATATGGGCCAACATTTCTAAAGAATGCTATCAGCACCTTGTTGAATCAATGCCACATAGAATTAAGGCAGTTCTGAAGGCAAAAGGGGGTCCAACACCGTATTAGTATGGTGTTTCTAATAATTATTTAGGTGAGTGTAGAGTGAGGACAGTATATAATATATATATAGAGAGGACTGGAGGAGGGTATATTATATATATATATATATATATATATATATAGAGAGAGAGAGAGAGGACTATACTATAGTGTATATAGAGGGAGGTGTAGAGAAGATTACATAGTGTATATAGAGGTAGGACTGGAGGAGGGTATATTATGTTTACAGATGTAGGACTGGAGGAAGGTGTATAATGTATATAGAGGAAGTACTTGGTGAGGGTATATAGTGTATATAGAGGGAGGTGTGGAGATGGTTATATAATGTATATAGAGGTAGGACTGGCGGAGGGTATATAATGTATATATAGGAAGGACTGGAGGAAGGTGTATAATTTATATAGAGGAAGGACTGGAGGAAGGTGTATAATGTACATAGAGGAAGGAGTGGAGGAAGGTGTAAAATGTATATAATGGACTTGATGAGGGTATATAGTGTATATAGAGGAAGGAGTGGAGGAGGGTATATAGAGGAAGGCGTGGAGGAGGGTAAATATGCGTATATAGAGGAAGGACTGGGGGAGGGTATATAGCATATATGAAGGAAGGACTGGAGGAGGTATATAATGTATATAGATGAAGGACTGGAGGAAGGTGTATAATGTATATAGAGGGAGGACTGGAGGAAGGTGTATAATTGTAACACCCCAGAGTTGTGTTACTACATGCCTCTACTCTGCTACTATCTCCTAGGAGCCTTTATACTGTCATCAGATATGATTTTGCTCATGTCTTCCACAAATGTGCATATAAATCTATGTTAAATGCAATTGTTTATGTAATTAGCCTGGTTACCAGCAGTTGGCAGCAACTCATTGGCAGGTACAAATTACAGTTTAGTGTATCTGAGCTGGAATGATTTATTCCAGCTAAGCTCCCCCTCTGTGGAGAGGTGGGCTGGACCCAGATCCTGCAGTATGGGTGGAGAAGGAAGTTAGTGTGAGTGTGCCAGCCGCCCCCTGCTAGGGAAAGGCTGTGTGATAGTGTTCTGGAGAACCCCTTCTTAGGGAAGACAGCAAGGACATAGTCTCAGCTGAGACGTGTCCGTTAACCCAGTCTGAGCACCTTCAGCTCAGCTGGATGAAGAAAGCAGAATCTACAGACCAACTGCAGAGTTCCAGGAAGAAAGCATGCCCTGAGAATCCATCTGTGAGATAAGTCCAGAGTCCTAGGAGAAGCCATTCCTCCTCAGCTAGTCTGTCCCCACAAAGCAGAAGTTACAGATAAGTGCAGAAGCTAATCCTGCCACAGTTACATAGCTATCAAGCAGATGTTTATCCTGCAAGCTCCACATTTAAAGCAGAGGAACTTATACCTGCCAATCATTGCCTGCACCTGCTGGGACCAAGAGACCAAAGCTGTATACTGTTTGGATGCAAGTTATTCCAAGTAAAGCAACGTTTGAACTTCATCTAAAGGTCTGGACATCATTTATTCTGGAAAGTTCCTCTATTACTCCTACTGTCACTACACTCAAATTTATTGCAAGTGAGCCAGGAGTCCAGCCGTACCCAGGTAGTAGACACTGTGACACAACTACCACCAAACTACAGAGACATTATAGGCCATTAGACCACTCTGGCATTCTTAATCTGGGACATGCGTTATAACACCTTGGAAGGGCCCTGGGATAGTACCCTGTGCACGCTGCAATTGGCGTCACGACAAATACAGAAAATTATCCACTCGTACCTGGCCACTGCATAATGTATTTAGAGGAAGGACTGGAGGAGGGTATATATAGCGTATAAAGAGGAAGGACTGGAGGAGGTATATAATGTATATAGATGAATGACTGGAGGAAGGTGTATAATGTATATAGAGGGAGGACTGGAGGAAGGTGTATAATGTATATAGAGGGAGGACTGGAGGAAGGTGTATAATGTATATAGAGGGAGGACCCGAGGAAGGTGTATAATGTATTTAGAGGAAGGACTGGAGGAGGGTATATAGAGGAAGGACTGGAGGAGGTATATAATGTATATAGATGAAGGACTGGAGGAAGGTGTATAATGTATATAGAGGGAGGACTGGAGGAGGGTACATAGTTTATATAGAAGATGGTATATAGTGTATATAGAGGGAGGCGTGGAGAAGGTTATATAATGTATATAGAGGGAGGACTGGAGGAAGGTGTATAGTGTATATAGAGGAAGTGCTGGAGGATGGTATATTATGTATATAGAGGAAGGACTGGAGGAAGGTATATAATGTATATAGAGGAAGGACTGGAGGAGGGTATATAATGTTTTTAGTGGAAGGACTTAGTGAGTGTATATAGTGTATATAGAGGGAGGAGGGTATATAATGTACAGCCAGGTCCATAAATATTGGGACATTGACACAATTCTAACATTTTTGGCTCTATACACCACAACAATAGATTTGAAAAGAAACGAACAAGATGTGCTTTAACTGCAGACTGTCAGCTTTAATTTAATTTAATATGCGCCTCCCACTTGTTAAGGAACCAAAAGTAATGGGACAGAATAATAATCTTAAATCAAACTTTCACTTTTTAATACTTGGTTGCAAATCCTTTGCAGTCAATTACAGCCTGAAGTCTGGAACGCATAGACAGTCATATCACCAGACGCTGGGTTTCATCCCTGGTGATGCTCTGCCAGGCCTCTACTGCAACTGTCTTCAGTTCCTGCTTGTTCTTGGGGCCTTTTCCCTTCAGCTTTATCTTCAGCAAGTGAAATGCATGCTCAATTGGATTCAGGTCAGGTGATTGACATGGCCATTGCATAACATTCCACTTCTTTCCCTTAAACTCTTTGGTTGCTTTTGCAGTATGCTTTGGGTCATTGTCCATCTGCACTGTGAAGCGCCGTCCAATGAGTTCTAAAGCATTTGGCTGAATATGAGCTGATAATATTGCCCGAAACACTTCAGAATTCATCCTGCTGCTTTTATCAGCAGTCACATCATCAATAAATACAAGAGAACCATTTCCTTTGGCAGCCATACATGCCCACGCCATGACACTATCACCACCATGCTTCACTGATGAGGTGGTATGCTTAGGATCATGAGCAGTTCCTTTCCTTCTCCATACTCTTCTCTTCCCCATCACTCTGGTACAAGTTGATCTTGGTCTCATCTGTCCATAGGATGTTGTTCCAGAACTGTGAAGGCTTTTTTAGATGTCGTTTGGCAAACTCTAATCTGGCCTTCCTGTTTTTGAGGCGCACCAATGGTTTACATCTTGTGGTAAACCCTCTGTATTCACTCTGGTGAAGTCTTCTCTTGATTGTTGACTTTGACACACATACACCTATCTCCTGGAGAGAGTTCGTGATCTGGCCAACTGAAGGGTGTTTTCTTCATCAGGGAAAGAATTCTTCGGTCATCCACCACAGTTGTTTTTCTGTGGTCTTCCGGGTCTTTTGGTGTTGCTGAGCTCACTGGTGCGTTCCTTCTTTTTAAGAATGTTCCAAACAGTTGTTTTGGCCACGCCTAATGTTTTTGCTATCTCTCTGATGGGTTTGTTTTGTTTTTTCAGCCCAATGATGGCTTGCTTCACTGATAGTGACAGCTCTTTGGATCTCATCTTGAGAGTTGACAGCAACAGATTCCAAATAGCAAATAGCACACTTGAAATGAACTCTGGACCTTTTATCTGCTCATTGTAATTGGGATAATGAGGGAATAACACACACCTGGCCATGGAACAGCTGAGAAGCCAATTGTCCTGTTACTTTTGGTTCCATAACAAGTGGGAGGCACATATGCAAACTGTTGTAATTCCTACACCGTTTACCTGATTTGGATGTAAATACCCTCAAATTAAAGCTGACAGTCTGCAGTTAAAGCACATCTTGTTCGTTTCATTTCAAATCCATTGTGGTGGTGTATAGAGCCAAAAATGTTAGAATTGTGTCAATGTCCCAATATTTATGGACCTGACTGTATATAGAAGAAGGACTAGAGGAGAGTATATAACGTTTATAGGGGAAGAACTTGGTGAGTGTATATAGTGTATATAAAATAACTGAAATAAAGTGGCATAAATGGGAGGAAATGCTCAAAAACTCCATGGTTTGCCTGTGTGGTGCATGTGGTCCGCTGCCGACATCCTCCATTATATGCATTTTTGCTGGGGATTGCTGTTAGCAACGGATCACATGCAGAGGAATTGCTCCCCCGGTTATAAACACGCCACAGTGTTTGGGATTTTTGAGCATTTCCTCCCATTTATGCCACTTTATTTCAGTTATTTTTCTTGTTATGTTTAGAATGTGCCATTGCGTACTGCTGGAAGCATTCTGTTGCACCTGGTAGCCTGTGTCACATGGCCTGATATAGGTGGGGCTTACAGCCTTATCATCTCTCCCACTACCTGAGTGATTTCACTATGGAGGCATGTGGGAGCTTTGCTGTAAGTTGTATCTTAGCACCTCTCAGACCGTGTTCGCACACCGTAGGCAGTCTAATGGTAGGACCCATGCCACGCTGAGATACCTTGACGGTGGTGCAAAAGGGTTCCGATGTGTTCCTGACAGGAATACTTTGGCTAAAGTCTCAGTTCTTAACATCAGCTTGAGGGATTAGCCAGTGTTGTCAGTTGCATATCATTGTGGTGCACCTTTCACAGTAATTTATATATAGTGTATAAAGAGGAAGGAGTGGAGGAAGGTATATAATGTATATAGAGGGAGGAGGGTATATAATATATATAGAGGAAGGACTGGAGGAAGGTGTATAATGTATATAGAGTGAGGACTGGAGGAAGGTGTATAATGTATATAGAGGAAGGACTGGAGGAGGGTATATAATCTATATAGAGGAAAGATTGGGGAGGGTATATAGTGTATATAGAGAAAGGAGTTGAGGAAGGTGTATAATGTATATAAAGGGAGGACTGGAGGAACGTTTATAATGTATATAGGGGGAGGACTGGAGGAAGGTGTATAATGTATACAGGGAGTGCAGAATTATTAGGCAAGTTGTATTTTTGAGGATTAATTTTATTATTGAACAACAACCATGTTCTCAATGAACCCAAAAAACTCATTAATATCAAAGCTGAATATTTTTGGAAGTAGTTTTTAGTTTGTTTTTAGTTTTAGCTATTTTAGGGGGATATCTGTGTGTGCAGGTGACTATTACTGTGCATAATTATTAGGCAACATAACAAAAAACAAATATATACCCATTTCAATTATTTATTTTTACCAGTGAAACCAATATACCATCTCAACATTCACAAATATACATTTCTGACAGTCAAAAACAAAACAAAAACAAATCAGTGACCAATATAGCCACCTTTCTTTGCAAGGACACTCAAAAGCCTGCCATCCATGGATTTTGTCAGTGTTTTGATCTGTTCACCATCAACATTGCGTGCAGCAGCAACCACAGCCTCCCAGACACTGTTCAGAGAGGTGTACTGTTTTCCCTCCTTGTAAATCTCACATTTGATGATGGACCACAGGTTCTCAATGGGGTTCAGATCAGGTGAACAAGGAGGCCATGTCATTAGATTTTCTTCTTTTATACCCTTTCTTGCCAGCCACGCTGTGGAGTACTTGGACGCGTGTGATGGAGCATTGTCCTGCATGAAAATCATGTTTTTCTTGAAGGATGCAGACTCCTGTACCACTGCTTGAAGAAGGTGTCTTCCAGAAACTGGCAGTAGGACTGGGAGTTGAGCTTGACTCCATGCTCAACCCGAAAAGGCCCCACAAGCTCATCTTTGATGATACCAGCCCAAACCAGTACTCCACCTCCACCTTGCTGGCGTCTGAGTCGGACTGGAGCTCTCTGCCCTTTACCAATCCAGCCACGGGCCCATCCATCTGGCCCATCAAGACTCACTCTCATTTCATCAGTCCATAAAACCTTAGAAAAATCAGTCTTGAGATATTTCTTGGCCCAGTCTTGACGTTTCAGCTTGTGTGTCTTGTTCAGTGGTGGTCGTCTTTCAGCCTTTCTTACCTTGGCCATGTCTCTGAGTATTGCACACCTTGTGCTTTTGGGCACTCCAGTGATGTTGCAGCTCTGAAATATGGCCAAACTGGTGGCAAGTGGCATCTTGGCAGCTGCACGCTTGACTTTTCTCAGTTCATGGGCAGTTATTTTGCGCCTTGGTTTTTCCACACGCTTCTTGCGACCCTGTTGACTATTTTGAATGAAACGCTTAATTGTTCGATGATCACGCTTCAGAAGTTTTGCAATTTTAAGAGTGCTGCATCCCTCTGCAAGATATCTCACTATTTTTGACTTTTCTGAGCCTGTCAAGTCCTTCTTTTGACCCATTTTGCCAAAGGAAAGGAAGTTGCCTAATAATTATGCACACCTGATATAGGGTGTTGATGTCATTAGACCACACCCCTTCTCATTACAGAGATGCACATCACCTAATATGCTTAATTGGTAGTAGGCTTTCGAGCCTATACAGCTTGGAGTAAGACAACATGCATAAAGAGGATGATGTGGTCAAAATACTCATTTGCCTAATAATTCTGCACGCAGTGTATAGAGGGAGGACTGGATGAAGGTGTATAATATATAGAGGAAGGATTGGGGAGGGTATATAGTGTATATAGAGGAAGGAGTTGAGGAAGGTGTATAATGTATATAGAGGGAGGACTGGAGGAAGGTGTATAATGTATATAGAGGGAGGACTGGAGGAAGGTGTATAATGTATATAGAGGAAGGACTGGGGAGGGTGTATAGTGTATATAGAGGAAGGAGTTGAGGAAGGTGTATAATGTATATAAAGGAATGACTGAAGGAACGTGTATAATGTATATAGAGGGAGGACTGAAGGAACGTGTATAATGTATATAAAGGAATGACTAAAGGAACGTGTATAATGTATATAGAGAGATGACTGGAGGAAGGTGTATAATGTATATAGAGGGAGGACTGGAGGAAGGTGTATAATGTATATAGAGGGAGGACTGGAGGAAGGTGTATAATGTATATAGAGGGAGGACTGGAGGAAGGTGTATAATGTATATAGAGGAAGGACTGGGGAGGGTATATAGTGTATATAGAGGAAGGACTGGGGAGGGTATATAATGTATATAGAGGAAGGACTGGGGAGGGTATATAATGTATATAGAGGAAGGACGGGGAGGGTATATAGTGTATATAGAGGAAGGACTGGGGAGGGTATATAGTGTATATAGAGGAAGGACTGGGGAGGATATATAGTGTATATAGAGGAAGGACTGGAGGAGGGTATATAGTGTATATAGAGAGAGGACTGGAGGAGGGTATATAGTGTATATAGAGGAAGGACTGGAGGGAGGTGTATAATGTATATAGAGGAAGGACTGGAGGAGGGTATATAATGTATATAGAGGAAGGACTGGAGGAGGGTATATAATGTATACAGAGGAAGGACTGGGGAGGGTATATAATGTATATAGAGGAAGGACTGGGGAGGGTATATAGAGGAAGGACTGGAGGAGGCAATTTAATATTTATTGAGGTAGGACTGGAGGAGGGTATATAGTGTATATAGAGGAAGGACTGGGGAAAGGTGTATAATATATATAGAGGAAGGACTGGAGGAGGGCATATAGTGTATATAGAGGGAGGACTGGAGGAGGGTATATAATGTATATAGAGGAAGGACTGGAGGAGGGTATATAGTGTAGAGGGAGGTCTGCAGTAGAGTACCCTCCTCTAGTCCTCCGTCTATATACCAGTCCTATATATACTGATGCCATGGTTATCTGCAGCCATGTGCAGACCCGGGTTCTCAGTGTTCCTACGGAACTGGTAGGGATTACAGCAATGCCCTCTCTCCACCAAGCACAAGCATGAACCTGACAAGAGTTGGTTGGTCTCTGATTCCAACGTTGGCACTAGAGAGCGAGGTTACAGTCTTATGGAAGTTAGTAAAGAAGTCTTAAGATGTCTCAGCTACATAAGTGACAGATTAAAATCCCATAGAAACAGCTTCTAAGATCTGAGTTGTCAACCATATAAAAAGGTATGTGTGGGATAAGATAGATATTTTACACCACCAAAGACACACCAGGCCAAAAATAAAGCATGGTGGTGGCAGTGTCTATGTTCATGCGTATTAGCAGCAACCCCTGCAGGCTTGTGATGGTAGATGGTATACTGCCAACCACAGGACAATCCTGGAGGACAGATGCTTCAGGCAGCCATTAAGACTTTGTAAAATATTTTCTGTTCAAAAATAATCTCCAAAGATAAATCAAAATGAATCGCTTATAAATAAAACATCTTAGAGCAACAATGAGAAGGTGCGGGCCCTAAACCTGAAAGTGTAAATTGCTGTTGATTGGTCGAGAGTCGAGATCCAATGTGGCAAAACCTGAAGAGTTTAGTGAAAGACAATGGGGAAAACTGCAACATCCACAAGTGCAAAACTGATATAAAATCAACCATATAAGCTGGAAGCTATAACTGTTGCCAAAAGTACATCTAATACACACTAACACGAAGGATGTGAATACATATGCATTGGAAATGCATGTGTAATAATGCCAATAAACCATGATTGCTGTAATACCAAACCCCTCCTTTGGGCAAGAGTGATGCTGTAATGGGGAAAAGAGGTTGAACCTTTTTCCTAATATCAACTACCCTATTCATTTTGCAACACTGTAACTCATCCATGTAATTTTTAAAACCATTTAAAGCCCTGATCCCTGTTGGACCCTTGTTGTCCTCCATAGTGGTATACTCTACCTGTTCTGTATTCTCATACCGTTCACCGGTAACAAAAGACTTTATGGGTCACAGAGTAGGCACTACAGGTCTTAATTATGTGTTTTTTTTTCCTTTGCTATATTTACAAGGCCTTGTTAATCTGAATACCCCATGGGAGTAGATAAAGAAACACGGCATAATACATATGCCCTCTGTCTTTGTTCTTGAAATTAAAGTAATACGGTATATAATTTGGCAGACATGTCTTCTGATTGTCGGTGCTGCTGAATATGATAATGAAAATATACAATCTAATGCATCAGAAACAGTGTATACTGTCTGAGCTAGCACAGCCGCAGCCTGCACGCCTTTGCGTCTTCCCCTTTAGGACCTGTACCAGCCCTTTCACCAGCGCACATCCAACATCTCTTTGAACAGAACCCCATGTTGATTAGATAACACAGATGATAATAACAAGCAGCAGCAAAGCACATTACTCTCAGCCTTGATGTCTGGACACAAAAGATTCCACACGTTATTGATGGTAAAGCAAGGTATTCTAAGCCTCAGCAGCGCTTGAAGACATTAGGCTGCCAGATTGGTGACCTTGACAATGTCATACCTCCCTGTCTACTCCCCTTAAATTAATAGCAATGCACAATATAAGTCACCTATGTGTTGACAGGATGAGGATCGTCTATTTTAGGAGTACTTCACAAAAATGGGCCTAGGGCACCAATGTAAACCTACCTCCATTTGCTGCTATTCAAACCGATGAAGGTAAAAAATGCAATATTGTATTAAATTGTAATGAAATGGCATAGTATGACAACAATGCTATTACAAGCTAAAACCCTTGCTAAGGGTTACCAATGAGATGTCATTCTTTAGCATTGCAGTAATAGTGTACTTAGGTATTGCTTATTATTATTTACGAGTAGAAAGATCCAGCTTCACACAGGTATAATTCATCTATTTCAATTAATTTTTATGTCCCGCTTAACCCCTTAGTGACCACCAATATGCCTTTTTACGGCGGTCACCAAGGGGCCTTAGGCTGGGCCGCCAAGTCTAAGCACTGCACAGGTCCCCATGAGTCACATGAGAGCCGCACTCCTGCTCTAACAGCTCACACCGGCAGGCCGTAAAAAATAAAAAGAATAAGAAATGGCAGACTTACTAATCTATTCTTAGTCGCAACCAAAAAAACTTAATAACAATGAAAACTACAAGTTGTCCCGCAAAAATCAAGCCCTCACACAACTCCTTAGAAAAATA
Organism: Bufo bufo; assembly: GCF_905171765.1. Lineage (NCBI taxonomy): Eukaryota > Metazoa > Chordata > Amphibia > Anura > Bufonidae > Bufo > Bufo bufo. The sequence goes on along the minus strand of NC_053392.1, from coordinate 236,492,190 downwards.
AATAAAAAAGTTATGGGTCTTGGGATGCAACGATGTAAAAAGATTTTCTTCCTTTTAAAAAAGGGGTTTTATTGCATAAAAGTAGTAAAATGTAAAAAATAAAAAATGTATGTATTTGGTATCGCTGTAAACATACTGACCCAGAGAATAAAGATATTATGGTTTTTATACCAAAAAATGAACACTGTAAAATTTAAACTCCAAACTCCGAGGCAGTATTGCTGTTTTTTGCCATCTCCCTCCCAGAAAGAGTTAATAAAAGTTAATCAGAAAGTTATGTGTAACCCAAAATGACACCATTAAAAACTACAACTTGTCCCGTAAAAAACAAGTCCTCATACAGCTACATAATAAATAAGTAATAGTTCTTGGAAGGCAACAATGAAAAAGGGAAGAAAAATGCTTGGTCAGTAAGACTTAAAACAGGCTGGTCTCTAAGGGGTTAAAAGTAAGGCCTCCACTGTTCCCTGTCCCTTAACAGTGGTCTCCACAGCACCCCGCCTCTTTACAGTGACCTCCACAATGCCCCGCCTCTTTACAGTAACCTCCACAGCACCCCGCCTCTTTACAGTGACCTCCACAGTGCCCCGCCTCTTTACAGTAACCTCCACAGTGCCCCCTCCCATTAACAGTGACCTATAACAATGAAGAAAAAATTATGGAAACCTGGTGTCAAACAGTTTGTATTTCAGTGAGCCAAAGACTGAAGAAATGGCTTGCTTCTATTGGCCAATAGGGGTCATGTGACCGTGTGTATCTCAGGATATATCCATATATATGCCATATTGCAAGAATGATACATCCTAGACAGCTGAGACTAAAACCTTTCTAAGCACCAGATTTACCTACATACCAAATTTGGTGCAGATCAGTCCAGTTGTTTTGTCCTGCATAAAGAACAGACAGGTGGAAAGAGCAGGAATTTAAATGAATGAAATTCCGGTTTAACTGAATCTTTTCCCACAAGCTATACATCAGTCTGCTCGGTTCCTCCTGCTCTATAACATGCTGCCTTTAACGTGGCAGGTTCCCTTTAAAAGATACATATATATTTGGAGTGAGAAAAGAAACCGAAGAACCTAGGGGAAACCCTCACGAGGGAGAAGATTTATAGTTTATGCAGATGTTCATTGTGTCCTTGGTTCGGGTCAACCTCCAAGGAAGTTTCACACTGATCAGCTGTTTGAGAACGCATCGCCACGCGCAGTATTGTCACAGCCTTCTCCATATTTTTCTAGGCTGTGCGATGTCATGTTCATCAGTCACATAGCCTAGGCACAGCTCATCCCATTGAAGTGAATGGGGCTGGGCTACGATGCCAAGCACAGCTGATATACTGTACAATGTACGGTGCTGTCCTTGGTTTGCCAAGAGAAGGCCGCGGCAGTCACAGGAGCACAAGTGCCTTCTCAAACAGCTGATCGGTGGGGATCTAGTGTGTCGGACTCCCACCGATCAGAGACTGATGAACTATCCAACCACTTTCAACTACTGCAGTAAATAATATGTATTGAAAATCTAAGGTTATTTACAAAGGTTCCATTAGGTCTGGGCTAATATATGGTTTACTACAGCTCGTCTGCTAGGCTTGCTTTGCGCAATCATCCAAATCTGGAGAAAACAAATCAGTTTTTTTCCCAGCAAGCTTTGGGGAGAAACCAAGAGGAGCATGCAATGAGTTCCCTCTAGTGGTGACATTCATATCTCGTCCAATGGGTCACATGAACGATTATTTCCTGTGAGCACACTGCCTTAATGAATATAAATGTGGGACTTATGGAAGCAAATTCCACAGGACTGCTGTTTCTATAACTTGAACCTTAACCTCTGAAGCAAAAGCAGCCAAAACAGCTCTTGGCGTGTTCTTTTCTATCTCAAGTGACTGAAAGGAATTCAGGAAATCCCTAGTGCAAAAGGAAATAAAAAGCAGTTAGTAATGTAGTAATACATGCTTTTACAACTCTGATTTTAACTTCTCTTACTAAAACTTGATTTGCATCATTACTTGATTATTAGGTTTATATTATGTGATTATTAGGTGTTCAGCAACCAAAGATTTTATACATTTGCATTTATTCTTTCTTTCTGTCTACTCTCCAGTAGACCAAAAAAGATCATGCTGTAGTCCATAGACATATGCAAAAGAAGGGAGAATTTGACTGATGCAGTCAAATTCTCCACTTATTCCTTCCAAGTTCCCCTGCTGATAATCCCACAAATTGTGAAATTTCCGAAAGATGAGAAAACCTCCCGAACTTTACACGACAGAGCAGAATGACTGAAAGTTTAGGCAGGAAGGGAATGAGGTGGTAAACTGTGTCAGCTGTTAATGGGGGGCTGTAGGTGTAGTGCGGGCACTATATTCCATTATATGTGGTTCTTTTTCTCTTTGTGCACATTGGTTTGCTATATGTGGGCAAAGTATGATACATTCTCAGTACTATATTTGTATGATACATTCTCAGTACTATATTTGTATGATACATTCTCAGTACTATATTTGGCATTATGTGGGTAAGAGACTGGCTTAATGTAAGAAAAGTATGGTGCTCTCTGCGCAGGAGAGGACAATCTTGCAAACTTGGGTGCAAAAGAGGCAAATCTTATTCAAAAGTTGACATTTTAGGGCATTCCTGGTTGTCTTGGGGCATTCCAATGCAGTGCTCCAGACTAAAAAAAATACCTAGTAGCCATTGGCTCCTGAACTGAAAAATTTAGGAGCCAAATCAAATTTTTAGTCGCCAAATCGAAACTGAATCAAAATTTTGCTATCGTGACAACGCTACGCTGATCAGATCGGCGTAGGGTTGTTTTGAAACCAAAATTTTGATTCGCTTTCGTCACCATAAAAAAGTATTTATTGCGATACTCAATACCGCGCAAAAAAAAAAAACACCAAAAAAAGCCGTGTGCATTTAGCATTTTATGAAACGTTCGGCCCATAATAGAACAGTCCTATGCTATTTTTTGGGGTGACAAGGTGACAAAAAAATGGCGAATGCTCACCGCATAGGAGATACTTTTTAATAATTTAATAGTTTGGACTTTCCGGACGCAGCGCTATGTAATATGTTTATTTAATGTTTATATATTTTATATGTAAAATTGGGAAAGGGGGGATTTAAACTTAATATTTTAGGGTACTTTCACACTAGCGTTTTTCTTTTCCGGCATAGAGTTCCGTCACAGGGGCTCTATACCGGAAAAGAACTGATCGGGCATATTCCCATGCATTCTGAATGGAGAGTAATCCGTTCAGGATGCATCAGGACGTCTTCAGTTCAGTCATTTTGACTGATCAGGCAAAAGATAAAACCACAGCATGCTACGGTTTTATCTCCGGCGAAAAAAACTGAAGACTTGCCTGAATGCCGGATCCAGCATTTTTCCCCATAGGAATGTATTAGTGCCGGATCCGGCATTCAGAATACCGGAATGCACCCGCACTAAATCCGGACCCATTCACTTCTATGGGGCTGTGCACATGAGCGGTGATTTTCACACATCACTTGTGCGTTGCGTGAGAATCGCAGCATGCTCTATATTCTGCGTTTTTCACGCAACGCAGGCCCCATAGAAGTTAATGGGGCTGCGTGAAAATCGCAAGCAAGTGCGGATGCGGTGCGATTTTCACGCACGGTTGCTAGGAGATGATTGGGATGGAGACCCGATGATTATTATTTTCCCTTATAACATGGTTATAAGGGGAAATAATATCATTCTGAATACAGACTGCTAAGTAGAAGGTCAATATAATAAACATTGGTGGCGCAGTGCGCCCCCCCAACACCCCAATATAATAAACATTGGTGGCGCAGTGTGTCCCCCCAACACTCCAGTATAATAAACATTGGTGGCGCAGTGCCCCCCCAACACTCCAGTATAATAAACATTGGTGGCGCAGTGCGCCCCCCAACACGCCAGTATAATAAACATTGGTGGCGCAGTGCGCCCCCCCATCACCCCAATATAATAAACATTGGTGGCGCAGTGCGCCCCCCCCATATAATAAACATTGGTGGCGCAGTGTGCCCCCCATCACCCCAATATAATAAACATTGGTGGCGCAGTGCGCCCCCCCCCATATAATAAACATTGGTGGCGCAGTGTGCCCCCCCAACACTCCAGTATAATAAACATTGGTGGCGCAGTGCGCCCCCCCATCACCCCAATATAATAAACATTGGTGGCGCAGTGCGCCCCCCCATATAATAAACATTGGTGGCGCAGTGCGCCCCCCCAACAGTCCAGTATAATAAACATTGGTGGCGCAGTGTGCCCCCCCAACACTCCAGTATAATAAACATTGGTGGCGCAGTGTGCCCCCCCATCACCCCAATATAATAAACATTGGTGGCGCAGTGCGCCCCCCCATCACCCCAATATAATAAACATTGGTGGCGCAGTGCGCCCCCCTCAATATAATAAACATTGGTGGCGCAGTGCGCCCCCCCATCACCCCAATATAATAAACATTGGTGGCGCAGTGCGCCCCCCCTCAATATAATAAACATTGGTGGCGCAGTGCGCCCCCCCCATATAATAAACATTGGTGACGCAGTGTGCCCCCCCATCACCCCAATATAATAAACATTGGTGGCGCAGTGTGCCCCCCCCCCCCAATATAATAAACATTGGTGGCGCAGTGGGAAGTGCCAATAAGGGTTAAAAAATAAAAAATAAATTTACTCACCTCCTCCAGTTGATCCGTAGCTGCCGGTCTCCTGTACTTACTTCTTTCTTCAGGACCTGTGGTGACATCACTGTGCTCATCACATGATCCATCACCATGGTAATGGGCCATGTGATGAGCTCAGTGACGTCACCACAGGTCCTGAAGAAAGAAGTAAGTACAGGAGACCGGCAGCTACGGATCAACTGGAGGAGGTGAGTAAATTATTTTTTTTATTTTTTAACCCTTATTGGCACTTCCCACTGCGCCACCAATGTTTATTATACTGGGGGGGGGGGGCGCACTGTGCCACCAACGTTTCTCATACTGGGGGGGGGGCGCACTGTGCCACCAACGTTTCTTATACTGGGGGGGGGGGGGCGCACTGTGCCACCAACGTTTCTTATACTGGGGGGGGGGGCGCACTGTGCCACCAACGTTTCTTATACTGGGGAAGGGGGGGGGGCGCACTGTGCCACCAACGTTTCTTATACTGGGGGGGGGGGCGCACTGTGCCACCAACGTTTCTTATACAAATACAGGAGGCGGGTGCCGGTATCAAATAGCCGGCACCCGACCTTTGTGACAGGGGGCTGCGATCAGCTACAATTAACCCCTCAGGTACCGCACCTGAAGGGTTAACTCAACTGCAGCGGATCGCAGCTCCCTGTCACAGAGGTCGGGTGCCGGCTATTTGATTCCGGCACCCGCCTTCTGTATTTGTATTACAGGTCAGTTATCTTCATTGGTGGCGCAGTGGCCACAGCCCCTCCCCTCCTCCTCCCGTCTCTTCTTATTGGTGGAGGCGGGGACAGCAGCAGCACAGGGGGGAGGGAGAGACTCCTCCTGCGCTGCTGAGAACTATCATCTCCTGTGCCGCCGCTGTATTGAGCAGAGCTGCGGCGGCGGGTCTAGTCGCAAATGGCGACAAGACTAAAAAGTCTTGTCGCCATTTGTAAATTCTAAGTTGCATTGGCGACCATTTTGGTCGCCATCTGGAGCCCTGCAATGGTTGCGCTTAAATGCCCAATATTCTCACTTGGTATGTTAGTTCATATACTATATGACTCTATGGTAGAAAAACATGATGATTTCTGGGCTCAATGTGTGACCTCTATAAGAACAAATGTACAAGAGCAAAAGTCATAACACAGGATTCAGTCTAAAGTCTAACACATTTCAGTTCTTCAGCCTCTCAAACGGGTTGTCCAAGATTTCCTTCTATTTAACCCCCCACCTTTCTGGCCCACTGGACCAGTCAAGGGAACCATACATACTTACCTGATCACAGCCCCTTGGTTCCAACTCTGTCTTCACTATGCTTCATTCCCCACATGTCAACTTCTGGAATGGATGGGGTCACATGTGCTGCTGCAGCCAATGAAGTGTCACTGCAGTCACGGTACACTTGGGGGACAGTCACAATGATGTTTAAATATTTTGGACAATTTCAGACACAGAAACATCAATTATGTCTCATTACTTCTCTTATTTTTAACATGATAATTGGGAAAAGTTGTTTTTTATTTTGTGGTGCTCTTAGGGGACTTAAACCTACAATCATTTGATTGTTTATAGTATCAACAGCAATACTTTTGTATTGCTGTAAATATAAATTTTACCACCATTCCATTGTAATAGGCACCATAACATGACATTCATCGCAGGGGCAGCTGATCAGAGGACAGAGAGAGCACCGATCAGATGCCGCAGCTAGTATTGTCCATGGAATCAGAGGGGTTAAACAGCTGGGATCAGACTTATCTCCAATATTGGCCTCTGAGGGTGGGTGTCAGCTGCAGAACACAGCCAGCTTCCGTTATGTATGTAGCGATCTCAGCTCGTGTGTCTGCTCTATACACTCCCTAGCGGCCAATGATACGCATGTATGTTCATTGGTAGGTAAGAGGTTAATAAGAGGTTAATATTACACTATACATTTTCTGTACTATGAGATGCATTCTTGTGAATCCTGCTGATTTTCATTGTAAATTGCTGGTTGTTCAAAACTACTACTGCCTTGGTAACATGCACAGATGTTTTATCATTTGGAACTATAGCCAAGTCTGGCTACTTTCACACTAGCGTTTTTGCTTGATCCGGCAGCGTTCAGCAAAAATGCTTTCATTACTGATAATACAACCATCTGCATCCGTTATGAACGGATCCGGTTGTATTATCTGTAACATAGCAAAAAAACTGATCCGTCATGAACTCCATTAAAAGTCAATGAGGGATGGATCCGTCCTCTATTGTGTCAGAGAAAATGTTTTGCTCCGCATCCCAGGACAGAAATCAACCTGCAGCATGCTGCAGTTTGTTCTCCGATATGAGAACTGAATGTAATGCATTTTAGAGCATTCCGTTCTGTTCAGTTACGTTTTGTCCCCATTGACTATGAATGGGGACAAATCGGAAGCGTTTTTATCCCAGTATTGAGACCATATGACGTATCTCAATGCCAGAAAATATTAACGCTAGTGTGAAAATAGCCTCTGCAAGGTTGTACAGAAAATCACACCAGTCTAATGAATAAATGTAGAGCCATCTACTAATTGCACTATTTTGGGTTATAATTAGAGAGGAGCGAAATGAATCAGACGAAGTGGAATTCGATCCGAATTTCAGGAAAAATTTGATTCGCAACAAATGAAAATTTCCTAGCACTTCATGGTAACGAATTGCAATTTTACCTAAAATGGTGGCTACAAGTGTGAGGACATGGGGCGGCGGGCTGACCCATAATGACATGCATCAAAAGGTTCTAGGGACAGTGCCAGAAAAACCTCATTGTGAAAAAAAATGTGATTTACAAGTTTAGGCAAACATTATTTGGGGATACAAATAGCCATTATACAGCTCTGGCATTCCAGCAATTTGTTGTTGTTATTGGGGGTGCAAGTGCTATGTTGAAACGTTTTTAGTGGCTTATATCTGTTGAAAAAGAAAAAATATACCCATTTCACTTCTGCAGTTATTTGTGTTGAAAGTGTTTAGTGGCCTATTTCAGTACAAAAAGGAAAAATATATACACATTTCACTTTTGCAGTTATATGTGGTGAAAGCGTTCAGTGTCCTATTTCAGTACAAAAAGGAAAAAAATATACGCACTTCACTTTTGCATTTATTTGTGGTGAAAGACTTTAGTGGTCCATTTCAGTACAAAAAGCAAAAATATATACACACTTCCCTTCTGCAGTTATACAGTACTGATCAAAAGTTTCAGACCACTTGAAAAATGGCAAAAAATCATATTTTACATTGTTGGATCTTAACAAGGTTCCAAGTAGAGTTGAGCGAACACCTGGATGTTCGGGTTCGAAAAGTTCGGCCGAACTTCCCGGAAATGTTCGGGTTCGGGATCCGAACCCGATCCGAACTTCGTCCCGAACCCGAACCCCATTAAAGTCAATGGGGACCCAAACTTTTCGGCACTAAAAAGGCTGTAAAACAGCCCAGGAAAGAGCTAGAGGGCTGCAAAAGGCAGCAACATGTAGGTAAATCCCCTGCAAACAAATGTGGATAGGGAAATGAATTAAAAAAAAAAAAAAAAGACCCAATATCAATTGGACAGAGGTCCCATAGCAGAGAATCAGTCTCTTCATGCCATAGCAAAGAATCTGGCTTCATGTCAGCACAGAATCAGTCACTTCATGCCATAGCAGAGAATCTGGCTTCATGTCAGCACAGAATCTGTCTTCATGTCATAGCAGAGAATCAGGCTTCACGTCACCCACCACTGGAACAGGCCACTGTCACACATTTAGGACCCGGCACCCAGACAGAGGAGAGCGGTCCCGTAACAGAGAATCTGGCCTTATGTCAGCGCAGAATCTGTCTTCATGTCATAGCAGAGAATCAAGCTTCACGTCACCCACCACTGGAACAGGCCACTGTCACACATTTAGGCCCAGGCACCCAGGCAGAGGAGAGAGGTCCCGTAACAGAGAATCTGGCCTGATGTCAGCACAGAATCTGTCTTCATGTCATAGCAGAGAATCAGGCTTCATGTCACCCACCACTGGAACAGGCCACTGTCACACGTTTAGGCCCAGGCACCCAGTCAGAGGAGAGAGGTCCCGTAACAGAGAATCTGGCCTTATGTCAACACAGAATCTGTCTTAATGTCATAGCAGAGAATCAGGCTTCACGTCACCCACCACTGGAACAGGCCACTGTCACACATTTAGGCCCAGGCACCCAGGCAGAGGAGAGAGGTCCCGTAACAGAGAATCTGGCCTTATGTCAGCACAGAATCTGTCTTCATGTCATAGCAGAGAATCAGGCTTCACGTCACCCACCACTGGAACAAGCCACTGTCACATATTTAGGCCCCGGCACCCAGACAGAGGAGAGAGGTCCCGTAACAGAGAATCTGGCCTTATGTCAGCGCAGAATCTGTATTCATGTCATAGCAGAGAATCAGACTTCACGTCACCCACCACTGGAACAGGCCACTGTCACATATTTAGGCCCAGGCACCCAGGCAGAGGAGAGAGGTCCCGTAACAGAGAATCTGGCCTTATGTCAGCGCAGAATCTGTATTCATGTCATAGCAGAGAATCAGGCTTCACGTCACCCACCACTGGAACAGGCCACTGTCACACATTTAGGCCCAGGTACCCAGGCAGAGGAGAGAGGTCCCATAACAGAGAATCTGGCCTTATGTCAGCGCAGAATCTGTCTTCATGTCATAGCAGAGAATCAGGCTTCACGTCACCCACCACTGGAACAGGCCAATGTCACACATTTAGGCCCCGGCACCCAGACAGAGGAGAGCGGTCCAGTAACAGAGAATCTGGCTTTATGTCAGCGCAGAATCTGTATTCATGTCATAGCAGAGAATCAGGCTTCACGTCACCCACCACTGGAACAGGCCACTGTCACACATTTAGGCCCAGGTACCCAGGCAGAGGAGAGAGGTCCCGTAACAGAGAATCTGGCCTGATGTCAGCGCAGAATCTGTCTTCATGTCATAGCAGAGAATCAGGCTTCACGTCACCCACCACTGGAACAGGCCACTGTCACATATTTAGGCCCAGGCAGAGGAGAGAGGTCCCATAACAGAGAATCTGGCCTGATGTCAGCACAGAATCTGTCTTCATGTCATAGCAGAGAATCAGGCTTCACGTCACCCACCACTGGAACAGGCCACTGTCACACATTTAGGCCCCGGCACCCAGACAGAGAAGAGCGGTCCCGTAACAGAGAATCTGGCCTTATGTCAGCGCAGAATCTGTCTTCATGTCATAGCAGAGAATCAAGCTTCACGTCACCCACCACTGGAACAGGCCACTGTCACACATTTAGGCCCAGGCACCCAGTCAGAGGAGAGAGGTCCCGTAACAGAGAATCTGGCTTGATGTCAGCACAGAATCTGTCTTCATGTCATAGCAGAGAATCAGGCTTCATGTCACCCACCACTGGAACAGGCCACTGTCACACATTTAGGCCCAGGCACCCAGGCAGAGGAGAGAGGTCCCGTAACAGAGAATCTGGCCTGATGTCAGCACAGAATCTGTCTTCATGTCATAGCAGAGAATCAGACTTCATGTCACCCACCACTGGAACAGGCCACTGTCACACGTTTAGGCCCAGGCACCCAGTCAGAGGAGAGAGGTCCCGTAACAGAGAATCTGGCCTTATGTCAACACAGAATCTGTCTTCATGTCATAGCAGAGAATCAGGCTTCACGTCACCCACCACTGGAACAGGCCACTGTCACACATTTAGGCCCAGGCACCCAGGCAGAGGAGAGAGGTCCCGTAACAGAGAATCTGGCCTTATGTCAGCACAGAATCTGTCTTCATGTCATAGCAGAGAATCAGGCTTCACGTCACCCACCACTGGAACAAGCCACTGTCACATATTTAGGCCCCGGCACCCAGACAGAGGAGAGAGGTCCCGTAACAGAGAATCTGGCCTTATGTCAGCGCAGAATCTGTATTCATGTCATAGCAGAGAATCAGGCTTCACGTCACCCACCACTGGAACAGGCCACTGTCACATATTTAGGCCCAGGCACCCAGGCAGAGGAGAGAGGTCCCGTAACAGAGAATCTGGCCTTATGTCAGCGCAGAATCTGTATTCATGTCATAGCAGAGAATCAGGCTTCATGTCACCCACCACTGGAACAGGCCACTGTCACACATTTAGGCCCAGGTACCCAGGCAGAGGAGAGAGGTCCCGTAACAGAGAATCTGGCCTTATGTCAGCGCAGAATCTGTCTTCATGTCATAGCAGAGAATCAGGCTTCACGTCACCCACCACTGGAACAGGCCAATGTCACACATTTAGGCCCCGGCACCCAGACAGAGGAGAGCGGTCCAGTAACAGAGAATCTGGCTTTATGTCAGCGCAGAATCTGTATTCATGTCATAGCAGAGAATCAGGCTTCACGTCACCCACCACTGGAACAGGCCACTGTCACACATTTAGGCCCAGGTACCCAGGCAGAGGAGAGAGGTCCCGTAACAGAGAATCTGGCCTGATGTCAGCGCAGAATCTGTCTTCATGTCATAGCAGAGAATCAGGCTTCACGTCACCCACCACTGGAACAGGCCACTGTCACATATTTAGGCCCAGGCAGAGGAGAGAGGTCCCATAACAGAGAATCTGGCCTGATGTCAGCACAGAATCTGTCTTCATGTCATAGCAGAGAATCAGGCTTCACGTCACCCACCACTGGAACAGGCCACTGTAACATATTTAGGCCCAGGCACCCAGGCAGAGGAGAGAGGTCGCGTAACAGAGAATCTGGCTTCATGTCAGCACAGAATAAGTCTTCATGTCATAGCAGAGAATCAGGCTTCACATCACCCACCACTGGAACAGGCCACTGTCACACATTTAGGCCCCGGCACCCAGACAGAGGAGAGGTTCATTCAACTTTGGGTTGCCCCGCAATATAATGGTAAAATGAAATAAAAAATAGTATTGAATGAGGAAGTGCCCTGGAGTAGAATAATATATTGTTAAGGGGAGGTAGTTAATATCTAATCTGCACAAGGGATGGACAGGTCCTGTGGGATCCATGCCTGGTTCATTTTTATGAACGTCAGCTTGTCCACATTGGCTGTAGACAGGCGGCTGCGTTTGTCTGTAATGACGCCCCCTGCCGTGCTGAATACACGTTCAGACAAAACGCTGGCCGCCGGGCAGGCCAGCACCTCCAAGGCATAAAAGGCTAGCTCTGGCCACGTGGACAATTTGGAGACCCAGAAGTTGAATGGGGCCGAACCATCAGTCAGTACGTGGAGGGGTGTGCACAGGTACTGTTCCACCATGTTAGTGAAATGTTGCCTCCTGCTAACACGTTCCGTATCAGGTGGTGGTGCACTTAGCTGTGGCGTGGTGACAAAACTTTTCCACATCTCTGCCATGCTAACCCTGCCCTCAGAGGAGCTGGGCGTTACACAGCTGCGTTGGCGACCTCTTGCTCCTCCTCTGCCTTCGCCTTGGGCTTCCACTTGTTCCCCTGTGACATTTGGGAATGCTCTCAGTAGCGCGTCTACCAACGTGCGTTTGTACTCGCGCATCTTCCTATCACGCTCCAGTGTAGGAAGTAAGGTGGGCACATTGTCTTTGTACCGGGGATCCAGCAAGGTGGCAACCCAGTAGTCCGCACACGTTAAAATGTGGGCAACTCTGCTGTCGTTGCGCAGGCACTGCAGCATGTAGTCGCTCATGTGTGCCAGGCTGCCCAGAGGTAAGGACAAGCTGTCCTCTGTGGGAGGCGTATCGTCATCGTCCTGTGTTTCCCCCCAGCCGCGCACAAGTGATGGGCCCGAGCTGCTTTGGGTGCCACCCCGCTGTGAACATGCTTCATCCTCATCCTCCTCCACCTCCTCCTCATCCTCGTCCTCCTCGTCCTCCAGTAGTGGGCCCTGTCTGGCCACATTTGTACCTGGCCTCTGGTGTTGCAAAAAACCTCCCTCTGAGTCACTTTGAAGAGACTGGCCTGAAAGTGCTAAAAATTACCCCTCTTCCTCCTCTTCCTCCTGGGCCACCTCCTCTTCCATCATCGCCCTAAGTGTTTTCTCAAGGAGACATAGAAGTGGTATTGTAACGCTGATAACGGCGTCATCGCCACTGGCCATGTTGGTGGAGTACTCGAAACAGCGCAACAGGGCACACAGGTCTCGCATGGAGGCCCAGTCATTGGTGGTGAAGTGTGTCTGATCCGCAGTGCGACTGACCCGTGCGTGCTGCAGCTGAAACTCCACTATGGCCTGCTGCTGCTCGCACAGTCTGTCCAGCATATGCAAGGTGGAGTTCCACCTGGTGGGTACGTCGCATATGAGGCGGTGAGCGGGAAGGCCGAAGTTACGCTGTAGCGCAGACAGGCGAGCAGCGGCAGGGTGTGAACGCCGGAAGCGCGAACAGACGGCCCGCACTTTATGCAGCAGCTCTGACATGTCGGGGTAGTTGCGAATGAACTTCTGCACCACCAAATTCAGCACATGCGCCAGGCAAGGGATGTGCGTCAAACCGGCTAGTCCCAGAGCTGCAACGAGATTTCGCCCATTATCGCACACCACCAGGCCGGGCTTGAGGCTCACCGGCAGCAACCACTCATCGGTCTGTTGTTCTATACCCCGCCACAACTCCTGTGCGGTGTGGGGCCTGTCCCCCAAACATATGAGTTTCAGAATGGCCTGCTGACGTTTACCCCGGGCTGTGCTGAAGTTGGTGGTGAAGGTGTGTGGCTGACTGGATGAGCAAGTGGAAGAAGAGGAGGAGGAAGCTGAGTAGGAGGAGGAGGAGACAGGAGGCAAAGAATGTTGCCCTGCGATCCTTGGCGGCGGAAGGACGTGCGCCAAACAGCTCTCCGCCTGGGGCCCAGCCGCCACTACATTTACCCAGTGTGCAGTTAGGGAGATATAGCGTCCCTGGCCGTGCTTACTGGTCCACGTATCTGTGGTTAGGTGGACCTTGCCACAGATGGCGTTGCGCAGTGCACACTTGATTTTATGGGACACTTGGTTGTGCAGGGAAGGCACGGCTCTCTTGGAGAAGTAGTGGCGGCTGGGAACAACATACTGTGGGACAGCAAGTGACATGAGCTGTTTGAAGCTGTGTGTGTCCACCAGCCTAAATGACAGCATTTCATAGGCCAGTAGTTTAGAAATGCTGGCATTCAGGGCCAGGGATCGAGGGTGGCTAGGTGGGAATTTACGCTTTCTCTCAAATGTTTGTGAGATGGAGAGCTGAACGCTGCCGTGTGACATGGTTGAGATGCTTGGTGACGCAGGTGGTGGTGTTGGTGGTACATCCCATGTTTGCTGGGCGGCAGGTGCCAACGTTCCTCCAGAGGCAGAGGAAGAGGCCGAGGCGGCGGCAGCAGCAGCAGAAGAGGCCGAGGCAGCAGCAGAAGAGGCTGAGGCGGCAGCAGCAGAAGAGGCAGCAGGGGGAGCCTGAGTGACTTCCTTGTTTTTAAGGTGTTTACTCCACTGCAGTTCATGCTTTGCATGCAGGTGCCTGGTCATGCAGGTTGTGCTAAGGTTCAGAACGTTAATGCCTCGCTTCAGGCTCTGATGGCACAGCGTGCAAACCACTCGGGTCTTGTCGTCAGCACATTGTTTGAAGAAGTGCCATGCCAGGGAACTCCTTGAAGCTGCCTTTGGGGTGCTCGGTCCCAGATGGCGGCGGTCAGTAGCAGGCGAAGTCTCTTGGCGGCGGGTGTTCTGATTTTGCCCACTGCTCCCTCTTTTGCTACACTGTTGGCTCGGTCTCACCACTGCCTCTTCCTCCGAACTGTGAAAGTCAGTGGCACGACCTTCATTCCATGTGGGGTCTAGGACCTCATCGTCCCCTGCATCGTCTTCCACCCAGTCTTGACCCCTGACCTCCTGTTCAGTCTGCACACTGCAGAAAGACGCAGCAGTTGGCACCTGTGTTTCGTCATCATCAGAGACGTGCTGAGGTGGTATTCCCATGTCCTCATCATCAGGAAAAATAAGTGGTTGTGCGTTAGTGCATTCTATCTCTTCCACCCCTGGGGAAGGGCTAGGTGGATGCCCTTGGGAAACCCTGGCAGCAGAGTCTTCAAACAGCATAAGAGACTGCTGCATAACTTGAGGCTCAGACAGTTTCCCTGATATGCATGGGGGTGATGTGACAGACCGATGGGCTTGGTTTTTATGCGCCATCTGTGCGCTTTCTGCAGAAGACTGGGTGGGAGATAATGTGAACGTGCTGGATCCACTGTCGGCCACCCAATTGACTAATGCCTGCACCTGCTCAGGCCTTACCATCCTTAGAACGGCATTGGGCCCCACCAAATATCGCTGTAAATTCTGCTGGTTACTGGGACCTGAGGTAGTTGGTTCACTAGGACGTGTGGCTGTGGCAGAACGGCCACGTCCTCTCCCAGCACCAGAGGGTACACTAACACCACCACGACCATGTCCACGTCCGCGTCCCTTATTAGATGTTTTCCTCATTGTTCCCGTTCACAACAATTTTGAGAATGGCAAATTTGGGAATGCTTTTTCAACCCAAACAAAAAGTCTGCTTTTACGGTCACTACAAATAACTTGACCAGCTAAAACTGTGCAGATTTGGTTGAATAGAGATGTGAGAACTGTTTTTTTTTTGCGCTGTGTGACAGTTATAGGTTTAATCACAGAATGACACTTCTATCAGCACGCTAGCGTGTGTCTTAGGTTTTTCTGAATGACACTATCAATACCTTCAATGTAAGATTTTCTTTTTGGGATAGATTTCAAGTAGGCCTCAAATACCACAAACTAGTTATTTTCAGAATGGCAAATTTGGGAATGCTTTTTCAACCCAGAACAAAAAGTCTGCTTTTACGGTCACTACAAATAACTTGACCAGCTAAAACTGTGCAGATTTGGTTGAATAGAGATGTGAGACCTGTTTTTTTTTTTGCGCTGTGTGACAGTTATAGGTTTAATCACAGAATGACACTTCTATCAGCACGCTAGCGTGTGTCTTAGGTTTTTCTGAATCACACTATCAATACCTTCAATGTAAGATTTTCTTTTTGGGATAGATTTCAAGTAGGCCTCAAATACCACAAACTAGTTATTTTCAGAATGGCAAATTTGGGAATGCTTTTTCAACCCAGAACAAAAAGTCTGCTTTTACGGTCACTACAAATAACTTGACCAGCTAAAACTGTGCAGATTTGGTTGAATAGAGATGTGAGACCTGTTTTTTTTTTTGCGCTGTGTGACAGTTATAGGTTTAATCACAGAATGACACTTCTATCAGCACGCTAGCGTGTGTCTTAGGTTTTTCTGAATCACACTATCAATACCTTCAATGTAAGATTTTCTTTTTGGGATAGATTTCAAGTAGGCCTCAAATACCACAAACTAGTTATTTTCAGAATGGCAAATTTGGGAATGCTTTTTCAACCCAGAACAAAAAGTCTGCTTTTACGGTCACTACAAATAACTTGACCAGCTAAAACTGTGCAGATTTGGTTGAATAGAGATGTGAGACCTGTTTTTTTTTTTGCGCTGTGGGACAGTTATAGGTTTAATCACAGAATGACACTTCTATCAGCACGCTAGCGTGTGTCTTAGGTTTTTCTGAATCACACTATCAATACCTTCAATGTAAGATTTTCTTTTTGGGATAGATTTCAAGTAGGCCTCAAATACCACAAACTAGTAATTTTGAGAATGGCAAATTTGGGAATGCTTTTTCAACCCAGAACAAAAAGTCTGCTTTTACGGTCACTACAAATAACTTGACTAGCTAAAACTGTGCAGATTTGGTTGAATAGAGATGTGAGACCTGTTTTTTTTTTGCGCTGTGTGACAGTTATAGGTTTAATCACAGAATGACACTTCTATCAGCACGCTAGCGTGTGTCTTAGGTTTTTCTGAATCACACTATCAATACCTTCAATGTAAGATTTTCTTTTTGGGATAGATTTCAAGTAGGCCTCAAATACCACAAACTAGTTATTTTCAGAATGGCAAATTTGGGAATGCTTTTTCAACCCAGAACAAAAAGTCTGCTTTTACGGTCACTACAAATAACTTGACCAGCTAAAACTGTGCAGATTTGGTTGAATAGAGATGTGAGACCTGTTTTTTTTTTGCGCTGTGTGACAGTTATAGGTTTAATCACAGAATGACACTTCTATCAGCACGCTAGCGTGTGTCTTAGGTTTTTCTGAATCACACTATCAATACCTTCAATGTAAGATTTTCTTTTTGGGATAGATTTCAAGTAGGCCTCAAATACCACAAACTAGTTATTTTCAGAATGGCAAATTTGGGAATGCTTTTTCAACCCAGAACAAAAAGTCTGCTTTTACGGTCACTACAAATAACTTGACCAGCTAAAACTGTGCAGATTTGGTTGAATAGAGATGTGAGACCTGTTTTTTTTTGCGCTGTGTGACAGTTATAGGTTTAATCACAGAATGACACTTCTATCAGCACGCTAGCATGTGTCATAGGTTTTTCTGAATCACACTATCAATACCTTCAATGTAAGATTTTCTTTTTGGGATAGATTTCAAGTAGGCCTCAAATACCACAAACTAGTAATTTTGAGAATGGCAAATTTGGGAATGCTTTTTCAACCCAGAACAAAAAGTCTGCTTTTACGGTCACTACAAATAACTTGACCAGCTAAAACTGTGCAGATTTGGTTGAATAGAGATGTGAGACCTGTTTTTTTTTGCGCTGTGTGACAGTTATAGGTTTAATCACAGAATGACACTTCTATCAGCACGCTAGCGTGTGTCTTAGGTTTTTCTGAATCACACTATCAATACCTTCAATGTAAGATTTTCTTTTTGGGATAGATTTCAAGTAGGCCTCAAATACCACAAACTAGTTATTTTCAGAATGGCAAATTTGGGAATGCTTTTTCAACCCAGAACAAAAAGTCTGCTTTTACGGTCACTACAAATAACTTGACCAGCTAAAACTGTGCAGATTTGGTTGAATAGAGATGTGAGACCTGTTTTTTTTTTGCGCTGTGTGACAGTTATAGATTTAATCACAGAATGACACTTCTATCAGCACGCTAGCGTGTGTCTTAGGTTTTTCTGAATCACACTATCAATACCTTCAATGTAAGATTTTCTTTTTGGGATAGATTTCAAGTAGGCCTCAAATACCACAAACTAGTTATTTTCAGAATGGCAAATTTGGGAATGCTTTTTCAACCCAGAACAAAAAGTCTGCTTTTACGGTCACTACAAATAACTTGACCAGCTAAAACTGTGCAGATTTGGTTGAATAGAGATGTGAGACCTGTTTTTTTTTTGCGCTGTGTGACAGTTATAGGTTTAATCACAGAATGACACTTCTATCAGCACGCTAGCGTGTGTCTTAGGTTTTTCTGAATCACACTATCAATACCTTCAATGTAAGATTTTCTTTTTGGGATAGATTTCAAGTAGGCCTCAAATACCACAAACTAGTTATTTTCAGAATGGCAAATTTGGGAATGCTTTTTCAACCCAGAACAAAAAGTCTGCTTTTACGGTCACTACAAATAACTTGACCAGCTAAAACTGTGCAGATTTGGTTGAATAGAAATGTCAGGTCTATTTTTTAGGCACTGGGTGACAGGCTCAACTTGCCCCTGATGTAATATATGGCCAAAAAATAACCACACTGTTGATGGTTAAATGCACTTGGGTGACACAGGCTCAGCCTGCAGCTGATGTAGTATATGGCCAAAAAATAATCAGACTGTTGATGGTTAAATGCACTTGGGTGACACAGGCTCAGCCTGCAATTGATGTAGGATATAGCACAAAATAACCACACTATCGATGGTTAAATACACTTGGTGATAGCTCGTGCTGGCGCACCACAAGTCACAAAATGGCCGCCGATCACCCCAGAAAAAAAGGGATCTAAAAAGGCTCTAGGCAGCCTCAAAAAAGTGAGCAAGTCAATAATAGCACTTCAATGATCCACAGCTGCAGATCGATCACAGAATCAAGTCTTTTGGAGGAGTTAATCTGCCTAATCTCGCCCTAACGTCGCAGCTGCAACCTCTCCCTATACTGATCATAGCAGAGTGACGTGCGGCGCTACGTGACTCCAGCTTAAATAGAGGCTGGGTCACATGGTGCACTGGCCAATCACAGCCATGCCAATAGTAGGCATGGCTGTGATGGCCTCTTGGGCCAAGTAGTATGACGCTTGTTGATTGGCTGCTTTGCAGCCTTTCAAAAAGCGCCAAGAAAGCGCCGAACACCGAACCCGAACACAGACTTTTACGAAAATGTTCGGGTTCGGGTCCGTGTCACGGACACCCCAAAATTCGGTACGAACCCGAACTGTACAGTTCGGGTTCGCTCATCCCTAGTTCTAAGTAGAGCTTCAACATGCAACAAGAAGAAATGAGAGTGAGACAAAACATTTTTTAGCATTCAATTAATTGAAAATAACGATTAAACTGAAACAGGCTGTTTTTCAGCTGATCCAAATTTTAGGACCACATGCCTTTAAAAGGCCAAATCTGTGCAAAGATGTGGATTCATTGTCATTTTCTGTCAGGTAGTCACACGTTGTGATGGCAAAGGCAAAAAAACTCTCCCTTTTTGAACGTCGTCGGGTTGTTGAACTGCATAAGTAGGGTCTCTCACAGCGCACAATCGCTGCTGAAGGTGGGACGCAGTAAGACAGTCATTTGGAAATTCTTAAATGATCCTGAGGGTTATGGAACAAAAAAGTCAAGTGGAAGACCCAAAAAAATTTCACCAGCACTGAGTTGGAGGATCCAATTGGCTGTCCGTCAAGACACTGGACGATCCTTGACCCAAATTAAGGCCCTTACTGGTGCTGACTGCAGCCCCATAACCATCAGACGGCATCTGAGACTGAAGGGCTTCAAAAACAAAAAACGTCTTCAAAGACCTCGTCTCCTTGAACGCCACAGAACTGCTCGTTTGGACTTTGCAAGAGAGCACCAAACATGGGACATTCAAAGGTAGAAGAAAGTTTTATTCTCTGATGAGAAAAAATTGAACCTTGATGGTCCTGATGGTTTCCTACGTTACTGGCATGACAAGCAGATCCCACCTGAGATGTTTTCTACGCGCCACAGTGGAGGGGGCGCCATAATGGTCTGGGGTGTTTTTTCCTTCAGTGGAACAATGGAGCTTCAGGAAGTGCAGGGGCGTCAAACGGCTGCTGGCTATGTCCAGATGTTGCAGAGAGCATTCCTCATGACTGAGGGCCCTCGTCTGTGTGGTAACGACTGGGTTTTTCAACAGGACAACGCTACAGTACACAATGCCCGCAGGACAAGAGACTTCTTCCAGGAGAAAAACATCACTCTTTTGGCCCATCCTGCGTGTTCCCCTGATCTAAATCCAATTGAGAACCTTTGGGGATGGATAGCAAGGGAAGTTTACAAAAATTGACAAATGTTCCAGACAGTAGATGGCCTTCGTGCGGCCGTCTTCACCACTTGGGGAAATGTTCTCACTCACCTCAGGGAAACGCTTGCATCAAGCATGCCGAAACGAATTTTTGAAGTGATCAACAATAACGGCGGAGCTACTCATTACTGAGTTCATGTTTGGAAGTTGGATTTCTGTTTTGGGGGGGTTTAGTTTTTTTTTTGGAGGTGTGGTCCTAAACTTTTGATCAGCTGAAAAACAGCCTGTTTCAGTTTATTCGTTGTTTTCATTAAATTGAATGCTCAAAAAATGTTTTGTCTCACTCCCATTTCTTCTTGTTGCATGTTGAAGCTCTACTTGGAACCTGTTAAGATCCAGCCATGCTAAATATGATTTTTTGCCATTTTTCAAGTGGTCTTAAACTTTTGATCAGGACTGTATGTGGTGAAAGCATTTAGTCTCCTATTTCAGTACAACAAGGAAAAAAATATATGCACTTCTCTGGTGCATTTATTTCAGTACAAAAAGAAAATCATATTTTCAGTTCACTTATGCAGTTATATGTGTTGAAAGAGTTTATTGGCCTATTTCAGTACAAAAATAAAAATATTTTTGTCACTTTTAGGGGTGTTTTAATTTGCTTTTAATTTATTTAGTTCAGGTAAAAGTATGTCTGACAGAGAAGTGCCAGGCCATGCACAGAGGAGTGCCAGAGGCCTAAATGTTTCTGGTGCATGCAGAGTTTGCAGCAGAGTAAGGGGGCGTGGCAGCAGGAGTCACAGCAAAAGGCATGAGCTCCCGGTGTCATCTAGTGGTCATGTCTTGACCAGCAACCCAGCGGTTCTTGATTGGTTAATCCACTTCATCCCAAGTGACATCAGACACCCACAGCCAGCAGTCGGTGGGTTCGTCAGACACAACCCTTAGTTGGCATGGCCCGGGAGGAGGCCCTGTGCCCTCTCCTGTCCTCAACCTGCCTCTGTCCTTTTCTATTGCCTCACCCATATAAGTATTATATGCTGTAGGCTCGGATCATCTGCAGCAGCAGAACGGCATCCCCCAACATAGGATGATATGCGACGTTTCCACCCATTGGAATTCCACACTTAATATGTTGGACCGACTATACGAACAGAGAAAGGCCATCAACGATTTCTTGATGATGCAAGCGGATAGGAGTACTCCCCTGTGTAACTTTGATGTTAGCTAGTAGCAGTTCATGCGTGACAACCGGCAATTTGTTCTGGTCTTTTGAGGATGCCACGTTATTTGTCAGTTGCCAGGACTACCGGTTGAACGACGTCAGTGGCGTCGCTAGGTCAAAACATCCGGGGCTTGAGCCCCGGATGTTTTGTTCAGTGCCCCGAATGTTATGCTGCCTGCCTGCTTGGTAGCATTCCAGGGCGGCAGCCAGCAGGGCTCTTAATTGATTGGTCCGTAGCCTGGGCAGCCAGTGGCGAATCCTGCAAACAACCAAACCACCCCCCACATCCCTCCTCCCTCCCCCCTCCTCCCTCCTGACCAGTACCGCGGCGCGCCCGCACTTACCTGCGGGCTACTGGCGCTGGGCGGAGGTTTACTCATTCAAGACTCAGCAGCGCAGCGCACAGCCACTGACTGCATAGGAGAGGGGCGGACCCGGCGGAGGCAGAGCGTGCAGACTGGTGGCAGAGTTGAAGACTCACGTCACGCTGCGTGCCTGCCTGCTCGCCTGCTCGACCTGATAGCAAGGTGAAGCCGGCAGTGCGGCAAACTTCAAGAGTGTGTGTGTCAGCCAGAGCCTGGTCGACTAGTTAGAATACTGTGCAAGAAGAACTGTGCCCTCTCCCTCACCCTGGCCCCAGTGCCCTGCTGAGCCTGTGACTGGAATAAAAAAGTATGTACCTTACCCAGCGGGGGATCTGTGGATGGCACAGTTATGGGCAGGGGCATCTGTGGATGGCACAGTTATGGGCAGGGGCATCTGTGAATGGCACAGTTATGGGCAGGGGCATCTGTGGATGGCACAGTTATGGGCAGGGGCATCTGTGGATGGCACAGTTATGGAGAGGGGGCATCTGTGGATGGCACAGTTATGGAGAGGGGGCATCTGTGGATGGCACAGTTATGGGGAGTATCTGTGAATGGCACAGTTATGGGCAGGGGCATCTGTGGATGGCACAGTTATGGGGAGGGGGCATCTGTGGATGGCACAGTTATGGGGAGTATCTGTGGATGGCACAGTTATGCAGAGGGGGTATCTGTGGATGGCACTGTTATTGGGAGGGGGATCTGTGGGGTTGCCCAGACGGCTAGGCCCTTCACTGTAGTTATTAACCTAATTCAGCAGTCCCCCATTCACTGAAGGGGGGGACTGCTGAAAGGGGTTAATAACTACTGTGAAGGCCCCCCCAGTGGCGATGAGGGCGTGGCTTCATGGGATGGGGGCGTGGCTTCACGTGGGCTCGTGCCCTGGATGTCTTCAGACCCTAGCAACGCCCCTGAACGACGTCATTCCATTGCTTCATGTCCTGGAACAGATGGTGGTAACAATGGCTGGTCAGGGGACTGGAGACATGGTGCCTAGATCTCACGGCCACATGAGCCCTGTGGGGGCTGAACTGGAAGAGGAGGGGGAGGAGGACATTGGAGCACAGGCAATGTGAAGCAAAATGAGTGTTTTTTTGTATTCAGGTGACAGGAGAGGAGGAGCAGGAGCAACAGGAGGAGCTACAGGGCGATGAGGAAGATGAGACAAATGTCCCAGACATACGTGGCAGTATGCAGTGGAGATGGTGGCAGGGTGTCCCTCCTAGTCACTTGCACAAATAGCCCGATGCATGCTCACTTGCTTGCGTAGTGACAGCCGAATTATCACCATTCGGCAGAGAGATGAATTCTGGCTCTCCACCTTGTTGCACCCTCACTACCAGTCCAGAATGGGGGCCTTTTTTGCATCCACTGAGAGGGAGGACAAACTGAACTACTACAAAGACATCCTATGTAGTCAGTTGGCCGCTGCCTCTCTGCGCCATCGTCCATCCTCTCGCAAGTCTGACGGGGGGGGGGGCCCTCTGCACTCCCGTTCCACTGCCATGGCTGCTGGGGAGGGGTGGGGTGGCAGTAGCAGTACCAGCTCCATCAGCAGCAGCCTGAGTCTACAGTCGCTGATGAGCAGCTTTCTTTACCCGCAGAGTGAAGAAACTAATCACCAGCAGCAGCAGGTAGACCTGGAGTAGAAACTGAACCAGCAGGTGGTGGCATATTTGGACAGAACCCTGCCACCCAACAATGAAGATCTGCTGGACTACTGGGCAACCAAACTGGATTTGTGGCCGCAACTGGCCGAGTTTGCTCTGGAAAAGCTGTCCTGCCTGGCCAGTAGTGTGGCATCAGAGCTGGTGTTTAGTGCGGCGGGGGCCATAGTTACCCCAAGAAGAACTCGCCTGTCCACCCAAAATGTGGAGAGACTGACCTTTGTCAAGATGAATCAGGCGTGGATCAGCCAGGATTTCCAACCACCAATTCCTGATGCATCAGACTAGTTCATCCATGGTGCCACACCAACACTTTGACAAAAAAGACAGTTTTTTTCTGGCTACCTGCCTCCGCTACTACTCTGATGCTGCCACCCGCCTGATGCCACACATCTGATGCCAAGTGTTCCTTCTTTCACCCACCTTCGTCAGTGGCTACTGGTATTGCCACCCACCGCCCCACTCTGTCACCGGGTCACTTTGTGGTCTCCTGATGCAGCTGCTGCTGCCTTCTCCACACTATGTCACCTTGCCACTCTGTGGTATCCTTCTGCTGCTGCTGCCTTATCCACACTATGTTACCTTCACACTCTGTGGTATCCTGATGCTGCTGCTGCCATATCCCCACTATGTCACCTTGCCACTCTGTGATATCCTGATGCTGCTGCCATCTCCACACTATGCCACCTTGCCACTCTGTGGTATCCTATAGCTGCTGCTGCCATATCCACACTCTGTCACAGGTCACTTTGTGGTCTCCTGATGATTCTGCCATCTCCACACTATGTCACCTTGCCACTCTGTGGTATCCTGATGCTGCTACTGCCATATACACACTATGTCACCTTGCCACTCTGTGGTTTCCTGATGCTGCTGCCATATCCACACTATGTCACCTTGCCACTCTGTGGTATCCCGATGCTGCTGCCATATTCACACTATGTCACCTTGCCACTCTGTGGTATCCTGATGCTGCTGCCATCTCCACACTATCTGACTCTGTCATTGTGCCACTCTGTGGCCTCCTTCTGATGCTGCTGCTTCCACCTCGCCACTATGTCATAGGTCCACTCTGTGGACTTTTCATGCTGTTCCCACTTCATGACTGGGCCACTATTTTGCCTTTCGACCTGGCTGACATCATCATTTATTTGACCTTTCTTCTGATCTGTCAGAAGGAAGGAAAAAAGAGACGCACAACAGATCCTGTCTGTGTAGCATCTGTAAGGCCTGTATGGTCCCATCAGAATTGGCTTATGATTTGGAAGCCAAAAGCAGGAGTGGGTACAAATCACAGAAGACATGCAAATATTCCATTCACGTGTCATCTCTGTTTTAGAACCACTCCTGTTTTTTTGGCATTAGTAATACTGATGGATTATTGAGCAAATGCTGACTGAGTGAAGGCGTATGCTCCACAGACAGGATCAGTTTTTTGTGGGTTATTGTTCTGACAGATCAGAGGAAGGGCAAATTAATCAGTGATGTCAATACAAACTTACTGCTGACACCCTCTCCACTCTGTTCGGGGGGTTCTACTTGTATAAGCGTTTACTAGAACAGGTTCTGTTGACATCTATGCGGAATCAGCTGGCGACGGTGTAAAAGGAGTGCGCTTCTTCTTGGCACTAACATCGACCTGAAAGGTCCGTTTTGGCCTCGTGATTCCCCAAATAAGTGAAGTATGCAGTGATTCTAAGAGCGACACCTGTCATCTGTGTGTCATACGGACTCACAGTATTATTTCACTACCAAAGCAGACTCCCTATGCGTGTTACTACAGGGCACAGTGTTCTACACCATTATAAAGGCTCTTAGCAGCCAGGAAATAGCCCCTTTTTAAAGTAATTTGCAGCGAATATATTCGGATCGAACCAAATGTTTCCCGAAAAATTTGGTGAACCGGCGAATCAAATTTTTGAAAAATTCGCTCATTTCTAGTTAGAATCTATACAATAATCAATTGTTCTGTAATCTAATAATGAAGAAACACCTTGAAACACCTTGAGTGTTTTCTACTCAAATCTACATAATCTAAACCTAGTATATCCCTTAATCAACCATAACATCAAGGCTGGGTTTCTACGTTCATGTATTTTGAAGCAGCTTTTCAATGCATAGTCAGTAGAGGACTTCCAAAAAAGAGAAGATTTACTATATGAACAGGTTTATAGAGAAGAATTTCCACTGCAGATTTGCACCAAATCCACAGTAAATTCTTGATGTGTTACATGCAGATTTGTCTCAGAATTTGGTGCAAATTTGCTGCGAATATCACCCTAGGCATTGCAAAGGGTGAAATACGTGGTGGAAAGCCACAGCATAAATACACGTCCTGTGGATTTAAAATCCACACTGCAGATCAATTTACTCTGCAGATTTTACTTCGCAGTGTGTGGTTATGATTTCGGAAACTCAGTAGCTGGTACTGTAAAGCACTGTATTTAGCAAATGTAAGCCTCACAACACACAATGCATTGCTGCATATGGGACTGTGTAGCTGAGGACCAGTCATATTGTCCATGCTGACTCCTGTCCAAAAATGCCCAGGAATGTGTGCTTTTGAACTGGACCATGGGGCAATGGAAGGTGGTCTCGGCTGATTAATTACATCTTTTATGTATCATGTGAATGGCTTGGTGAGTGTGCTTTCCTACCTAGGGAAGTGTGGGTACCAGGATTGGCACTGTGGGAATAAGGCATCCTGGCTGAGGTTGTGATGCTGAGGGCAATGTCCTGCTGGGAAACCTTGGGTCCTGCCATTCATGTGGCTATTCATTTCACCAAGTGCATCCCTTCATGACAGCGACATTCCATAATGGCAACGACCTCTTTTAAGGTCAACTAATTAGTAAAATTCTTCTACTTATACAGTACAGGGAAACTAAATTAAGATTATAGACAGGTAATTAATTAGTCAAAAATATCTTATGATTCACTGGCTTCCTTTCAAGTGCGTTATCAGTAAACTGAACCATGAAAGAGTTAAAGATATTGAAATAGAAATAGGAAGTGGCCTGTTTGTTTTTCATATGACTGATTTACAGCATTCCAGATACGAACTAAGATCTCGAAAGGACCACACAAAAATGTAAATAAAGTACAATGAACTAAACATAGAGCGAGGACATATATGGCCTGCAGCGATATTACAGTACCTTAAATTACCTGTCATGCACACTCACCTTGTTTAACCTCAAAAGAAGAAAACCTGAGAAGCTCTCTTTTAACAACGTCCATTCCCTGAAGAAATTCTTGACATTTATTTTGCATTCATGGTAGTATTTCAGGGTAAAGGAAAAGAATGTCATTGTTTTTTGTCACCTGAAACATTATTCTTAGCCATCTGCAGCTCAGTACACAAGTTAGTGTAATACCAATCAAACATGGCTCTCAGTGAAGTTCTCATGGTGTGACACTTCCAGGGATTGCTGTACGTTAGGTAGTTGAAAGCTTTACCCTATAAATACTTTGTCCACACTTTATTAGGTGAAGCAGCCATATCTAAATATGCTCTGTAGCAAATTGTGCCATCTCACGCAGCTCACAATCCCTCCACTATGTTGCTTGGAAAGCATCCATATACTGGCACCACTATTTACAATCTGTTAAGCATATTTTATGTGGTTGTAGGTCTAATTTCTATAAATAATTTGTCAACATTCAAGTAAATTAGAGATGAGCAAAACCTTTGAGATTTATTTACTTTTAGGATCGCTGAATTTTTCAAAAACTTCGTTTTGGACCAAAATCGATTCTACCCAGAGTGACGCTGACATACATAACTACTAGTAAATGTACATTTGACAGCATAAACAAACATCACTGCGTTATCGCATGTGTTATATGTTTTCATATCACAAAGGTTCCAAAAATTGTCCCTTATCAAGGGCAGAAAAATTTAATTTAGGCAAAGGCACAGAAGTGACCCAACGATGAGAGTTACGTTTTCCATATACTGTAGGAGTGGTACTTTTGCTTGTCTGGCCAAGAGTGAGTCCCACCACACCATCTGAGCCAGAGCCCCCCAAAAAATTAAATTTAGGTAAAGGCACGGATGTCTGTCACATTTGCGGACCGACAAGTAAAATTTTCCATATAGGAGTGGTACTCTTGATTGCCTGTGCAAGAGTCCATCCCACCACACTGCATACGCCAGAGCCCAGAAAAATTACATTTAGATGAAGGTGCAGAATTGTGCCACATTTCCAGAAAATGAAATTTAGGAAAAGGCACTGAAATGCGCCACATTTGCAGACCAACAAGTCCATTTTTTTTTTCCATATATGAGTGGTATTCTTACTTGCCTGGTCAAGAGTCAGTCCCACCACACTGCCGGGCCAAAGCTCAGAAACATTAAATTTAGGCGAAGATGCTGAAGTGCGCCACATGGTATGGCATCAACAGAGCTGCCAGCAACATGGCCAGGTGAGAGTTCAGCTTGCACATAAGCTAATTGCAGGTTGAGAATAATTTTCTCATGGCCACACATTTTTATGTGAGGCCAAAGATCCTGTATTGCTTGGGGTGGGCTGGCTGCCACAAAGAAGACGAGAACAAGGAGGACAGACTTGTTCTTATTGAGAATGCTGGCCAGTTCTATTTTCCCACAAGATCCAGTGATGCCACTTCATGTGCTGAAGTAGAGCCCTGGTGTCACGAGTTGGAGGTCCCAGGAGAGACCACCGCGTCGTCAAGCAATAAACAAACGGAAATCAGGTACAGACACATAAGAGTTTATTGCACAAACAAAAACCAGGGAAGGCAGCACAGACAAAACATGAGCTCTATGTACCATCAGCACAGTGGGAGCTAACCCTCACTGCGCCACTGTCTAGTAATACTCCAGAGGGGCGTGACTAAGCAACTCCTGGTATTCACTAGGGCCCCAGATGGTAGGGTTAGACTTTGCAGCAGGAAGTTGCCAGGGTCCACTCTGGAGCGTGAACTAGACAGTGACAGCAGGAACGAATGGACAACAGGTACCAGAAGGTACCGACGGCACATAGGCAAACATAACATAGACAGGCAAATACAAAACAGGGCAACTAATAGCACAAGCAGGAGAACATAGCAAGGAAACAGGAGTGACAATGAGCAGAGAAGGACTAGCTCCACCAGTGGTATACTGCGTGGCCTTGCGCCTAGCACTCTGCAGCTAGGCGCGCTGCAGCAAGGGCTTGCTGAACAGAGACATATGAATACACACAAGGTTACTAAAAATACAAGCAGGAGTTCACGCAAGGGAGCAGGAGTGGCAATGAGCAGAGAAGGACTTGCTCCACCAGTAGTAAACTGCATGGCCTTGCGCATACCACTCTGCTGCAAAGAAAGGTGCAGCAAGGGCTTGCTGAACAGAGACATATGAATACACACAAGGTAACTAAAACATAACTGGCAGAACAGATAACAGAAAGACAGGAAAGAGGACGGGAAAGAGGACGTCAATGAACAAGTAGGGGAACCCACAGAGCACAGACAGACAGACACGGATCCCATGGGTCAGCAGCATGGGAGAGAGAGTACAAACCAGGAGCAGGGGCAAGACAACACACACCAGGAGAGCTGACCCAGAACTGAGGAAACCTCAGCCTTATATACAGGTTCCATGGGTGCAGCAAAGAGGCCACACCCATGGAGCAGACAGAGATGATTAACTTCTAATAGGCACACAGGGGAGTTAACCCATAAAGAACCACCAATAATACACAGAAACGAAACTTCAGCAAGGAGCGCCGAACGAGCAAGGATGGAAGGTCACAGCCAGAGATAGTGGCTGTGACACTCCCACCCCTCAAAGCCCCCCCCCTCTCCACCCAAACAGAAAGGGGAAGAAGTGGGGCAACAACCCAAACAGAACCAGGCAAGGGGACAGAAATCAAAGGGGTGACGAGGTACAAGGGCAGGAACACACACGAAAACCGCAACCAGCCCAACCCCTGAAAACCAGCCTACACGGAGGGTCCGCAGCCAGTACGCCAGGGGAAGATAGCCAGCCAACACGGCATACACGTCAAGTGAACTGCACCAAGAAGTTACCTCCCCCTCCACTCTCCCTCCGGAGAATGACATGTCTGCCAAGAACTGAATGGCCAGACATGCAGACACCCCCTTCCGGAGGATTGGGACCAGGAACAGGAACCAGACAGGAATACAAAGAAAATCGGAATCAAAGGGGTACAGAGGTACACAAGCAGAACACATAAGATGACCGCAGCCAGCACGCAGCCCCTAGCAACCAGCCTACACGCTAAACGCAGCCAGTACGCCAAGAGGAATGCAGCCAGCCTACACAGCCACAAAAGTCATGGTGAACTGCAGTGTGCTAACACCTCCCCCTCCACTCTCCCTCCGGAGAATGGCATGTCTGCCAAGAACTGAATGGCCAGACATGCAGACACCCCCTTCCGGAGGATTGGGACCAGGAACAGGAACCAGACAGGAATACAAAGAAAATCGGAATCAAAGGGGTACAGAGGTACACAAGCAGAACACATAAGACGACCGCAGCCAGCACGCAGCCCCTAGCAACCAGCCTACACGCTAAACGCAGCCAGTACTCCAAGAGGAATGCAGCCAGCCTACACAGCCACAAAAGTCATGGTGAACTGCAGTGTGCTAACACCTCCCCCTCCACTCTCCCTCCGGAGAATGGCATGTCTGCCAAGAACTGATTGGTCAGACATGCTGACACCCCCTTCCGAAGGCCAGGACCAGAAGCAGATACCTGAGCCGATAAAGGAAAACACGGCCGTAGGCAGAACTGCAAGCTAAAAGGCTACACCGGACGTCGCCCCTGGCAACCAGCAT
Organism: Bufo bufo; assembly: GCF_905171765.1. Classification (NCBI taxonomy): domain Eukaryota; kingdom Metazoa; phylum Chordata; class Amphibia; order Anura; family Bufonidae; genus Bufo; species Bufo bufo. Next base: position 236,462,114 of record NC_053392.1, on the reverse strand, counting down.
ACACGGAAAACACTGCAGCCATTACACCAAGGCAACCAAATCCAATACCTAAAGGCAGCATAAAGAGGGAAATACAGAATGCACACACACCACAGATAAGCAGAAAACAGAACAAAAAATATGTGGTTAGATCTCCATCATACCTAAAAGATACTGGAAGTGTTATTGAATTGGTGAGAGGTCTAGGACGGTGAATAAAAATATATGGTTAGTTACAGCCGACGTCACCTCCCTGTACACCATCATCCCTAAAGATCTGGGACTTAGAGCCATTAGCGATATACTGGAGCAGGACCCGGACATGTCACAAGGAGAATTTATCCTGAAGTGTACGGAGTATTGTCTTAGCCATAACTACTTCTGGTTCAAGGGGGACTTCATCTTACAGCAGGTCGGGACGGCGATGGGGGCGAAATTTGCCCACAGTTTTGCTAATATTTTTATGGCCACCTGGGAAAAAGAGAGAATCAGTCCCAATTTGCACAGAAGTACAGATTTAGGCAAATTAACAGTATGGCAAAGATATATAGACGATTGCCTATTGGTTTGGGAAGGAGAAAAAATAGGATTGGAAAATTTTCTGGAGTCCCTAAATAATAATGATTGGAATATTAAATTTACCAGTTTTATTAGTAACACCTCTGTTTATTTTTTAGATTTAACCATCTATATAGAAGGGGAATATTTTAAAACCAAACCCTTCTTCAAAAGTATGGACGTTAATGGTTATATTGATACCAATAGTTGTCACTACAGACCTTGGTTGGAGAACATCCCAAAGGGGCAACTAAAATGAATTAAACGTAATTATTCAGAGGTAGCAATATATAGAGAACAGAGTCGTATCATACAGGATCGATTCAAAGAGAAAGGGTATGATGAGCAACAATTGATTAAATGTAGCCAAGAAGTAGAGGAAGTGAAAACAGGAAAGATAGATAGAGAAAATGTCACAAAAAAGAAGGACTTTCAATTTTCCTTCTTGACACAGTACTCTGCGCAAGCAGGATTAATAAAAAATGCAGTAAGAAAGAACTGGGCTACGCTATAGAATGATCCAGTTATAGGTAAATTAATACCAGACCGCCCAGATGTGATTTTTAGAAAAGTTCCGAACCTACAGAACCACTTAGTGCATAGTGCGGTAGCACTAAAAGAACGAAAGACTAGCCAAAATAGGTTCCTCTGGTGTGGGTTTTGTTTACCCTGTAAAAACCGTAGAAAAGAAAAAAAGAAGGTAAGACAGGCAAATACCTTACATTCTAATAAAAGAGAAAGAAATCTTAAGATTGTGGGTGACATTACATGTGAGTCCTCAGGTGTAGTCTACGTGTAGTCTAAGTGCCCATTGGCCTCCAGTACATCGGCCGCACCATGAGGAAATTAAAAATCAGAATACAAGAACACATCAGAAATATAAAAAAGGGAATAGAAACCTATTGAGTTCCGTTACATTTTAAATTTGCACATAACAAAAAATCCGAAGGGTCTGACTTATATTGGAGTATAACGAGTGGAGGCAAACTGGCGAGATGGCGATACTATAAAAAAGATTGACTGAACAGAAGTAAATGGATCTATGAGATGGGTACATTACAACCGCATGGTCTGAACATGGAGTTGGACCTGAAACCTTGTCTCATAGATTAGAACACACCCAGCCAGCCACATCAACTGAACATTGGAAACACATGTGTGAGAGGGAGAAACTAAATCGGAGTGAGTGCTATAGCTTTTGGTAGAGTATTATTTGTTTTATCTGCTTTTGAAGAATTTTAACATTTCATGCCCCGGTCCTGTTATCTTGAAAAACGAAGGTACATTAGAATGTATCAAAGGAAACTGAGTAGGAGTTTTTAGTAAAGCATTGAGAATAGTGGGTGGAGTGAACTTGGGGATTTAAGGATTGTGGGAATGTTTGGAAGCCACGCCCCTGATGAAGCCATTTGGAGCGAAACCCAGGTCGGGCAGGACCATTGATCTGTGTTGATTTTATTGTTGCGCATTTTATCTCATCTGAATGTGAGTATAATAAACCATATTTATGAATTTTTAAATACGGAGTTTCACTATGGGAGCAATATCGAATCATCTGTAGGAGGCACAACGAGAACAACCGTGCAGAGGACCTACTGGTCGGCTTTCTTTTGAGGCGCATATTCTACCTATACGCTTGTGAGTATAACATTGAGAGGAGGAACGCTGGTTGTTGCAGTGCTTCACTATGTGCGTGTCTTCATTATAATCTCACAGGATGTTAATTGAAAGAAACGCCTAACGAAGCTAGTGTGTGCTTGCTGAAAGTTGGTGGAAGACGCACATCAGTCCTATTGGTTTGGAGTTTTGCGCGGCCCCTTTTTTATATATGTACTGTTTTTGTGATTAAGGATCCACTTAACTTTGGGACTCGCTGCAATTAAAACCATCCAGGCAACGTATTGGAAAAATTTACATTGAACTCTAGATAGAGCAAACGGCACTGCAATTATCAGCACTGGCAGCAACATGGATAGGCAGGCAACATAGCAAAATATTTCACAGACATAAGTAGGGAGGCTGGGGGTGCAACAAGGAGAGGAGAGGTAGGCTGAGAATACTGTTTGCTACATAAAGACGAAGATGTTTTAGACCAATATTAATGGGACAACACCTTCAAAACTAAAGACTACAGGTGTAATTGGTGTCAACAAGTAGAACACAAGGCCTGACCTTTGCTATTAATTGCCGGTTTCCACCTATTAACACTGTTGGCAATGGTTTAAAACAGTCCTGATCCAAATGCTTTTTAGATTTTCTGTACAGCCTCTAATAACTTCAAACCTGCAGTTCTTTCCTATTACTGAAAATAGCATTTCCGTCAACAGTTTCACTAAACCACATTAGTCATATAACATATTTACAATGCTGTCTATATTGTTTTCCTCAGTTTTCCAAAGATATCAGATTATCCCTTGACACCAAAGGAATGTTCTTGGTTTTGAACTCATTTATTCTTCCACTGAAGCCAATAGCTAACAAGGGAAACTTCAATACTACAGGTTATACAATTCACAGCAGCTGCCACATTTAAGAAACCTAATTTTAAATATGATGTCTACTCTGAGCCCTGTTTAACACTGTAAATATATGTAACACACTTAAGGTTAACAGTTTAACGGCTCTCAGGCGTGCACACTGGTCCGCGGATGTTAAAATGCTTGGATGAAAATGCTGTTTCAACAACAATACATTTCAATTATTAGGGAATGAGTCGTGAAGCATCAACTCTTTTGGTTCATTTTACAATAGACTGAGACTGTGCAAAATGTACAATCAAATCAGCTTTTAATTCTTGGACAAATGTTTAAAAAACGGCATGTGAATAAAGCATGATATGATACACTACACTGACATGATCTGCTTAATCTTCTTAATTGTTTATTTGTTGGACTCAGTTCAACATTATAGATAACAGTTCCCAAAATCTGCTGCACATATGCTATTCATTTCATAATTACAGCTGAGTGAACCAAAAAATCATACCTTCCAGACTCGTTCATCATTTCTGTTCAGTGATTAGTGCAGGATGAATAACTTATTGAACGTACATTTTGAATGTGTGTATTGAGTGGGTCACACAATTGCTGACTTTTCTTCAGTTTCATGCACAAGCTGTGCAAAGTTCATATATACAGTAAATACATAGCCAGAAGTACAGCAGAAGTGTAGGGTATCATTGAAACCTATGGAAAAGGGGGTTAGGAATACAATTCTGAATACAATTTAATTTAAAGCCTAAGTCCAACCAAATTCAGAATGGTAAAGGGGTTGTCCCATGAAAACTATTCAATATCTTTCAAACCATCATCTGGATCTGAATACTTTTGTAATTGCATGTAATAAAAATTTTAAGCATAGCTACTAAGTTATTTAATAAAATGTATCTGTATAGCGCCACCTGCTGTTTGTTATTTTATTTATTTCTTTGTCCACCAAAGTAATATTGCAGAGTTGGTGCCTCATTCACACATCAGTGTTTGGTCAGTGATTGTGAGCCAAAATCAGTTGTGACTCTAAACACAGACGAGGTGCAGATCTCCCCCTTATACCTTATGTCTGCGGAGGCTCCAGTGCTGGTTTTGGTTCACAGTCACTGATGGAAATCACTGACCAAAACACTGATGTGTGAATGAGGCTTTAAAGTTATACCTGTTGGGAAACCTGGAGTCAAAACAATCTTGTCTCCATTACAACTCTACAGGCTTTGTTGCCTAACATTTTCTAGAATTCCAAGGGAATAATTATCTAGTTATCAAGTGGTATAACCTCAAAATAAAGTGTACCTAACCTTTCAACAAACGCTGCATTAAACAACAGTACTGTGTATGCATATAAGGAATGTGACGGTATCATCCGTGTCACCGTCTAGTATTCCCTTCTCCCCTTGAAATAACACAGCCAAATAATCCACAGAGCAATAAATCGCTATTATCGCTGGTATCGCCGGTATCGCCAAATAAGTCTATACATTAGCCCAAGCTGAATGCTAGAAATACTTTACTGGAAGGCCTCACATTGAAAAAATACAATTGCTTTTATCCTCTGTTCCCATGCAAGGGAGACACCCACAACAAACTTACATTAACCCATAACACAAAGGTTACAACCCACATAGACTCCTCCCCTCTGCCTGTGATATAATCATGGTACACCATGGTAAACATAATCAACACAGGCAGGAGAATACACATTGCCCTCTGTCCTGAGAGACAATCGAATTACAACTCGGTTGTCTCCAGGACAGAGGACAATCGCCAATACACACAGAGAGACAATGGAACAGACATCACTTACTCAAACATACAATGTCCCACCCTTTACAATACACATAGACATTTAACACATTCCTAAATGGCACGAATTAGACCAGGAATTCAAAAGTTAGTACAAGTCTCTTTGGCCTGGCTGTACTCATGGCTTTTCTGCACAAAACCGGTGCATTCAACATGGGACCATAATCACATGGTAAGAGGCTGGCAAGTAGTCCTCTCCAAGCACTCGTGGCAACCTCAAAAGAGGGGAGTTTGTCACAAGGAATAACACTATATTTGTTCACTGTATAACTGGCATTTTTTCACATTTTTCCCCTGTGCATGCCGAATGTCTACTTTGCAGTTCTACCATAGAGCGTGGGTGGACACTAGCTGCCTCTGCTGCACACAGAAAATAGAGAGAATCTTTTTCCTTCTCTTACTCACTCAGAAGCAGGGACAGGATTATGGAGAACCTTATAGAGAAGTACTGAACTGAATGGTTATGAATTTAGCACTTGTCCTGAAATATAAACTTCCTGTGTAACTGTGCAGCCTCTTTACTGTCTCTCGAGTCCTGTCTCATTCATGCTCCTGCTCACTCCTCCCACTTCTCCTCTCCATAGACTTGTATTGACGTATAATATGATACTTCAGCACAGCTGGTACATCTTGAGACGAATTCAAAGAATATTTCAAACAGAAAAGCAATTACCAAGGGGGATGTAAACAGCTGATAGCAAGGGAACTATACATTTCTCTCTGATAAGAAATATTATAAAGTATGTTGTGGTCTCTATTACTATTGATTTATGTAAAGTTGTGTGAAAATAATAGGCAGATATTCATATCTCTAATAATATTGGGTGACAACCACAATGGATCTGTCATAATATGTTGTCCTAGTTCATGATCAGCCTATTTTGAGCTTTAAAGAGGACCTTTCACTAGTTTAAAAACTAAAAACTAACTATACCAGTGGGCAGAGCGGCGCCCAGGGGTCCCCCTGCACTTACTAGTATGTCTGGGCGCCGCTCCGTTCTCCTATACCGGGCGAACGGAGCGGCGCCCAGACATACTAGTAAGTGCAGGGGGACCCCTGGGCGCCGCTCTGCCCACTGGTATAGTTAGTTTTTAGTTTTTAAACTAGTGAAAGGTCCTCTTTAAAGGGTTTGTGCCAAGTTTAGAAAGTATCCCCTATCCACAGAATAGGTGATAACTAACAGATTGCTTTGGGTTCAACTGCTGGGACCCCCACCCATCTAGAGAATAGTGGTCCTGTTCCCCCTTATCTGATGGAGCTACAGGTTGAGCATGCACCCAGCCACTCCATTCACTCTATGGGATACCCGAAAATAGCTGAGCACTGTGCTCAACTATTTTTGGAGCATTGCATTGAATACATTTTATGTTTTTGGGAGGAGGCAATAAAAAAAACGCAATTCATCCATTATTTTGAGGGGAATTGTTTAAACCCTTAGTGACCACCAATATGCGTTTTTACAGTGGTCACTAAGGGACCTTAGGCTGGGATGTCAACATTTTATGGCGGCCCAGGTCTCCCGTGCCCTGGAGAGTGCGGGTTAAGCCCTCACATGACAGCTACTCTCCTGCTTTTACAACCCAGACTGTCAGGAGCGCAGATTCGGGCCATTTAACCCCTTACATGCTATGGGCAATAGCACCAGTGGCATGTACAGTAAGCAGTTACAGAGGGAGCAGACTCCCTTTGTCTCCCATCAGCACCTAACAACTGCAGGGTGCTGATGTCAGTTCTGGCAGGCCAGGGCCTAGTGAAGGCGCGGAATCTATGAAGGTATGCATAACGGAATGCCTTTAGAGGCATTCCGTTATTCATTCCGTTATAATAGAAGTCTATATAATGCATAACGGATCTGTCCCATTTCTGTTATGCAGGAGAGGACTCCCCTGCATAACGGAAATGGGAAGGATACGTTTTGCAGCCCATAGACTTCTATTATGATGGAATGAATAACGGAATGCCTCTAAAGGCAATCCATTATGCATTCCAACATAGAATTGCGTTATGGTCCGTGGTAACGGAATCCATAACGCAATTCTGCTTTTACCACCAAACGAAGCGTGAACGAATTTCAAAATATGAAATTCGCTCATCTCTAGAAGTGATCAAAAGGTCATCTATTACAGTCACCTTAAGTGGTATAGTGACATTAAGTGGTAGAAAAAAGTTGTTAAATAGAAAAATTCCAAGTAAAAAAAACACACCTTTATAAAAAAAATTCAATGGAAAAAATGCAAAAATAAAATCTCCTCCACATATTTGGTATTGTTGTGTCTGTAACAACCCGGACTAGGCAATTATCATGTAATTTATCACATATGGTGAATGTCATGAAAAGAAAAATCCAGAATTGCTGCTTTTTGCTTATTTCCAACTAGAAATGAGCGAACCAGTCGAGATTCATTTTAGGTCCGGTTTGCAGAATTTTTGAAAAAGTTTGGTTCAGACCTGACATACATAGCTATGGATAAACGCACATTTTACGATGTTATCATACAGCATATTTGAAAAGACAGCGTCGACACATGTGTTATTCTTTTACATATTCTAAAGCTTTTAAAAATTATCCCTTATCAGGGGCAGAGGATATTTAACCCCTTTTACCCTAGGCCAGTTTTTACCTTCCTGCCCAGGCCATTTTTCGCAAATATGTGTCACTTTATGTGGTAATAACTTTGGAACACTTTTACTTATTCAAGCCATTCTTTTTTTTATTTTTTTTATTAAATTAGTTTTTATTTTTCCTTCATAACATAGGAGTTTAAGAAAATTTAGCAAACATAACATTACAGATTTACAATACAAAATATGCACGGTTAAGATACATTTTTCTATCTTGAGTGCTAGACAAAAAACATAGTTAAACCCAACCCCCCCCCTCCCCCTCCCTCATTATCATTATCGCTGTCTGGGGGCACATCCACAGCAACGTTAGACCTTACGACCATGTCAGCCAAGTTCTATCCCATCTAGCTTTCTGACTCTTATTATAAATAGAAATTTTTTCATATTTTCTCACCTTATCGACCAGGTGGTACCATTCAGATATCTGTACGGGGTTTTTTGAGCCCCAGTTCCTAACAATTATTACCCTGGCCAACATAAGTGACTTCATCCAGAGCAGATTTTCCCGTCCCTGTTCATCATATACGGAGGTGCCTAAGACCGCGGTGGTTATATCTATCTCAGCCTCACATGAAGAGCATCTGCGGAGCCGGAAAATAACTTTACTCCAAAAAGCCTGAATTAGAGGGCATGCCAAGACCAGATGTATGAAATCTGCACCTTGGGCCTGACACCTGCGGCACCTGTCTGAAACATCCTTATAAAACCGTGAGAGAGAGGCGGGTGTGTAGTATAAACGGTGTAGGATCCTAAACTGAATTAACCTGTGATTCCCAGATATAGAAGTTTTTCGCATGTTCCTATAGATTAGTTCACATTTTAGTATCTTATTATTACCAATATCCTGACCCCAGTTCACCTCACTTCTGAACTTATTCAGTTTGGCCATTTCCGCTCTCCATTTACTGTAGATTAGTGAAATGGACGTAGTATTCTGATATAAGTTAAAGCACCAATCTATAAATTCATGTGACTTAACCGTAAACACCTCTTTATCTTTCGTGCATATATATGCGTGCTTAATCTGAACGTATTTATACCTATTGTTTTAATATCTCTGTGCCCGAGTATCTCCGCCAAGGTCCTGACTTCCCTATTGTGTATCAATTGCTCAACCCTGGTTATTCCCTTCCTTTCCCAAAATTCAGTATCCTCCATCTTATTAAATTCATTAAAGTGCACATTATGCCATATAGGAGTAAATTTAAATAAATGCGTGATTCCTAAGGTGATTTTAAGTGAGTTCCATATAAGTTGCATAGAGTGCAATATACTACATTTTTTTCCCATCTTTCCCATATATCCTGTTTCTATAAGGCTGAATGTGTCCCACTGGGGCCCCCTATAATTTCCAAGAAGTTTGGAGAATGTGTAGAAAGGTGCAGAAATCTACCACTGTATCTGAGAGGCTAAAAAATAGCCCCGTAGGCAAGGGAGGGACACACCACCATTCTCCTCTGCTAGCCATAAATAATTCTGCTTAATATGTACTCTTTTCTTGCCCCATATTAGTTTGTTAAACAATCTTTCTAGAGATTTAAAGTGTACGTCTTCAATGCAAATCAGGTATGGAATCAATTGGTATAACATTTGTGGGAGGAGAACCATTTTAATTAAAGCAATTCTATCCGCTTGCCCCAGCGTCAGCTTTTGCCATACATATACTTTGTTTTTAATTTTTTCTATCAGTGGGATAATATTCAATTTGGTATACTCCTTCACCATAGGGCTAATCCGAACCCCTAAATATTCCAGTGAGTCTGTTAACCTTAAGCATCTGACCTCCCCAACACTAACTGGGGGTGTTTTATTTAGTGGGAGCAGAGCTGACTTCTGCCAGTTCACTTCATATCCCGAGAAGACGCAAAATGTATTTATTATCTGCATCACATAGGGCAAGGCTAGATGTCCATTCGTTAGATATATAAGAACATCATCGGCATACAAGCTAATTTTGTCCTGCAGATCCTGGCAGCCAAAGCCGGAAATATGCATATCCTGTCTAATTCGGCAAGCCAGGAGTTCTAAAAAAGGGGATAAGGGACAACCCTGTCTAGTACCCCTATGTAACTCAAAGGATGCTGTCGAAGAGCCGTTCACATTTATCCTTGCCCTGGGGGATTCATACAAAAGTTTTGCCCACCTAATAAAGTTTGGACCAAAATTCATCCGTACATTATTTCCCATAAAAACTCCCACTCCACCCTGTCGAACGCTTTAGCTGTATCTAACGACAGGATGGAGCGGTCCTCTCCCTCTCCCAGGTGGATATTCATTACAGTTCTTCGAATGTTAGTCTGGGCTGAACGCTTTGGTATAAAACCTGTTTGATCGGTATGAATTAACTTAGCTATTACCCTCTTAAGTCTATTAGCAAGTGCCTTAACACCAATTTTATAATACGTGTTTAGTAAGGAGATGGGTCTATATGACCCCATCTCCAATTCACTTTTCCCTTTTTTTAAGACCAATGTGATAATAGCTTCAGTGATTGATACGGGTAGGTGGCCCTCCTTCCAAGACGCATTCAATACCTGCAGTAAACGCGGTAGCAACACATCACTATACCGCCGGTATAATTCAAAAGGAAGGCCGTCTGCCCCTGGAGAGGAATTATTTCTAGCTGCTTTCATTGCCTCTTCTAACTCTATCAATTGGAGAGGAGTCTCCAGCATCAGGCAGTCCTCCTGGGAGAGGGAGGGAAACATAATCTCATCTAAGAATATCCCTTGGTCAATCTGTCGATCCTTTAGCTCTGATCTATATAATGTAGAAAAATAGCTAAGAAATTCTTGTTCGATATCCACTCTGTCTGTACATATATTTCCCTTACACGATCTAATGCTTCTAATTATAGTGGCAGTTTTCTTATTGCTATTCGCCCCTGAAACGCGTCGACTGTAAATAAAAAGTATTATGTTATCAATACCTACCTGCTTCCGACTCCTGCTGACAGCGCCACTCAAAAGGTTCAGTTTCTTTCTTCCTCTGCACTGATTTTTAATCAGGGAGGCTAATAATCTCCCTGGCTTACCTACCTCACAAAACTGTTTTTGCCCTGCAAAAAAAAAATCTTCTGTTGACATTTATCCTGTAGGTGGCGGTTGTATTCCTCCCTTGCCTTAAATAAAGACTGCCGTACCTCTGCACCTTGATCCATAGCTACCTTCCCTTGTAAGATGTATATCCGCTGTTCCAAATCATTCTCCTTCTTAGTATACAAAACCTTGGCTTTTTGAATTTTAGAATAGAGAATGCCTCGAATAAAGGCTTTTAGGGCGTCCCAGACGTAATGCTCATGAGCAGTACCAACATTAAAATTCCAAAATTCTTCCAGGTCAGTCCCCAGTGCTCTCTGGTCTTGAAGTATGTTAAGCCAGTGGGGGTTCAGTCTGAAGGTGTGGAGTCTCCCCACAACCTCCAGATTTTTTACTACTAGGAGGACTGGGGAGTCATCTGAAATCGTGTGTGACTCATATTTCATACGGAGAATCCTGTTGATAAAGTTAGCCATTGTGAAAGACAAATCTATCCTAGATAAGGCAGTGCAGGAGCGACTAAAACAGGAATATACTGTTGTCTCTCCATATAGGTGACGCCAGATGTCTATTAGTGCCATTTCCTGACATATACTGGCTAATGGCAATGCCCCCCCCCCACTCCTTCCACCTGAGGATATTCTGTCTAATGCCCGATCCATAACTTCATTAAAATCTCCAAGCAATATGATCGGGCATTCCTCTCCTTGACTTACAAAGTCAGAGTTGAGAGATAACATAGAGAGAGAAGGGTGGGTTGATATAGACAAACGCCAATATACATATCGTCTGGGACCATCTACAGTGGAGAAACACAAACCTGCCCTCCTTATCTATTCTTTGTCTGATAGGTTCATACTGTACTTTATTGTGTATATACACACTGACCCCCCGTGAAAAGGAAGACAGACAAGAGTGGTATTCAGCCTGTGCCCACTTTTTCCTCATGCGCGGCAATGTCTCAGTAGTCAGGTGGGTTTCAATTAGACACACGATCACCGGAAGGTGTTTGCCAACGACATCAGAAACACTCACTCTTTTAGTTCTGTCTGCTAAACCGCGGACATTCCATACAAAAAGTCTGTCTGTCATTAGCCCACATCTATCCGGGGTCTAGATCCCTTTTTGGGAGAACAATCTCCCCAACCTGTACATCATAGATATGCCCCCAGACAGCGAGTCCCCTCCCTCCACCCCCCCCCATCCCCTCTCTCTGGTCATTAGGGAATACCATCCCTGACAACCCCTTCCTCTCTGCGCTCCTCCCCTCCCCCTCGCCCATATCCACTCTTTATTTAATTAGTAATGCACTCTTGCTCCATCCATAATATTAAACCGTCCAATTTCGGGAAGAACAACGTCTTTCCCTCATATATTAATCTTAGGGTGGCTGGGTACATCATGGCGTATTAAATTTTTGCAGCTGCTAACTGTTTCTTCACCTCACGAAATGCCCTACGTTTCTCCTGAGTATCTCTAGAATAATCCGGGTAAATCTCAACCGTGCTATTATTGAACCTCAGATCTTTCCTATCTCTCTTTTCCCTTAGAATCTTATCTCTGTCTTTTTGTGATAGTAGTCTTATTAACATTGCCCTAGAAGGGGCACCCGGTGGTTTTTTTTTAAATGGGATCCGATGCGCACTTTCTACGGAAAAAGAGGGAGAGAGAGACTCCGTTCCTATATTAGTTGCTAGCCAATTCTGTACAAATTCTTCTGGTGCCTCGCCCTCCGCCCCCTCCGGAAATCCTATCATCCTTAAATTAAATCTTCTGGACATGTCCTCCAGGGAAGCCAATTTATCCTTCAATATTTTATTCTCAGCTTCCAAGGCATTGGCTTTCCCCGTGGTCACGTCCAGATCCTTTTTTATTTCTTTAGTGAAGCCCTGTAGCTCCTTAACTCTGTCCCATATCTTATTCATGTCATCTTTTATTAGGGAAATATCGGATTGTACAGATGCCACCTTTAAGGAAACCTCCTTCAGTGATTGATTGGATAAGTGCACTGCTGTCAATATATCAGCCAATTTATTATCAATTAGCTCCATCCTATTTTCCCCAGCCGCACTTCCGTCAATATCACTCCCTACATCAATTTTATCCAGGGTAGCTGGATTTTCTGGGGGTGGTTGTGATTTCTGGGCTTGTCTTGTCTTATGCGGTAATGATTTTTTTAGGAATCTCTCTATTTTTGCTGAGGGGCTACCCGGGCCTACACTTTTAGGTGATGAGTACCCTGACGATTTCCTATTTACCGGCTTAGGAGGCATATTCCCGGGAGGGGTAAGGGAAAGCACCCAAATATAGCTATTCCCGTCACAGAAACAGACCAAAACAGTGCTGCTTGAGAAGCTAATACCGTAGGGTTAAAACGCCACAGCATCGCACACTCAAGACCTATAACCGAGATCCTCTAGCTACTGTAGCTATACAGAGATCGGTTATATGTACCCCTTCACAATAATAGTTACTGAGTAAATAAGCACCTACAAAACTGAAAAGTTTAAAGCGTTAGTAATCTAATGTCCAAACCTGCAGATATTAATAACTCTCGCCACTCCGCACCATAGATTTCGAACATAGAAACATAAAAAATCTCAATCCAAGGATTCATGCATTCATTAGTAAAGTCAGAGTAATAACACATTATCATGTTAGCAAGATTAGTTGGAGAGGTTAATAAATGAAACAGTTAGGAGCCTTGAAAGTCTAGAATCCACATATAAGGCTGGGTTCACACGAGCGTGTCCGGATTAGGTCCGGATGCGTCCCGGTGTGTTGCAGCAAACCCGCGCGAGTAGGTACGCAATTGCAGTCAGTTTTGACTGCGATTGCGTTCCGATGTTCAGTTTTTATCGCTTGGGTGCAATGTGTTCTGCACGCTCGTGATAAAAAACCGACAGTGGTACCCAGACCCGAACTTCTTCACAGAAGTTCAGGTTTGGGTTAGTTGTAGTGTAGATTGTATTATTTTCCCTTATAACATGGTTGTCTCCCAATTACATGGGGGTGGAGCCTCCTTAAAGTAAGTTAAGGTAAATTGAGGTAAATTCCGTCCTCTGCAGCCACCTATATCCAGCGGAATGCCAGGGAGAAAACGCTAGGAGGCCCACTTCAGGTGGTAGGGGGGGGCTCTGTCCTATACCTGTCCAGCGTCACCACTCAGGGGCCTGGTCGGGTCTTCAAAAAAGCAGGTCCGCGATCCACCAGCTCTCCTCCAGCAACCCCCAGCAGTCAGCCCTCTCGAGCCAGGGGGGGCGAGCAAAGGATGGAAAATAGGTCTCACAAGCGGAGAGGCTTCTGGCTGAGAAGTAGTCCCACGGCGGGAGAGGTACCTTCAGCACAGCCCCGGTCAGCACAGTTGATCCCGGTCCCCCTGCATTCAGGCACCCCCCTATATCAGCGGAGGAAGCGGCAAGCGTACGGTGGGGACACTCTGTCAGGGGCAGCAGCTGGGTAGGCTCTCGGTGAATCAAGCCATACCTGCAGGCTGCTCGGGCTCACAGAAGGGAGCAAGATCGTACCGGTGCGCGAGGAGCGGGTGGGGGCGGGAAGCGCGGCACGTCTACATGCTTACGTCATGCCGCTCACACTGATTCACTAAGATTCAAGCCATTCTGAGATAGTTTTTTTTCATGACACATTGTATTTCATGATAGTCATAAATTTGAGTCGATATATTTCACCTTTATTTACGAAAAAAACTAAAATTTACCAAACATTTTGAAAAATTCACAGTTTTCAAAATGTGAATGTGAAAAGTGATACCTCTAATATTTAAATACTTATTCCTTAACATTCCCCATGTGTCTACTTTATTTTTTAGGACGATAAAAGACTTAGAATTTTAGAAGCAATTCTTAACATTTTTAAGAAGATTTCCAAAACCCACTTTTTTAAGGACCAGTTCGGGTTATGAAGTCACTTTATGGGTCTTACATAGTAGAAAACACTACATAAATGACCCCATTTTAGAAAATACACCTTCAAGTTATTTAAAACTGATGTTACAAACTTTGTTAACCCTTTAGGTATTCCATAGGAATTGAAAATGGAGCTAATATTAAAAAATTTCACTTTTTGGCAGATTTTCCATTTTAATCAATTTTTTTCTGTAACACATGAAGGGTAAGCAGCCAAACAAATCTCAATATCTATTACCCTGGTTCTGCACATGTAATGGTAAACTGCTGTAAGGGCAAATGGAAGGGCACAGAAGGAAAGGAGCGCCGTATGGTTTTTGGAAGGCAGATTTTGCTGGACTGGTATTTAGACCCTACAGTAGAAACTACCAAAAAGTGACCCTATTTTGGAAATTGTGGAATAAGCTGACAGTTTTATTGATACTATTTTGGGGTACATATGATTTTGATCACTTTATATTATGCTTTTTGTGAGGCAAGGTACCAAAGAATGGCTGCTCTGGCACAGTTTTTATTTTTATTTTTTTACAATGTTCATCTGGCAGGTTAGATCATGTGCTATTTTTCTAGAGTAGGTTGTTACGGATTCGACAATATCAAATATGTCAACTTTTTGGTTTCAGTTTACATAATAAAGCATTTTTGATAAAAATAGTTTTTGTGTCTTCATTTTCGGAAATTCATATATATTTTTTTCTGCCGATCATCTTGTTCAATAAGAGTTAACATTTTTATTGGTACCATTTTTAGGTAAATATGATTTTTTTTGATTATTCAATATTACACCTTATGGGGCAAGATGACCAAAAAAATGGTTGTTTTGGCAGTTTTTTTGTTTTTTTATGGTATGTCATGTGATATTTTTATAGAGCAGGTTATTACGTATGTGGCGATACCTAACATGTCTGCTTTTTTTATTTATTTCACTTTAACACAATAAAAGCATTTTTGAAACAAAAAAAATCATGTTTTAGTGTCTCCATTTTCTGAAAGCCATATTTTTTGTATTTTTTTGCTGATTATCTTATATAGGGGCTAATTTTTTGTGGGATGAGGTAACGGTTTGATTGGCACAATTTTGGGGTACATATGACTTTTTGATCACTTAGTATTGCACCTTTTATGATGTAAGGGGACAAAACATGTTTTATTGTGACACAGATTTTATTAAAGGGCTTCTACCACCCCCAAAACACATTATTTTTTTTGGGCTTGTTAAAATCCTTATTTAACGACTATTCCCTATATAGGGCTCTTACCTTTGTCTGTGGCTTCTTTTCCTTAAAAATCTCTCTTTTAAAATATGCAAATCACTTCACTACCAGCAAGTAGGGCGTCTACTTGCTGGTAGCCACCGCAAAAAACCGCCCCCTCCTCCAGCTGATTGACAGGGCCAAGGAGCGCTCTCCTCCTCCGGCTGGCCCTGTCAGCATTTCAAATCCCGCGCCTGTCTTCATTCGGCGCAGGCGCACTGAGAGGAGGACGCTCACCTCCTCAGCACTCCCTCAGTGCGCCTGCGCCGATGACGTCTTCTCTTTCGGTGATGTCATCGGCGCAGGCATGGATGGATGGGCACAACATACATTACTATGAAATATACAGGAGAATACTGCACCATACCTGTTACATCCAGAGACCTCTCCTGTGATGTAGACTCAGCGTCTTCATTCGGAGATAGGACCGCCATGATACCTTCGTCAGCCGCTTCTCATCTCTGCTGAGTTTCCCCAATTTTTTTTTAGATTCCTCACTTTACTATCATCCTCAGATAAAAGACCTCCCCTCCCCCTGTAGTGCCCATAAGTATAATGCCCTCTATATAATTATAATATATAATGGCCCCTCTGTATTATTATTATTAATATTATAATAACCTCTGTAGTGTTATTGTAATAATTATGGCCCCCTTCAGCCCCTCCAGCATACAGTCCCATGTAAAATACGACCTTCCCCCTGCCTTCAGCCCCTCCAGCATACAGTCCCATGTAAGATACAACCCCCTGCCGCCTTCAGCCCCTCCAGCATACATTCCCATGTAAGATACATCACTTCCTTGCTTTCAGCCCCTCCAGCATACAGTCCCATATAAAATACATCACTCCCAGCCTTCAGCCCCTCCAACATACAGTCCCATGTAAAATACAAAACTCCCCCTGCCTTCAGCCCCTCCAGCATACAGTCCCGTGTAAGACACATCACTTCCCTGCCTTCAGCCCCTCCAGCATACAGTCCCATGTAAAATACATCACTCCCAGCCTTCAGACCCTCCAACATACATTCCCATGTAAAATACAAAACTTCCCCTGCCTTCAGCCCATCCAGCATACAGTCCCATGTAAATAATATCACCCTCCCTATCTTCACCGCCTGCCTTCACCCCCTCCAGCATACAGTCCCATGTAAGATACATCACTCCCCCTGCCTTCAGCCTTTCTTGCAAACAGTCCCGTGTAAAATACATCACTCTCCCTGCCTTCAGCCCCTCCAGCATACAGTCCCATGTAAGATGCATCACTCTCCCTGGATGCCATCTGCCCATCTCTGCTGTCCATATACCAGGCCTACCAGTATTACCCCTTCATATACCACCTGGTCACCCCACCTAGCACTCAGGGAGTGACTCAGTCACACTGTGACACTGACTGTCACTCACAATCAGTGTCTGTCATTCAGGCTGCCTGTGGAGTCTGTCCTGAAGGGGCACTGCGGCAGCCATCTTCTTCTTCTTACTCCAGCTCCGCAGTGTCTTTCCCGTCTGAATTGTGGGCGGAGCCTATCAGTGAAGTGCAGTACTGCCGTGCACGCTCTGGTGATTCATCAGGACGCGCACTCCTTCTCCTGAAACCGCTCCTCACTCTTCGGCGCTGCGCAGTGCAGCAGAGGCAGAGCAGAGCGAAAAACTAAGTTCACCACAGAACCCCCCCTGCCCCCTCATCCCCCACGCTACGCCACTGACAGCAGGGTCAGCGATAGGTTGTGACATTCATTCAGTTGGGGGAACATATGTCCCCTTTTCTTGTGATTGGTGAGGGTAAAAATGGTTGAACCCCAATCAATCAAACATTCATGCCCTAACCTGTGGGTAGAGAATAAGTTTTATCCATGGGGAAAAGCCCTTTAAAACTAATTTTAAACCAGGGTCCCTATTCGTGTGTTAAAGGCAACAGAGAGGTATTGATATTTGACATTGAGCTAAGTAAAATCACATATTTGTACTCCGTCTTATATTTCCTTAATCATACCAGGTTTGATTCC
Organism: Bufo bufo; assembly: GCF_905171765.1. Taxonomy (NCBI): domain Eukaryota; kingdom Metazoa; phylum Chordata; class Amphibia; order Anura; family Bufonidae; genus Bufo; species Bufo bufo. Next base: position 236,444,437 of record NC_053392.1, on the reverse strand, counting down.
AGAATGAAATGCTGGACATACGCTTGGCTTTTTTCTAAAGCAGCTATTGTTTCTTAAAGCAAATCTCTACTGATCAGGAAGACACTGAGTTCTTGTATAGGTATAATGTGCGAATGGGTGGTAATGATTACAGCTGATTCAGAGAACATTTCTACCATCCAGAGCACAGAACTAGTGAGATAATAGAATTCAGGGCCACTTATTGCTAAAAGATGCTCAGACAAAAACCCAGTCTGACACATGTAATCTTATTTGCCTTTTTTTAAAGCAACAGAAAATAATTATTTTTATTATTTTACAAATGGAAAGAATCAACACTTGACTTTTAGTCACACTAAAACAAAAGAAAAATATCAGCACTCCACAACTGAACTTGTAATAATATCCCTCTACTCTCAATATGAGGGTATTTGTTTGATGAGCAAATACCATGTCTATTCTGCCTTTTAACAAAAGAAACAGCAGTCTATTTAATCGTATAAGTATAAGACCTTGACTTTCTGAAAAGCTAGTTTCTGCCAGGCTCATGGCTGGAAAGTAGTATAGTAAAAACCGTAGTTGGAATTCCTTATCATCTCCTTTTCATACTGTAGTTGCACAAGAGAGAGAGAGTGGTTGTCTGTCAAATAGATGTTTAATGATTTGCTTATTGATTCAACAAAAGTATTAAAGATGACCTGTCACCGCTTTTAACATGCCTGTTTTAATATCTTCATGCATCCCCCATGTACTAACAATTCTGGAACATCTATTCTTATGGCTCTATGTTGTGCCGTTCCTTTATTATTTGTACTAGAAATTATGAATGAATTGCTAGCAGTCTGCAGTAAGGGTACAGAGGGGGTGGTAACCAGTTGGGGGTGTGTATCTGCACAGACTCACTCTATCCAATCAGTGCTGTCATTTTCAGACTGTGCAGGTACACCCCCAACTGGTTACCACCCCTCTGTACCCTTACTGCAGACTGCTAGCAATTCATTCATAACTTCTAGTAGATATAATATAGGAATGGCACAACATAAAGCCATAATAATAGATGCTCCAGAATTGTTAGTACATGGGCAATGCATGTAGCTAATAAAATAAGCAGGTCAGGAGCGGTGAAAGGAATTCTTCAAGCCTTATTCACACGTCAGTGTTTTTTTTCCAGTGATTTCCATCAGTGACTGTGAGCCAAAAATCACTGATGGAAATCACTGACCGAAAACACTGACATGTGAATAAGTCATTAGGCTGGTGGGTGCCTTGGGGTGAAGAGGCTGTGTGAGCAGGACAAGGCCAGGAAATGTTTTCAGCTTGTAAAAAGTATGAGGGAGAATTATCAAAATTGGTGCAAAGTAAAACTGGCTTTGTTGCCCATAGCAACCAGTCAGATTGATCCTTTCCAAAGGAGCTCTGATAAATCAAAGGTGGGATCTGATACTTTGAACCAGTTTTGATAAATCTCCCCCTATGTTCTGATCCACTGACAGCTTTTCATTATACAATGATTAAAGGAGTGTTCTGGTCTTATACAATAATAACATTATACAAGTTTCTGGTATGTGTTGTGTCCTCCAATAAATAAATGCACATACAGTCAGGTCCATAAATATTGGGACATCTACACAATTCTAACATTTTTGGCTCTATACACCACCACAATGGATTTGAAAAAAAAAAATAAACAAGATGTGCTTTAACTGCAGACTGTCAGTTTTAATTTGAGGGTATTTACATCCAAATCAGGTGAACGGTGTAGGAATTACAACAGTTTGCATATGTGCCTCCCACTTTTTAAGGGACCAAAAGTAATGGGACAATTGGCTTCTCAGCTGTTCCATGGCCAGGTGTGTGTTATTCCCTCATTATCCCAATTACAATGAGCAGATAAAAGGTCCAGAGTTCCTTTCGAGTGTGCTATTTGCATTTGGAATCTGTTGCTGTCAACTCTTAAGATGAGATCCAAAGAGCTGTCACTATCAGTGAAGCAAGCCATCATTAGGCTGAAAAAACACAACAAACCCATCAGGGAGATAGCAAAAACATTAGGAATGGCCAAAACAACTGTTTGGAACATTCTTAAAAAGAAGGAACACATCAGTGAGCTCAGCAACACCAAAGACCCAGAAGACCACGGAAAACAACTGTGGTGGATGACTGAAGAATTCTTTCCCTGGTGAATAAAATGCACTTCACAACAGTTGGCCAGATCAAGAACACTCTCCAGGAGGTAGGTGTATGTGTGTCAAAGTCAACAATCAAGAGAAGACTTCACCAGAGTGAATACAGAGGGTTCACCACAAGATGTAAACCATTGGTGAGCCTCAAAAACAGGATGGCCAGATTAGAGTTTGCCAAACGACATCTAAAAAAGCCTTCACAGTTCTGGAACAACATCCTATGGATAGATGAGACCAAGATCAACTTGTACCAGAGTGATGGGAAGAGAAGAGTATGGAGAAGGAAAGGAACTGCTCATGATCCTAAGCATACCACCTCATCAGTGAAGCATGTGGTGGTAGTGTCATGGCGTGGGCATGTATGGCTGCCAATGGAACTGGTTCTCTTGTATTTATTGATGATGTGACTGCTGACAAAAGCATCAGGATGAATTCTGAAGTGTTTCGGGCAATATTATCTGCTCATATTCAGCCAAATGCTTCAGAACTCATTGGACGGCGCTTTACAGTGCAGATGGACAATGACCCAAAGCATACTGCAAAAGCAACCAAAGAGTTTTTTTAAGGGAAAGAAGTGGAATGTTATGCAATGGCCAAGTCAATCACCTGACCTGAATCCGATTGAGCATGCGTTTCACTTGCTGAAGACAAAACTGAAGGGAAAATGCCCCAAGAACAAGCAGGAACTGAAGACAGTTGTAGTAGAGGCCTGGCAGAGCATCACAAGGGATGAAACCCAGCGTCTGGTGATGTCTATGCGTTCCAGACTTCAGGCTCTAATTGACTGCAAAGGATTTGCAACCAAGTATTAAAAAGTAAAAGTTTGATTTATGATTATTATTCTGTCCCATAACTTTTGGTTCCTTAACAAGTGGGAGGCACATATCCAAACTGTTGTAATTCCTACACCGTTCACCTGATTTGGATGTAAATACCCTCAAATTAAAGCTGACAGTCTGCAGTTAAAGCACATCTTGTTTGTTTTATTTCAAATCCATTGTGGTGGTGTAGAGAGCCAAACATGTTAGAATTGTGTCGATGTCCGAATATTTATGGACCTGACTGTAGATCGTTCTGCTGCTAGGAATCTGTGGGAGAATCCGGAATTAAATATGCAATAACCTTACAGCACCTCCACAGGGGAAATAAAGTATTACACAGTTCTCATTTGAAGCAATTGTTCGTATAATGTATAGACTGCTGGGTCCTTCAGAATGATAGACTGAAGCTGACTACATTAGAGACTTTGAATTCCTTACATAGTAGTTGAGGATCCATTGCAAACTGAATAAGGAGAGTAGTGCCAGCTTGAGCACTCAATAATGGTAAAGATGTTGTTTTTTTCTTTTAACAATTTCTTGATCCTGTAATGATTACCATTTTTCCTGATGTCCCATGGGAAGAAACTGAAGTCTGTGGGTATGTCAATAATGTATTACAATGGTAACAAATATAACCACAGCAGCAACTACCAGAACAGTTCAGATGGCTGAATGTAACAAATTACATTTACAGAACCTAGTTTCTCTACTAGAAAATATCAATGATGGAATGTACTGTACATGCTGCATTCTGCCTCCAGATAATATTCCAGAACTTCACATCTAGGTGATGCATAAACTTTATCGGTCAACATTGCTGAAGTGGTCAATGTGTGATGCTGATGCATCGATTCAACCATGCTGCATCAACCTACAACCAGAGAATGAAATGTTACATTACAGCAGGGGTTGGCAACTTAAAAAAAAATCTAACCTGGAGAGCTCAGTGTTCTGTACAATTCAGGAAAGTCATCCAACACAAACTGTATGTGACATAAACCAGGTATTTAGTAGCTACATCCCTAAATTCTCAACAACACGGTTCAAAGAGGTTCTCAACGGTTTAAAGAGGTTTCCAACATTTTAGAACAATTGGCTTCCGGCAAATATATGGATAATAAATCATGTCACTGCTCCTCTGAAGCCGCCTAACGGACCAATATATGGGGGACACCCCCCAACACCACCACCAACCATACACTAACTGGTAGTGGCAGGAAGAGCAGCCCTTACTCATTTTAACTGAGGCCTGCACTCCCCCACCAATATCTACCATACCCCCATCCCATAAAGTAGTCAGAAAGCTGGTTTTCCATCATGACCTTCCTCTCCTATCCCAAAGCAACCACATTCAGGAACATCATCCTTCTGCGACCTCCAAACTAGTTCCAAAGCTAGTTCCCGATTGTCAATGGAAGAAATAAAATTAGACCAAACCCTCCAAACAATATGTAATAAAATACAGATGCAAACTACCATGGCTAACACACAAAAGCAAATATGTAGAAACTCTTTGTGCAATTTAAAAAAAATCTAAATTGTGTTAGGCCCATCTACCAACAGCAAGGTGGCTTCTACAGGTGGAAACCTAATACTATCAGAATTGCCTTTTCTGGGCATGAGGCCTACAGCACTCAGGGCAGTGGATGACCCAGCTATAGTATACTAGTATACTCTATTTAAAATGCTCACAGGCTCACAGACACATGCAAACACTAGAAACATGGATTACTCTGAATTGTATGATATCGTCCATCTGCCCCCCTTCCCCCCCCCCCGGGCAATTACAATGTAGTCAAAATGTTTGCTCCCCATTATTCCCTCATTCCTACAGCAATCACATGCAAGCTCACCATCCCTCTACCCACTGTTAAAGTAGTCAGAATTCTTGCTCCCCATCATCCCTCCAGCAAGCAATTGCAAGCTCACTATACCTTTCATTATCACTGAAATATTGCCTACTTAAAACATACCTTTTATTTATCAATAATATAAGATAAACAAAACAAAATATCAAAAGTATCAGCATAGATAGTTCTAGGGGTATTTTCAATTGCGAGATTAGAGAGAGGTGATATTATTCAGGTAAAACTACCACCATGCCACACATGTGGCAACTCACAGTTTTGTTGATTGATATGTAGAGTCCAGTGCTTCTGATATGTGATGCCAGGTAGTTGTCAGGGTTATCAGATGCATTTAGGCAGCCACCTTCATCTATCCGTCAGGATGAGTATTGATGCTTTAAAATCAGAGTTCCTTTCGTCTATCCTTCAGAATCAATATTGATGCTTCAAGGTCAGGGTATGGGGGCCTTTCCCTATTAATACTAGTATTCCGTGCCTAAAAGTAGAGGAATCGCCCCAAAAGGGGCGGCCCCACTTATCAGTGGCTGTCCCTATTATACTTTCCCTCCCTGAATAGTCCCCCTAGAAGGTTCTTTTATGTTTTCTTCCCGACACGTTTCCCCTGTCTCACACAGTCTGGTTCATCACTATACCCTTTACCCCCAGAGTAGTCAGAAAGTTGGCTCCACATCATATCCCACTCTCCAGCAATCAAATAGACTCACCATCCTCCCCCAACCCCAAAACTAGTCAGTGCTCATTTGATAGAGATGTAGATATCATTTGTAAGAAGGTACAAGGAATCATCGTGAATGATAGGTACGTGTCACCGAAGTTCCTGGCCTCGGTGGAGTAAGAGCCGGTTTTTATGTGTCATCAGCAGTTGCTATTTGACACCTTGGTACTTAGCATGGCTGTAATAGCTGATCCGGGACGTCTCTTACTGGGAGTAGTCAAAGTGCTGGATGAGTGACTACTCCCCACGTTCCAGGCCGGGTTTTGCCAGACATCAAAACCAGCCAGCACTGCCAGGTGGGGAGGATTACTTCCATCTGACAGTGGAGCTCAGGAGGTCTGTGTGCTGGTATCTGAGGCCTGTGCTAGGCTGGAGAGCGGAGACCCGTGTGTCAGGGGACCAGGCCACCTAAAGCCTGTATTTGAACTTTCTGAGGCAGAACTGCCACCAAGGTGACTTTTGTTTTATTAACTTGCCATTGAGCGTGAAGTAACACCAACGCTACAAAAGTGACATTTTGTTTTTGGCATCATGTGTGAATAAACACTGAAGTTTAAATTACGAATTTGTATTTTGCCTCTGTACGGCGCCCGCTTATCCTAACTACCAGAGCGAATCCCCACACATTCTTGATTAAGTAAGATGGCCCCCATATCCTCCAGCTCTCAGCTAACGCCTTATTCACTCAAGTTCGAAGAGGACCCTCCTTCCTGATGTGTCATATATGCTGTGCTGCTGAAGCCATTAGAATATGGCGCTTGCACTTTGATGTTTACATAGTTTGCATACCAAAGTTAGTAAAACAATGTAGAGCAAATGTATTTGGCTCTGATTGAGAGCACTTTAACATATTCGCCCAGCCCAATAGTGTAGCAGATTCCCACCCTCTGCTATTGCTCCTCTTTGGCGGCCTTATCGTAAACCATGAAGGGCGGGCCTAGCAGATGCGCCATGCAAATTTTTTTTTTCATTAAAAGGTACAGCGCAACGGTGGAGCTTCTAAGAAATGGCAACAAGACTGAAAAGTCTTGTCATCATTTGCCGACAGCTGGTGTGCCAGCAGGACACGGCCTGAGTGCCATCTCTGGCATGCCTACTGCAGGTTGCTGACCCCCGCTTTACAGCTTCATCACTTTAACCATTTAGCTTTTTTCACACAGACATAGGGCGTTTTGCACCATGAGTAAGAAAACCTGCTAAACTTGACACTGACAAAATAATAGGAAACATCTGTTCTTAACTGGGTTAGCAGGAAGAAATGGAACTAAATCATTTACTGGTAGTTCCAAGAAATGTTGGACGGATTACTCAAAAAGTACAAATTTCAATGCTTGGATCCTCTGGCAGCAATATTTGAACATGGAAATAAAATCCCCAAACTGAAAAAAACAATTTATTATTATGTTCATCAGGGGATTCAACTCAAGGAATTCAAATGCTGCTTACATTAATGATGTTTTCAGTGGGGCCAGCTGACAGTGTAATGTGTATGGAGGGCTAATGATGCTGGGGAAGTGCTGGATGGGGCACTCTGAATTTGAATGACCTGTTCTTTTGTTATCACTGGAGGCCACAAGTATCTGGCAGCATCTTGGTCCTCTCTCCCCATTAATTACACATACACACTTGCAGCATCGGACTTGGGATCTTGTGGCCCACCAGAGAAAATTATTCTTGAGGCCCAACCCCTATATCATCAATAAAGTTTAACAAGTTTTGAATCAAATAAATAGAACCTAGAACATCAAAGGGAGTCAATTGTGATTTTTTTTCTCCTGGATTTTTGGGGCCAATTATGGTATCAGAACCTGGGCCCACAAGAAGATCCTCTGATACTCTGGTGGACCAGTCTGACTGTGCACCCTTGGCCAAACTATGCATGTATGTGTATGGGGGAGTTGGGAGATAGCTATTGAAGGAGTATGGGCACCTTTTAGAGTTTACAATTACATTGTGTATATGGCTTACATTGCTAAAAAAATGAATGGTTTTTTAACATTGTAGCTTGTTTCCCTGCACCTCAGATGCCTCACTGGCCAGCAAGGTTTAAAAAGAACCTCTCACTATGAAATGCAATACAATCTGCAGCCAGCAGGTTATAGAGCAGGAGGAGTTGAGCAGACTGAGGTATAGTTTTATTGGAGTAGATTCTGTAAAATGTGTAATTTATACTTTTATATCTCAGCTATTTCTGATTCTATTGTTTACAGGGAGGTGTTATCAGTGACTGATAGCTATCTCTGTATATACATTTATAGAGTATGCTATCAATCACATAACAACTCCCACATGTAAACAAAAATAGCAGAGATTTAAACTGCAAAAATTACAAGTTTTACTAAATTTTTCCCCACCAAACTATACATTAATCTGCTCAGCTCCTCCTGCTCTATAACATGGTACCTGCTTTTCGCGATGACAGGTCCTCTTTGAGGAAATAGCTTGTTTTTGTAGTCTAATACATGAAAGTGAATGCATTTATAAAGTTACTGCTTTACAGTGTAGTAGATGTATACCATATACAGATACCGTATACTATGTTTATGAAGTTCAGTAAGCTTGTGAATGTTTTATTCTGTATTATTCATAGGACATATCTATCACAACAAGAAAATAAACATCCACTCAAGTGACCTGAGCTATATATATATAGCAACTAGTTATATAGTTGCAAGCAACATATAGCTAAATCTGCCCATCTATGGTGATATACTATATTGTGGGGCAAAATGCCACTGGATGTGTACAGGCCCTAACATAATGTTGTTATTGAAATTCCTCCGTTTCACTTAAAGGGAACCTCTCACTATGAAAATGCAAAGTAATCTGCAAGCAGCATGTCATAGAGCAGGAGGAGCTGAGCAGACTGATATATAGTTTTATGGGAAAAGATTCAGTAATGCTTGTAATTTATTAATTTAAATTCCTGTAATTCCTGTTCACTCTGGGCTTTGAAGTCAAGAAGGTGGTCCTATCAGTGATTGACAGCCATCTCTGTATACACAGTCATAGAGGGAAGGCTGTCAATCACTGATAGGACCGGCTCCTTGACTTTAAAGTCCAGAATGAGCAGGAAAGTTATACTGAGTACTATATATCAATCTGCTCAGCTTCTCCTGCTCTATAACATGCTGCTTACAGCTTAGACTCCAGGTTCTCTTTAAGAGACTGCTATTGAATTGTGACAATGCAGAGATAAGATAACTAGAAAACACACCAAGCTTGAGATAAAAAGATTTTAGGGAATTTATTGCTAGTTAGTTTTCATGAGATTTAGAACACATTGGGGTAGCAGATGGGTCTTCCCATGAACTCCATTTCTGCAGAGATTCAGCTGAAGATCCTATCAGCTGTATTCAGGATCATAACCTTTGACAAGTAGAGCAGAGAGGAGGATGAGACAGCTCTTTATTTCAGTGTTCTGAAGTAATTAGGACAGGTTTTGTGTGTAGTAATAGGACAGCAGCCATTTTATTTCTCCTGATGATTGCTCCCCAGGCAAAATGAGCCATTATAACTAATGAAAATTATTTGGGTATATATTTATAATAAAGTAATATTTAAGTATTTTCATTTTCTTAATTCCCAGAGAACCCTTTTAAAGCCCTTTAACTGAATTGGCAATTATCGAGAATGAACTGGTCATGTCTAATACTCTCCTGTTATAAATGGAGGGGAGAGCTACATTTACATGCCGTAATCATCCCTTATGTATGGGGACAAGTGATCACTACTGTACATTGTTTGCTGGCACAAGATTCCTGTTTACACTGGGAAATCTGATGCCAGAAAATAATGGTTAAATATGCCACAGGAAAGATGTGATTACCCTATCAACAAGCATATGCTCATTTATCGGGTGATTGCTGGCAAATTTACAACAGGGATAATTCGAAATTTGCCTTCTTAGGATTGCTAGTTCCCGATAACTGCCTAAATTGTTGGCCTATTCAAATAGGGCCAATGTCATGGGGCCTAAAAAGGGTTTGTGCAGCCTGTTTATATTGATAGGATAGGTCATCAATATCTGATTGGGGGGGTCACAACACACCCACTTGTCAGCGTTTGAAGAGGAGGAGGTGCTCCATGCAAGCGCTGCTACCTCTTCATTACACTACACATCATCTCCTCTGGAGCGGTGGTGTAGTGTAATTACGAGTACTCGCTCCATTCAAGGGAATGAGCGAGTATTAGTAATTACACTGCCCTTTCTAGACGATGGGCAGTGTAATGAAGAGAAAGCAATGCTCGCATGGAGCACCACCTCCTCTTCAAACAACTGCTTGGCGGGGGTGTCTGGTGTCGGAGCAGATCAGATAGGTCATCAATACAAACCCCTTTAAGGTAGTTGTCAAGGTTGATGTCGAGACAGATTCATATGCTTTGCATGTCTATCGAATACAAGGATAGGATTTGTGAGGCCAAACATTTGTAATCAGGGTTGTTGCAATTACTTAACCTGGTCCAGAGGCCACATGGTTTTTAAATGGATGACCGTCTCAAAGAAAATCGGCAGTATATTACAGTATATGATGGAAGTGAAATGTGTCCAGATAATCTGTTCTAGATAAAGAAGGGGTCTATAGTTTCCTATTTCCCTGAATGCTATGCTAGATAGACCTTGAAAGTTTAGGCCAGCACCCTCCGAAAAGCGGTGAACAGTTATTATATATAGTCCTCCAGCTTCACATATAGTTCTGTATAAAATTAAATAAATGTATCGCTACTCTATTAAGAAGCAGGTGGTGGGAGGAATGTACATTAATACCATATGTTCTGTCTATTCCTGAGCTTCAATAACATCAATGATTACAGAGATTAGTTATCTGTGCTGCTTTGTATGCCATTAAAAAGTAAGACTTTTATTGATTTTACGTCAATATACAGTGCGTGTAATGTCAAACTTAAAAGGTTAAAAAAAAAAAAATAGATTAGCAGTGCAATACACCCACTCTCCTTTCCCTCAATTCTGATTAACCTGACTGGCATGTTCGTATCAAAAGATGCCGGATACGATAGACAGGAAGAGAACAATGGAAGGAATAAGTTTGCAATCACGTTACAGATGTATTTCTAGCACATACATCATTTCTAGGAAAGTGTGTGAGTAAGACAACATTACAGTTAGAAAAAATATCGCTGTTACAGCACATCACGTTTAACCCCTTGAAGTCTAACCACTTCCTAACCAGGGTATTTTCACACCCTTACACTCACACATACTTCTGTACTTTTGAGATTTTTTAAATGCGACAATATAAGTTTATAGTTTTAAACTGCTGCATTAGGCCTCATGCACACGAACGTTTTTTTTCACGGTCCGCAAAAACAGGGTCCGTAGGTCCGTGATCCGTGACCGTTTTTTCGTCCGTGGGTCTTCCTTGATTTTTGGCGGATCCACGGACATGAAAAAAAAGTCATTTTGGTGTCCGCCTGGCCGTGCGGAGCCAAACGGATCCGTCCTGAATTACAATGCAAGTCAATGGGGACGGATCCGTTTGACGTTGACACAATATGGTGCCATTTCAAACGGATCCGTCCCCATTGACTTTCAATGTAAAGTCCGGAGTCCCTTTTATACCATCAGATCGGAGTTTTCTCCAATCCGATGGTATATTTTAACTTGAAGCGTCCCCATCACCATGGGAACGCCTCTATGTTAGAATATACTGTCGGATATGAGTTAGATCGTGAAACCTCATTTCCGACAGTATATTCTAACACAGAGGCGTTCCCATGGTGATGGGGACGCTTCTAGTTAGAATATACTACAAACTGTGTACATGACTGCCCCCTGCTGCCTAGCAGCATCCGATCTCTTACAGGGGGCCGTGATCAGCACAATTAACCCCTCAGGTGCCGCACCTGAAGGGGTTAATTGTACTATCATATCCCCCTGTAAGAGATCAGGGCTGCCAGGCAGCAGGGGGCAGACCCCCCCCCCCCCCCTCCCCAGTTTGAATATCATTGGTGGCCAGTGCGGCCCCCCCCCCCCCTTCCTCCATTGTAATAAATCGTTGGTGGCACAGTGTGCGCCCCCCCCTTCCTCCCTCTATTGTAATAATTCGTTGGTGGCACAGTGTGCGCCCCCCCCCCTTCCTCCCTCTATTGTAATAAATCGTTGGTGGCAATCATTGGCCCCCCTCCCTCTATAGCATTTTCAACATTGGTGGCCAGTGTGCGGCCTCCCATCTTGCGCCCCCCCCCCCCCGATCATTGGTGGCAGCGGGTTACTAGCAATAGTACAAGATTCATACTTACCTGGGAGCTGTGATGTTCGTGTCCGGCCGGGAGCTCCTCCTACTGGTAAGTGACGGTTCATTTAGCAATGCGCCGCACAGACCTGTCACTGTCACTTACCAGTAGGTGGAGCTCCCGGCCGGACACGAACATCGCAGCAGCAGGTAAGTATTAATCTTCTACTATTGTACTATTGCTAAGTAACCATGGCAACGAGGACTGTAGTAGCGTCCTGGTTGCCATGGTTACCGATCGGAGCCCCAGCGAATAAACTCGGACTCCGATCGGAACTCCGCTGCCACCAATGATGATGGGGGGGAGGGGGGGGGAGATGGGAGGCTGCACACTGGCCACCAACGTTGTTAATGCTATAGAGGGGGGGGGGGGCAATGGGGGGCGCACACTGTGCCACCAACGATTTATTACAATAGTGGGAGGAAGGGGGGGGGGCGCACACTGTGCCACCAACGAATTATTACAATAGAGGGAGGGGGGGGGGCCGCACTGGCCACCAATGATATTCAAACTGGGGAGGGGGGGGGGAGGGTCTGCCCCCTGCTGCCTGGCAGCCCTGATCTCTTACAGGGGGATATGATAGTACAATTAACCCTTTCAGGTGCCGCACCTGAAGGGGTTAATTGTGCTGATCACGGCCCCCTGTAAGAGATCGGGTGCTGCCAGGCAGCAGGGGGCAGTCTTGTACACAGTTTGTAGTGTATTCTAACTAGAAGCGTCCCCATCACCATGGGAACGCTTCTGTGTTAGAATATACTGTCGGTTCTGAGTTTTCACGAAGTGAAAACTCAGCTTTGAAAAAGCTTTTATGCAGACGGATCTTCGGATCCGTCTGTATAAAAACTAAACTACGGCCACGGATCACGGACACGGATGCCAATCTTGTGTGCATCCGTGTTCTTTCACGGACCCATTGACTTGAATGGGTCCGTGAACCGTTGGCCGTGAAAAAAATAGGACAGGTCATATTTTTTTCACGGCCAGGAAACACGGATCACGGATGCGGCTGCAAAACGGTGCATTTTCCGATTTTTCCACGGACCCATTGAAAGTCAATGGGTCCGCGAAAAAAAACGGAAAACGGCACAACGGCCACGGGTGCACACAACGGTCGTGTGCATGAGGCCTTATGGTGATTTTTTATTTTTTTCTCTTTGTGACCAAGTTAGCTTTACTTTTCATCTTTAAACAGCTGTTACCGGTATTTTCTTCTTATGAAGAAGCATCTTTCTTTTAAAACAGGGATGCTCTGTTTAGATAAGCTATTCTGAACACATTTTACAATTATTTAAAATGTTCAATATCATTGTACACACTTTACTTATCTACTGCTTTTTAATTATACAATGTTGGGTCTGTGAAGGTTCTTTTATCCAGATCATGGTATCTCAGTATTAGGAATTGAGAAAGCTAGTCAGATGATGAGCGAAACACCTTCAGGAGAAAATACAAGTCCAGTTGCTCTGACTAATAAATACTGATATGCGGGGGCGTGGCCAACTGCCGTAATGGACGGCCGCATCTGAGTGAAGCTCCGGCTCCCGCCAACTATCCTGAGCCATCCTGATCCCCACATCTGCTGAAATTTGCCCCATCGAGCTTACCTAAACCAGCAGCCAGCGCTCTACCTCTGACATGAGCCCCAGCAAGGCACAGTTGGCGGCGGAGCGACTAAAGGAGTTTGCCAGGCAGGACTCCCAACATGGCGCCGCGGCTCCGTCTCCGACACGTGCGGCCAGCACCAGGAACCAGTCGTCACAACAGCCACTCACCGAGGCGGAGGCTGAACCTGAATTCACCTTGCAAGCCTCTCACCAGCAACTCATGGCAGCCATTACTGGGTGCCAGGTCTCCCTGACCGGGAAGATAGATGAGGTAAGGGTGGACCTGGGCCTATTACGCCAAGACGTGCAGCAGCTGCGCGAGCGGGTCCGAGTGACCGAGACCAGAGTATCAGACCTGGAGGATCTAACCAATCCCTTACCGGCAAGGATCACTGCAGTGGAGGCGTCTGTGGAGCTATTTCGCCAGAAATGTGACGACCTCGAGAACCGTGCGCGGCGCAATAATGTGCGCATCATTGGCATGCCTGAGCGGGCCGAGGGCCCAGATCCAGCGGTCTTCCTGGAGGGATGGTTCAAAGAGATATTTCCCAATGCTGCTTTCTCAGCTGCGTACACGGTGGAAAGGGCGCATCGGGTACCTGCCAGGCCGCTGCCTCCTGGTGCCCCCCCAAGACCTCTACTAGCTCGCATGTTAAACTGGCGGGACAGAGATCTCATTCTGGCACAGGCCAGGGTCGCACAGAAGATATCATTAGGCTCTGCGAACATTTCACTGTATCCGGATTTTTCTGCTGACCTTCAAAAGAAACGTGCTACCTTTGTCTCTATCAAGCGACGCCTCTGGGAGCTGAACCTCAAATATTCCATGGCATATCCTGCTCGCCTGAGAGTTGTAGATGGCGACAAGTCACTTTTCTTCTCCAATCCTGCCGAAGCGGAGGACTGGTTGGCTGTGAGACGCCGACGTTCCCCTCCCAGATGATTTGGCTTGCATCTGAAGCTCTTCATGGACATGCCTGAGAGATGAAAAAGTTGCTGCGTGGACTGTACCCTGCTTGCCCTTATACCTATACATGACTTTTACTTTATTGTTCCCCTATGCTTCTGTTTTCCAACAATGCTCCAAGTCAGAGCTGGGTAAAGTATTAATTCATGTGGTTAACTGGCCTCAGGGTCATTGAGGGCTAATTGCGGGCAGTTCCTCATGCCAAGTTTTCATATAATCAGCAGATATAACTTCAAATGGGGGAGCCAGCTACTCCACCTGCATTGGGTTCTCACCTATATTCACCGTGCAGGTCCCCCAAACACATGGCCACTTGTTCACATAGATGTGATTATGTTTACCCCCTGCTGGGGTGGTTTAGTGTATTTGCAATATTTTTCGCTATTGATGCAATGTCTAACAAGCAAGATGTGAGAGTCCTACACAGTGCACGTTATTCCTGCCTTGGTGAACCCCAGGAGAGGGGTGATTATCCTTGTGTCTTTACCTGGTGTTTATCATGGCGGGTTTAAGAGTGATGTCCTGGAACGTCAGAGGTTTAGGCGGACCTAGGAAACGAATGGCTGTGTTTTCACATATCCGCAGCTTCGCGCCGCATATCTTGGGTCTGCAGGAGACGCACCTCACCACAGACACAGGAGGGAGAGTTAGGAAACCATGGGTTCAGTGGGTGGAAAGTGCATATGGCAACTCGTATTCTAAAGGGGTGTCATTATTGATCCACAGGGCGGTCAGATGGGAACCTCATCACACGTCTGTTGACCCTGAGGGGAAGTTTGTTTTTGTATACGCCCACATTAATGGTATGCCTTATGTGATTCTAAATATGTACAATCCCCCCCCTGCCAATCTTTCCCTGCTACAGGCTGCGGCAGGATTTGCAGCACAGTTCCCGTCGGCCGGGGTGCTTGGCATGGGGGACCTCAACTTGACCTTAGACGCTGTGAAGGATAGGTTTTGCAACCCGTCCAGTGACTCCTGCAGACGGACTCCGGGTAAAACTGCCTTGGCTCGCCTGTTAGATGAGCTTGGGTGGTTGGACATTTGGAGGGAGAGATACCCAGACAGAATTGAATTCTCTTGCTTCACTCCTTCTAGAGGAGCCTTATCTAGGATTGACTATCTCCTGGGCACCCCTGGCACCTTTATGGCTACTCGAGAGATACATTACGGATCCCAGGGTCCATCTGACCATGCACCTATAATGGCCTCAATCACTGATCCCTACTGTGCTGTCCGTGTGCCCAAACAACGCATACACCCGTTCTGGTTATCTTTAATGTCCCTGAATGATAGGATACCTGACCAACTCCATTCATTCCTCGCTGTTAACTCAGCTGACGCTCATCCGGCCCTGTTATGGGAGACTCTGAAAGCCTTCCTGCGTGGGTGCCTTAAGTCATCCATCTCTTACATTAAGAAAATCACTCGCCGTAGGGAGGAGGACTTGGGCACGCAGTGCAGGAATGCAGAATCTGCATATGTCTTAGACCCCACTGAAGAGAATAGGAAGGATTGGATGATGAAGGGTAGACAGTACATGAACCACTTGCAAGAAAAAAGTGACCGTAGGATGCTTTTCATGCAGCAACAAACCTTTGAACAGGGCAGCAGGGTGGGGAAGGTGCTGGCGCAGGTAGTGAGGAGGAATAACATGTCTCCGCCGATATTACGCATTAGTGACAGGGAAGGGGAGGTGGTGTCTGAGCCTGAGGGTATCTTGGATCGATATACTGGCTCTCGTGCTCAGTATACCACACAGATACTAGAGGACTACCTTCAGGAGGTTTCCCACCCGCAACTGTCTGCTCTGGATAGGGAAATGCTGGATGGGGAATTCACCCTGGAAGAGGTAGAGGAGGCGATAGCGGGACTTAATTTAGGCAAAGCCCCCGGGCCAGACGGGATTCCATTGGAGGTGTATTCTAAATATAGGGATATTCTGGCACCACAGCTTCTGCGCATGTATAACGCCTCCCTGGATGCTGACGGTCTTCCAGAATCGTCGTACGAGGCCTCTATTGTAGTCTTGTTAAAACCTGACAAAGATCCTACAGAGTGTGGGTCGTACCGCCCTATATCGTTATTAAATCTAGACTACAAAATCCTCACAAAAATTCTGGCAAACAGATTGAACAGAGTAATATCGTCCATTATACATGAGAATCAATCCGGGTTTATCCCTGGTAGATCTACCTCCAGCAACATACGTAGGGCGCAGGTTATTGCTCAGCTGGGTTGCGCGAACAGGAGACTGTGGGCGTTGGCTGCGCTTGACACAGCCAAGGCGTTCGACTCTGTAGAGTGGCCTTATCTGAAACACGTCCTTGGATGTTTTGGTTTTGGTCCTAGTTTCATTAGGTGGGTCAATATCATTTATAAATCCCCATCTGCGAATATTCTGATCAATGGCTCTCTATCGTCAACGTTTGCACTATACAGGGGGACCAGGCAGGGATGTCCCTTGTCGCCTCTTTTGTTTGCGGTAGCTATCGAGCATTTAGCATTACGAATCAGGCAGGATAATGTTTTTAAAGGCATAGCTATGGGAGATAGGGAGGACAGACTGGGCCTATATGCTGATGACCTTATTTTGTACATGGACTCAGTGGAGGTTACCTTGCCCCGAGCAATCACATTGATTGAGCAGTTTGGGGTCTTCTCTGGTCTATGCATAAATTGGGCAAAATCGGCCATAATGCCGCTATGGGCCGCAGAGTGGCCATCGGTATATCAGAATCTAATGGTAGTTGACAAATTCAAATACTTAGGAGTCAACATCACTAAAGACCCTGCCACCTCACATGACCTAAACACGAGCCCCTTGGTGTCATATTTCATAGATAAATTTAAGTCTTGGAATACCCTACCGTTGTCTATCATGGGACGCGTAAACCTAATCAAAATGATACTTCAGCCCAAAGCTTTGTACCTATTGGAACATGCGTGTGTACCCATACCACGCAAATTCTTCGATAAACTTCACTCTCTCATGGCAACATTTATATGGGGTAAGAACAGACGTAAATTGGCCGTGAAATCCTTACAGAGGAGCTGGGACGAGGGCGGGGCAGCCCTGCCGGATCTATTCTTGTATTTCCTTGCCGGCCAGTTGCGCTATTTGGTGCCATGGGTGACCCAGGATGTGCTTCCTAACTCAGAATATTACTTGCAGGAATATTTGCATCTCTCCACCCTGTGGCCGGTTTTGGAGGGCCCGTCATCTCTAACAGGTCCACTCGTATTGATTCACAAGCTGGCGCATCAGGTGTGGAGGGCTGCAAAGATGCAGCAATACAGTGACTTACCAGATGATATACAACTATGGAACAACCCATTATTTCCACATTTGTTACACTGTGAAGGAGAGAGGATATGGAGAGGGTACGGTGTTTGCTATTTGAAAGATCTTTATGAGAATGGCATTCTGTTCTCTTTTACTCAGTTACAGACCAAGGCGGGTGTCTTAAGGCCACACTTCTTTAGGTATTTGCAGTTGAGACACGCCCTTCAGGCCCAGATTAGAGATCTTAAAAGACAAGTATCTCAATATCCGCTCATTGGGGTCTTCAGAACACAAGGACCGAGGGGACTGATATCCGCCTTATATACACATTTGCTCAACCTTAAAATTTCAGCTTCTCCACTAAGTGCAGAATGTAAATGGAGAGGGAATATACCCACATTGACAGATGGTGAGTGGAGTGAGGCCCTTGAAGCTCCGATAACTGTATCCCCGTCCCTTACTAACAGATTGATTCAGTTATTTATTCTGCATAGGTGTTACCTCACCCCTACTAGGCTATATAAAATGGGTAGAAGATCACACACCGGATGCCATAGATGTGCTCAGTTGGGCGCGGATTTTTGGCACCTGATGTGGGACTGTAGTTACATTCAATCATTCTGGAGGGGGGTAGTGGAGCTCATTTCTTCCCTGATCCCAGATACTTTGGCGGTTTGCCCGAAGATTTGCGTCTTGGGAATTTTAGACGAGGATTCGAGACCACGCTACACACTCACCTTCATTAGGGAGGCCCTGTTTTTAGCCAGGAAAGCTATTGCTCTTAGGTGGATGGCGGACAGGCCACCCACGATCACTCAATGGAAGACCCTTGTTAATAAAATAATTCCCTTTGAGAAGATTATGTATTCCCGTAGAGGATGCTCACAGAAGCACCAAAAGATATGGGGACCCTGGTGCGACTCTCCTCTGACTGCCACGGCAGATCATCTGCACTCTATAACCTAATTGTCTCATCACGTTCTGTTACCTGCTGCGGCTATCCGGATTAATGTTCACTGTAGAGAATTAACCATGTGTCATCGTTTTTGGTATGGATGCTTACTGCTAAGTGCACTACTGATACGTCTTGACCATCAATGACTTAAATAGGACAACCTTTATTGCTGTATTACACCTAGGCATTGTGATGTGTAATTGATTGTACTTGAATGTGACTGTTTTATTGCATTTCTTGCTTGTTACTTTTCAATAAAGCGAGTTTAAAAAAAAAATACTGATATGCAATGTTGGATTCCTTGTTCAGATTTTAAATAAGCTAAATTCCAAATCGCACTGATTGTAAGGTATTGCGGGAGCTCAAAAAAGAGCTTCACTGTAAGGAAGGAGAAACACAGCGACTTTGGGCAAAACCTTACACGGCCAGAGATCATAGTGTGACACTGCCTGCATTTCAACTAGTGAAAGTGAATGGGGTCATGTTACAACCCGCAAGACGCCATGACTGCAGCCTGACAGTCGCTAGAAACTCAAACTTGTAGGATTTCTAGTGACTGTTGGGATGAGGTCACAGTAGCTTGTGGGTCAAAACATGACCCCATTCACTTTCTTTGGATGTGATGTCCGTGATGACATCCTTGAAGAGGTGTCAGTGTTTCATCCGTGACAATGTCTGTTGCTGGTTCATGTGTCTATTTTGTGCCCCCCATGTTACATCCGTACATCACACGCACTGCTAGTCTGAAAAGGAGATTTCAAGAGTGTCAATGGCCTGTGAAAACCACTGACAGAACACAGATGCCATCCTTTTTATGTCAGTGGTTTTTAGCTACCCATAGACTTCAATGGGCATGCTCGTTCCGGAACACGGACCAAAGTATAGTATATCTCAGTTGTTTTTCCACTAAACCATAAAACAAGAATGTGTGAGTAAACACATTAAAATCAATCAATACATGTGCTGTCTGTGGAGAACACAGGAAGAACATGTCCACGAGTCACTGAAAACTGATCAAAGGAAATCTGTCACCAGTTTTATGGTGCTCTAACTCCTAACTCTTAAATCATTTGTGGGGAAAAAAGCAGTATGACTTGTAATTTATATGTTTAAATATTCGCCCATTCTGAGCTAAGGAGTGCTAGGAGCGTTCACTGGACTCCTAAGCTCAGAATTAGCAGAGAACTAAGGGGCACATTTATTAACACCGGCATTTCAGACGCCAGTTTTAATAAAGCCCTATGCTGGCAGTGGATCCACCGAAGTTATGAATCACAGATCTTACTCATGGTCTCCCTGAAAGAGTTAATAATTTCCTTTTGCTCCCTGTCCAGCTGCCGATAAAGGTGCTGATCAGCCTCCCTATTTAACAGGGTTATAGATCCACCTCCTTGCCTGAGTTTTGAAGTTTTCTGGTTTCTAGTAACCAGTGAAGGTGTCATCTTGCCTCACTACCTGTGTACCGTTCTCTGCCTGTTTACCAATTCTGCTCCTTGCCCCTTGCTCCAACCCTGGAACTGCTACTTGAACTAAACACATACTCAGCCTGGCCCAATCTTGGAATTGCTATGTGGAATATGCACATACTCTGCCTGCCCTGACCTTGGACTGTGTTCAGACTGTGCCTTTTGCCTCAGTCCTTGGTGCTTTGTGCCGGTGTCCCTGACTCCCGTGAGTCACCTGTCAACTACACCAGGACTACTCCAGGTGGTAGCGGCCTGGTTGATTCCCTGTGGTGAAGTCTAGATCCCTGTACAGGAGTTAAAGGGCGAATACAAGGGAACCACCAGGACAACGCCCTCAGGTTTAGTGTAACCAAGTCAAAGTGGTTAGTTAGCACAGTGGGTCCACAAAGACTGCCCATTACACCTTATCTGAAAGAATCAGCTAAATACCAAGGTGGCTTCAACTGAAAAAAGGTTTGTCTTGACTAAGACAAGTTTTAGCTAATGTCCAGAACTAGAATATGTCAAAAATGTACTCAAAAGGGGTCGTAAATTTTCTTTCACAGATGTTTACTCACAACATTTGCATTGTATTCATTCTGATATAGATTTTTTTAAACATGTAATTATTTAAAGCTGCAAAAAAAAACAAAAAAAAAACAATATGCGTCATAGGCAACAAACTAAATAGATGATGTGGGATAAAAATGCTGTTTCCTAAAAATCTGTATAATGAGTGCTCCCTTTCTTAAGAAGTTTTATCATTATTTCCTTAGAACATTATGTTGACCATTGATCTCAAATTCATACTTTTTGTTGGACAGAGCTGCAGTTGGCTTTGGCTGCCTTTGCCTTGAAGTCATTAACTTGTTGTATCAGCCTGATGGTGTGTGGATTCTTTTTCTGCTGATGACATTATATGTTCTTGATTACTTTGTACTTTTCCATTACAGTGTGTTTAAAGAGTTTATGTAACTGGTTTGCTACTTGAAAAGTATGAGTTGGCATAATGTTTGCTATATAGTAATTTAGCATGCAACAGCATTCCCAAGTGGAAAGAAAAAGCTGTTTGTTGAAGGAAATTTACACAAAGAGTTCTACGACAAGGGTTATTTCTAAACCTTCAATCTGGCTATAAGCTGCCAGGACTTATGTCCCAAGGTAAAATACCTCTCAGACCACTACTGAAGACAAGGGATGATGTTCACTATCTTTGAAGGGGTTTTCAAGATTTTTATACCCCCAGGATAGGTCATCAGGATCTGATTGATGGGCGTCTAACATTCCAGAGGAAAAGTGATCAGTGAAAAAATCTTGGAAACCCGTTTTAAGTATTTAGTAGCCACCTAGTTCTGGCTGAGAAAAATTTGATAATTTTTTATCATTATTACTGTTTTATATGAGACCATCTTCTTCTATGGCAGTGTTTGATGTAATATAAAGGGTATTAAAGTATACATTAAAAGATACAGTTTACAAACAGATAAGCAAAGTAGGCATATTAGATACAGTACAAGACGGTCCAGATTACAGTCTAAAGCAGAGCTTCTCAAACTGGCTTACCTCACCAGAGGGGGGCCCCCAGTTGTTGGTGAAGGAGCAGTTTTGACGACATCATATGCTGTACAGTCATTTCTCTGGCTTAACATCATGATTGTTTTTCTGCTGACTTTAAAGGGGTTGCACATTCCACTATTAAACATTTATTACAAATTTCTTTCATATCTCTCCTGCACTTAAATACTTGCAGTCCAGAAATGAATTACAGAAGCAACTGAGATACTATTATTTCCAATATAGCCCACATACGTATATGTCCTTGCACAATAGCAGAGATACATGAGTATACCATATTTTATACATCACAACAATAGAAAGTATCTTGGAAGAATTCCAGGTATGTGGGAAGGGATGTCTGTCTGCCTGTGTACATTGACAACTCTATAGAATAATTCATCACTTGTTTTGCCAGCATTAGCTTAACATACATAAACCCACAGCCTGATACAGAAACCAAACAATACTCTGCTGTGCCGATTTCAAATGTGCTACTTGTACATACAGAATTTCAAAAACAGACATAATGCAAGCTTCCCTCTTGAAACTCCCTCTCCCTGCATAGGCTCCTGTGTCCATAGTAAAATCTACATCTGCCTAGGGGGCAAAAAACAGACAGTTATGAGACTGAATAAACAACTTTCTTATTTTTAATATTAGGATTTTGGCATTTTTGTAAACAGGACTTCTCAATATGTCATACTATAGTATATATTGTGTTAGTAAATCTTCAGTGCACTTATATATAGATACTGTGTCCTTTTTGTTAGGGAAATCTGTTTTAATCTCTGAGGGAACATAACAGATTTTCCCTACAGCGCCCCATCGGGGGAAAGGAAGCATTACATAGTTCAGTTTTATAACAAAAAGTTGTCCAAATAATACATGGATGTCTTGGGTCCACCAGAGTTTGTGATTAGTTTTTTTTTGTATCCATGCTCCACTGTGGCTAATAGATGATGGTTCTGACCTATCTTGTGACTCAAATTTAAAAAAATGGATTTAAAAATCTATACCAGACACCTCCTTAAAGGAATTGTCTCACTTCAGCAAATGTAATTGATAAGTTAATACAAGCCACTTACTAATGTATTGTGATTGTCCATATTGCTTCCTTTGCTTGCTTTATTCATTTTTCCATCACATACAAGCACAACCACCACTGCTACATTGCAGGGTGGTCGTAACCATGGAAACGGGCAGTGTATAATGTGATGAAAAAATTAAGCAAGCCAGCAAAAGAGACAATATTGACAATCCCATTCGTGAGTGCTTTGCATTGTCTTTGTCTACATGATAAATGCCATTTGCAGAAGTTAGACTTTAATTTACTACTGGGGTATAACCAACATTCCTGAACGGTGTCAGGATAAGGCGACTACCGTCACACACAAACAGGGATAGTGCCGCCCTAAAATTTCCCAGACCCGCCATCCCTACCTAATTGCCTGGTCTCCCAAGGAAGTGATCCCACAACTACGTGACAGTCCCAATAATGAAATATGTGCAAGGAGAACACACAAACAGGGAGTAGTGTTGAGCGCAAATATTCGAATAGCGAATTTTAATCTCGAATATTGGCACTTGAGAATTCAAAAATATTTAGAATATAGTGCTATATATTCGTAATGACGAATATTTGTCATTTTTTTTCCATCTGAACACATGATTCCTCCCTGCTTCTTGCTTGTGGTCCAAGGAGTCATTAGCCCACAAGCAATTTAAGCAGTGAGGAATCATGACTTCAGATGGAAAAAATGAAGAATATTCTAAAAAAACAAATACAGTCCTGATCAAAAGTTTAAGACCACTTGAAAAATGGCAAAAAATCTTATTTAGCATGGCTGGATCTTAACAAGGTTCCAAGTAGAGCTTCAACATGCAACAAGAAGACATGGGAGTGAGACAAAAAAATATTTGAGCATTCAATTTAATGAAAACAACGAATAAACTGAAACAAGCTGTTTTTCAGGTGATCAAAAGTTTAGGACCACACCTCCAAAAAAAAAACTAAACCCCCCCCAAAACAGAAATCTAACCTCCAAACATGAACTCAGTAATGAGTAGCTCCGCCGTTATTGTTTATCACTTCAAAAATTCGTTTCGGCATGCTTGATGCAAGCATTTCCATGAGGTGAGTGGGAACATTTCTCCAAGTGGTGAAGACGGCCGCACGAAGGCCATCTACTGTCTGGAACTGTTGTCCATTTTTGTAAACTTCCCTTGCCATCCATCCCCAAAGGTTCTCAATTGGATTTAGATCATGGGAACACGCAGGATGGGCCAAAAGAGTGATGTTATTCTCCTGGAAGAAGTCCCCTGTCCTGCGGGCATTGGGTACTGTAGCGTTGTCCTGTTGAAAAACCCAGTCGTTACTACACAGACGAGGGCCCTCAGTCATGAGGAATGCTCTCTGCAACATCTGGACATAGCCAGCGGCCGTTTGACGCCCCTGCACTTCCTGAAGCTCCATTGTTCCACTGAAGGAAAAAGCACCCCAGACCATTATGGCACTCCCTCCACTGTGGCGCGTAGAAAACATCTCAGGTGGGATCTGCTTGTCATGCCAGTAACGTTGGAAACCATCAGGACCATCAAGGTTACATTTTTTCTCATCAGAGAATGAAACTTTCTTCCACCTTTGAATGTCCCATGTTTGGTGCTCTCTTGCAAAGTCCAAACGAGCAGTTCTGTGGCGTTCAAGGAGACTAAGTCTTTGAAGACGTTTTTTGTTTTTGAATCCCTTCAGTCTCAGATGCCGTCTGATGGTTATGGGGCTGCAGTCAGCACCAGTAAGGGCCGTAATTTGGGTCGAGGATCGTCCAGTGTCTTGACGGACAGCCAATTGGATCCTCCGGCTCAGTGCTAATGAAATTTTTTTGGGTCTTCCACTTGACTTTTTTGTTCCATAACCCTCAGGATCATTTAAGAATTTAAGAAATTCCAAATGACTGTCTTACTGCGTCCCACCTCAGCAGCGATGGCGCGCTGTGAGAGACCCTGCTTATGCAGTTCAACAACCCGACCACGTTCAAAAAGGGAGTTTTTTTGCCTTTGCCATCACAACGTGTGACTACCTGACAGAAAATGACAATGAATCCACATCTCTGCACAGATTTGGCCTTTTAAAGGCATGTGGTCCTAAACTTTTGATCAGCTGAAAAACAGCCTGTTTTAAATTGAATGCTCAAAAAATGTTTTGTCGCACTCTCATTTCTTCGTGTTGCATGTTGAAGCTCTACCTGGAACCTTGTTAAGATCCAGCCATGCTAAATATGATTTTTTGCTATTTTTCAAGTGGTCTTAAACTTTTGATCAGGACTGTATATAGCACTATATTCAATATAGTGCTATACCGTATATTCGTATTTTAGAATATTCACTTCAGATGGAAAAAAATTACAAATATTCTAAAATACGAATATACGGTATAGCACTATATTGAATATAGTGCTATATATTAGTTTTTTAGAATATTCTTCATTTTTTCCATCTGAAGTCATGATTCCTCACTGCTTAAGTTGCTTGTGGGCCAATGACTCCTTGGACCACAAGCAAGAAGCAGGGAGGAATCATGTGTTCAGATGGAAAAAATGACGAATATTCGAAAAACAAATATATAGCGCTATATTCTATAGCGCTATATATTTGTTTTTGACCCACTCCTGTATTGAGCACGCAATATTTGCATATTACGCGGTCATTACCTTGCCGATTTTCGCGAAAAAAAAAAAGGATGTAGAATATAACGAATCTATGAATTTGCGAATATATGACGAATATTCGACAAAATATTTGCGAAATATCCCAAATTCGAATATGACCCCTGCCGCTCATCACTAACAGGGAGCAAAAAACAAACAATGAGACAGTAATTGTACGGTAAAGGGTCAAATGCCAGTCGGACAATGAAGTACCGTACAAGAAACTACAGAGGCAAACGAGAAAACCAACATGCCACAAAGTCAAAAAACAGGAAATTAATACAATACCAAATCGCCAGAATCCAAAAATGTAGTCACAATACCAATCCAGAAATCCAAGCCAGAGGAGTCTTCAATTACAGCAAGGGAACAGCTGGGGGAGTCAGAGGACAAGAAATTCATGGGCACATGTAGGCGCCGGCCTTTTATAGTGACGCCCTGGAGCCCTGGCGTGCCTGATCTTTGGCCCATGGCTGCCTATCTGATCTGGTTCCCCAGCGACCAGACGCTGCTGCCACACGGAGGCCGCGGCAGCCTGAGGAACCATAACAAAAATAATTAGTTTACCCCTATTTATCCCAGGCAATCCTTTTTTTTGCAGGTCTCAAATCATATACTTCATAAAGACACAAACAATAAATCTTATAATAACTAAATTGGTATTAATCTTGCAAAAACTTGACATTGTGCTTGCTTCGAATTACACGCTGGAAAGCTGGGCTGTGTATATTTGGCAACAACACAGCTGAAATATTTCACTGCAAAACAAAACGGATCATTACTGAGAAGCAAAGTTCAACCAAAGGCTATATTGACTAAAGTATGGTAGGTCATTATTCCTATTATATCCATTAATGCATAAAACACAACAGCCATGGATAAGCCTGCTTTTACAAAGGAGTACTTAGTGATCATGGATTAGGTCTTTTACCTGAACTGCCCAGAAGATGAGACATGGAACAGGTCTTCTCTGCGAAATGTAGAGCATAATGGTTATAGTAAATACCTTCCCCATATTAACTGGTCTCCTACACCTCTGAATATTAGACCAGCTTTAAGCCTCTAAAACATATGTAGAACCACAAATGATAACACCTAATAAATGGAGCTTACAAATATTAGTAGGTATTAGCAGAGCTGTAAGCTAAAGTTCCTGGACCCTGTAACAGGGCCCAATTGTTCATGCACCATTTACAATACTGGTGTTCTCTACAGTGAGGTCTTTAGGACCAGCAAAGACCATGGCCTAGCACCTCTCCACCTCTTATAGCCATGCCCTTTATTTTGTACTTGGTAGAAAAAACGGATCACTTTACAATATATTGGGAGTCTAAGGCTACATGCACATGACAGTGTAAAAAAAAGTCAGTTAAAAACGGACATTTTTAACGGACGTTTTTTCACTGATGCCTTTCTGAGAAACGGACGTTAAAAATGGACCCATTAAATTGTATGGGGACAAGATAGAACATTTTCTATTTTTGGACGTCTGTTTTTCACTGACAGTCAAAAAAACTGCCGTGTGAATAACCCCATAGACTACCATTGGTCTTAAAACAGACATGTGATGGCCGTTAAAAAAAATGTACATCTCACGTCCATTTTTCACTGTCGTGTGCGTGTAGCCTAAGGTAGTCTGAAATCTACCTCCTGCCTCATCAGAGACCTAAACTGCTGCTCTTTCTCCTCCAGGTGCTCAACCTTTGATCTTTGCAATTTAGATAGACTGCTGTGTATTAGCAAACCCCATCCAGGTGCAAGTCATAGTGCATTTCCATTACACCAAAACATAATGATTATAAACTGCAAGCAGCTAAGGCACCAGTGAGAAAATTACTATCATCACATAGCTGTAAGCTCTTAACAGGATCTCTATGCTTTGGTCTCATTGCCTGTAAATTGTACTTTGTATTAAGTTTCTGATAGTTTCAATATTTTTGTAATTTTGTCTGTAAAATGCTTTCTTGGATTCAAAAGCACCTTGCAAATTTTGCCATAATATAAAGTTTATTATTTTAGATCATCAAAGTATAACAGGTGGTGGTCCATGCCCCAGGACCGTGGTTGAGCTGCAGTACCAGATCACTTAAATGGGGCTGAGCTGCAGTACCAGACAAAGCCACATGTATAGGTGAGTCTATAGGTTACAAGGTCGTAGTAAGTGATCCTCTACTCTGAGTCAGAGGTGGGGTCTACAGAGGAAGACCCTTTTCTATGACATCAACATGAATAGAGCACATATAAAGAGGTTGTCCAAATGTAAAAAAAAACTAAAAAAACTCAACATCTTTACTTTGCAGTTCTTTAAACTTCATTAAAGGGGTAATCCAACCCATATAATGACTCCCCCAATGCCTAGGCCCCTCATATGGGTTATACTTACCCCACTCCCCGGCAACCGTGTCGCTTCTGATCCCTGCATGGCCGCCACTGCATCTTGATGGGAATGAGACTCCCTAGCATCCCCATCGAGTTAAACCTCTTTATACTTGTCAATACACTTGTCAATATTTCCTTATCCACACTATAAATATAAGTGTCTGATTGTGTCTCGAACCATTGGAACCCTCACCAATGATGAGAACAGTGGCCCTGTTTTCCCTTTTTTGAACGGAGCAGCGGTCATGCATGCATGATTCTGTTCCATTAAACTCTATCAGATTGTCAGAGATAGCTAAGTGCAAATGCCAAGCTACCTCTGGCAGTTCCATATAGTTGTATGGGTCGGCAATGTGCATGCATGACTACCACTCCATTTAAATGGGTAAACGCCAGACTCCTGTTTTCATGATCGGTAGGGGCCCTAGCAGTTGGACCCCTACCAATCAGACACTTATCTGCTATCCTGTGCATAGGTGACCAATTTTAGTAATGAGGCAACCCTTTTAACAAATTCTATGTCCTGTCAATACGGTATGTACAGTATGCCACAATACATTATGAATATGCGTCTTGCCCAGTGCTCATGGAAGTATTGTCACATGCAGTGATCCCTTGGAGCATCAAAGGGGTTGTCTATTCTGAGGAACTGGTGACATATGGTTAGAATATACAACCAATGTCAGATAGGTGTGGGCCCACCTCTAGGTCCCAGAGGTATGGCTCACACCTATCTGATATTGGTGGCATATCCTAGCAATACGCCACTAAAGTCTGATGAAGATGAGACAACCCTTTTAATAGAGTTTTCACAAGACAAAATTTGATGCTGTCAAAATCCGCTGAATATACTGTGGTAGAAACTACTATGTTTTTTGCTGAGGCTGTTCACTTTGTAATGTCGAGGACCTGCTCATGGCTTAGCTCCACCGAATGGAGCTAAACTGTGAGCAGACACTCGCCGTGCTCCATTGTGCTTTCTTTTGAACTCATCATTGGAGATTGAAGGGGTTGTCTTAGACTCAGACACAGTTCTGACTACCTCCCTGCCATTGTCGTTCATGAGAGCTACGGAAACAGCGCAGCGCAGCAATCTATACTGTTTTCCTAACTCAGAAACAGCATAGCTGTGTCTCATCTCGCCTTAGTACCAGCCAGATGAAACAACCCCTTTAACCACAGCAGTATATGCTATAGACATTGTACACACTCCCTATGTGTAGGACATTTAGAACCTCACTGTAATTCTCACAGAATAATGCACCATCTGAGACCACTCCATTCTCTCCGCCACTTTATTATGGGCTTAATAAATAAGTAATTAAATCTTCTTTTTAAAATATTAAATGTTTCCCTAAAAGCACAGGCCAGTAACCATACCCAAAATGCATCCAGCTGCAAACATCGAATATGTCTCACATTATACAGTAGGTTCAGGATTTGTAGAGTTCACAGATTTAGCACAGGCAAAACCAGTACATCCGATAAACAACAACACACATGTACGTAAATCACAATATATTTTATTAGTTAGTCACATAAAGGACAAAAACGTAGACAATAATAAATATGATGAGTAGTAGCAGTAATGTGGTAGCACTTCGAATCAGCGCCTCACCGAGGTTCCACAAAGTGGATCTATCCCCTAAGCGTACATCACCTGCTAGTCTGAGTAAGCCTAATGGCTAAAATGAGATAAATAATCTCATGTCCAGACCAGATGGAAACGTAGGCTTGAATGATTATACAGATGTTAACATGTCAGCCTCATTATGAGTGTAAATGGGTAAAGTGTGTGGATAACTTATCCACAACAACGGGCTTAGTAAGATGCAACATGCACCCAGCACATAAAAAGATCACAACCGGCATGGAAAACACACATAAGATAAGGTAAAGGGGAACCAACCTTGAGACCTTGGTGAGCGCACCCCTGACGCGCGTTTCGCACAGCTTCTTCAGAAGGCAAAACCAGTCAACAAGCAGATATCCATTTTACTGCTCTGCAAGAGAAGTACCGCCTATAGTATATTTGTGCTCGGATCGACCATCAGAGTGACAGTAACCTGAAGCATAGCAGTAGAGTAGTGGCGGAACTGCTGTAAGGGGTAGCCTAAAGGGGCCAAAAATACAAGACACGGTAGTGTGAAGACAATGAACTGTATTGGAAACACATTATGACGGCAAATTCTGAAAAGCCAATGACATCTCTCGTTTAAGGTTAGGAATGTAACGAGTGTAACACAGAGATTTCCAACGACCCAGTTTCTTTATAATGTGAACCGTTACGTTGTTCTTAGAGGCGGCTCAGGCTGCTCCTATTCTGAATGAATGGCCGGTAATGCTTAATGGATCAACATCTAGTTTAGGCAACAAGACGCGAATGTATTTCAGGAATGTTTGAATGCCGAGCGGGCCAGAGTTGTGTGCTAAAAGAGGGGAGTTGGGTGGAGCACGTTTGATCAATACCGACCATTCGTTAAAGACTGCCACTGGACACCACTTGTTACCCGTAGGGAAATATTTAACCTTTGTTGTTTCTGTACAAAGGCACTGCTAGAGATAGGGCACGTGAATTCCCTGGGTCGTAGGAACCCGTAAAAACATAAATACAGGGCTGTTTTGATCAAGGCGCTTGTCTTCAAACTGAAGAGGTTTGCACTTAAGATCATAGAAATGGATTTGAACATTTCACCTGAGAAGGGTCTCCTGGAAATCTTACTAACAGCTGAAGAATTATGTATACCTTTAAGGATCGCTTTATTAGGGTGCGCTGAAAATAAAGAAGACCTGTCTGGATAGGAAATATGCCAATAGTGTTGTATACCGGCTAAATATAACTTGATTGTACCATGAGAAAGTTTAAGGTCTGAGTGGCAAAATGCTATGAACGCAAGTAGGTATGTGATGTGATCCAAACCCTGTTGCGGACAAGATTGCTGAAACCTAGTGAAATGGGACCAAGCCGTCTGGTACGTCCTCGTCGTGTTCTTGGATAATGACTGCATGAGAACCCTGGCTGTATCCAGGTGCACCCTCAATGCATGACTAACAGGTTGTGCGATGGTGTTGGGGTTGGTGTTGGGTCCGCCTCTGGTGAAATGAGTGGGAACCGCATGTGGAACACGCGGGGGCTTTTAACCCCGTGAAATGGCGACAGAAAAGCTCAGTGTCGGTAACTGACCAGTCGACCGTGTGCTGGAATTGCTTAAGTAAAGCTGCTGCCTTTGCGGAAAAAGATCTATGGTAATCATAGAATGCCGTTCCCCCATATTTATGACCTAGATCCACTACTTTATAAAGATACAAGTCCAATTCCTCGCAGCGACTGGGGGACACGGAACAAACTACGTCCCGGCACAGGCTAAACGCCAGAACAAACTCTGTGATACTGAGTTTGCGGTTTAACCTGACATCCCATGATTTAAGAATGACTGATACCTCGCCGCAGGCGATGGTCTTGTTATCAGGTACCTCGTGTGTAGCAATGAGCAAACAGGCTAAGTTCACGTCCTTACCGTCTAGGATATCCTGCCTAATATTGGCCGGTATGAAATGTGAAGGCGCAATATTGGGGAAGTTAGGGGGAAAGGTTGCCGTGGTCGTCTCGGGGACTGACGGAGTCAGTGGTCTTAGCATGGCGGCGCTGGAGGTGGTGGCCCTGTTCTCTATAGCCTCTAGTCTAGTTTGAAAGCTAGACATAGAGGAAGCGATATTGTTGATCGCGGCATGTAACTGCGTAATGGAAGTCTGTATAGTGTTTGAGGAAAATAACTCTTGGCTGGACCCCGGTTCAGACTGTAACAGGCGAAATAGTTCAGCCTTCCTGGCGGATGCTGGGAATGGGATCCTGCATAACAGCTCCGTAGTGATTTTAGAAACGGTCCAAGACCTTAATGACGGGGCGACATCTCTATCCGACTGCAGGTCCCCGCTTGCTTGGGATGATGCAGATCCCAGTGGATCCTGAATTTGTGGCAGCTCCATCTAGAAAGACATGAACTGTGTGAATCTTGCGCTAACTATGTGTATCGAGTGACTACTACAGTGCGCCCTGGTGACACTGAGTGTGAATGGAACAGAAGCACCGAGCCCAAAGGACAACCACCCTGTGTAACCCTTGTTCACCATGTGCCACACTGTGTACAACAAAGAATGCAATGTACAGCCATAAAAGCCAGCGCTCTACCATGGGGAGGTGACCATGCCTATCTGTGGACTGACTGCTAAAGAGCCGTGTTATTGAGACTGAAGGCGTGTACCCGTACTGCCGACGGCCGTGACTAGCTTGGTCATGACCTAGGATGAGAAGCGGACGTGACAGGGTCGCGCTTGCGCCTGAAGTCGTGACAGGACTTATGTCGTATCTGTGGACGTGATGGACTCCGAGTATGCCTGAAGTCGTGACAGGACTTACATCGAGTCTGAGAACGTGACAGACTTGACGAGTGTGCCTGAAGTGGTGACAGGACTTACATCGAGTCTGAGGACGTGACAGACTTGACGAGTGCCTGAAGTCGTGACAGGACTTATATTGAGTCTGAGGACGTGACAGACCTGACGAACGTGCCTGCTGTCGTGACAGGGATTCGACATGTCTGCAGATGTGACAGACCAATGCGTGCCTGAATAGTGACGAAACTAATGAAGGTACCATGCTCATTTGATTTTTTTTTTTTTTTTTTTTCCTTTAGCGATAACTGACCATGGCTGTACATTCTGATAACCATGAGCCTGGCGTAACCGTGACACTTGTATATAGATATATATACCTGAGCAAAGACTGTAGGAAAATTAAATATAATCAGCTGAGCCGAAGTGCACAGGCAGACACCTGTTATGAACAAATAGCAACATTTATATATATACAATACCATTGGAACATAAATATGTGAACCTTGAGAGAGGAGGGAGAAGATGTAAAACATATAGAACCATATAAACACGGTACTCATGTTAAACTGAACGTCATGGAGAGAGAACAGGTCTTGATGCAGAGAAAATTACCTACAAGAGAAGTTTTACCAACTAGAATAAAGCAACCTATGTGTGCTCGGTGTATGTGGGACTGGTGTTAGCTCCGTTTGTACGGTCAGAATCACGTGGTTACTATTATCCAGTACATGGCCACTGATATGTGGCTGCTATATGTAAACGAACATTCAAATGTGGTTGTAACATTCTTATGGGCACTGTTATGCTGTACATAAATATGTCCACTATTAAGTGGTAACTACTTTAACCCATACAGCTGAGCATGAAATTAGAGCCGGTGTCCGCTGTACGCATGTAGTTTAAGGCAGCTGCACAGAGAGCCGAATGTGCCGAGCTGCATGTAACGGAGCCAAACGCTGCCCAGACGTGGGGCCCGGCTGTAAGAAGGAAGAGCACTCGAGTGCCGGACTTAACCTACCCGGACCGGACACACACACCGAAGAAACGATGTAGGAACACTGCCGGCCGTCCGTTGGAGCGCAGAGGACACTGACCCTGCTCGCGACCCGTAAGTGAAATGAAGCCGCGCCTGCTCACACCGCTGCTGCACACCGCTGCTGTGGCCGAGAATCGAAGGTAGCTGACAGGGGGAGGGCGCAGCAGTGCTTTAAATGGAATGTGCGGGAGCCTCCCCTCCCACAAATACGGCAACTACGTTGCCTACACGTATAGGGGAACAAACGTGGAGGATCTGCCATTGTTTATACAGGTTTACAATACTTAATTGCAAGTCTGAGACTATTTGAGGGTTAATGAATCCAGTATTAAATATAACCGCACGTGTCCCAGCTGTTACTGTATGTGCATACTGGGATTTGTATAAATGAAGAATGTCCTAACTAGGGATTAAATGTACATCAGGAAACATCCTGTTTTTTGTTCTCTTGCCTCAATATTTAAACGATTGTAAAGGACGATTAATTACAAGGAATGTTGAATTATTGTGCAAATGTTCACAGGTAATTTAACTTGTTCCCAAGTACCCATAGACCTTACACCAGACCTCCCAAGTGTCCCTCTTTTGGAGGGACAGTCCCTATTTTTGACCCAAGTCCCTCCGCCTCTCTTTGCTCCTTAAATATTTTGGATCTGAGGTATAGATTTGCATTGTTACTTTTACAATATTGATCCAGAAAGTGTTTGTCCAGTTCCTCTCTTGTATATTATTTCACTAACTGATGACCCGGCGTTGTTCGGGTATTTATTTATTGCAATTTTATATTAAATAACAGTGACTTTCACAATG
The DNA here is from genome assembly GCF_905171765.1 of Bufo bufo. NCBI lineage: Eukaryota > Metazoa > Chordata > Amphibia > Anura > Bufonidae > Bufo > Bufo bufo. The sequence goes on along the minus strand of NC_053392.1, from coordinate 236,410,478 downwards.
GCCGCCCATTTAACGGTGACTATCCCTTTAACAGTGACTTTCGCAGTGGCTGCCCCTTTAACGGTGACTACCCCTTTAACAGTGACTTTCACGGTGGCTGTCCTTTTAACAGTGACTTTCACAGTGGCTGCCTCTTTAACGGTGACTGCCCCTTTAACAGTGACTTTGGTGACCGCCCCTTTAAAGGGCTTCTGTCACCCCCCAACCCCCAATTTTCAGTTTTTGACTTATTATATTTGTTAATGTAAGCAGATTCCATATATGCCCCTCTTACCTCGGGCTGTGCAGTAATTACAGTAAAAAGCGTATTTTTATTATATGTAAATTTCTTCACTACCAGCAAGTTGGGCGGACTTGCTGGTAGCCGCCGCATCCTCTGTTTGAAAAAACACCCCCTTCTCTACTTGATTGACAGGGCCAGCGAGCGCTCTCCTCCTCTCGCTGTCCCTGCCTGCAGCCTCAAATCCCGCACCTGCGCCGTACCGTTCTTCTATTCTTGGTGTAGGGCTGAAGTCATTGGCGCAGGCGCACTGAGGAAGGAGCGGCTGTCCTTCTCTCAGAGCGCCTGCGCCGAATGACGACCGGTATGGCGCAGGCACGGGATTTGAGGCTGCAGGCAGGGCCAGCGAGAGGAGGAGAGTGCTCGCTGGCCCTGTCAATCAAGTGGAGAAGGGGACGTTTTTTCAAACAGAGGATGCAGCGGCTACCAGCAAGTCCGCCCAACTTGCTGGTAGTGAAGAAATTTACATATAATAAAAGTACGTTTTTTTACTGTAATTACTGCACTGCCCGAGGTAAGAGGGGCATATATGGAATCTGCTTACATTAACAAATATAATAAGTCAAAAACAGAAAATTGGGGGTTGGGGGGTGACAGAAGCCCTTTAACAGGGACTTTCACAGTGTCCGACTCTTTAATGGTGACTGCCCCTTTAACAGTGACTTTCACAGTGGCTGCCCCTTTAACGGCGACTGCCCCTTTATCAGTGACTTTGGTGACCGCCCCTTTAACAGTGACTTTCACAATGGCCACCCTTTTTCACGGTAACTGCCCCTTTAACAGTGACTTTCACAGTGGCCGCCCCTTTAACGGTGACCGCCTCTTTAACAGTGACTTTCATAGTGACCACCCCTTTAAAGGATGCTGCCCCTTTAACAGTGACTGCCCCTTTAACAGTGACTTTCACGGTGGCTGCCCTTTTAACAGTGACTTTCACAGTGGCCGCCCCTTTAACGGTGACCGCCTAACAGTGACTTTCACGGTGGCAGTCCCTTTAACAGTGACTGCCCCTTTAACAGTGACTTTCACAATGGCTGCCTCTTTAACAGTGACCGCCCCTTTAACAGTGACTTTCACAGTGGCCGCCCCTTTAACAGTGACCGCCCCTTTAACAGTGACTTTCACAGTGGCCGCCCCTTTAACAGTGACCGCCCTTTTAACAGTGACTTTCACAGTGGCCGCCTCTTTAACAGTGACCGCCCCTTTAACAGTGACAGCCCCCTTTAACAGTGACAGCCCCCTTTAACAGTGATTTTCACAGTGGCCGCCCCTTTAACAGTGATTTTCACTATGGCCACCCCTTTAACAGTGACCTCCATGGTGCCCGCCCCTTTAACAGTGTACTCCACGGTGCCCGCCCCTTTATCAGTGAACTCCACAGTGCCCGCCCCTTTAACAGTAAACTCCACACCGCCCGTCCCTTTAACAGTGAACTCCACAGCGCCCGTCCATTTAATAGTGGCCCCTGCCCCCCATGCATGTAGCAGTGTAGTTGTGCCGTATGACTGAATATTTCAGGACCTGCAAACTGCTAAAACCTGTGATCAGTTGTTATGGCAACCTGTAGTAGGACCTGCGAGCTTCTATTGGCTGATAAGGGACATGTGACCGTGTGTATGGCAGTTAGGATTTAAGTGAAAGGCTTGCAGGCTTATATTGGATAATGCAGGTAATTTTTTGGGAATATCTCGGGAACGGTACGTCCTAGAAAGCTGAGACCCCCGCATGATTTCTTTCCAGGTAGCAAGGGATGTGTATACCAAGTTTCGTTGAAATGGATGGTTGCGTTTTTGAGTTTTAAACTATGAAAGTCTATAAATATGCTGGAAAAATGGATTTTCACGCAATAAAATAAACCATAAGTGTCCCTCTTTAACCCTCCAAAAAGTTGGGAGGTATGTTATACGTCCGGTCTGCGTTTATCTCTGCAAGGACGTTCTGGAACGTCCCAGCAGAGATGGCAGTTGCTTGCTAATTGTGCAGCTGCAGGAGCTGGGAGAGCCCGACAGATGGGCACTCCATTGAAAAGACATTTTTTTTTATTGCTTGTGTCTTCTCCATCTCTGTTTTACAGCATTCAATGTGTGATGTGTATACAGATCATGTACTGGCAATGCTGATGTCTGCTCCGGTCTTAGCGATCATGTGATTGTCAGGTCCCAGGTAACTGCATATGCTGCTGGGTCTTAGCACAGCCAAATCAGCTATGCAGTGCATGTCTGGAGATGGTATTCCTTCTGTAACTAGGGCTAATTTGTCAGCAGCAGTTACAGGGGAAATCAGTAATAAAGAAAGAAATATAATCAAACATTATTAAAATTAGGGTTATTCACTTTAGAAAAAAGACGACTGAGGGGAGATCTAATTAATATGTATAAATATATCAGGGGTCAGTACAGAGATCTATCCCATCAGCTATTTATCCCCAGGACTGTGACTGTGACGAGGGGACATCCTCTGCGTCTGGAGGAAAGAAGGTTTGTACACAAACATAGAAGAGGATTCTTTACGGTAAGAGCAGTGAGACTATGGAACTCTCTGCCTGAGGAGGTGGTGATGGTGAGTACAATAAAGGAATTCAAGAGGGGCCTGGATGTATTTCTGGAGCTTAATAATATTACAGGCTATAGCTACTAGAGAGGGGTCGTTGATCCAGGGAGTTATTCTGATTGCATGATTGGAGTCGGGAAGGAATTTTTTATTCCCCTAAAGTGGAGAAAATTGGCTTCTACCTCACAGGGTTTTTGGCCTTCCTCTGGATCAACTTGCAGGATAACAGGCCGAACTGGATGGACAAATGTCTTTTTTCGGCCTTATGTACTATGTTACTATGTTACTATGTTACTATAATGTTAGAAGCCACTAAAATATCTTGTATGTGGGCCACAAAGTGTAAAAACAATATAATAATGACTATAAAAAAGGACTCCACTGCTAGCTCACACAACAGCTTCTTGCTCCACTAGTGGCACTGGCAACCATAAAAACAGTCAGATCCATTATATTATAACAACCATAATGGAAAGGTGACACAATTAAAAAATATATTTTTCTTGCCTTTAAGAGGTTTCCAGAAGGAGATCGGAGCGTAATCTCTTGAGCTTGGCCTCCCTCTGGTTCAATCAGTCTAAGGCCTCCTGCACACGACCGTTGTGTGCACCCGTGGCCGTTGTGCCGTTTTCCGTTTTTTTTCACGGACCCATTGACTTTCAATGGGTCCGTGGAAAAAACGGAAAATGCACCGTTTTGCAGCCGCATCCGAGATCCGTGTTTCCTGGCCGTGAAAAAAATAAGACCTGTCCTATTTTTTTCACGGCCAACGGTTCACGGACCCATTCAAGTCAATGGGTCCGTGAAAGAACACGGATGCACACAAGATTGGCATCCGTGTCCGTGATCAGTGGCCGTAGGTTACTTTTTATACAGACGGATCCGAAGATCCGTCTGCATAAAAGCTTTTTCATAGCTGAGTTTTCACTTCGTGAAAACTCAGAACCGACAGTATATTCTAACACAGAGGCGTTCCCATGGTGATGGGGACGCTTCTAGTTAGAATACACTACAAACTGTGTACAAGACTGCCCCCTGCTGCCTGGCAGCACCCGATCTCTTACAGGGGGCCGTGATCAGCACAATTAACCCCTTCAGGTGCGGCACCTGAAGGGGTTAATTGTACTATCATATCCCCCTGTAAGAGATCAGGGCTGCCAGGCAGCAGGGGGCAGACCCTCCCCCCCTCCCCAGTTTGAATATCATTGGTGGCCAGTGTGGCCCCCCCCATCTATTGTAATAATTTGTTGGTGGCACAGTGTGCGCCCCCCATCGGCCCCCCCTCCCTCTATAGCATTAACAACATTGGTGGCCAGTGTGCGGCCTCCCATCTCCCCCCCCCCATCATTGGTGGCAGCGGAGTTCCGATCGGAGTCCCAGTTTAATCGCTGGGGCTCCGATCGGTAACCATGGCAACCAGGACGCTACTACAGTCCTGGTTGCCATGGTTACTTAGCAATAGTACAATAGTAGAAGATTCATACTTACCTGCTGGTGGCTGCTGCGATGTTCGTGTCCGGCCGGGAGCTCCACCTACTGGTAAGTGACAGGTCTGTGCGGCGCATTGCTAAATGAACTGTCACTTACCAGTAGGAGGAGCTCCCGGCCGGACACAGATATCGCAGCTCCCAGGTAAGTATGAATCTTTTACTATTGTACTATTGCTAGTAACCCGCTGCCACCAATGATCGGGGGGGGGGGGGGGGTTAGATGGGAGGCCGCACACTGGCCACCAATGTTGTTAATGCTATAGAGGGAGGGGGGGCCGATGGGGGGCGCACACTGTGCCACCAACGATTTATTACAATAGAGGGAGGAAGGGGGGGGGGGCGCACACTGTGCCACCAACGAATTATTACAATAGAGGGAGGAAGGGGGGGGGGCGCACACTGTGCCACCAACAAATTATTACAATAGAGGGAGGAAGGGGGGGGGGGCGCACACTGTGCCACCAACGAATTATTACAATAGAGGGAGGAAGGGGGGGGGGGCCGCACTGGCCACCAATGATATTCAAACTGGGGAGGGGGGGGGGGGTCTGCCCCCTGCTGCCTGGCAGCCCTGATCTCTTACAGGGGGATATGATAGTACAATTAACCCCTTCAGGTGCGGCACCTGAGGGGTTAATTGTGCTGATCACGGCCCCCTGTAAGAGATCGGATGCTGCTAGGCAGCAGGGGGCAGTCATGTACACAGTTTGTAGTATATTCTAACTAGAAGCGTCCCCATCACCATGGGAACGCCTCTGTGTTAGAATATACTGTCGGAAATGAGGTTTCACGATCTAACTCATATCCGACAGTATATTCTAACATAGAGGCGTTCCCATGGTGATGGGGACGCTTCAAGTTAAAATATACCATCGGATTGGAGAAAACTCCGATCCGATGGTATAAAAGGGACTCCAGACTTTACATTGAAAGTCAATAGGGACGGATCCGTTTGAAATGGCACCATATTGTGTCAACGTCAAACGGATCCGTCCCCATTGACTTGCATTGTAATTCAGGACGGATCCGTTTGGCTCCGCACGGCCAGGCGGACACCAAAACGACTTTTTTTTCATGTCCGTGGATCCTCCAAAAATCAAGGAAGACCCACGGACGAAAAAACGGTCACGGATCACGGAAAAACGGGACCCGTTTTTGCGGACCGCAAAAAAATACGTTCGTGTGCAGGAGGCCTAAGTCTGAGTCAGGGAGGATGTTGAATCAAGGATGCTGAATGAGTAACCTCAAGTCCTGACCCCAAAAGACGTTAGTAAACCCCTGAAAGTGTGTGCAGCTGAAGAGGTTGAAGGTTTTCATCTGTGAGGGCGCAGCAAGCCCCTAAGTAGCCGGACCAGAGGACGGGAGTGGTAGTGGCTCTGGCTCTTACAGACAATCACAGTGGCTTTCCTCACACAGTTGCTCCCTAGGGCTATGGAGCAAAAGGAGGATGGACCCTTTTTTATCTTTCGGAGGACAAAAAATTATTCCCGACTCCAATCAGGCAGTCAGAATAACTCCCTGGATCAAGGAATTTTCTCCAGAAATATAATAACAATAACCTATATTTGCCTCTGCTGCGCTGTCACTCTGCTCATTGAAAGCAAGCAGAGAGAGAGTGTGAGGAGCAGAACTAGCTGGCTGGACTTGCTTCTGTGTGTGTAAGACATACAAAGGCAGCGCACACTAATTTGCTGCCTGGGGCCAGCCCGTGAGATCTTCAGAAAGATATTTAAGTGTAAGGCCTCATGCACACGGCCGTTATTTTGGTCCGCATCCGAGCCGCAGTTTTTGCGGCTTGGATGCGGACCCATTCACTTCAATAGGGCCGCAAAAGATGCGGACAACACTTTGTGTGCTGTCCGCATCCGTTGCTCCGTTCTGTGGTACACAAAAAAATATAACCTGTCATATTCTTGTCCGCGTTTTGCGGACAAGAATAGGCAGTTATATTAATGGCTGTCTGTGTCGTTCCGCAAATTGCAGAACGCACACGGACCTATCCATGTGTTGCAGTTCCGCAATTTGCGGACCGCAAAACATACAACAGTCGTGTGCATGCAGCCTAAGCCTAACGCTGGTTGGCTGAGCCAGGGATTCATCGCCAATGAGGCGAGGTGAGGCGATTGCCTCAGAGAGCACCAGGTAGGGTCAAGTGGGGGATAGCGGAAAGGCCATGGGTAATGAGCACTTCCATGTGGAAACGCTCATCTCCACATATTCAACTGCATTGCTGTACTCAGGAGAGCAATACACTTGAATGCTACAGGAGCAATGTCTCCCTGGCCCACCCTTTCCTCTAATAGGCTTTAGTCCTAGTTCCTGTAGGCTATCAGAGGCCGGTATCATCATTATCACACTGCCTGAGCCAGGCTGCATACAGCTCAGGGCACAGACCGGAAGAGGTCTGTGTCTTGCACTGCATCGCTGACAGCAGAATGGAAGTAAGTATTTGAGTTTGTTATTTTGGTTTGGCAGCATACTGTTGGGCCACAATGGGATGGGGGTTATTATTTTGTAACTGGAAAAAACACTATGGGGACATTGCGTCTGTAAAAAGAAGCATTTTTGTACTGGCACACATTATAAGGGGGCCACAATGGGGACATCAGTTCTACTGGGGGCACTAAAAGCGGGTAGTTTTTTGTACTGACACATGTTATAAGGGAGCATTTTTTTGTACTGGCACATAAGGGGTCATTTTTATACTTGCGCACATTATAAGGGAACATTTTTGCACTGGCACACATTCTAAGGGAGCATTTTTGCACTGGCACACATTCTAAGGGAGCATTTTTCTATTGGCACACATAAGGGGGTATATTTGTACTGCCACACATTATAAGGGAGCATTTTTGCACTGGCACACATTCTAAGGGAGCATTTTTTGTATTGGCACACATAAGGGAGTATTTTTGTACTGCCACACATTATAAGGGAGCATTTTTGTACTAGAACATTGCAAGGGGGGAATTATTTCACTGGCAAACATTATGAGGGGTCATTTTTATACTGGCACACATTATAAGGGTATTTTTTGTATAGGCACACATTATAGGGGGAATTATTACTACTGGGGGCGAAATGAAGGACCTTATTACTATTGGGTGCGCTTTTACCACAAAGTGCACTGTGGCAGAGAATTACTACTATTGGTGGGACTTTTGGGAGGACTGTTACATTGGGAGGCTTCTTGGCACAGTATCAGCTTAGCACAATTATTTTTGGGGGACACTATGTTCACAGCACTATAAATTTCAGGGACACTATTTGCTGGGCACAGTTATTTTTTAGGGAACTATGTGCCAATAATTGATGAAGGGGAAGTGTCTGTGTGTCAATAGTATTTTCAGGGGGTTTATCTGTTTCTGCAGTATAGTACTGGGGAGCAAGGTGAGCACAGTATTACAGGTGGCAGGATGGGGTGTTCAGAAGGTGGGAGGATGATGGAAAAGCAGGAAACTAAGATGTCTGTTTGTCAAACTCAGCAGAGACAAGAGATGGCTGAAAGAAATCATCATGGCGGTCTGTTCTGAAAGGAGAAGATGAGGAAAATGGAACATCTACATCAGAGGACACGTCACTGGATGTAAGAGGTATGGGGCGATATATTACCCTATATGTTTTGTAGCTCTGTAAGTAATGTTTTACACGTATGTCTTTAACAGGATAGGTCATCAATATCAGATCGGACACCCGGCACCCCCGCTGATCAGCTCTCTTTCTGTTCACTGCTGCTGTCTATGGCAAAGACCATAGACTGCAGCAGTAGACAGGAAGAGTGAAGGGAGATAGCATGTGTGCACTGCGCGCTGTCTCCTCATACAGCTGTTTGGCGGGGGTGCCGGGTGTTGTACCCCCGCCTTACAGGGGGCCGTGATCAGCACAATTAACCCCTTCAGGTGCGGCACCTGAAGGGGTTAATTGTACTATCATATCCCCCTGTAAGAGATCAGGGCTGCCAGGCAGCAGGGGGCAGACCCTCCCCCCCTCCCCAGTTTGAATATCATTGGTGGCCAGTGCGGCCCCCCCCCCTCTATTGTAATAATTTGTTGGTGGCACAGTGTGCGCCCCCCATCGGCCCCCCCTCCCTCTATAGCATTAACAACATTGGTGGCCAGTGTGCGGCCTCCCATCTCCCCCCCCCATCATTGTTGGCAGCGGAGTTCCGATCGGAGTCCCAGTTTAATCGCTGGGGCTCCGATCGGTAACCATGGCAACCAGGACGCTACTACAGTCCTGGTTGCCATGGTTACTTAGCAATAGTACAATAGTAGAAGATTCATACTTACCTGCTGGTGGCTGCTGCGATGTTCGTGTCCGGCCGGGAGCTCCACCTACTGGTAAGTGACAGGTCTGTGCGGCGCATTGCTAAATGAACTGTCACTTACCAGTAGGAGGAGCTCCCGGCCGGACACAGATATCGCAGCTCCCAGGTAAGTATGAATCTTTTACTATTGTACTATTGCTAGTAACCCGCTGCCACCAATGATCGGGGGGGGGGGGGGTTAGATGGGAGGCCGCACACTGGCCACCAATGTTGTTAATGCTATAGAGGGAGGGGGGGCCGATGGGGGGCGCACACTGTGCCACCAACGATTTATTACAATAGAGGGAGGAAGGGGGGGGGGGCGCACACTGTGCCACCAACGAATTATTACAATAGAGGGAGGAAGGGGGGGGGGCGCACACTGTGCCACCAACAAATTATTACAATAGAGGGAGGAAGGGGGGGGGCGCACACTGTGCCACCAACGAATTATTACAATAGAGGGAGGAAAGGGGGGGGGGCCGCACTGGCCACCAATGATATTCAAACTGGGGAGGGGGGGGGGGGTCTGCCCCCTGCTGCCTGGCAGCCCTGATCTCTTACAGGGGGATATGATAGTACAATTAACCCCTTCAGGTGCGGCACCTGAGGGGTTAATTGTGCTGATCACGGCCCCCTGTAAGAGACCGGATGCTGCTAGGCAGCAGGGGGCAGTCATGTACACAGTTTGTAGTATATTCTAACTAGAAGCGTCCCCATCACCATGGGAACGCCTCTGTGTTAGAATATACTGTCGGAAATGAGGTTTCACGATCTAACTCATATCCGACAGTATATTCTAACATAGGGGCGTTCCCATGGTGATGGGGACGCTTCAAGTTAAAATATACCATCGGATTGGAGAAAACTCCGATCCGATGGTATAAAAGGGACTCCAGACTTTACATTGAAAGTCAATAGGGACGGATCCGTTTGAAATGGCACCATATTGTGTCAACGTCAAACGGATCCTTCCCCATTGACTTGCATTGTAATTCAGGACGGATCCGTTTGGCTCCGCACGGCCAGGCGGACACCAAAACGACTTTTTTTTCATGTCCGTGGATCCTCCAAAAATCAAGGAAGACCCACGGACGAAAAAACAGTCACGGATCACGGAAAAACGGGACCCGTTTTTGCGGACCGCAAAAAAATACGTTCGTGTGCAGGAGGCCTAAGTCTGAGTCAGGGAGGATGTTGAATCAAGGATGCTGAATGAGTAACCTCAAGTCCTGACCCCAAAAGACGTTAGTAAACCCCTGAAAGTGTGTGCAGCTGAAGAGGTTGAAGGTTTTCATCTGTGAGGGCGCAGCAAGCCCCTAAGTAGCCGGAGCAGAGGACGGGAGTGGTAGTGGCTCTGGCTCTTACAGACAATCACAGTGGCTTTCCTCACACAGTTGCTCCCTAGGGCTATGGAGCAAAAGGAGGATGGACCCTTTTTTATCTTTCGGAGGACAAAAAATTATTCCCGACTCCAATCAGGCAGTCAGAATAACTCCCTGGATCAAGGAATTTTCTCCAGAAATATAATAACAATAACCTATATTTGCCTCTGCTGCACTGTCACTCTGCTCATTGAAAGCAAGCAGAGAGAGAGTGTGAGGAGCAGAACTAGCTGGCTGGACTTGCTTCTGTGTGTGTAAGACATACAAAGGCAGCGCACACTAATTTGCTGCCTGGGGCCAGCCCGTGAGATCTTCAGAAAGATATTTAAGTGTAAGGCCTCATGCACACGGCCGTTATTTTGGTCCGCATCCGAGCCGCAGTTTTTGCGGCTTGGATGCGGACCCATTCACTTCAATAGGGCCGCAAAAGATGCGGACAACACTTTGTGTGCTGTCCGCATCCGTTGCTCCGTTCTGTGGTACACAAAAAAATATAACCTGTCATATTCTTGTCCGCGTTTTGCGGACAAGAATAGGCAGTTATATTAATGGCTGTCTGTGTCGTTCCGCAAATTGCAGAACGCACACGGACCCATCCATGTGTTGCAGTTCCGCAATTTGCGGACCGCAAAACATACAACAGTCGTGTGCATGCAGCCTAAGCCTAACGCTGGTTGGCTGAGCCAGGGATTCATCGCCAATGAGGCGAGGTGAGGCGATTGCCTCAGAGAGCACCAGGTAGGGTCAAGTGGGGGATAGCGGAAAGGCCATGGGTAATGAGCACTTCCATGTGGAAACGCTCATCTCCACATATTCAACTGCATTGCTGTACTCAGGAGAGCAATACACTTGAATGCTACAGGAGCAATGTCTCCCTGGCCCACCCTTTCCTCTAATAGGCTTTAGTCCTAGTTCCTGTAGGCTATCAGAGGGCGGAATCATCATTATCACACTGCCTGAGCCAGGCTGCATACAGCTCAGGGCACAGACCGGAAGAGGTCTGTGTCTTGCACTGCATCGCTGACAGCAGAATGGAAGTAAGTATTTGAGTTTGTTATTTTGGTTTGGCAGCATACTGTTGGGCCACAATGGGATGGGGGGTCATTATTTTGTAACTGGAAAAAACACTATGGGGACATTGCGTCTGTAAAAAGAAGCATTTTTGTACTGGCACACATTATAAGGGGGCCACAATGGGGACATCAGTTCTACTGGGGGCACTAAAAGCGGGTAGTTTTTTGTACTGACACATGTTATAAGGGAGCATTTTTTTGTACTGGCACATAAGGGGTCATTTTTATACTTGCGCACATTATAAGGGAACATTTTTGCACTGGCACACATTCTAAGGGAGCATTTTTGCACTGGCACACATTCTAAGGGAGCATTTTTTCTATTGGCACACATAAGGGGGTATATTTGTACTGCCACACATTATAAGGGAGCATTTTTGCACTGGCACACATTCTAAGGGAGCATTTTTTGTATTGGCACACATAAGGGAGTATTTTTGTACTGCCACACATTATAAGGGAGCATTTTTGTACTAGAACATTGCAAGGGGGGAATTATTTCACTGGCAAACATTATGAGGGGTCATTTTTATACTGGCACACATTATAAGGGTATTTTTTGTATAGGCACACATTATAGGGGGAATTATTACTACTGGGGGCGAAATGAAGGACCTTATTACTATTGGGTGCGCTTTTACCACAAAGTGCACTGTGGCAGAGAATTACTACTATTGGTGGGACTTTTGGGAGGACTGTTACATTGGGAGGCTTCTTGGCACAGTATCAGCTTAGCACAATTATTTTTGGGGGACACTATGTTCACAGCACTATAAATTTCAGGGACACTATTTGCTGGGCACAGTTATTTTTTAGGGAACTATGTGCCAATAATTGATGAAGGGGAAGTGTCTGTGTGTCAATAGTATTTTCAGGGGGTTTATCTGTTTTTGCAGTATAGTACTGGGGAGCAAGGTGAGCACAGTATTACAGGTGGCAGGATGGGGTGTTCAGAAGGTGGGAGGATGATGGAAAAGCAGGAAACTAAGATGTCTGTTTGTCAAACTCAGCAGAGACAAGAGATGGCTGAAAGAAATCATCATGGCGGTCTGTTCTGAAAGGAGAAGATGAGGAAAATGGAACATCTACATCAGAGGACACGTCACTGGATGTAAGAGGTATGGGGCGATATATTACCCTGTATGTTTTGTAGCTCTGTAAGTAATGTTTTACACGTATGTCTTTAACAGGATAGGTCATCAATATCAGATCGGACACCCGGCACCCCCGCTGATCAGCTCTCTTTCTGTTCACTGCTGCTGTCTATGGCAAAGACCATAGACTGCAGCAGTAGACAGGAAGAGTGAAGGGAGATAGCATGTGTGCACTGCGCGCTGTCTCCTCATACAGCTGTTTGGCGGGGGTGCCGGGTGTTGTACCCCCGCCTATCTGATATTGATGACCTATCCTGAGGAAAAGTCATCAATAGTTAAAGCCTGGAAAAACCCTTTAAGCTAATTTTTTTCTCAATGATTTCATTGAAATGATTTTCTGATAGAAGTACGGTAAGTCGAATTGACTTACCGTACTTCTATCAGAAAATCATTTCAATGAAATCATTGAGAAAAAAAATTTGCTTAAAGGGTTTTTCCAGGCTTTAACTATGGATTTCAAACAAAAGGTAGTGGCAGTTGTTCTTGAAAACGACATCATACGAGCAATCCATGGTAAAAAATGAACAAAGCATGATGAAAAGATTAGTGCAAAGGCTATGGAGAAAAAATAGAACATTTTGAGAACGAACATTCTTGAAGCTTCTATTCTGTGCTGCTGAGTGGTGAGCAATGTGAAAATAATGGATATTGTTAAAAAGAGATTTTGTGTTCAATGATTATTACTGTTTCTTAACCACTTCACATCTGGGCCATCTGACCCCTTCCTGACCAGGCCTAATTTTGCAAATCTGACATATCTCACTTTATGTAGTAATAACTTTGGAGCACTATTATTTATCCAAGCCATTCTGAGATTGTTTTCTCGTGACACATTGTACTTCATGACAGTCATAAATTTGAGTCAATATATTTCAGCTATATTTATGGGGGCGGGAAAATGATCCAAAAATTTTAAAAAAAGTCGCAATTTTCTAAATTTCAATTTCTCTGCTTTTAAAACAGAAAGTGATACCTCATAAAATATTTATTACTTAACCCCTTAAGGACTCAGCCCTATTTCACCTTAAGGACTTGGCCATTTTTTGCAAATCTGACCAGTGTCATTTTAAGTGCTGATAACTTTAAAACGCTTTGACTTATCCAGGCCATTCTGAGATAGTTTTTTCGTCACATATTGTACTTCATAACACTGGTAAAATGAAGTAAAAAAAATTTCAATTTCTCTACTTCTATAATACATAGTAATACCTACAAAATTTGTTATTACTTTACATTCCCCATATGTCTACTTCATGTTTGGATCAATTTGGGAATGATATTTTATTTTTGAGGGATGTTACAAGGCTTAGAAGTTTAGAAGCAAATCTTGAAATTTTTCAGAAATTTTCAAAAACCCACTTTTTAGGGACCAGTTCAGGTCTGAATTCACTTTGTGAGGCTTACATAATAGAAACCACCCAAAAAGGACCCCATTCTAGAAACTACACCCCTCAAGGTATTCAAAACTGATTTTACAAATGTCGTTAACCCTTTAGGTGTTCCACAAGAGTTAATGGCAAAATGGTGATAACATTTCAGAATTTAGATTTTTTGGCAAATTTTCCATTTTAATCCATTTTTTCCAGTAACAAAGCAAGGGTTAACAGCCAAACAAAATGCTATATTTATTGCCCTGATTCTGTAGTTTGCAGAAACACCCCATATGTGGCCGTAAACTACTGTACGGGCACACAGTAGGACGTAGAGGGAAAGGTGCGCCGTATGGTTTTTGGAAGGCAGATTTTGCTGGACTGTTTTTTTTGACACCATGTCCCATTTGAAGCCCCCCTGATGCACCCCTAGAGTAGAAACTCCATAAAAGTGACCCCATCTAAGAAACTACACCCCTCAAGGTATTCAAAACTGATTTTACAAACTTTGTTAACCCTTTAGGTGTTGCACAATATTTCATGGAAAATAGAGATACAATTTCAAAATTAAACTTTTTGGCAGATTTTCCATAAATTATTTTTTTCCAGTTACAAAGCAAGGGTTAACAGCTAAACAAGCTTTACATATATACCCTATACATGTATAGGCTTAAATATACTTTTTACATTTAGTCCTAGACTACTGATTGCCTCATCTTGCCATGTGTTTTTTTATTTTGATGAAATAAAACTTAACTTTTATCTGGTAGCTGCGCGCTAGCTCCAGACTTTGCCTGACATCTATTTGTGCCTTCTTTGTATTGCACTCATTGGGTTCACCTAAATACTTAAAATCTTCTCATGCACTGCACCCCCGACATGTTTCGCCAGCTATCTGGTGTCTTCAGGGGATCGGGCAATTTAGCTTAGATAAGATAAGTAAAATAAAAGAACTAATAAAAGTTAAGTTTTATTTCATCAAAATAAAAAAAACACATGGCAAGATGAGGCAATCAGTAGTCTAGGACTAAATGTAAAAAGTAACAGCCAAACAAAACTCATTATTTATGGCCCTGATTCTGTAGTTTACAGAAACACCCCATATGTGGTTGTAAACTGCTGTACGGGCACACGGCAGGGTGCAGAAGGAAAGGAATGTCATGCGGTTTTTGGAAGGCAGATTTCGCTGGACTAGTTTTTTTGACACCATGTCCCATTTGAAGCCCCCCTGATGCACCCCTAGAGTAGAAACTCCAAAAAAGTTACCCCATTTTAGAAACTACGGGATAGGGTGGCAGTTTTGTTGGTACTAGTTTAGGGTACATATGATTTTTGGCTGCTCTATATTACACTTTTTGCGAGGCAAGATAACAAGAAATAGCTTTTTTGGCACCGTTGTTTTTTATTTATGTAAGTTTTACACAATGATTTCATTTTTGAAACAAAAAAAATTATGTTTTAGTGTCTCCATAGTCTGAAAGCCATAGTTTTTTCAGTTTTTGGGAGATTATCTTAGGTAGGGTCTCAATTTTTGTGGAATGAGATGAAGGTTTGATTGGCACTATTTTGGGGTGCATATGACTATTTGATCGCTTGCTATTACACTTTTTGTGACGTAAGATGACAAAAAATGGCTTTTTTTACACAGTTTTTATTTTTATTTTTTTACGGTGGTCATCTGAGGGGTTAGGTCATGTGATATTTTTATAGAGCCGGTCGATACGGATGCGGCAATACATAATATGTATACTTTATTTTTATTTATGTAAGTTTTACACGATGATTTCATTTTTAAAAAAAAAAAAACATGTTTTAGTGTTTCCATAGTCTAAGAGCCATAGTTTTTTCAGTTTTTGGGCGATTATCTTGGGTAAGGTATGATTTTTGCAGGATGAGATGATGGTTTGATTGGTACTATTTTGGCATACATGCAACTTTTTTAATCACTTTTATTACCTTTTTTGGGAAGTAAGGTGGGCAAAATTTCAATTTTCTCATAGTTTTTTTTTTTTTTTTTATGACGTTCACCGTGCGGGGAAAGTAACATGACTGTTTTATAGATCAGGTCGCTACGGATGCGGCGATACCTAATATGTGTAGTGTATTTTATTTTTTTAATTTTTATTCAGTGATAAAGGTGTTTTTTTTTATCTTTACTTTTTTCACTTTTTTTTTATTTTATTTTTACCAAGACCCACTTGGCTCTTGAAGATCCAGTGGGTCTGATGTCTGTATAATACAGTACAGTACACTATATGGTGTATTGTACTGTATTTTACTTACACTTTGTCTGAACAGATCTATGCCTTTAGCACAGATCTGTTCAGCACCATGGACAGCAGGATGCCTGAGAAGGCGTCCTGTTGCCATGTGAACCTTCCCCGTCTGCCACAACTGAGCAGACAGGAAGGGTAAGGAGGGGGGCTCCCTCCCTCTGTGACCCCATCCTGTCTGGAGGGAGAGAGCTCCCTGACTGTTAACCTTTTCCATACAGCGGTCCGTATCGACCGCGGTATGGAAAGGGTTAAACGGCTGACAACACAGCACAGATGTCAGCCGTTTATACCAGAGTGTCAGCAATGTGCTGACACTCTGGTATTTCCACTGGACACCAATGAATATTCAAGAGGAGGCGGGCGGGGGATCGCGATCCCGCCTGCCGCCCGCCTCCCGCACCGCCCGCACCGCCCGCACTGCCCGCACCGCCTGCAACCCCTTCCCCCTGCACCACCCGCCGGCAAAAAAATCATTCTGGGGTGCAGGGGGGGTGATAAATCTATATTTTGGGCATTTTAAAGTTTCTGATTCCCGTGGTCAGGGACCGCGGGGATCAGAAACTGCAGAAAGCGCTGCAAACCGCAGGTCTGAATTGACCTGCGGCTTGAGGCGATCGCGTTGTGACAGGATGCCCACTGAATGATATCAGCGGGCATCCCGTTCCGATTAACCCCCGCGGCGCCGCAATTGCATTTTAAAGCCATGACGTACCGGTACGTCATGGGTCCTTAAGGACTCGGGAAACATGCCGTACCAGTACGTCATGCGTCCCTAAGGGGTTAACATTCCCCATATGTCTACTTTATGTTGGCATCATTTTGGAAATGTCTTTTTTTTTTTTTAGGACGTTAGAAGGCTTAGAAGTTTAGAAGCAATTCTTAAAATTTTTAAGAAATTTGCCAAAACCCACTTTTAAGGACCAGTTCAGGTCTGAAGTTCCTTTGTGGGGCCTACATAGTGGATACCCCCATAAATGACACCATTGTTGAAACTACACCCCTCAAGTTACTTAAAACTGATTTTACAAACTTTGTTAATCCTTTAGGCGTTCCACAAGAATTAAGGCCTCTTTCACACGGGCATTGCAGGAAGAGGTGCAGGTGCGTTGCGGGAACATGCACGATTTTTCAGCGCGAGTGCAAAACATTGTAATGCATTTTGCACTCGCGTGAGAAAAATCGCGCATGTTTGGTACCCAAACCCAAACTTCTTTACAGAAGTTCGGGCTTGGGATCAGTGTTCTGTAGATTGTATTATTTTCCCTTATAACATGGTTATAAGGGAAAATAATAGCATTCTGAATACAGAATGCATAGTACAATAGGGCTAGAGGGGTTAAAAAATAAATAAATTAAAAATTAAACTCACCTTAATCCACTTGCTTGCGCAGCCCGGTATCTCTTCTGTCTCCTTCTTTGCTGATTGCAGGAAAAGGACCTGTGGTGACGTCACTCCGGTCATCACATGGTCCATCACATGATCTTTTACCATGTTGATGGATCATGTGATGGATCATGTGATGACCGGAGTGACGTCACCACAGGTCCTTTTCCTGCAATCAGCAAAGAAGGAGACAGAAGAGATGCCGGGCTGCGCAAGGTGACCAACAAATTGGTTGTTTTAGCAGAGTTTTCATTTATTTGTTTTTACAGCGTTCACCTGAGGGGTTCGGTCAAGTGACATTTTTATAGAGCAGATCGTTACGGACATGACGATACCTAATATGTATACTTTTTCTTATTTATTTAAGTTTTACACAATAATAGCATTTTTGAAACAAAAGAATTATGTTTTAATGTGTCCATGTTCTGAGAGCTATAGTTTTTTTTATTTTTGGAGCGATTTTCTTACGTAGGGGCTCATTTTTTCCAGGATGAGGTGACGGTTTTATTGGTACTATTTTGTGGGACATACACCTTTTTAATCACTTGGTGTTGCACTTTTTGTGATGTAAGTTTGTTTTTAATTTTATAGTGTTTATCAGACTGGGTCGATCATGTAATATATTTATAGAGCAGACCGTCACGGACGCGGCAATACCAAATATGTCTATTTTATTTATTTATTTATTTCTATTTTTACTTATTTTTTATTGCTTACTTGTGGAATACAAGACTTCTGGGGGACATCTAACTTTTTTTTAATTTTTGTTGATTTCTCCTGACATAGTAGCCCCAGTTACAGGAGAAATACACCCCCCAGAGAGGCTGCACAGCGCAATACAGTCTGTGAAAGACCTCACAGCTCCGGCGGTCACATGACTGTTGAGCCGAAACAGGAAGCCACATAGCACTTCCTGCACTGTATACACACCGCTCGGTGAGAGCCGTGTATACAGCGATCTAGAAGGCAGGGACACCTGGGCACTGTCCCTGCCTTCTCTAAGGGTTGCCCTGCTGTCACTGACAGCAGGCAACCCGATCTGCAGCTGCACGATTAGCGTGCAGCTGCAGTTTCTGAATGGACCTTCAGGAAGGCCCATTCAGAAATATAGAACCACCTCCCGGACGTTTTTAGTCTATGGGCGGACAGGAGGTGGTTAAGTTATTGCATACTAGATATGAAGGACAAACTAGTAGCTGCACAATCACACGCTTGCTACATTTTATGTTTGCCTTTGGCTAGCACACATGTTAAAAGGACCTGTCTGCAGCATGATGCTTATTGAACCAGCAGCATGGTAAATAATCCCCACTGTACACAATGTCAATATAACTGTAGGAGAGATTCACACAACGATTTTATAACTTTTTTCTCCTGCACATTGAAACTGCCAATTTGAATACGGATACTGTATCAATAAAGGTATTTTCAAGCCTACAGGAACATTCCCGTGGTTGGATAACAACCACTCTGCTGACAGGTTCCCTTTAAAGTAAATAGGCTTATGCTGGAAAATAACCAATTTGTTGTTGGCCTAATGCATATAAACTAAAAATAAATAAAAATACAAATAAAAAAGCATCTTCTCAAGTCTAGTATTCATCGTCTGTAGCCATAGAGTCACACAGGTCTGCATAGAAACTGTATACACAACAGGTAATATATTTTTGGTCAAAACTATTTGCAAAGGATAAACCTAACAATTTAATCTCAGCCTAGTTCCAAATTATATTTCGGGCCAAGATTATTGTAATGAGATCTGCCAATTCCCTCTATAATTTTGTAAGTTAAATGTCCACTACCAACAGCATGTGCATTCAAATGTCCAAATAATGAATGACCATCCAGATGAAAACATGTCTTAAATAAGTTTCATTTGCAACTGGGGTCTACAAATATTTCTTTATTTTTCTTTCCTGAGAAATTGCAAGGACACCCCTGCCTTTAGAGATGTAGCAGAGCTATGCTTGTCAGGAATGGAGAAGGCATTTTTGTGAACTGTAGCTGTGCCGATTTTGTAATTTGGTGCAACTGTAATATCACAATGTGCTAACTATGGTTTTACACTTGACTACTACATCTGCTGAGGAAGCTGCAGCATATTTAACAATGAAAATTAATGTAATGAAACCAGTTCCCTTTAGAACAGACATCTACAAGGGGTGGACTGGGAACTTAAAATAACTTTAAAAAAAATCTAAAAATGTCCTCAAATTGTAAGCGGGTCCAAATTGACAGAAGGTGGGTGCAATACAAGTATGCAGGGTCAGGAACACCATAGTGCAGCACAAAATACCTTCCCGGCAGATCCAGAAATACCACTATGCAAAACAAAACACTGCCCCAGCAGCACAAAATAACACCTAGAAGCTGCCCCTCTGGGGTGGCCAGCACCAGCTGCCACATTATGTGCCTCTCCACTCGTCTATAATTGAGATATGGAGGAGGGGGCTTAAGAAATGATACATGGGCCACAGCATCAAGCCAGCCCCGAAACACCAGATAGCATGCTAAATATAAAGGAGAATATACAGTAGCACTACACACCTATTACATCCAGTGAAGACTCCTCTGATGTATACGCTTTCTTTCCTCATCTTCTCGATTCAGTCCAGTCCATCATTACAACTACTTTCAGCCACGTCTTGTCTCTGCAGAGTTTTGCCACACACCTTGTGCTCCATACTTTTCCACTATTCTCCCAACTTCTCAACACAAGCTCCTAGTCCTGGTGCCCCAACAGTATCAACCCATTCTCCCCCAATACTGTGTTTGCTGGGCTCCCCAAACCCAACAAATACTATACTGCAGACTATAGAAAAAATAGTGCCCCCAGCAGTAATAATACTGCCTATAGTGGCCCCAGTAGCAACCTGTCCTGCAAAAGTGACTCCAGTAAAAATAAAGAACCTTTTATGTGCAACTAGTAGTAATAAAGCTCCATATAGAGCACCCAGCAGTAATAATGCCCCCTTTAGTGTCCCCAGTTGTAATACTGCTCCTATCGTGGCCCCAATAGTAACAGTGCCCCCTAGTTGGACCAAGTAGTGATAATGCCAATATAGTGCCACCATTCATAATAATGCCCTACAGAGCCCCAGTATTTAAAATACCCCCTATATTACCTCCAGCAATAATAATTTCTCCTATTGTGTGCCCAGAAATAATAATGCCCCCTATAGTTCTTCCAGCAATAATGATGCCCCCAATAATGCCCCCTGTATTGCTCCCTATAGTATTTCTAGTAATGCCCTCTACAGTGCCCAGTACTATGCTGCCTGTGTGGCTGAGTAAACAAAAATAAATTCTTGATTGATTCTTATTACATGCTGTCTGTGGTGCAGACCACAGGCCTCTTTTCTGTGGCCTAGACACTCGTCCCAGTCACGATGATGTCATTGTGCTGCATGAGTCCTGGCTCATGATGGTATTGCACTGCCTGCAAAGCAATATGTGGTCACGATGATGTCATCGCTTTGTGACTGCCTGAGTCATTCATACACTAACTCTTGGGCTTGAGGCCTAGTAGTCTGTGGCTTATATGAGTGAATGTTTGAAAGAATATATCAGTGAATGGCAGTCCTGAGGACTGTGATACAGTTAAATTCAGGAGGGCCGACTAGGTACATAAGTGCCTGAGTACATAAACTGGGCCGACTGGGTACATAAACCTCAAGCGTTTATTAATACTGGGAGCGTCAGGCCAAGCTGAACCCAGCCAGTGGCTGTAAAGAAGGTTGCCTAGTCACCTCTTGCATTTACATATTGCATATCAATAGACAGTGTCCGACTGGAGTTATTTGGGTGCACCAGAGGAAATTATTTCCAGGGCCCAACCTCCATATGAATGATAAACTTGAATAGGTTTTGAATCAAAGAAATAAACCATAGTGGCAAGTGATTTGCTTCAAAAGAGGCTCCAAATGGGATTTTTCTCCTGGGCCTTTGGGGCCCACTATGACTGGGCCCACGGGAGGATGCTCTGGTACTCCGGTGGGCCAGTCCGACCCTGTCAATAGACATACAGTAGGAAGTTGACTTTGGCAGATCCAAATAATGTATTAGATTCCCATATTGTTATACTTTTATCACATAAATAATATGACTGTATTTGTATATGTTACTTTCTGAAGAGGAATGGAGGAAACTAAATGTTTTTCCAGAATTTTCCAGAATTAACTAATAAAAAAACCTTTGAATGCTGTAGCTGCAGTTGGCGAGGTACCCGAGGCTTTTCTGGATACCACGGATGACTGTGAATCATGCAAGCGTTACAGTTAACTGAATCAAAACTGACATGTAAGACACATTAGATTAACCTATTTGGCCCATTTAGTGTGACCAGTGTAGGGTTCCAGTCCACTGTGATAGCATGTTGTATAATACATTAGGACTGTCCCTTCTGGCACTTTTTTCAATATCCACTGATAATCTCGGAAGAAGTTATATTATGCTTCATACTGTAAATCAGACATGACCCAGGAGGGACAGTCACAATGCAGTGTGTATATCTTGTCATACATTGTGTCTTAAGGGGGTGCCTAGTTTTAAAAGTTATCCCCTGTTCAAAGGATAGAGTTTAACTCTCAGGAGTCTCAGCAATCAGACCCTCACTGATCCCGAGAACAAGGGTCTCATTCCCATCTGATTGGAGCAGAAGGCTCGAGCATATGCACTTTCACTCCAATGATTCTATGTGGGACTGCTGGAAATAGCCGACTACAATGCTCAGCAATCCACAGAATTCTCAAAATGAATGGAGAAGCAGCGGGCATGCTTGACATGCCACTCTACTGAGATAGGGGATAAGCATATACAGGTTACACAACATTCAAATATAAACCCAGATAAAGTACTATGAGCAGACCCACTGAGTAATGATAACTCAACCTACAAAAAAACCTGAGACTAGACAGGCTTCAAATTACAAACATACTTTATTAAATATACATTTATTAGAATAAAAGAGACATAACATATCATATGTAAAGTGCGGTCTACCCCGAGGAAAAAGTATGTAAAAAAACCACACATATATATGCAAGGGACAAGGACAAGGATCATGTGGATCTTATCTACCAACAATATAGAACCATGGTTGGTATACTGTATAGTCTTCAGCATATAGGAGGTTAAAGTGTATGTGCAAATATCCAAAAAATTGTGTTTTCTCATATGCCAAAAATATGTATATACATCCCCAAACGGGGATTGTATACTTATCGAAGGAACACCTCAGAAGCTATAAATGCAAAGGTCCACTCAAGGAGACTATGAGTTAACAACAATAACAAACTATATCATATACATACAGAGTTGGGAGAGCAAAAAATACACAGACCCTAATATGCTACTAATGCTAAAGTGCATGTTCAATCAGAATCCCTCAAATCATATCACATAAATGTCACACATACCCATAACAGGGAGATTCCTCAGGAGAGCCGCACACCCCAAAGAGCGTTTCGGCGAGACCTTCCTCTGGGGGCTCTGCTCTCCTTGCAAATGTGCAATCTTATAAAATACCCAGCTCACCTGAATCAGATAAATTAAAATTGCGCATCTACTCGTGCACCTTGTGGGGATCGTCACTACTACGTCGTAGGGGGGCATGTGCAGAGCACCCGATGGCCAGTCAGGCGACCGCGTACACGACCCCGACCACATTGACGCACGCAGTCACGTGATGGCCAGTCACACGACGCCTGCGTCACAGTCAGGTGACCATCCCCACAGGCAGGTTGTCAAAACCAAAACACAGCACCGCTCGACCAGCACAAAAGGCTCAGTCAAATGACCAGCCTCCTCTGATCGCAGACAGCGCTGAAGGTGTGAACAAGATAAATATATATATGAAAAAAAACTTCTGATGAATAGAGGTGAGAACAATGAATTAATCTTTATCCACAATAATTTATGTGCAAATAAATCACAAACATCAAAATCTACAGTGACATAATTAAGAAAATATGATGAAGTGTGCCACAAATATTAAAGTGCAAGTGACAAAAGATCATTGTGTTGCCATACCATGATTGACATATTTAACATAGTGATGTATAATAATGTGTATGTAATAAAAATAATCAAAGTGAAAAAGTGCTAATCAATACAATAAAATACAATAAAGTCAATATAAATAACTATGTTAAAAAATTATAATTCATGAAAAAAAATACAAATAAATAAATAATTGAATAAATAAATAATAAATAAAGACATGTGCCCAAAAAAGGCCAAACATATTATCCCATTGTGAGTGATAAAACATTGCATCTTTTAAAGGGGACCTGTCACCTAAAAAACGCCTCCCAAACCGCCAGCATTACCTTAAAGTAGCCAGCAGTATGTTCCTAAAGATCCTTTTCTTCCGGGCTGCGCGATCAAGTGGATTAAGGTAAGTTAAATTATTTTTATTTTTTTTAACCCCTCCAGCCCTATTATACTATGCATTCTGTATAAAGAATGCTATTATTTTCCCTTATAACCATGTTATAAGGGAAAATAATAATGATCGGGTCCCCATCCCGATCGTCTCCTAGCAACCGTGCGTGAAAATCGCACCGCATCCGCACTTGCTTGCGGATGCTTGCAATTTTCACGCAGCCCCATTAACTTCTATGGGGCCTGCGTTGCGTGAAAAACGCACAAAATAGAGCTTGCTGCGATTTTCACGCAACGCACAAGTGATGCGTGAAAATCACCGCTCATGTGCACAGCCCCATAGAAATGAATGGGTCCGGATTCAGTGCGGGTGCAATGCGTTCTCCTCACGCATTGCACCCGCGCAGAAAACTCGCCCGTGTCAAAGAGGCCTTAAGGAATATTTCTTCCCAAATTCATCCTGCAGTCATCAGAAGGTGATGTCGTAGAAATGTGAATGTAAAAGAGATGAGCTAATATAATAAAAACAATTGTAAATAATAATAAACTAGATAAAAAACACAAAAACATGGACAAAATAAACATATAAAATAAAATGTACTATATATAGAGCATATACCAGTAGTACTCACAGAAAAGGAGCGAAGCTCAAAACATCATTAAGGCCCCTGGGTTGCATAGTATCCAGGATCCAGATCCACCTTTGTTTCTCGTTGTGCTAGTGACTTCATTACATTCCCTCCTCGTAAGCCCAAATCAATATAATCAATTCCACGTACTCTTAAGAGGGAGGAATCTCTGTTTGAAGTGTTTGGGAATTGGTTTTAAATTCACTAAATCATCCTCGTTCCTGGCCTTTACATATCATAAACATGTTCCCGAGTCGTGAGGCCCACATAGATTTTTGGACATGGACACGTCGCTATGTGTAATTCGATAGGTTTTAGTCTGAGTAGAATTAGTAAAATCAGTGGCTTTCTCTACATTCGGGCATGCTACACATCTACCGTATGGGGAACAGCCCCATTTTGGTCCTTTGGACCCAAAAACCGTCCCCATGCATTGGGGGGAATAATACGACTTAACTAAATAATCCCTCAAGTTTTTTGACCTTCTAGCCACCAGAGCCGGAAAAGGTGTCAAAAATCGCTCTAGAGTAGGATCCATTCTCAAAATTGGCCAGAATCTTTTGAGCACGTCACGCATATTATCCTATTGCGAATGGTAATTGGTAATTTACACTCACCTAAAGAATTATTAGGAACACCATACTAATACAGTGTTGGACCCCCTTTTGCCTTTAGAACTGCCTTAATTCTACGTGGCATTGATTCAACAAGGTGCTGATAGCATTCTTTAGAAATGTTGGCCCATATTGATAGGATAGTATCTTGCAGTTGATGGAGATTTGAGGGATGCACACCCAGGGCACGAAGCTCCCGTTCCACCACATCCCAAAGATGCTCTATTGGGTTGAGATCTGGTGACTGTGGGGGCCATTTTAGTACAGTGAACTCATTGTCATGTTCAAGAAACCAATTTGAAATGATTCGAGCTTTGTGACATGGTGCATTATCCTGCTGGAAGTAGCCATCAGAGGATGGATACATGTTCTCATTCTGTTTACGCCAAATTCGGACTCTACCATTTGAATGTCTCAACAGAAATCGAGACTCATCAGACCAGGCAACATTTTTCCAGTCTTCAACAGTCCAATTTTGGTGAGCTCGTGCAAATTGTAGCCTCTTTTTCCTATTTGTAGTGGAGATGAGTGGTACCCGGTGGGGTCTTCTGCTGTTGTAGCCCTTCCGCCTCAAGGTTGTGCGTGTTGTGGCTTCACAAATGCTTTGCTGCATACCTCGGTTGTAACGAGTGGTTATTTCAGTCAACTTTGCTCTTCTATCAGCTTGAATCAGTCGGCCCATTCTCCTCTGACCTCTAGCATCCACAAGGCATTTTTGCCCACAGGACTGCCGCATACTGGATGTTTTTCCCTTTTCACACCATTCTTTGTAAACCCTAGAAATGGTTGTGCGTGAAAATCCCAGTAACTGAGCAGATTGTGAAATACTCAGACCGGCCCGTCTGGCACCAACAACCATGCCACGCTCAAAATTGCTTAAATCACCTTTCTTTCCCATTCTGATATTCAGTTTGGAGTTCAGGAGATTGTCTTGACCAGGACCACCCCCTAAATGCATTGAAGCAACTGCCATGTGATTGGTTGACTAGATAATTGCATTAATGAGAAATAGAACAGGTGTTCCTAATAATTATTTAGGTGAGTGTATCTTACCATTTCCTCTGATTTACTCCTTGGTTTAGGATGGACCAAACTTTCCCGTGTCATGTTCTTAGCCCTGTTATAGGCCTTTTTAAACTGATGGGCATATTCTGTTGGCCAGCTTAGATGTGGAGGCACTCTACAGCTCTATACCCCATGACAAGGGGTGTAGAGCTGTGGGTGATTTCCTCAAGCAGCGAGGAACGCATCTGTGGCCGCACAATGAGTTCATTTTACAGCTACTCCAGTTCATCCTTGAAAACAAAATTTTTCTCTTTGACCGCCGGATCTACCACCAGCTCAGGGGGGTGACGATGGGGAGCCCATGTGCCCCCACGTTCGCTAACCTCTACCTGGGTTGGTGGGAGAAGGAGGTTGTTTTCACGGATGATAATGGCAGTTGGACACGATACGTCAATTTATGGCTTCGCTTTATTGACAACGTGTTCATCTTGTGGACAGGGACCAAGTCAGACTTTGTACGGGTACTTAATGATAATGAAATCGGACTCTTTTTCACCTTTGAGATCCATGATGATAAGATCGATTTCCTGGATTTGACAGTCTTTAAAGATCAGGATGGCTGTTTAGGGACCCGTCTCTTCCGTAAGAAGACTACCACCAACAGTCAACAGTCTGCTCCAATGGGACAGTTGCCATCCGGGCCCCTTAAAAAGGGTATCCCCAAGGGACAATATCTGCGGTTACGGCACAGCTGTTCCAGGGTGGCGGACTATTTGGTGGCAGCTAAAGATCTACAACAGAGATTTCGTAGGAGAGGGTACCCACAACATGTGCTGGCTAAGGCACATCAGCACTCGTTAGCGGCTGACCGCAACACTTTGCTGGTTCCACGGGCGAAAACACTGGAGGATGAGAAAATCTGTATCATCGCAACCTTTGATGATGCCCATGAAGCAGTTCGAGCTACTCTTGCTCAATTCTGGGGAATTCTACAATCAGACCCAGATGTGGGTCACCTTGTAGGTGATGAGCCGAGTATTACATATCGCAGGGGGAGAAACCTGCGTGATAGGTTGGTGCACGGCCTATATCAATCCCCTGTGGCATCTACTTGGCTAGGGACTAGACCCATGGGCTCTTTTCGCTGAAGTGGTTGTGTGGCATGTGATGTGATTCAGACTGGGAACAGCTTTACCAGTACTGTCACGCAAAAACAATACTCAATCAGGTCATTTATCAACTGTAAGACCCGAGGCATCGTATATTTAGCAACCTGCAAATGCGGGATGCAGTATGTTGGAAAAACTATCCAAGAATTTCGGAGACGGATCGGGGAGCACTTAAATGACATTCGTAAGGGTGCAGACACTCCCATTGCACGTCACGTTGCCTCAGCTCATGATAATGACTTGAATTCTATTCACTTCCAGGGAATCTAAATAGTAAGGAGACCTGTGAGAGGTGGTGATCATGACAAAAGAGTATTACAGAAGGAAGCACAGTGGACTTTTCGGTTACAGAACTTATTTCCTTTGCCTGCTTCATCTGATATGGTCCCAATATGTGCCTTCTGTAGCTGTTAGTCTGGTTATTGTTCCACCATAGCTATTAACAGCAATCTGTGTGGTGCTCATTTACTGTTGTATCCGTACCTATCCCTCCTACTTTATTCATCCATCAGCCTCGGTTAGCCCTCCTCATACTGCGTATGTTGGGGGGTGCAGAGGACTCAGTGTTACTAGGTTTTGATAAATATGATTAGACACAATGTGATGTAGTTAACATTACTAATTTTGCTTCTAGTGTGCTTCGTTGCAGTATGACGTCTTCTTGCCTTTTAAATAATCGCCGAAGAATTCCTGTTACCTTTGGTGTGTTCACACTTCGGATGTTTCTGTCACGGCTGTATGTGAGCAACAAGAGCATGCACAGAAAATAGAGCTACTGACCGGACCCAAACTAGGGAGGATAAAGGGTTACCCCTGTCAGACCCTCGAAAGCTCTCCCTATGCTGCTAAGCCCATGCCCGGATCCAAATGGTGGAAGGAGGCATGCCCGCGTACCTAAGACTGATGACCACTGTAACCCCTACAATAGTGGAAGGGGCACGGCCACCGGTGCCCTGCTCAGTATATGGAGGGAACCGTGGTCGCCTCGGATCCAGTCAGAAAACACACAGATACACAACAATGTCTGCACACTTAGCTGAAGGGGCTGCAGCCGCAGTGAAGACGGATCCAAAGACAGGCTGGCAATATCCGGAGTACTTGCTGCAGCAGAACACAGGTCCAGTGAAAGGATAGCATGCAAGGGAAGATACTCAAGTAAGAGCTACAACCCAAATGAGAAATATAATCCACACCTACAATAGGAGGAGGGGGAATATAAAGGCAGGGAAATCAAACGCAGCTGGGAGGAAGGAAACAGAAAACTCCTCCCAGCTCTAGTAGTGACATCATCACAGGGGTGGAGAAACAGAGCTGTGAGAACGTCCCAAAGCTCTGGTAGTGACAGTTTCGTCCCTGGAGTGGGGCGGCTAACACAGGGGCGGTGGCTTGTTACGCAACCGCACATCTAGCCTTCTGAGAGGCCGCCTTAGGGATGATCTCCGCCTTCGATGGGAGTGGGCTAGGTGACTTAAACAGCTGTTCCCGGCGCCCGCGTCACGGCCATCCTAGCGCCGACGCTGCCGCCTCCACAACTGAGAGGGGCAGCGCTCTGTGTTTGTCTGTTAAGTGTTGTGTGTCTAAGGCCCAGCTCCTGATGATTGGTGTTAAGAAACGCGTCGAGCAGTTAATGGGTAACATATAGACATAGACAGACTTTAGCGACTAGGTATAGGGCGATGTGGCGTCCCGGGTACTGAAGTATTTGTGAGAGGGTGATCTTACTAGGGGAAGTAACAGGAGTAGCCGTGGACTTTTCGGTGGCTATGCAGGAGGAGCACACAATAAAGCTCTGAATATCACTGCAGCCAGCTCCGTTACCCACGCTTCTCTGTATTACTACAAACAATCCCCCTCCCCCTCTCAGTGCTCGGTTTCTGTTTATTTATTTGTGGAAGCATCACATCAAATCCTTGGTGGATGCTCCACAATTGATAGGGGTCTATCTACTTGCTAGCTGGTGTCCGGCAGTTACATATTCCCTTCAAGTACCCCATATAAGTGAACGGGGTGGGATTAATTACTGGCCGGAGCTAGTGCTATACAAGGGATAACCCCTATTGTGAACATTAGTTTCTCTTGGATATTACTCCCGTTCTATATTTTAAGGTATACTAATAAAGTTTAACATTTTAAGTATACAACTACACAAACGTTCAGTTGTCCAGTGATTAGTGTTTATAGGTGAACGTAATCCAATTATATCTCAATCAGACTATATACCAACCATGGTTCTATATTGTTGGTAGATAAGATCCACATGATCCTTGTCCTTGTCCCTTGCATATATACAGTATGTGTATTTTTGACATACTTTTTCCTCAGGGGTAGACCTCACTTCACATTTGATATGTTATGTCTCTTTTATTCTAATAAATGTATATTTAATAAAGTATGTTTGTAATTTGAAGCATGTCTACAGTAGTCTCAGTTTTTTTTTTTGTAGGTTGAGATATGGTATAGTGTTTTTTTTTCAAAAAATCACTCCCCACTGATCAGCGGATAACTTTTAAACTTGGCACAACTCCTTTAAAGGAGTTATACAACCTTATAAAACGAATGACCTTCCTTAGGATAAGCCATTAATAGCGTGAGGGTGAGGGTTTGACTCTTAGAAAACCTCCCAACTTTAAAAAAACATAAAAAGGGATAACATGTGCGGCGTGCATCGCATGCTGAGGCAATTATTTTCTTACTAGGCCAGGCCTCTAATTCCGCCCAAAACATAACTATACACACCCAGTCCCCTTGATGCCTCCACACAGTAATTATTCCCCTTTTGTGCCAGCACACAGTAGTAATGCCCACACCATTCGCCGTATGTGGTGTTCTGACTTCTCACATAAATGGACGTCACACATGTATATGAAGATTAAGAATGGAAGGCAGCACTCACCCGTGTCTTCAAATCATTTCAGCATTTATTCATATCCAATTGATAAATGCTAAAATGATTTGAAGACGCTGGTGAGTGCTGCCTTCCATTCTTAATCTTCATATACATGTGTGACGTCCATTTATGTGAGAAGTCAGAACACCACATACAGCGAATGGAAACCTTATTACAGTTGGGGCCGCTCCGTATGTTGGTTATTTAAAAGGTGCGTCAACAGTTCCATCACATAGTGACTGTTTCTTATATCGGCATTATGATAACGACCCCAAGACGACCACTGCCTTGCTAAAGAAACTGAGGGTAAAGGTGCTGGACTGGCCAAGCATGTCTCCAGACCTAAACCCTATTGAGCATCTGTGAGGCATTCTCAAACAGAAGGTGGAGGAGCGCAAGGTCTCTAACATCCTTCAGTTCCGTGATGTCGTCATGGAATGGAAGAGGATTTCAATGGTAACCTGTGAAGCTCTAGTGAACTCCATGCCCAAGAGAGTTAAGGCAGTTCTGGAAAATAATGGCGGTTACACAAAATATTGACCCTTTTGGCAGAATTTGGCCATTTTCACTTAGGGGTGTACTCACTTTTGTTGTCAGCGGTTTAGACATTAATGGCTGTGTGTTGAGTTATTTTGAGGGCACACCAAAGTTACACTGTTATACAAGCCGTACACTGACTACTTTACATTGTATCAAAGTGTCAGATCTTCAGTGTTGTCCCATGAAAAGATAAAATAAAATATTTACAAAACTTTAACGGGTGTACTCACTTTTGTGGGGAGGCATTATAGGTCTTGGATAACCCCGTTAAGCACTATTACAGTATTATATGTACTGAGTTCAGTTAAATAGAATCTGTCAGCACTAGCCAGAGACCGAGGAGAGCAGTACAAGAAGTACCTTTTGTGGAGTTTTTTTTCCATCAGGAGTAATTTGATTAGGAACTTTTATTCTGCCAGATTCTGCTCCTGAAAGTGCCCTGGAGGTGGAGCTTTATAGTTAAGTTGTCTCTGCATTGAGTGACAGATGGAGCATCCAACCAGGAGAGCAGTTCAGAGCAGAGGAGAGGTTCTGTGAATCCACTCAAAGCAGAGAGCACTGCACTTGCAGGAGCCGAATATGGCAGAATAATAGTTCATATTCTCACCATTCCTGACAATAAAATTTCCACAAGATGTGTTTGTGCTGCTTTTCTTAGACCCAACCTAGTACTGTCACTAATTTAGCATCGTCAAAAGTTGCGTACTGACAAATTCCCTTTAATTATGAGGTTGGAGGGTCCTTCACTTATCAATCCCTCTCAGTGCACCATGCTGGTTTAGTTTTAAAGGGATGGTCCAGTGAGAGAAAGTTTTTCATTGACAGAATGGATTACCTGCGCCATTCCAACGTTTACCAGATATAACGCCCCAGAGGTGCATTACCACCTTTATACCTCACCACTATATTCTATGGTTAACCCCGTATCATCCCCTGTATTAATTTCCAGGGCCTGCAAAATGTGTATCCCTATTTCTATGCAATTGTTATGTTTACATGTAATGTTCCTGGTTCACCAGCAGATGGCAGCATATATGGCAGAGCTAGTTTACCTAGAATGGAACCCTTCTTTCCATTCTAGCTCTTTCTCTCTCTCTCTCTAGAGAGGGAGGAGTTCATCTAGTTAGGAGCAGTTTAGAGTACCCCCTGCTAGGGGAAGGCTGTGCCCAAGCCAGCCAGAGCACCCTAAGCTCTGCTGGATCCAGAGGCCAAAGCCTGAAGCCTCTGAAGCCAGGAGAAAGTTCCCTGGATAAAGCTAGAGTTAGACTACAGAGAGAGGTTGCAGCATACAGCCAAAGGAAGATTCCTATTTAATCCTGTTAGCACAGCATAACCAGAGAGCAACAGATGTAGCTGAGCCGAGTGGGTTTGCCTGCCAGAGTTTAATGCCAAAGCCTGCTGGTAACCAATACAAAGTTGGAAGATTGTCTCCTATGAAAGTTTTTTCAAGTAAAGCTGCTGTTCAACTATATACAAAGTCTGGACTCAGTAATTTCTTCAAATCCCTCAACTGTTGCCCCTATTTGCTCTGCTTCGGACGACAACGCCTGAGGTTCCAGCGTATCCAGGTAGGATCACCGTGACACATGCAACACCATTAGGGACATTTAGGCCTTCCTACACCACTCTGGCATTCCTACACTGGGTACCACCACCTACCATATCACTAAAAGGGGCCCTGTGCCCTTGTTGCTTCAATGCAACTGGCGTCACGACAAAAACACTAAGAAAGGACCCATGGCCACTGTCAGACGCTGCAGAGATACCAGGCATTTCTTGCACGTTGAGCCAGAACTATATTTTGCCCTTTCTTAAAACATTTTAATTAACGGGACAACCCTCTAAGATAGGAGATACTATAAAAATCTAATTAAACTGGCAACACACAAGATGATGATGTTATGTGAGATAATATGCATGGAACGGCTGTGTGCAGAACATGATTAGAGAGTTACAAGAGTAGGCATCAGAAGTGTTATAAATAGATTGATCTGTGCATGGCATGGCAATGCCACCTGGTTATTAGAACAAACAGTCACACAGCTGGTAAAATGTACATTTTATACCAAGGTTCCTGAGGAGAGGAAATGTGCTAGGGCACTGAGAAAACAGATTTCTGTAGTCTGCAGGTGTCGGGAGCTAAACCCAGCTGTATCCCACTCAGGCATATCCCACACATACATGCTGTATACTGTCTAGCCTATAACAAGCTACGGTTAATTCTTTATCTTTATACTAGAAATACCAACCATTCAGTGCACTCTCAAGGTCAGGGATGCCCAACCTGCAGTCCTACAACTCTCATAATGCTCTGACAGCTGTAGGCTGTCCGGGCATGATGAAAGTTGTAGTTTTGCAACAGCTGGAGGGCGCAGATTGGGTATCCCTGCTCAAGGGGATAGGATTTCCTACACATAACATCAAGAGCCACTGGTAACCTTCATTAAATGAAAAATTACCTTTTGCCAAGGTTTGCCAAATTATCAAGACTGAAAACTGGCACTTTGCATGCATGTACAGTTACTGAGAGAGTGACAGTTTGAAGTCTGTTGCTAAGGAGCAACTGAAAGAATTGTATATGTTACTGATAAAGGTTACTTTATTGCAGAGCAGACAGATACAGCATTGGACTGAAGAGCTTTGGGCCCGCCAGAAGAAATTATTCTAAGGGGCCAACCATTTGTGTATCCTTTAGGGCCCTGTTTATTCAGGGCCCACCAGGGATCCCTCTGGGACTCTAATGGACCAGTTGGACCAAGGACAGATACTACAATCATACGGCAAGATTTCGAGATTTAGCAAAGTAAGATAACAAGGCAAAAACTGTGCATTTTTAGGAAGATGTAGCAGCAAAAACAAAACTGAAACAGGATGTGAACATAAACAGTCAGTGAGGTAATAAGGTAGTCCAGGAACACAGAGGGAAGGCTCACCAGAGCCAAGTACATAGCTTAGAGTAGCAGAATGTAGTTTGTTACTGTGAAAGCGTACAGACATGGAGCACATGGGGAAAGAGGGAAACAGGAACATAGAGCACAGGAGGTACCAGGTGTAGCAGCCAGTTGCAGACCATGGGTGGTACTAGTAGACACCCGGAATACTGTAGAAATATGAAACAGCACTCCAGATCTTTTGCTGCTAACACTTAGGGGGTCATTTATTAAGACCAGCGGTGGATCTGTAAAAGTTATGAAGAGGCGCCGGTCTCTACATAACTTTTGCGCATCCACCGCTGCTTCTAAATCTACTCCAGCTGTTAGCCAGCAGAAATGTTTTGGACCTAGTAGTCCTCAGAAGTAGTCTTCAGGCTTGACTACAGTGCCTTGAAAAACTATTCATACCCCTTAAACGTCTCCATATTTTTATCATGTTGCACCCACAAACTTAAATGTATTTAATTGGGATTTTATGTTATAGACCAACACACAGTAGCAAGTATGTGTGAAGTAAAAAGAAAATGATGCATGGTTTTCTACATAAAAAAATAAATAAAAATCTGGAATGTGTTGCATGCATTTGAGTCAATATTTTGTGGGACCACCTTTCGCTGCAATTACAGCTGTAAGTCTTTTGGGGTGTACAGTCAGGTCCATAAATATTGGGACATCAACACAATTCTAAAATGTCTGGCTCTATACACCACAACAATGGATTTGAAATGAAATAAACAAGATGTGCTTTAACTGCAGACTGTCAGCTTTAATTTGAGGGTATTTACATCCAAATCAGGTGAACGGTGTAGGAATTACAACAGTTTGCATATGTGCCTCCCACTTGTTAAGGAACCAAAAGTAATGGGACATAATGATAATCATAAATCAAACTTTCACTTTTTAATACTTGATTACAAATCCTTTACAGTCAATTACAGCCTGAAGTCTGGAACGCATAGACATCACCAGACTCTGGGTTTCATCCCTGGTGATGGTCTGCCAGGCCTCTACTGCAACTGTCTTCAGTTCCTGCTTGTTCTTGGGGCATTTTCCCTTCAGTTTTGTCTTCAGCAAGTGAAATGCATGCTCACTCGGATTCAGGTCAGGTGATTGACTTGGCCATTGCATAACATTCCACTTCTTTCCCTTAAAAAAAACTCTTTGGTTGCTTTTGCAGTATGCTTTGGGTCATTGTCCATCTGCACTGTGAAGCGCCGTCCAATGAGTTCTGAAGCATTTGGCTGAATATGAGCAGATAATATTGCCCGGAAACACTTCAGAATTCATCCTGCTGCTTTTGTCAGCAGTCACATCATAAATAAATACAAGAGAAACAGTTCCATTGGCCGCCATACATGCCCACGCCATGACACTACCACCACCATACTTCACTGATGAGGTGATATGCTTAGGATCATGAGCAGTTCCTTTCCTTCTCCATACTCTTCTCTTCCCATCACTCTGGTACAAGTTGATCTTGGTCTCATCTGTCCATAGGATGTTGTTTCAGAACTGTGAAGGCTTTTTTAGATGTCTTTTGGCAAACTCTAATCTTGCCTTCCTGTTTTTGAGGCTCACCAATGGTTTACATCTTGTCCGGAACCCTCTGTATTCACTCTGGTGAAGTCTTCTTTTGATTGTTAACTTTGACACACATACACCTACCTCCTGGAGAGTGTTCTTGATCTGGCCATCTGTTGTGAAGGGTGTTTTCTTCACCAGGGAAAGAATTCTTCGGTCATCCACCACAGTTGTTTTCCGTGGTCTTCCAGGTCTTTTGGTGTTGCTGAGCTCACCGGTGCGTTCCTTCTTTTTAATAATGTTCCAAACAGTTGTTTTGGCCACGCCTAATTTTTTTGCTATCTCTATGATGGGTTTGTTTTGTTTTTTCAGCCTAATGATGGCTTGCTTCACTGATAGTGACAGCTTTTTGGATCTCATCTTGAGAGTTGACAACAACAGATTCCAAATGCAAATAGCACACTTGAAATGAACTCTGGACCTTTTATCTGCTAATTGTAATTGGGATAATGAGGGAATAACACACACCTGGCCATGGAACAGCCGAGAAGCCAATTGTCTCATTACTTTTGGTCCCTTAACAAGTGGGAGGCACATATGCAAACTGTTGTAATTCCTACACCGTTCACCTGATTTGGATGTAAATACCCTCAAATTAAAGCTGATAGTCTGCAGTTAAAGCACATCTTGATAATCCATTGTGGTGGTGTATAGAGCCAAAAATGTTACAATTGTGTCGCTGTCCCAATATTTATGGATCTGACTGTATATCTACCAGCTTTGCACATCTAGAGGCTGGAACTTTTGCCCATTCTTCTTTGCAAAATAGCTCAAGCTCATATTGGATGGAGAACATCTGTGAACAGCAATTTTAAAGTCTTAAGAGGAAAGTATAGGGATGGCACTCTGGTCATAGGTAGTGCATGGAAAGGAGAATTTATTCATGAATGGCTGGTTATGCCAGCTATCAACAATAGATTGACAGTTAAGATACAAATATAAAAATTAACAAATCAGATAGTGGATAAAATAGTGACTAAAAATGTAGTAATGATAAAAAATCAATTGTCTAAAATGGCGTCCTCCTAAAAAAATAAGGTATACATAATATACTAGCAATGCATATAAGATAAAATACACAAATAGAAAAGTGTAGGTGGTGATAATATAAAAGTCTGATAAACCTACTGGAGGTAGGTGCAAGTATCAAGTCCAATAGTATCGCAAGAAGAACAGGTTTAGGTGAGGAGTGGGGGCCCTCTTTAGGGAATATGATAGTGTTCAGTTGAAACTGGTTCTACCCACTTGTCTCGGATAAATGAGGTATTCACCTCCGGTTAGTGTCTGCTTATTTTCAAGAATATCCAGCAATAGTGATATTGTATAGTATTGCTAATTTAGCAGGTACGTTACCCTCCTGAGGATCAGAGTTAGGCTGGTGAGCGGCTCCTGGCGGGCGGGTGGCGTCCACGTGTGTTGTTCCCGCTCGCGGGGCTGTATGCTCTGCCTATTTGCTGCTATAGCTGTTCGTCACTTCCGGTGACGTCACTTGTGCTCGCTGGCTCTACCCGCTCAATTCTCATCGGCGTTACACGTGGTGTCCGATGGCGGGAAAAAGAGGCTGCGGCTTTTCAAGAAGTTAAAGATGCTCCGGAGCTCTTGTGGTTTTAGGATCCTTTTGGTTTAAGCTAGCTTTATTTGAGTATGTCTACCTTTAAAAACTCCATACGCGTTTCGGAGCTTACTGCTCCTTCTTCAGTGGGAAACTCGCCATTTTAGACAATTGATTTTTTATCATTACTACATTTTTAGTCACTATTTTATCCACTATCTGATTTGTTAATTTTTATATTTGTATCTTAACTGTCAATCTATTGTTGATAGCTGGCATAACCAGCCATTCATGAATAAATTCTCCTTTCCATGCACTACCTATGACCAGAGTGCCATCCCTATACTTTCCTCTTAATCCCTTACCACAAGCGCTGGGTACGCTCCGTTCGGATTGAGCACCTTATTCCATTTTTTGGGCTTTAGTGAGCCGCCCCACATATATTCGTTCTAATTTTCAAGTCTTGCCACAGATTTTCAATGGGATTTAGGTCTGGACTTTAACTGGGCCATTTTAATACATGAATATGCTTTGATCTAAACCAGGCATGCTCAACCTGCGGCCCTCTAGCTGTTGCAAAACTACAAATCCCATCATTCCTAGACAGCCTACAGCTATGAGCCTACAGAAGGGCATGGTGGGAGTTGTAGTTTTACAACAGCTGGGGGGGCCGAGGTTGAGCATCCCTCATCTAAACAATTTCATTGTAGCTCTGGCTTTATGTTTAGGGTCGTTGACCTGCTGGAAGGTTAACCTCCGCCCCAGTCTCAAGCCTTTTGCAGTCTCTAACAGGTTTTCCTCCAGGATTGCCCTGTATTTAGCTCCATTCATCTTTTCATCAACTCTTACCAGCTTCCCTGTCTCTGCTCAAGAAAAGCATCCCCACAGCATGATGCTGCCACCGCCATGTTTCATGGTGGGGATGGTGTGTTCAGGGTGATGTGCAGTGTTCGTTTTCTATCACACATAGTGTTTTGCAATTAGACCAAAATGTTCAACTTTGGTCTCATCTGACCAGAGAAACTTCTCCCCCATGTTTGCTTTACCACCTACATGGCTTGTGGCAAACTGCAAATGGGACTTCTTATGGCTTGCTTTCAAAAATGGCTTTCTTCTTGCCACTCTTCCACAAAGACCAAATTTGTGGAGAACACGACTAATAGTTGTCCTGTGGACAGATTCTCCCACATGAGCTGTGGATCTCTGCAGCAACTCCAGAGTGACCAAGGGTCTCCTGTAGAGATGAGCGAATCGAAGTTGACTAAGTGGAATTAGATCCGAATTTTAGGAAAAATTCCATTTGCACCGAACCCGAATTTCCTCACGCTTCGTGGTAATGAATCAAATTTATTCTTAAAATGGCTGCTACATGTGTTAGGACATAGAGCAAGGAACTCTGGGAACGAGGGATAACCCACAATACCATGCATGCAGCCAATCATCAGCAAGCCAGCCCTGTGATGTCACAGCCCTATAAATAGCCTCAGCCATCTTGGATTCAGCCATTTTCCAGTGTACTTAGTGCAGAGAGAGACATCAGCAGGCGCTAGGGACAGTGGTAGAAAAGACTTTAAAACTTTTATTTTGTTGTATAGAAGTTCAGGGAAAGGATAGGGAGGAATCATTTCACAGTATTGAAGCAGAACAGGGTTCAGTAGCGGAGTTTACAGCCTGGGTAATAGGAACAATCCTATTACACCTTGCTACACTGACTGCCGATCCAAATTGCCATTATACAGCTCTGTAATTCCAGCAAACCATTCTTGTTATTGGGGTGCAAGTGCTGTTTGATACAGCCATTAACAGGGTTTATTACAAGGAAATATTTCTACAACTTATTTGCCTTTGTGCGGTGCAGTTATATGTTCTAAAGCATTTTTTAGCTTGTATTAGTGGAAAAAAGGGCTTATTAGTTGTTGTGTGGTAAAGTGAGAAAATTACAGCCCTTTTTGCCGTGTATTAGTGGCACAAAAATATATATTATTTGCCGTTCAGTGGTGCAGTTATATGTTCTAAAGCCTTTTGTTGCATGTATAGGTCTATTTGTCGTTCAGCGATGCTGTTATATGTTCTAAAGCACTTTTTTGCGTGTATTAGTGGCAAAAATATATATATTTGCCATTCAGTGGTGCAGTTATATGCTCTAAAGCCCTTTTTGGCCTGTATTAGTGGCACAATAATATATATTATTTGCCATTCAGCGATGCAGTTATATGTTTTAAAGCCTTTTGTGGAATGTATAAGTGGAAAAAAGTAAAAACCTGTTTGCCATTCAGCGGTGCAGTTATATTTTCTAATGCCTTCTTCGGCGTGTATTAGTGGACAAAAAAACGGCTTATTAGCCGTTGTGTGGTAAAGTGAGAAATTTACAGACTTTTTGGGGGTGTTTTAATTTCCTTTTTATTTATTTATTTGCTCTAACAGTATGTCAGACAGAGAAGTGGCAGGGCCTACACAGGGGAGTAGCAGAGGCCTAAATGTTTCTGGTGCAGGCACAGGTCGCAGCAGAATAAAGGGGCATGGCAGCAGGAGTCGCAGAGAGAGGCCTGAGCTCCCGGTGTCATCTAGCGGTCGTGTCTTGACCAGCAACCCAGCGGTTCTTGAATGGTTGACTCCGTCATCCACTTTGTCTCAAGTGACATCAGATACCCCCAGCCAAGAGTCGGTGGGTTCATCAGACACAACCCTTAGTTGGCATGGCCCGGGAGCAGGCCCTGTGCCCTTACCTGTCCTCAACCTGCATCTGTCCTTTTCTGTTCCCTCAGCCAGACAAGTATTATATGCTGTAGGCATCTCCACTATACAGCGAGGACGAGCTACTAGAGGACAGTCAGCAGCTACTGGCCAGCCAAGATGTGGAGGAGATATCCGCTGCTTGCTCCGGTAGGCGGGCAAGTAGTGATAAGGATAGTGGCGTGGGAGCTGGTGTTGCGAGCGGTAAGGCTCCTGACTCAGAGACCATTGAGGAGGACATCAGTGACATGCAGACAGTACTCAATGATGATGATGTAGCTGATCGCACTTGGGAGCCGGGTGCATTAGGGGCCTTATCATCATTGGAAGAAGAGGGTGGCAACTTACCCGTGAGGCAGCGGTGGAGCCAGCAAGTCGCTAGTGTGGCCGGGAGTCAGCAGGGTGGCAGCAGTGGGAGGTCGGGAGCCAAACGTGCAGGAGCCCACCTGCCTGGAAAGTAATGGTGCAGGGGTTCGCAGAAGCAGCGGCGGTAGCAGTCAGTCAGTGTGGAGTGTTGGGGGTAAAATCACCTACTCGGCAGTGTGGCAGTTTTTTGTTAAGCCGCTGGAGGAGGTGAACATGGCCATTTGTAGAATCTGTGGGCAGAAGGTAAAGCGTGGCCAGGGTGCCAATGTTGGCACCACGGCCCTGCGTCAACATATGCAGCGTCACCATAAAGTGGCCTGAAAGAACCGTGGCTCCAATGTGGTGGACCAGCCTGCCACAGCAACCGCTGCATCACCCAGTGGCATGCACCTGATTTCAGGCAGTCAAGGCTCCACCACCTCAGCCAAAGGGAGCTGTTTGTTCTTCCCATCATCTGCTCATCCTGGTGCTCCTGCTCCTCCTCCTACTCCTTGTTAGTCATTTCATCAGCAATCGATCACCGATTGCCAAGAGACAACAGTATGCATGCACTCATCCAACAGCGCAGAAGCTGAATGTGCTCCTGGCCAAGTTGCTGGTGCTGCAGTCTCTCCCTTTCCAAGTGGTGGACTCTGCACCTTTCAGAGAACTGATGGCTTGTGCCGAGCTGAGGTGGAGAGTCCCAAGCCCTTATTTCTTTGCCAAAAAGGCAGTACACGTATGTAGAACAGAAGGTAGGCCAGTCTGCGAGTCCTTGAGCCTGTCGGTGTCTGCCAAAGTTCAAGACAGTACCGACGTGTGGAGCTGT
The DNA here is from genome assembly GCF_905171765.1 of Bufo bufo. NCBI lineage: Eukaryota > Metazoa > Chordata > Amphibia > Anura > Bufonidae > Bufo > Bufo bufo. The sequence goes on along the minus strand of NC_053392.1, from coordinate 236,370,009 downwards.
AACTACGGTGAGGGACAATACATGTCCTTTACGGCCCACTGGGTGAATCTGGTTCCTGCACAGCAAATACCAGCAACTTGGTCAGGTGACGCCGCTTCTGCCTTCACGTTCTCTCCTGTTTTTTTTGGGCTTTAGCAATATTGATGGATTACTGACCAAATGCTGACTGAGTAAAGGCAGATGCTCCACAGACAGGATCCGTTTTTTGATAATGTCATCAACCTGTTCCTTGTCAAGTATCTTTTGCACTTTAGGCCATGATCATACTTGCATATTCTGCATCTGTAATTGTAGGCCAAAACCAGGAGTGGAACCTACAGAGAAAAAGTATAATGAAAAGATTTACTCCTGTGTATTGAACCCATTCCTAGGTTTCACGGAAAAAAGATACAAAACATCCTGCACAATATCATAATAAATATGCATTGGTAGGTTTAGAGTAGGACCTGCTTGACCTGAGACCACCGTGGAGCTGGGTAGGTGGGCACAGATGTGTTTTGATCAAAATATATTGGCTAAGAGTCTCAGATTTTATCATTAGTGTGAGGGCTTAGTCCATATATTATGTTTGCATCTATTGTTTGAATCTATTGACCATTCCTAGTTTTGCCTTTGAAATCCTGATGCAAAATACACTCACCTAAAGAATTATTAGGAACACCTGTTCTATTTCTCATTAATGCAATTATCTAGTCAACCAATCACATGGCAGTTGCTTCAATGCATTTAGGGGGGTGGTCCTGGTCAAGACAATCTCCTGAACTCCAAACTGAATGTCAGAATGGGAAAGAAAGGTGATTTAGGCAATTTTGAGCGTGGCATGGTTGTTGGTGCCAGACGGGCCGGTCTGAGTATTTCACAATCTGCTCAGTTACTGGGATTTTCACGCACAACCATTTCTAGGGTTTACATAGAATGGTGTGAAAAGGGAAAAACATCCAGTAAGCGGCAGTCCTGTGGGCAAAAATGCCTTGTGGATGCTAGAGGTCAGAGGAGAATGGGCCGACTGATTCAAGCTGATAGAAGAGCAACGTTGACTGAAATAAACACTCGTTACAACCGAGGTATGCAGCAAAGCATTTGTGAAGCCACAACACGCACAACCTTGAGGCGGATGGGCTACAACAGCAGAAGACCCCACCGGGTACCACTCATCTCCACTACAAATAGGAAAAAGAGGCTACAATTTGCACGAGCTCACCAAAATTGGACTGTTGAAGACTGGAAAAATGTTGCCTGGTCTGATGAGTCTCGATTTCTGTTGAGACATTCAAATGGTAGAGTCCGAATTTGGAGTAAACAGAATGAGAACATGTATCCATCCTCTGATGGCTACTTCCAGCAGGATAATGCACCATGTCACAAAGCTCGAATCATTTCAAATTGGTTTCTTGAACATGACAATGAGTTCACTGTACTAAAATGGCCCCCACAGTCACCAGATCTCAACCCAATAGAGCATCTTTGGGATGTGGTGGTACGGGAGCTTCGTGCCCTGGATGTGCATCCCTCAAATCTCCATCAACTGCAAGATGCTATCCTATCAATATGGGCCAACATTTCTAAAGAATGCTATCAGCACCTTGTTGAATCAATGCCACGTAGAATTAAGGCAGTTCTGAAGGCAAAAGGGGCTTCAACACCGTATTAGTATGGTGTTCCTAATAATTCTTTAGGTGAGTGTATTAGCCAAAATACGCAAGTTTCAAAGTAGCCTTAGTTTTGCTAGACATTGGGGCAGATTTACTAATCTTACGGATGGTGCAAACTTACGGATGGTGCAAGACTTTCTAGACCTGCAGTGGTTCAGGCTGGATGATATATTTCATGCATGTTAAGACACTTTTGTATAAGTTTATAAAAACTTTTGCTTGGCTTAGTTTGAAAAAATCTTTTACACCAGTACTGTGTGGCAATTTTGGAGCAAAGTGCTGCATCTTAGGAATACTACCCAATTTTTTGGATAGTCAAAGAGGGACACGTCCAGCTCTTTTTGTGAAAGCTCCAATCACTGGTTGATTCAGGCCACTGCTGCAGCCAGTGATTGACTGAGCAGCATTCTCAGCCATTTCACGACAGTAGCAGGAAGTGTGATGCAGTGGGGACCTTATGCCATCATTAGAACTGCAGTTGCTGGGGATCGGTGAGGTGAGTACAAGTTATTTTATTTTAAACTGCACATGCAGCCCCTGGGACAGTTTTTTTGTGCTTCAATATCCTTTTACATATTGGCATATCAATCATCTGATTAAAGCTATTTTAAGATTGCCCCAAATAATGAAGTTCAGGTCTAATATACAGGTAGTAACCATACAGATAGTTTAGCAAGGAGTAATTTAGTAAATTAATGAATGCACATTTATTTAAAAAAAGAAGGACAATTAAGGAGCAAAGAGAGACAGAGAGACTTGGGTCAAAAACAAGGACTGTCTCTCCAAAAGAGGGACACTTGGGGGGCATACCTTACATAATGCATCCTTTGGTACTAAACAATGCCCTTTTACAGTTAGCTATGCCCCCCTTGTCAGAATAGGTGCAGTGGATTTTTCTAAAACTAGATGCAGCAAATTGTGCCAAAAATAAGCCAAATTGTACCAAATTTGGCACAAATTCTCACAATACCTAGGTGCAGGGGTGCACCACCAATGAGGCCAGGTGAGGCCATCGCTTTAGGCAGCACCAGGTAAGGGCAAGAGGCGGGCAACGGAAGGGCCATGGGCAGTAAGCGCTTGCATTGTTGCAAAGGGGTTAGGTTAAGAAATTGTCATGGGGGGGGGGGGGGGGACCATTTCAGTTTTCGCCTCAGACAGCAGAAAGGCGGTGCAGCCCTGCCTAGGTGCACGCGTTTTACCCATAACATTTTTTTAGCTTTTTATCATGATAACTGATCATGCAATGTTTAAAGCAGTATCTGTAAGTACACACCCGCAGAATATTATGAAGCACCCAAACAGACTGTACTGCTTCCCCATTCAGTCTCGACAACAACCATTCTAATTACCTAGATCTGTTAATTAGCCTTTACATTCAGATTGGCTGTTATTAGGTTCTTATGTGACGGCTGCATCAGCTAAGAGTTATCTTTTTATCTGATGCTACAAAAAAGTCACATCTAGGCTCAGTCACACAAGCTTTTCACAGACAGTAAAAAAATAATGTTTTTGTCAGATTTCTTACAACGTGTTGGCTGATTTTTACTCTTACTAGAAATAGCTTTAAGTTAGAAAACATGTTTCTGCACATGGGCTTAGTGGCTGCCTATAGAAGTTCTTATGTCGGCAGTAACTCTAGAGAATAGAGGCTTCACAATGCTTGTTTTGCAGCAGAATCCCAGTTACCTCGTTTCACCTCTCACATACTGTACGATCTGGGCCCCCTGCGGCTTTCTTTAAGTTGGATGAGCCGTTCTGATCTCTGCAGAAGTAGGTCAGCATGTCATATAAGGTAGCAGAGCATTAATGCACAGCCAGCAGAGAACAGAAAACCTGGCAGATTATGGATGATAAGCAACCAGCTGTCTAAGATGTTCAGACATAAAATATCATTTATTATGAAGCTCACAGCAGGCAGTTCCTTGCATGGGGGGATTAGTTAACCCTTTATTGATATTGTGATGCAATTCAGCTTACATGGGAAGGACACTAGGAATGTTCTCCATAGGTATTTTTAACTCTTTCGGCCAGATTTTATGAAGAGCCTGCTTGTCAGGTTCCAGATGCTATTTCTAGACCTGTACTTTCAAGTGAGCTCAAACATACAGAAATGTGTGTATTCTTTCAAACCTGGGAGCACAAGTCAGATCACAAACATTTGTGTAGCAGAGACGCATATATAGTGTAGAACAGCGCACTCTGGTGGCATTTTGTAAGTACTGGACAGAACCACTAATAAAAGAGCAAGCACCCAATATATACTGTACTGAGATTAACGAGTTTTTATCTTCTACAATGGTTACAACTGCTGATCACAACCACCAATGGTCAAGATTTCTACACCTTCAAATGGCAAATAAACCTGCATTGTAATTGGGTTATGTTCCCTCCAATACAACCTCCCAATCCCAATTTCTGTCTCCTGTTCTGCCTATGCAAATGTCAGTTTGTTATATATATCATCTTACTGAGTCCCCTTCTGTCTATTGTAACTATAGATCATTTTACTGAGTCTCCTCCTGTCCATTGTTCCTATAGGTCATGTGGCTGAGTCCACTCCTGTCCATTGTTCCTATAGGTTATATGGCTGAGTCCCCTCCTGCCCATTGTTCCTATAGGTCATGTGGCTGAGTCCCCTCCTGTCCATTGTTACTATAGATTATGTGGCTGAGTCCCCTCCTGTCCATTGTTCCTATAGGTTATGTGGCTGAGTCCCCTCCTGTCCATTGTTACTATAGGTTATGTGGCTGAGTTCCCTCCTGTCCATTGTTCCTATAGGTCATTTGACTAATACCCCTCCTGTCCATTGTTCCTATAGGTTATGTGGCTGAGTCCCCGCCTGTCCATTGTTCCTAAAGGTCATGTGGCTAAATCCCCTCCTGTCCATTGTTCAATTTCCATTGATTAATGGCTCCATTTTGGGGTACACATAACTTTCTGATTAACTTTTATTAACTCTTTCTGGGAGGGAGAAATTTTATGGCGTTCATATTTCGGTAAAAATAACATAATATCCTTATTATCTGGGACACTACGATTACAGTCATACCAAATACATATAGTTTTTTTTTCAGTTTTACTACTTTTTTTGCAATAAAACCCCTTTTTTTAAAAGAAAAAAATGTTTTTGCATTGCTGATTCCCAAGATCCATAACTTTTTTTCTTTTTCTTTCTATGGAGTTGTTTGAGGGCTTGATTTTTGCGGGACTACTTGTATTTTTCATTGGTATCATTTTGGAGTAAATGGCTCTTTTTGATCGCTTGTTATTATGTTTTTTCGGTGGCAACTAAGAATAAATTAGCAATTCTGTCTTTTTTTTAGGGGATAATTTACATGGCATTTATGTAGTCCGGGTCGTTATGGACACGGCAATACCAAACATATGGGGGAGATTTTTTTTTTGCAAATTTTTTCATTGAAAAGCATATTTTCAGTGGAAAAAAGTGTAATTTTTTTAATAGGATTTTGACATTGACCAGCAGGCTGGAAATTACTCAAGGCTGGTCTGGGGCCTACACGAGACCCCAGCCAGCCTTCACACACATCGGCACCCCGCGATCGCATTTGCCGGGTGCCGATGGGAGATATAGGGAGTCCGCTCCCTCTGTCAGCACTTTACATGGGGCGGGCGCCATTGCCGGTCCGGGCTGTTAGAGCAGGGCCGCGGCTAAGGCCCCTTAGTGACTGCTGGAGATGAGCAAATTTCATGTCATGAAATTCGTTTGCAATTCGCTTACTGGTAAAAAGGGGAATTGCGTTATGGATTCCGTTACCACGGACCATAGCGCAATTCCATGACGGAATGCATAACAAAATGCCTTTAGAGGCATTTTGTTATTCATTATATCATAATAGAAGTCTATGGAATGCACAACAGATCCGTCCCGTTTCCGTTATGCAGGAGAGGACTCCCCTGCATAACGGAAACGGGACAGATCCGTTTTGCAGCCCATAGACTTCTACTATGATGGAATGAATAACGCAATGCCTCTAAATGCATTTAGTTATGCATTCCATCATAGAATCCATAACACGGAATCCATAACACAATTCTGCTTTTACCACCAAATTAAGCGTGAACGAATTTCAAAAAATGAAATTCGCTCATCTCTAGTGACCGCCGTAAAAAGGCGTATGGGTGGTCACTAAGGGGTTACATTTTTGTTACTGAATATCTAGAATTAACCTCCTAAAAAAGGTATTTTCAAATCAATGCTAGTGTCATTAAAATGTTCTGATACATTTGTTACTCTTGTACAGCCTTTTCATTCTTGAAACTGAAGGCAAATACTTCAATCATATAATTTAATCATACATACAGTATCTATACTATCCCTTAAAGCATTTATTTATTTATTTTCATTTTTCAAAGCAGCACCTCGATTTGAATACTTTAGTAATTGCATGTAATTAAAACTATAGTATAGCCTCAGAGTTATTCAATAAAAGGCATCTGTGTAGCGCCACCTGCGGTTTGTTCTTTTCCTTATTTTTTGTCTGTCTTACTGAGCTGGTTGAATGTGCTGAGTTTAAATTTTCAGCTGCTATTAGCCACATGTTATGTTAGAAGCTGTGGCAGTTACAGGTAGAGAGCTGCAGCAGAAAGGAAACACCCCATGAGTTGCCAGGCTGAAGATAATCTAGCAGAGCAATTGGAGCAGTGAATGTGGAGATCTCTGGACCTATGTTAGGTAGAGTTGGTTCTAGATTTTTTAGAAAGGGATTCTCATGTATTATATGATGTCCGATTTTCATTTTTTACATCAATCATGGCATAACCCCTTTGAAGAAAAGGCTGCATGCTATAGATCAAATGGAGCTGAGCAGATTGATATATCGTTTTATGGGAAACGATTCAGCAAAACTTATGACATTCAATTAAATCTGTACTTTCTGACTTCAGTTATACACGGGGGAAGTGTACAAACTTCACTTTCAGATCTAAAGTTTATTGCCTACAGTATGTTAAGTATATTGTATATTTTGTAACAAATATCTACAATATAATATTTCAACAGTACAGAAACAAAACATAAACAATTAGCAATTTTCATAATAATTCTCATAATTGTTTGCACAAGATATATCCATCCCTGAAAAAAGATGTCTCGTGTAATCACGCAAAGCACAAACCAAATCTAGTCATAATAAACCTTGAAATAGAATAGCAAAAATAGCTGTTATGGATAAAAAAAAGACTTGTCTCATGATTGTTAAAGGGTTTGTCCATCTTGGCCTTTCGTGGCAGAGCTAGAAATAACCACAATAAGTGCCGGTCTGGGGAGACGGATTATGGAAACGGTCGAGCAGCTGGAGCTCCACTGTTTCTGTAATTCCCATAGTAGTGAATAGTAGCTACACAAACAGCGTAGCACAGAAAGCTATGCTGTTTCCATAACTTAATCAAGGGGGTTCTCTCTCCAGGAACTTTTTAAGATGCACTTGCTCATCTAACGCTTTTCTATATTCCAATCCAGCCTATGGACGCAATTTCTTCCAAAAATAGATCTCTACAATTCCTAAGACAGAAACACAATCTGTCACACTAGTATGACTGGGAGTCGAATGCCTTTTTGCCCAACACAGGGCAACGAAGTCCAGAAGCCATAAACGTGTATTACCTTCACAGACTACTTCCATGCACATTTGTTTTTGGCTGCTCAACTCTCTCAATAGTTCTTTTCTACTCTTAGTCTAATGGGTTCTCTGGAGTCCTCCCTGGGTCCCAAATTCTGTTTATGCCACAGGACTGCAGATAGCTGAAAGCTGTTTACGCTTAAGCCAACTTCATCTAACTAACTCACTCCTCAGGAAAGAGACAAACCCAGGGGTTTGGGCCTGCTCCTTGGAGACTAGCCCTTAGACTGAGTGCAAACAACAAAAGAACAGTTTAAAATGAAATAAAGCCACAAAACAGAAGGAACATATCTGACTGGGTCATTGAACTACACTGTTTGCGTAGCAAAAATTCACTGCTATGGGAGTTACGGAAACAGTGGAGCACCAGCTGCTAGGATGTTTCTTTTATTCCGGCCATCCTTGGCTTGCATTTACTGTGAGTTATTCTGGCCACCCCTTTTAAAACACATAACATGAAGATGTGAAAAACAAATTTCACAATTATGGTCCACGAGCAATCATTTAATGATTGACTACAGCAGTCACATGTTGCTGGTGTGATATCACTTCTGCAGCCAGGTAAATAGAACACATCAAGGAGAACCAATGCAGTGGCATGGGGTCTGTCAGGTTCTTGATTTTAGGCGGATCTTGGGAGTTGTCAACTTACCTCCTGAAACCGGACAATCCTTGTTAACTTCCTATTTTAACCTGTTCTTTATTTCAGGCGGATCCTGGGGATTGCTCACTTTCCTCCTGAAATTAGACAACATTTAACTTCCTCCTTTGTTTGGACTTTTAGAACGGTAACCAGGCCATTCACTGCAGTCAGAGGGAAAAGTAGAGTGAGATCACTGCAATGTGTGATGATCATTCTATCATCCCAATTCTACAAATACTATTAATAATGACAATTACCCTGCAGATAACATTTTCCCTTCACAGCAGCAATAAACTGACAATGAATTACACATCTACCGTGTTTTGGACTTTTCTCTCTCTGTGCTGACTGCTACAGAAGAACAATATTTTGGTGCCCTTGGTGGTATGGGTTTTATGTGCAGGGAAGGCAGGTTCCCTGATGTTCATAATGCCAGCACCCATGGTTGCAAATGAGGTGTTAGAAAGAAGAGGAGTCCATTTGAAAAGAATAAATGGAATATTTACTGAAAATCACTTGCATTGAGATGAAAGTTACAGTTTCAGTTATCATGGAGGTGTTCACAGACACTTCTGTTGTTACTTGTGCTGTAATTCCAGGTAACAGGCTCATATGAGGTACTAACAGGCTTCCATGTGCTGATGACACCAATATACTTCCTTTTGCTGGTATCAATGAGTTCTTTATCTGTGCTTATTAGGTTAACTGGTCCACTTCCTAACAGCCAGGTTCTGAATATATCATCATCTTGTTCTCATGCTTTTTTCTCTCTTTCTTCTTTTCTGCAACCTACAGAGCGGTTCTCCCTAAGGGCAGGCATACGACTTCTGCTCCATTCTTTGTACTGGTTGCTAATGGAAACTATTCCACTTGATCTATAGACGAATATGGTAAAACACAACTTTGCACTTAGTTGTAATGGTGTGTCCAGGTACTGGAGGCTTCCCCCGGTCACTATGAGATCGGTGTCCATAAGCTAGAGAATGCTGCTATCTCCACTAGATTTGCTCTGTACCCAAGTCTACACTGGTCTGTGCTGGGTCACTTCTGATGATTCCTCCTCCAACCTCCCTCAGTCTGGCCCCTGCCAAGGGGGTTAAAGTGGTAGCTACATGGTGGACTTCCCTCTGACTCTCCTCACTCTGAACTGACTCTCTCCTCACTCTCACTACACACTTCACCATTTCCTGTGTCTAGCCTTTTATAGGGGAACATACCAGCACCATCTAGTGGTGGTTGATATGATGTGGTGGTTAACCAGCCTGTCAATAGGAGTTTACAGCTTTACATATTGCATATTCAGAATGGTCCCAGGTTATAAGTGATGTACCCCAAGGTTCAGTGCTGGGACCTTTATTATTTAATTTATTTATTAATGATATTGAGGACGGGATTAATAGCACCATATCTATTTTTGCAGATGACACTAAGCTGTGTAGAACTGTACAGTCTATGGTAGATGTCCACACACTACAAGCTGATTTGAACACTGAGTGATTGGGCATCAACTTGGCAAATGAGGTTCAATGTGGACAAATGTAAAGTTATGCATTTTGGTAGTAATAATCTATGTGCTTCATATGTCCTTGGTGATGTAACACTGGGAGAGTCACTTATAGAGAAGGATATGGGTGTCCTTGTGGATGGTAGATTAAATTACAGCATACAATGTCAATCAGCTGCTTCTAAGGCCACCAGGATATGTGTGGTGTTACGACTAAGGACTATGTCCGAAACGCATCAACTGGCATACCGCTTGTGTCTGCATTGTCTGTACGTGGAGTTATGTTGCTGAAATAAACAGAAGATTTTACTGCAAAGCATCCATTGTGCCGGATTTGTTTTTCATCGCCACCAGGATATTGTCATGCATTAAACGAGGCATGGACTCGCGGGGCAGGGATGTAATACTACCACTTTACGCTGGTGCGGCCTCATCTGGAATATGCAATCCAGTTCTGGGCACCAGTCCATAGAAAGGACGCATTGCAGCTGGAAAAAGTACAGAGGAGAGCGACTAAAATGGGCATGGAGGGTCTTAGTTATGAAGAAAGATTAAAAGAATTGAATTTATTTAGTCTTGAGAAGAGCCGTCTAAGGGGGGACATGATTAACCTATACAAATATATAAATGGGCCATACAAAAAATACAGTGAAAAGCTGTTCCATGTAAAGTGTGCTCAAAAGACAAGGGGGCACTGCCTCCGATTGGAGAGGAACAAGTTCAGTCTCCGGAAGCGTCAAAGCTTCTTTACTATGAGAACTGTGAATCTGTGGAATAGACTTCCTCCGGACGTGGTCACAGCAGGAACAGTGGACAGTTTCAAAAAGGGTTTAGACGAATTCTTAAAAGTAAAAAAACATTAATGCTTATGAAAACGTGTAGAAATCTGAGTCTCACTTCCTTCTGGGATTCGCGCCCCCACCTATCCCTTGGTTGAACTTGATGGACGTATGTCTTTTTTCAACCGTTTTAACTATATAACTATGTAACATATTGGGGACATTACTTTACATTACAGTAACAGCACATTTCCATGAAACCCAATTACAGTGTCTAGCAGTGTATTTCAAAACTTTGAAAATCCTTTTGAACAATCTTTGTTAGAATCACCCATTGCTCTAATTTCTTAATACAACTCTCATTATGTGGTTCATGGTTCAGCTATTACTCTAAGAGGCAGTGATGTAACCATTAGGCCTCATGCACACGACCGTTGTTGTGTTCCGTTCCGCAAAATGGGGTTCCGTTGTTCCGTGATCAGTTTCCGTTTTTGTTTCCGTGTGTCTTCCTTTATTTTTGGAGGAACACCAGACATAAAGGAAGGTAAAAAAGACAGGTTTGCCATGCAAATGATAGGAAAAAAACGGACGCGCGGACGCAGATGACATACTTGTGTGCCTCCGCGTTTTTTAGCGGTCCCATTGACTTGAATGGGTCCGCAAACCGTTTTCCGTGAAAATAATAGGACAGGTTATATTTTTTTGACGGACTGGAACCATGGATCACGGACGCAGATGGCAAACGGTGCATTAGCCGAGTTTTCAACTGACCCATTGAAAATCTAAGGGTCCGCAGAAAATCACAAAAAACGGCGCAACGGACACGGAATAAAACAACGGTCGTGTGCATGAGGCCCAATGGTTGCAGAATTCACAGCTGTGACTGGGCCCACAGGCCAGTGGGGTCCATGTGCTCCACCTCATCACTCTAAGGCTACTTTCACACTAGCGTTCAGAGAGGATCCGTCTGGTGTCTGCACAGACGGATCCTCTCCTATAATGCAGACGTTTGGATCCGTTCAGAACGGATCCGTCTGCATTATAGTTTAGAAAAAATTCTAAGTCTGAAAGTAGCCTGAACGGATCCGTCCAGACTTTACATTGAAAGTCAATGGGGGACGGATCCGTTTGAAAATTGAGCCATATTGTGTCAACTTCAAACGGATCCGTCCCCATTGACTTACATTGTAAGTCTGGACGGATCCGTTTGCCTCCGCACGGCCAGGCGGACACCCGAACGCTGCAAGCAGCGTTCGGGTGTCCGCCTGCTGAGCGGAGCGGAGGCTGAACGCTGCCAGACTGATGCATTCTGAGCGGATCCGCATCCACTCAGAATCCATTGGGGCTGGACGGATGCGTTCGGGGCTGCTTGTGAGATCCTTCAAACGGAACTCACAAGCGGAGCCCCGACGCTAGTGTGAAAGTAGCCTAAAGCTGATTGCAATTTTTTGACCTCCTTTGAAGATTTATAATGCACATGTTGCCAAACCTACCTCACTATTAGGGCTGTCTTACATTGGCAGAAAGTCACCAGATCATCGCTAACGAGCGTTCGTAGGGATGCTTTTTAACGATGATCTGCCTGTGTAATACTGCTACCGATTACCTGATTAAACGCCCGTTCATCAGACAATCAAGATTTTTAAGCATGCTTAACAATAGTTGCTTGCCAGCGGCAGATCATGCTGTCTAATCATGATCGGCTGCCGGCAAACAATGATTCAGTAACGGGACGCGTGATGGCATTAGCGATTACTCCTTTCCATTCTGTGGAGGAGATTGCTGCATGTATTAGCAGCAGTCTCCTCCACTGCCGAGCAGGCAATTGCCATGAAGGAACGCTTCGCCTGCAGAATCTTATAATGTAATACAGCCCTCGGAAAGAGCATAAACCTTTTAATACCAAAACTATCAGATGAGCATATAGTCAAGGAAGGGAGACTTTGTAGAAGTATGCAGATGGTTTCTGCAAGGGTTACATAACTCATAACTGCATGGCAGAGACACTACATTCAGTGGTAGTGGTGTGTAGGTGTATACAATAACTAATGTAGGCTTCATATAGGGACCTACAGCTCAAGTAGATTAAAGTTGGCTGTTCATGCATTGGCTGACACCAAAAAAGCAAGTGCATGGATAGAACTCTTAAAAAACTCTAGAAAAGCACAATGTTTGTCACGAACCAGCAGGTGTGAACCCCCTGTGCCACGTGTTCTACCTCCCCTAAGGGCGTTGTCTAAGTGTACCCCTCGATTCTTCACAGTACCCCTGATGGTGGGGATAGACTTTCCCGAGGGGAACACCAGGTACCTACCTCTTGAGGAGGGTAGGCACACGAGGCAGCTGGTCCAGGCCGACCAGGAGGTACCTGAGTAGGTACCAGTAGTACAAGCGTAGTCAGGCAGGTGGGTCGTTACCAGGAGCAACAGTGCAGGACCGAAGGATAAGGCAGAGGCAAAAGGTCAGGCAATCCGGATCGGCAACAGGAGAGTCAAGGCAAGCAGGCAGGGATCAGACGAGTAGCAGAATCCAGGAACAAGGTATAAGTCAGGAGCACACTTGAGTATCAGGAGCTTAGCAAACCTAACGACCTTGATGCTGAGGCATCTGGGAAGGGGGCTGAGCCACTTTAGTACCTGCAGGAGAGCCTGGGTTGGTCAGCAAGGTCACATGACCCAACCCACGCAGCCCAGGGAGTTATGCGCGCCGCCCCTAGGGCGGTGTAACAAGAAACCATCAGCAAGCATGCTGTTGCCAGGGCTGGGTGGAACCTGTGGAGCGGAATCCTCAGCACCACAGCACCTACAGCGACAGAGTCCAGGACTTCAGTGGTGGACGGGAGGATCACCGTTGAGCACGGCGCCCAGGACCACGGCGGTAAGTGGGGGAACAGCAGCGTACAGCAGCCACTGTTACAGTGTTATGAAAGTCCCCTTCCTCTCGCAAACACTTTAGGCTACTTTCACACTTGCGTTCAGAGCGGGTCCGTCTGGTATCTGCACAGACGGATCCGCTCCTATAATGCAAACGCTTAGATCCGTTCAGAACGGATCCGTTTGCATTACCATGAACAAAAAAAATAAAATTATAATTTTTTTTTTTTGTTCATGATAATGCAAACGGATCCGTTTTGACTTTACATTGAAAGTCAATGGGGGACGGATCCGTTTGAAAATTGAGCCATATTGTGTCAACTTCAAACGGATCCGTCCCCATTGACTTACATTGTAAGTCTGGACGGATCCGTTTGCCTCCGCACGGCCAGGCGGACACCCGAACGCTGCAAGCAGCGTTCAGGTGTCCGTCTGCTGAGCGGAACGGAGGCCAAGCGGAGCCAGACTGATGCATTCTGAGCGGATCCGCATCCACTCAGAATGCATTAGGACTGGACGGATCCGTTCGGGGCCGCTTGTGAGCCCCTTAAAACGGAGCTCGCAAGCGGAGCCCCGAACGCTAGTGTGAAAGTAGCCTTAGATGCTGTGGTCGCTATTGGGAGGGGGTTGACTTTAATCAGAGAAGGTATAAGTGCAGTGTAAACACTTTTCATTGTGTAGAACTGGTCTCTGAGTATCATTTGGTGGCTGTATTATAGAGGTATACTTCCATACATAGAGCTGAACTGTCTCTAAGCCTACCAGTCTGTTCAGGGACATATTGTTCATGGAGATAACCCACAATATTCAAAGGTCTCATCTTGCTGTTTTTCTGCCACTTCTCTAACTTTTGGAATTGTTTGGCTGATTAATTCTTTATATTATCATCTAGTGTACTTTAGAATACATGGGATCCTGAAATAGTTTCCTACCTTCAAAAACTAGATCCCTCCAGTCAATGTTCTGTGGTTTTTTCCATTATCTCAGCTTTTGTTTCCTTCTAACTAATCTTTCCAATACTTTTACTACAAATTGGTTACCACACTCTATCTTTTGATGTTCCTCTGAAATGGTTTCATGGGCTAGCATTACCATACTTGTACACTAGACAGCATACTAACTACAGCACTTGCAGTTAGGATAGCATTATCAGGGGCAGGAAGAGTCAACCACTGAAACCTTTTTATAACTGCCTTCCTAAAGCCAAACAGAAACTTATTACACCCCTGTCCTTTACATTGAGGATTTTTTTTCTCTGAGCACATAAGTTAAGATAAATGTTTGTAGTCAACCACTCAAAGTAGAAATGCTTTTCCTAGTGTCTTAAACTTACTTATGTCCAATAATTTTTCATTATTTTTTTTAAATCATATTTTAAATAATTCAGCAACATAAACAATTTTTATAATAATTCAAGTAATTATTTGTGCAAGCTACATCTAGTAACATCAAGCCTTGAAAAGTAGATGCATTGTACTCACATCGAGCACCAGTCATATCCAGTCAAAATAATCCTTGAAATGTAACGGCAAAATCAGCTATGTTGTGGCTAAAATGTTTGATAATTGTATAGTAGAAGATAATTGTTAGAGAGGAATACATAGGAAGAAAATGAGAAGCGCACAATAAGTTTCACATAATTAAATTTTACACTAGCAATAATTTTATCTTGAAAAAATGAAAACCTGCTCAGTAGATATCTTGTGCTGATAAATACCTTCACTTTTATCATTTCTCTCTTAAAGGGGTTGTCTTGTTACAACAACCTTTCCCCTATCCACAGGATAGGGGATAAGTGTCTGATCGGCGGGGGTCAAACCGCTTGTCTTCACACAATCATTAGAATGGGGGTCCATGATACCCCATTTGACTAGAGTAGTGGACACATACTGTATACTTGCTGCCACTCCATTCAACACTGGAGGACTGCAGGAGATAGCTGAGTACAATTGCTATCTTTGACATGGCACAGAGCCGATTCTGATGAGGGAACACAGTCACTGCGCTCGTGATTGCTGGGAGTCCCAGCCGATCACCAATCCTGTAGATAAGGGATACGTTTTTATAATGGGAAAACCCCTATTAAATCATATTAAGCCTGGTTAATATTTTATAGGGTTTTAGAGTTAAGGATCACAAATCAAAGAGATCGTCTAGTCTTTTCTGAGGTCTTAAACACACTTAACCAGGATACTTCCACAGGTGTCATCAGACACAACCAACATTTGGTCATTTACTTGATGTTGCAGTATGGGTGGGGCACAAATAGACTGTCTCACAGAAGGGATACTAAATGGTACGTTCACTATCTATACTTATATCACACTGCCTGAAGAACGTATTTAAAAGAAAATAATAAAATATTTATTAATATCTGGTTAAAACGGGAAATAACTGTACATCACTTTCGTGATCTTCAGGCTCCAGACTGAATTAATGTAGTTGAGGGAGTGATTGAACCCACTACATAACATACAGTCTGGACTAGATCCTAATCCTGCTGGCACGTTTGTGCTGATGTTTGCTGGAGAAGGAATCAGGACACGGTTCTTATATTTGAACCAGGCGCAGGTGCATTCGTTTGCAGTCCTACCTAGCATTAAACAGCAGAGCAGCTGATAGTGAATACAAGGCTGGGAGCCCTGTGGGGAGTGGAGTCAGTGTTGTATTCCAAACCCCTATACTATTAGTATGTGTGATGCATCACACACCCTATCAGGGCATTCCAGCATACAGCATCCACACAATATTGAGTGATTCTATAGATGCTCACTCAGCTGCCTACATCTGCCTACCCATACATGCGGAACAGCACTGGGTCTAGGTATCGGACCGCATTCACACTATCAGGGCAGCTGGTGCGCTGCCTGACATTTAGTATGCACCCTGCCTATAGAGCCGTGTCCTGGATAGAGATCACCGGCTCAACACGTTTCAACGTGACATAATCTGCCCCGTGTGATCAGGAACGAAAATCTCTTAATGAGGTAAGCCTGTAGAGGAAAAAATGCCCCACACTTTTGCGTGTCAAGGCTTCGGCGCTATGACGGCCGTACGCGGGCGCATGAGTGCCGAAAGGATATCAGACAAGCCCCGCCTAGGGGGAGGTGTGTACTGGTGCTCCCGCGAATCAAGAGTTGGCGCGTCAACTGACATCTGCCCCCTGACCCGCCGGGCACCCTAATGAATACATCCACCTCCTCACGATTACGCAACATGCGCTACTGTATTGGGGGAACCGAAAGCTGAGGCTAAAGTGTCATCAAATCTCCTCGTTCCACTGTGGGTATAGTGGAGGACCTCTAGAGGTAACAGATGAGTATACATCTACATCGAATCTAGAACCATCGAATCATGAACACAACTCAAACCTAAAGCAATGTGTCACCTACACTCCCTGCGTGTCAGTCTCCATACCTATTCCCTGCAACTAAGTACCAATCATAGTGAGGGAGGTGGAGAAATCAGGGGGACAAGCGGGGGGGGGGGGGGGAACGGCAACATCATCTTACTGTACGTGACACTGTTGTGTCTCGTGAATTGCGGATATCAGACCTATACTGTTCTTGGCACTGATCCTACACCAGTGTATAGAGCCCAACTCACGACACTGTTGAGTAATGCATATGAGGAGACACTTATTAGCAAGGCAGAACATGAATACTTGCTATCTAAGTTCCCTGTCCTTGCTACATTCTATAGTCTGCCCAAGTTACAAAAACAAGGTTCTCAATTGAAAGGCAGACCCATTGTCTCGGGCATTGGCAGCCTCACTGCAAATATCAGCACATACGTGGACATCATCCTGCGTCCATTTGTAGCTGGCCTGCCATCTTATGCCCGTGACACCATGGATGTGTTACAGCGGTTGGATGGCATCTATTGTGACGAGGGGGTATTGTTGGCAAGTCTGGATGTAGAGGCCCTGTACACCTCTATACCCCATGATCTGGGATGTGAGGCGGTAGGGACCTTTCTCCAACAGAGAGGTGAACATTGTCGCCGCCACAATACTTTCATCATGCAACTCTTGAATTTTATTCTGACACGAAACATCTTCCTTTTTGACCAACGCATCTATTACCAGCTCAGGGGGGTTGCGATGGGCAGTCCCTGTGCCCCGACGTTCGCAAACCTCTACCTGGGCTGGTGGGAGAAGGAAGTGGTGTTCACTGACACGATGGAACAATATACATCCTGTATCCAACTGTGGATTAGATATATAGATGATGTGCTGATATTATGGAACGGCACCAGAACTAGCTTCATGCACTTTGTGGAAACCCTGAATATTAACCAACTAGGCCTATTTTTTACATCTGAAATGCAAGAGAGCCAGATTACCTTCCTGGACCTTACTATTTTAATAGGTAAGGACAGGAAAATTACCACCAAATTATTCAGAAAGCAAACCTCCACTAATAGTCTCCTGCACTGGGAAAGTGGACATCCCCTGGCCCTGAGAAGTGGCATTCCGAAAGGACAGTACCTCAGGGCCAGAAGGAATTGTGTTGAGTTAGAAGAGTTCAAGGCAGCGGCCTCTGATTTAAGATCCAGAATAAAAAATCGAGGGTATCCACAGCATACTCTGAAAAAGGCATATCATCATGCCATGAGTGCGAATGGAGCAATCTATTGGTCCCAAAAATCGGGACCAATAGTGACTCCACCCCCTGGATTATAGCTACGTTCGATAAAGCTCATCGACAGGTCCGTGAGATTTTGCAGAATCACTGGTCCATCCTTCAGTCTGATCCAGACATCGGGTCATCTATATCTGATCGTCCATCTGTCACGTATCGACGCGGTTCCAATCTACGCGATCGATTGGTGCACAGCCTCTATACACGTCCTACGCCTGGTACATGGCTCAAAAATACAGCGAAAGGCACCTTCCCCTGTGGTTCCTGCATTATATGCAAGCACATCATGAAAGGAGATTCCTTCACCAGCTTTTCGACTAGGGAGAGATATAACATCCGTTCCTTCATTAGATGTACCTCAGTGGGCTTGGTGTATCTGATTACCTGCAAGTGTGGCCTACAGTATGTAGGTAAGAATAAACGCGAGCTTAGGAGGCGAATAGGTGAACACCTATCTGATATCCGCAATTCACGGGACACAACAGTGTCACGTCATGTACGTGAAGCACATGAAGGTAATCCCGATGTTTTGCGGGTCCAAGGGATTGTATTGATTAATAGATCCATACGCGGCGGAGATATTGATACATTGCTACTCCGGAAAGAAGCAATGTGGATCTTTAAGTTGCAAACTATCCATCCGAGAGGTTTGAATGAAGCTATCTCATATGCTTGCTTCATCTAATCTCATTAGCATGTAGGACCTAATTATGGTTCCCTCCACGATTGTCAACTGAGTATAGGTACATACAGTAAGATGATGTTGTCCGTCCGTCCCCCCCGCTTGTCCCCCTGATTTCTCCACCTCCCTCACTATGATTGGTACTTAGTTGCAGGGAATAGGTATGGAGACTGACACGCAGGGAGTGTAGGTGACACATTGCTTTAGGTTTGAGTTGTGCTCATGATTCGATGGTTCTAGATTCGATGTAGATGTATACTGATCTGTTACCTCTATAGGTCCTCCATTATACCCACAGTGGAACGAGGCGATTTGATGACACTTTAGCCGCAGCTTTCGGTTCCCCCAATATAGTAGCGCATGTTGCGTAATCGTGAGGAGGTGGATGTATTCATTAGGGTGCCCGGCGGGTCAGGGGGCGGATGTCAGTTGACGCGCCAACTCTTGATTCGCGGGAGCACCAGTACACACCTTCCCCTAGGCGGGGCTTGTCTGATATCCTTTCGGCCCTCATGAGCCCGCGTACGGCCTTCATAGCGCCGGAGCCTTGACACGCAAAAGTGGGGCATTTTTTCCTCTACAGGCTTACCTCATTAAGAGACTTTCGCTCCTGATGACACGGGGCAGATTATGTCACGTTGAAACGCGTTGAGCCGGTGATCTCTATACAGAACACGGCTCTATAGGCAGGGTGCATACTAAATGTCAGGCAGCGCACCAGCTGACCTGATAGTGTGAATGCGGTCCGATACCTAGACCCAGTGCTGTTCCGCATGTATGGGTAGGCAGATGTAGGCAAACATCAGCACAAACGTGCCAGCAGGATTAGGATCTAGTCCAGACTGTATGTTATGTAGTGGGTTCAATCACTCCCTCAACTACATTAATTCAGTCTGGAGCCTGAAATTCACGGAAGTGATGTACAGTTATTTCCCGTTTTAACCATATATTAATAAATACTTTATTATTTTCTTTTAAATACATTCTTCAGGCAGTGTGATATAAATGGGGCACAAATAGGCATAGTAATGATCTACAATTAAAGATATTAAAAGGTATAATCTTCCATAAGACAGTCCTACAGTGAAGTGAAAGAGGTCATACATCAGCAACATAATGCTGAACTGTATAATCTAGCACTTTTTCCATAAATTTCACATTATTCGTTTTTTGCCAGGTAAGCTGGAAAGGACAGTCTGAATCTCACAGTATAGCTCACTGTGTTCAGGTTGCCGTATGTACTTGCTTTAGTAGCTCTCTGGCTATATTCCATCTGCCCTGTCTGTGTGGTCACCTAGTGAGACATCAAGGTCACCTTGCCTGGTTCCATGTTTTGTGGTGCAGCTGTCTGTTCGCCCATGGACAAACTCTGCATGGGGAACAGGCATCTGATAGTCTGGTTCTGTGTCTTGTGTGCAGCTCTTTCTGTTGGCCCATGGGCAAACTCTGCATGGGGAATGTTGGAGCAAAAACTCCAATGCCGGATAAGCGGTGGACTCCGAATTAGAAGTTATGGATATCCATAGAGAATAACCAACACAGGCATAGAGCCATGTATCAAGAGTTTCTAAACTTTATTAAAGAAAGCAAAGGTTAAGTAAGCGATTTTCTGGATCATTTCCAACTGAAGACGTAGTCTTTATGTCATTAACGCATTAAAAACACAATCTGAAATGAGCATCTTCTTGGCTATACGCCTAGAACGTCTCCTTAATCTTAACCGTGGGTGCTATCCACATACTAGTACTCCTAATGCTTGTTAAGATTCCTTTCTAACAAGTGTTGGTGGGGGCTAGGAGTGACCTTGAAGTTACAGTAACTTTCCACAAGAAGCTCACAGTTCATTCGTTACACAAAAAATGGCAGAATGAAATACAAACATGGAGGCTGAGGACACAACATGGAGTCTTAATCCTCACAATTCCCCCATTTTGAGATATTCACTCACCACAGGTGTCAGATACACATACTTCAGCCAGACATTCCCCTTGCTGCTGGTTCTCCAGATTCTGCATATCTGCACCTTTGTGAGGGATCATCTCAACATGTCTCATATTCTTTTCTACCTTTGTTCCTGTTACACACTCTCAATGTGAGCTTAATTACAATGTAAATGAGTGCAACAGTCAACAAAATCTGCATTATTCCCTGTACTATACCCATACGCCACCCACCAACATTTTTAAACCAGTTTGCTGGATTCAAGAAAAAGAAGGTATCTGACTACCAAGAGTCCTTGACAGCACTATGTGCATCCAGCCATTTATCTCTGATTTATTTTATCTTTTTGATGCCTGCTCTTACTTGAAGGTTACCTTGTGGATCTATATAATGACAACAAGCAGATCCTATTATTTGACACATTACTCCTTCCTTAGCAGTAAGGAGTCTAATACTAGAGTATGCTAGTTAGTAACTATGATTAACTGAGATTGTACATTATTAGTTAGGTTTACAAGTCCTAAAACATCCCATATTTGGTCATCTAGGTAGTCAGTGGAGTTAAACTTAAAACTTTCATTTTCTGGTCTTCAGATAGATAAGAAGTCTCTACAATTTATGTCAGCAAGTTCTAACCATGGTACCGGAATCGCTAAATAAGGCATAGTCTTTGAACTCACAGGACTGTGAGTAGAGATTCAAAAGTTTTTATAATTGTCCGCATCTGTCATTTTTTTTTTAACATGACCTGATTGATGATGCCTAATAAGGGCATTGTCCTAGTCACTTTTAGGTTCACATGTAGAGCTTGAATGCTTAGACCTAAGAGTAGCAGTGCAAGGATCTCCATCCTCAGGGTTGGGCACTTTTTTGCAATGTGAGGTGTGAATCTAGTTAGGCTTTCCTTACACCTTTACAGAGGTTGCAGTTTTCAACAGGACTTGGAAGGGACCATCAAATCTGGGCTCAAAAGTTTTCCTCACGTGCTTCTTTATCACCACCGAATCTCCAGGCTCAAGACTTTGTGTGCCTTCAACTGAATCAGGGTCTGGAATGGAAGAAAACACTTGTCTATGAGTGTGATCTAATTTTTCAGTAAGGACCTTCATGTAACTGACCATACTATCAGTCTGCAACTGCAACTGTTGAGGAAAATACAATCCTAGCCTAGGAGCACTGCCAAACAATACCTCAAATGGGGATAACCCTGTCTTCTTGTTTGGAGTGGTTCTAATGGAATATAAAGCTAGAGGCAAACACTCTGTCCAGGGCCTCTGGGTCTCCCGCATGGCCTTCTGTATTTTCAGTTTCAATGTGCCATTCAGGCGCTCAACTCGGCCACTGCTGGGGATGGTAAGCTGTATGAAAGGCTTGGTTCCCCCCTAATGCTTGCATAAACTCTCTCATCACTTCACCTGTAAAGTGGGAACCTCTGTCTGACTCAATAACTTCAGGAACACCATACATGCATATCAGTTCACTGACCAGTTTCTTTGCAGTGTTCTTGGCACTGGCTTTGGCTATTGGGAAGGATTATGGCCAACCTGAAAAGAGATCAACACACACGAGAACAAACTCATACACTCCTACCTTTGGTAGTTGTATGTAGTCTATCTGCAGTCTCTGAAATGGGTAAAGTGGCCCAGGGGTGTGCTTGCTTGGAGTCTTCACCACTTGCCCTTGATTATTCAATGCACAGACCATACATCCTTGCACAAAATTGCTGCAACTGTAGAGAACCCTGGAGCAATCCAGCCAATATTTACCACACCACTTACCATGGCACCTTTTGACAGATGTGTATGCCCATTGGCCTTCTGAGCCATAATCGGGTACAGAGGGCATGGCAGGCAGATTCTGTCTTTGTTTCTCCATAGTCCTTGGTCATCTGGCCCAGCCCCTTGATTAGTCTATAGTTTTTTTTTCTTCAGGTGGGGCCTGCTCAGACAATTTGATCAGAGTGTTTTTGGATATATTCACAGGTTTTAAGGCTCTTACCGAGGTGGCATCAGCACTCAGTAGCCAGAGCACAGCTAGCTTGGCTGCCTTATCAGCTCTGTCATTGCCTTTTACCTCTGCCGTGGTACACCTTGTGTGAGCCTTTACTTTTCCAATAGCAACTTCTTCTGGCAACAGTAAAGAGTTCATTAGTTCAAACACAGAGTCTTTGTTTTTAATGGGCTGACCCGCAGAAGTCAAAAAGTCTCTAGACCGCCATATGGGTCCTTAGTCATGTGTAATCCCAAAAGCATACCTGGAATCCGTGTAGATGTTCACCTTCTTCCCTTCGGCCATTTTACACACCTCAGTCAGTGCCTTCAACTCCGCCTCCTGCGCAGATATGTGCAGAGGGAGTGGTTCAGCAACGGCTACCTCATGCTGTGTGACCACTGCATATCCAGTGTGGAACCGGCCATCTTCTCCCTTAAACATGCTTCCATCTACAAAATACTCAACATCAGGGTTATCAAGAGGTTTTTCATGCACTTGAGAAAATCCAGAAGTTTCTTGTTGCATCAACTGTATACAATCATGAGGATCATTTTCAGCTAAATCAGACAAAATGTTACCTGGGCTACCCTCCCCCATTTCTGAATCTGTGAGTGGTAGCAAAGTAGGAGGATTCAGAGTAGTACGTCTATTGAAAGAAATATTGCCTGGCATGAGGAGGGCACATTGGAGTCTGAGTTGTCTAGTCACAGAAATATGTTTTGGTTGCACCTGTGTGAGAATGCCCTGTATGTCACGGGGGGTTTGCACAATCACCGGGTAGTCCAACACTACTACTGAGGCTTTTTCAATTATTGCCTGCACTGCCGCGACTGCCCTGACGCAGGAGAGGGGGCCTCGAGCAACAGGATCTAATCTAACTGAGAAGTATGCCACTGTGACCCTGCATTTCTGAACAGAACAGGTTAAATTCCTCATCATGCTTTGGAATACCCAGGGCTGGAGAAAAGCATCAATTTGACTGGCCACTGCTCTCTCCTGGGCATGACTGAGGGGGGGGGGGGGGGGGGGGGGGATACTGCTTCACTCGAGGGGGCTGACATCCTGACTTAAGATACACAGTAACCGGAGACATAGTAAGTTTCCCTATGTCTGTTTATCATTGGTTTTTTTTTTGTTTTGTTTTTTTATAATTTCCAAGATAAAGTAATTTCACTCGTTTTTTTACCTAAAACCAGAGCACACACCTCCCTGTGTTTTTGTAATGATTCCATCAGTAAAGCTGATTTCGCTCACACAGACATAAAGAAATATTTCCCATACATTAACACAAACACAAGACTTTGAACTTATTAAAAAATAACATTTTCTGGAGCTTCATACACTCACACTAAGTACCTCACATACATTGCCTTGTTATTTATGCCCCTGCATTTTCACCTCTGTCTCACTTTTCATACTCAGCTTTCCGTCTCTATATGTCCTCTATCTCAGCAAACAGAGTTCCTACAGGTTCTGCGACATATTCACCGGGCAACAGGTCACACAGATACACGGACAGGCAAGACATAATACTTCCTCTGCGCTACACTGAGCAAGTTTCCACACTCAGTTCTCCATTTGAATCACATCCTGTAATCGTCCGCAGTCCCGGTGCATACGTCTCTATTGTCTCTTTTCTACTCTCTATCTCACTATTTGTCTGGCAGTTTTCCTCTTTTTCTCCCCGAAACTACTTGGTATGGTCCCCATGGTCTGTCTCAGTCCAATCCCAGGATTTGGGTCTGGCTCACAAGGCACTTTAACACCCCAAATCCTACATTTAGTTCTTCCATGAAGGCAGACGTGAAAAGTTTTTCTCCCATTTGTCCCGCGGCATCTCACCCCATGTCAGTCCGGACAGTTCTTAGTCTTGACTCAAAGGAGACTACATCCTCTTTTAGCCTCCTGCACTATGTCCTTCAGGCTTCGTGAACTCTCATCCTCCTTTGTCCTGGGCCATCTACCAAAAGTCTTGCAGTACTCTGTACCTGACTGCTCTGTCCTCTCCCAATCCCTCCAGGCCACATTTGGGTCTGTCACCCTCTAGGGTATTCTTAACTGAGCTATACTGTGCCTCCCCTAACTTCAGGGCTACCAAGTCATTTAATAAGTCTGCCCATGTTGCTCTGTAAGTGGCCTGTATCTGTTGTAACATTCGGGATGTGGGCATGGGTCGCGTCAGTGGGTCAGGTATCCTTGACAGTAGTCCCAGTTGGTCCTTAGGACTCCATGGAACATACTGTATAAGGTGCTGTTGAAAATAATGGGGAGCCTGAAAGGTTGTGCTGCCTGCTGGCCTTCTTGGCCATTTCCACCACCAGCTCCATTGGCGGTGGGCGCCTGAGGGACCTGTATTATCATCCCTGTTCGCAATAGCACTGGATATAATTCAGTGCTGTATCTGGGGGCACCACACGCTCTGCAGGTTTCAGTGCAATCTGGATTCTGATTCCCGCAGGTTCTGCATACCCATCCCTCCAGTCCCGGTGCAGGGGCCATGGGAGAGGCATGCGCCTTTGGAGGATTATACGGTGGTGGACCTCCAGATTTAACCTTTTCAGTTTCCTCTTCAGGGGGTTTGTAGTACAACTCTACCCTGAAAATTTGTGGCTTCCAACCTTCGGTTTCTATATCTCTTGCTACCTTAATCCAGATGCTAACTACATCTTCACATGCATGATCCTTAATCCACCCATTGTGGGTGTGCTTGAATCTTTCCCAAACTTCTAAATCGAGGTTTCCATGCTTCATACCTGCTTTTTACTACACTTTGTCAACTTTCTTTAACGCATCTTTGCCACCTGTCTTTCCTACCAGTTGTTTAGCTGTCTCATAATCTTCGGGAACACTGTTCTGATTACCCATTATCAATTCCTAAATATGTGCTTACTAGGGGAAACTAGATGTCTATTTTCTCCCACAGTGGCTTCCCCACCCTGTCCTTCCAGGTGTACCTACTGTGTTACTTTAAAGCCAAAGCCTCTCTGGGCTTCTGGCCTCTTCCCCTAGCTTCCTGCCAGATTCTACACACACAATAAACAATGTAAACAGCTGCCCCCAGAACAATCCCTAGCAACTCCCAGCTAAAATCCTGGCTTAAATCCATCCACCACTCATGCGCTTATCTGCTAGCCCTTTATCAGGGTCACAGATTCTTAAACATAAATTAGGCACGACTGTAAAGTTACCTTATACTCTGCCGGACCCTCGAACAAGACAAGTGCCAGGGAGGTACAGACTAATTGTAAGAAAAAGCTCTTACCTCAGCGCTGAGGTTTGTCCCGGTGTGGCACATCCAGGAGTCGGGGGTCCCAGCAGGAAGGACTTAGTTGTGCCCCACGTATCGGGCTCCAATTTCTGTTAGAGCAAAGACTCCAATGCCGGATGAGCGGTGGACTCCGAATTAGAAGTTATGGATATCCATAGAGAAAAACCAACACAGGCATAGAGCCGTGTATCAAGAGTTTCTAAACTTTATTAAAGAGAGCGGAGGTTAATAAAGCGATTTTCTGGATCATTTCCAACTGAAGACATAGTCAAACATTTACGTCAATAACTCATTAAAAACACAATCTGAAATGAGCATCTTCTTGGCTATACGCCTAGAACGTCTCCTCAATCTTAACTGTGGGTGCTAGCCACACACTAGTACTCCTAATGCTTGTTAAGATTCCTTTCTAACAAGCGTTGGTGGGGGTTAGGAGTGACCTTGAAGTTACAGTAACTTTCCACAAGAAGCTCACAGTTTATTACACAAAAAATGGCAGTATGAAATAAAACATGGAGGCTGAGGACACAACATGAAGTCTTTACCCTCACAGGGAACAGGCATCTGCTAGTCCGGTTCTATGTCTTGTGTGCAGCTTTGTCTGTTGGCACATGGACAAACTCTGCATGGGGAACAGGCATCTGCTAGTCTGGTTCTATGTCTTGTATGCAGCTCTGTCTGTTGGCCCATGGACGAAATCCGCATGGGGAACAGGCATCTGCTAGTCTGGTTCTATGTCTTGTGTGCAGCTCTATCTGTTCACCCATAGACTATCTCCACATGGGTAACAGGCATCTGAAAGTCCGAGTCTATGCTTTCGGTGTGTCTGTGTGTGCAGCTCTGTCTGTGACCACCATGGTGTCCAGGCATCTGCTTGTTCTGGTTACTGTTGGTCTTGTCTGAACTGTGTCTTGTGCATATGTGTGGGTTCCAGTTCGTGTGCCTGGGTTCCAGTCTTTATGTTTTTGTGGATCGCTAGTGCTTGTACGGTCAGTCTCTGCAAGTAAGTGGCCAAGTGCACCGGGACCATCCTGGAGGTGCGACCAGTGAGCCCTTGGATAAGTTCATCCCCACCACCGGGGGCTCTGTGAAGAACTGGGCTCACCGAGTCTCTGACGCCTGGGTTTGGCCCCAAGTCAAACTGGTGCACTTGGTCCAGTGATATTACCTGCCACTGTTCCCTTACCTGCTGGTCCAGCTACTGTCAAGCCCTGATCTCTGTGAAAAAAGTATTTGTATTGGTCTTTGCCTTGTCTGTTTGCTTGCCTTGGTGTGTTACACCTGAGAGATGTTCTTGGGGTCGGTAGGAGCCTTGTTAGAACATGACACTGAATGCTAAAACATGAAGAGTTTTTTTGATTAAATAATGATTTAAACGTAAATAACGAATGGGACTTTATTTCATGTTCAGGTGGAAGTTATTTTCCCAATAGCACACAGAATAAGTGACACATTACATTAGTGAGGATGTGAATATTGGTATCACCTCTTATTACTAGAATAGGGAGTGTGAGGGGTCTATCCATGTTAATCCTTTTATGAAAGTTGTGGTAGAAAGCAGTTTTTCTATACAAATCTGTGGGATATATGGAAACAGAAAGAATGATAAAGGTTGCTAGAAGGAAAATCACTTTGCATTGTAGGCTTTTTTAGAAGCCTTCATATCAGATTCTGTATAAAAAGCTGGACAAAACAGCACGTGCTGTTTTGTCCTGTAATCAGTGGAATCCGTTGGGTGCCATTTATGTCCGTCTAGCACAGGGATTAGCAACCTCCGGCTCTCCGGTTGTTCTGAAACTACAACTCCCAGAATCCTCCTTTCACTTCTATGAAAGTTACCAGTACAGGCAAATAGGTGTGCAATGCTGGAAGTTGCAGTTTCAAAGCAGCTGGACTGCTGAATGTTCCTTATCCCTAGTCTAGCACATATGTGAACAAAAACTAAAGGCTCCTTTACACTTGCTGAGCATTGGCCAGATGATCTCTAACAAGCATTCATAGTTAGCAAAACACTTGTTCATCAGGTGATTGCATTTTTCATTTTGACACCTAAATAATTTGCTGGCAGCAGACCATGCCATCTGAACAGCAGTCTGCTGCTGGCAAACGGTGATTCTATATGGGGATGAGCAATGGCATTAGTGATCACTCCTCCCATACTGTAGAAGAGATCACTGCATATAAATGCGACAATTTCCTTCACTGGCGAGCAGGCGATTGTCAGGAAGTAACACTTCCTTCCCGACAAACACCTGCATCATTGTGCAGTGTAAAGGGGCCTTAAGTCAGCATTTGCCTGCTGGAAGGAGATTCAAGTAGCACGAAGATGGTTGCACAACCAGTTACATATCACCCTGGCTTCTGAGCACTACCTTCTCGTCCCCTAAATCACCATCTATGCAACTTTATAGACATGTTATATGATCTATTAGAAATAAATGACACTTGCCCAAGTAAACCTGATATAGTAATGCTGTGTGCTACTGTCCAGAACTGAGCGGATTAACGTGATTGGCAGCAGCAGGCTTCAGATGCTATTTTTCTCCATGCCCAGTCTTATTGTAGATCTGTCTGCATGAGTCATCTCTCGGCCTAGCGCTTGCTCACTGACATTATGAACACAGTGTTTTCTCTTTTCAGCTATTTAACCAAGCATTTGCAGGCACACATAGGAATTCATTGGTTGTGCTCCAAGTGTTTACTTATATTCCACCACTTACCAGGAACAAAAGAAGAAAACAGCACTTTTGTAGAATTTGCACATTCTTTAAAGGAAGAGTGATATTTAAAGGTGAAAGGAAATAGCAACATTAGTATAAAAAGTATATAACTAGTAAAGGAAAGTCTGCACTATGATTGAACAGATGTTTGTAACAAACTCAACAATTTGCTAAGAGGGGTATTCTCATCTTAGAGGATATGCCATGAATGTGTGATAGATGGTGCCCCCACCTGTGGGACGTCCAATCCTGTCTGCTAGCCACTACACCCAGGCTGCCAGAGGTGGCTAAGTTCATGGAAACATTCAACTTCATGTGCTATGCTGTTTCCATAACTCCCATAAAATGGAATAAGTTATGGAAACAGAGTAACATAGCTAGCTACTCAGTTTCCGTAACTTGTGAAAATAGGCCATCAATTCTGAAAGCCTGGATAACTGTCACGGCTGTGTCTCGGTTCCGATGTAGTTCGCTGTGACTTGTCTGCCGTGCATGCAGTTGCCTGGGAAAGCGTATTGTTATGCATGTTTGTGCACTGCTCCCTTTATCTTTGTTCCTTCCCAGTCTGGTGTGTGTGGGGTTAGGATGTGGATCCTAGGTGTGGCCGCATGGCTCTACTTATTCTGGTGCTGTGAGCTGGAGGTCAGTGGTATTCTTGCCTTGGTTCGTGATGAAGCTTTGCTCCTGTCTGGATATTCCATCTGTCCAGTGTGAGGGCCACCTAGTTTGTCATCAATGTCTCTCCTATTTCTTCCCCTTGTTTCTATGTCCTTTACCCAGGGCCGGATTAAGAGCATCATGGGCCTGGTGCAGAAGATTTTAATGGGCCTTTTTATAGAAAATGAAAACGCAACGCAGAGCAACTTTTTATAGCACAAATAAAGTGTGAATTTACGCAAAATTACACATGTGAAAATACGCATGCATAAAGTTTGAAGTGTGAACGGGTCTGCGTAATCCCATTCAAGTCTATTGGACTAAAGTTCATGCGTAATTTTGAAGCAGATTTACGCACGGGTTTGCGTGTGAAAAATCTGCTGTGTGAACTTATCCTAAGTGTACATCTCTGGCCACAGTTTAAATATACAGCCATCTATAAAGATGGCTGTATTATGTATAGCCACCCCCCAAGGAGTTAACTAGTGCTGCTGGATATGTCATTCAGGAGCATGAAAAAGCTATTCACGTCTAGCTTTTCCATGCTCCTGAATGGCATATGTGTTTATAAAAGCTAATCTATTATAAGCAGATATGCCATTGAGGAGCTTGGAAAAGATAGGTAGGCAAGAAATAGTCACCTAGCTTTTCCATGCTCCTGAATGGCATATCTGCTTATATGCATACATGTTTATAATAGCCAAGCTATTCTAAGCAGATATGCCATTCAGGAGCATGGAAAAGCTAGGTGACAATTTCTCACCTTACCTTTCCATGCTCCTGAATGGCAAATCTGCCTATAGGCATATCTGTTTATAATAGCTGATCTATTATAAGCAGATATACCACTCAGGAGCATTGAAGAGCTAGGTGACTATTTCTCACTTAGCTTTTCCATGCTCCTGAATGGCATATCTGTTTATAATAGATCAGGCTCAGCTATTATAAAGATATATATGCCTATAAGCAGATATGCAATTCAGGAGCATGGAAAAGCTAGGTAAAAAAAATCATCACCCAGCTTTTCCATGCTCCTGAATGACATGTATAATCATCTGACAGTCAGCACGGTTCGGTCCTACTAAAGGATTACGGGGCAGCCGCCAGGCAACCTCAGCGAGGCGGCCTATGCGGGCCTAGCTCCGGTTGGCCTATGCGGACAGGGCCGGACTGGGGATAAAAACCAGCCCTGGAAAAAGTTGCACACCAGCCCCACAGCATTGTGTCCTTATTTACTTGTTTATAAAAGGCGAAAGCATTCATTTTAAAACACGAATATGAATTTTGCCCCACAATAGCTCTTTTGTAGAACCCCCATGGGGGGGGGGGGGGAGCATGTAGCAGAGCTAGTATAGCATGTAGCAGAGCTGTGTGTGTACAGGGTGCATGCAGCAGTGTAGCAGAGCAGGAAGCCTGGTAGGGACTCAGTGACACTATTCTTTTAACTAATAAACTCTCAGACAATTATCTGAGTCCCTGCAATAACTATAGCCACTACATCACAGTCTGCTCCACGGCATTCACTGCAGCAGAGCTGTGTTTGCCAGGAGCCAGTCCCTCCTGACCTTCGGTTCACTTGAGAGCCGACTCAGGCTACTTTCCCACCTGCGTTCGGAGCTCCGCTCGTGAGCTCCGTTTGAAGGGGCTCACAAGCGGTCCTGAACGCAGCTGTCCAGCCCTAATGCATTCTCAGTGGAGGCGGATCCGCTGAGAATGCATCAGTCTGCCAGCGCTCAGCCTCCGCTCAGTGAGCGGACACCTGAACGCTGCTTGCAGCGTTCGGGTGTCCGCCTGGCCGTGCGGAGGCGAGCGGATCCGTCCAGACTTACAATGTAAGTCAATGGGGACGGATCCGCTTGAAGATGACACTAAATGGCTCAATCTTCAAGCGGATCCGTCCCCCATTGACTTTTAATCCAAAGTCTGAACGGATCCGTTCAGGCTACTTTTAGACTTAGAAATTTTTCTAAGTTATAATGCAGACGGATCCGTTCTGAACGGATGCAAACGTCTGCATTATAGGAGCGGATCCGTCTGATGAAACATCAGACGGATCCTCTCCGAACGCTAGTGTGAAAGTAGCCTCAGCAAGTGAACCGAAGATCCGATTCATGAAAAAGATCCGAACTTCCCATCTCTAAGAGCAGTGACGCAGCCGCGGTGACAGAGTGGGAAGGGGGGGGGCGTGGTGTAGTGACAGCGTGGGGAAGAAGAAATTACAGAGCTGGAGGGGTGGAGCAATGAAAGGTTCTGCATGTGTTGTCAAACTGGGAAGGTGAGGGGGGTCCTTTCCATGCCACATCAGCAGCTAGTTTGCCTAAACCACCTAGAGGTACGGGTAGTAATGTGCTAAGATTAGCAAGAGTGTGCACTAAACTAATTGCTGTGATCACATTAAGGCCTCGTTCACACCAGGCAGTGCGTTCCGGCCTGATTCTGTCCAGAATGCCCTGCACCGCATTGCGGCCGGCTAACTATATTGTGAGGCAGGAGGGGGCGTAGTGGTCTGTTGAAGTGATTGGCACCATAACCATGCCCAACGGCTGCAATGCGATTGGCTGCACAGGATCGCAAGGCACATTATGTCTGCGGTCCAGTCAAAACAAAATGCTGCAAGCAGCCTTGTGACCGGACCTCAGGCATAATTGTGCCTTGCGATCCCGTGCATCCGATCGCCTGCGCCTGTGGCTACGGTGCCATTCACTTCAATGGATTGTCACGCCCCCTCCTGCCCCACAACATAGTGAGCCGGCCGCGATGTAGGCATTCTGGACAGAATCATCTGGTGTGAACGAGGACTAAACTTAGTCATTTCACACCACAAAGGCTGGAACGCAAGCCAGCCACCCATCCCTGCATAAGAAAGCATGGCGGTGCATTGAAATAAGGTTTTGATTTAAAATTATTTTTTGTATCAGGACAAGTAGGTTGTCATGAGGAACAAGTAGATCGAGCCCCCGCTTTAGTCCTTCGACAAGTAGTTTTTTTTAAAATTTCCACACCCCTGCACTGTTATGGGGGATCTGCGGATGGCACTGTTATGAAGGATCTGCGGATGGCACTGTTATACAGGATCTGCGGATGGCACTGTTATACAGGATCTGTGGATGGCACTGTTATGAAGGATCTGTGGTTGGCACTGTTATGGGGGATCTGTAGATCACGCTGTTATGGAGGGGATCTATGGATGACACTGTTATGGGGATCTGTGGATGGCACTGTTATGGGGATCTGTGGATGACACTGTTATGGGGATCTGTGGATGGCACTGTTATGGAGGATCTGTGGATGGCACTGTTATGGGGATCTGTGGATGGCATTGTTATGGGGATCTGTGGATGGCACTGTTATGGAGGATCTGTGGATGGCACTGTTATGAGGGATCTGTGGATGGCACTGTTATGGAGGATCTGTGGATGGCACTGTCATGGGGATCTGTGGATGGCACTGTTATGGGGGATCTGTGGATGGCATTGTTATGGGGATCTGTGGATGGCACTGTTATGGAGGATCTGTGGTTGGCACTGTTATGGAGGATCTGTGGTTGGCACTGTTATGGGGATCTGTGGATGGCACTGTTATGGGGATCTGTGGATGACACTGTTATGGGGATCTGTGGATGGCACTGTTATGGAGGATCTGTGGATGGCACTGTTATGGGGATCTGTGGATGGCATTGTTATGGGGATCTGTGGATGGCACTGTTATGGGGGATCTGTGGATGGCACTGTTATGGGGGATCTGTGGATGGCACTGTTATGGAGGATCTGTGGATGGCACTGTTATGAGGGATCTGTGGATGGCATTGTTATGGGGATCTGTGGATGGCATTGTTATGGGGATCTGTGGATGGCACTGTTATGGAGGATCTGTGGTTGGCACTGTTATGGGGGATCTGTGGATGGCATTGTTATGGGGATCTGTGGATGGCACTGTTATGGAGGATCTGTGGATGGCATTGTTATGGGGATCTGTGGATGGCACTGTTATGGGGGATCTGTGGATGGCACTGTTATGGAGGATCTGTGGATGGCACTGTTATGAGGGATCTGTGGATGGCATTGTTATGGGGATCTGTGGATGGCATTGTTATGGGGATCTGTGGATGGCACTGTTATGGAGGATCTGTGGTTGGCACTGTTATGGGGGATCTGTGGATGGCATTGTTATGGGGATCTGTGGATGGCACTGTTATGGAGGATCTGTGGTTGGCACTGTTATGGGGAACTGTGGATGGCATTGTTATGGAGGATCTGTGGTTGGCACTGTTATGGGGAACTGTGGATGGCATTGTTATGGGGATCTGTGGTTGGCACTGTTATGGGGGACCTATGGATGATGCACTGTTATAGGGGATGTGTGCTATGACTGTACTCTGTACTCAGCCTCTGAGTCCTACCTGATACACAGCCCTGAACAGCCGGATGACAGCTCTGCACAAGCAGCAGCTAGCAGGCTGAAGGACCTTCCGTGATGTCATGATCATGTGATCAGTCACATGTGTGGGAGGAGTCAGGCTCCGGGCAATGTCCGTGCTGGAGCCTGCTGTTGGGGGCGGGGCCGGGGGATGGGCTCCTCTCTCTGTCAGTCCCTCTGTGTAATACTGCACCAGTCAAGGAGCCTCCTCGCTGTCGGCACGGCCGGCCGTTCAGCAGTCAAGGCTACCGGCCTAACGGGCCGTGCCAGTCCGGCCCTGTATGCGGGCTGCTGGGCCTATTTTAATGCAGGGGCCTGGAGCTGCAGCTCCATCCGCCCCTACGTTAATCCGGCCCTGCCTTTACCCATCCTCACCTGTTGTTTTGTTTGGTATCGTTTATGTTCTGGGTGTGTAGTTATGTCTAGTTTGGTGTTCCATGTCTGGTCTGTTTGGTGTTTGTACTCCAACATGGTTGCTAGACATTTCCAGTGTCTGTCTGTGCCTTCAGTGAGAGGGCTACTGGGTTCACCAAAGGGGGAACTACAAGTCAGTGAGCAGCTGGGTTCGCTCATACGGTTAGGAGTCAGCGCGAAGATCAGGGTTGCAATATGAAGTTTCCTGCTCACTGTCCCAAGTGTCCAGGCCTAGTTTCTACTCCCGCTTCCCTTATGGTTCAGTGTGGAGTTTCCCTCCCACACTGAACCGTGACAATAACCCTTTTAAAGCCTCTCTTCAAATCATACTCACAGCAGTCTAGGAAGAGGACATCTAGATTATTGCCTGTGGGCAGGGCCGGGCCGACACAGAGGCTGGGGAGGCTCCAGCCTCAGGGCGCAGCCTGGGGTGGGCGGAAAAACAAACCTCTTTTTTTTTTTTTTTTATCACTTACTTGCTGCTGGGCGCCCTCCCCTCCCCAGCCAGTGTTCACTCTAAGCTGCGCTTGTAGATAGGAGCAGGAGGCTGCTAATTGGCCAGTATCAGCTAGCTGCCCTGCCATTGGTCCATCCTTTCACACCCCCTTCTCCCTGGAGCTGAACACAGCAGGAGGCAGGCGTTCTCACAGTGGATCATGTGACCATGAAGGAGCATGTGACCAGTGACGTCACAGACCTCCTTCTAACAAATCCATTCTAGCTTCTACCCAGCATGTATGGCAGGACTCTGCTGAGCAAAGACCATGTGCCCAGGTGAGGTGACCACAGAAGTGCCCTGGCATCTGTCTGCTGCTGGAAGCTCAATGTGGAGCTTTATGAATGTAAAAACTAATAGCCAAGAGGCTAAAGAAACCCTGCTTGTCTGCTTCTGACCCTAATCTTAACACATAACGTTCATTTGATTGCAATCTACCCTAACACCTAAAGGGATTTTTTTTTTAAAGCCTGCTGTTTCTCTAGAAGATTACCTTATGCTGATAGTAGTGTTAATAGAGTCTCAAAGGTCTGTAAAAAATAGGGTAACTGCTTTTATAGACCCTTGAGACTCTATTAACACTACTATAAATATAAGGTCACCTAGAGAAAGAGCAAGTTTTTAAAATTCTTTATTCCCTTTAGGTGTTAAAACCTAACTTATTTGATTGCTTGAACACCTAAAGGAAAACAAATTAAAAACCTGCTGTTTCTCAAGATGACGTTATGTCGATAGCAGTGGTAATAGAGTCTGAAAGGTCTATAGAAGCAGTTACCCTATTTTTACAGACCTTTGAGGCTCTATTAACACTACTATCAACATCAGGTCATCTAGAGACACAGCAGGTTTTTAAAAAGATTTTTCCTTTAGGTGTTACAGCAATCAAATGAAAGTTATGTTTTAACACCTAAAAAAAAACATAATTAAAAAAAGATGCTGTTTCTCTAAATGACCTGATGTTGATAGTAGTGTTAATAGAGTCTCAAAGGTTTGTAAAAATAGTGTACCTGCTTCTATAGACCTTTGAGACTCTATTACCACTACTTTTCGCATAAGATCATCTGGAGAAACATCAGGTTTTAAAAAAAAAATTATTTTTCTTTAGGTGTTAGAGCAATCAAATGGAGGGGGAGAAATGTGACATGGGTGAGGATGGGGTTACATGATGGGCCGGAGACAATGTCTGTAGTCTGTCTGTGCCATGGACGGGGAGAAATATGACATGGAGGGCTGATGGCTGACATTGGGGTCTGATCTGAGGCATTGGGGCTGTGCCTGTGAGCTGGGGTCTGATGGCTGGTCTGACCTGAGGTGAAATGAAAAATATTGTTTCCTATTATCCTCCTCTAAAACCTAGGTGCGTCTTATGGGACTAACCTACATTTTGGCGCACCCCCCCTTCCCCCAGGTGAGCTGAAGGTGGAGGGTGGGAGGGGGCGCCAAAATGTAGGTTCGCTTGTGTTGGTAAAAAACCTTGCACCGGCCCTGGGTGCAGGGGGGGGGGGGGCGCACTTGGGCAGCTCAGCCTCTGTTGGTGGTGGACCTTGTCCCAGCCCTGCCTGTGGGGTCCTCGGTCTGAGTGCTGTTCTAGTTGTTGCCATGCTCAAATGCCTGACATGAAGTGGATGTTGGTAATTTACATCCATATCATACGGGGGCCCTGCAGAGTTTATTCTGAACCATTATTAGGAAACAAAATTGTTAGTTTTAGATCCAGTGGATCTACAAGATCTCTCAATTATGCAAAGAGTAGTCTCAATCTTAGCTTGGGTAACCCTTGTAAGCATGATTAAAGTGATTTGTCAACACATTTACCGTATTTTTCGCCCCATAAGACGCACTTTTTCTCCCCCCAAAATGGGGGGAAAATGCCCCTGCGTCTTATGGGGAGAATGCTTGCAGTTTTACTTTGCAAGCTGCGATGTACGAGCGAGTGGGGACTCGGGGAGGGACTAGGAGGAGGAGCTGTGAGCCGGCAATAGCGGCAGGGCGGTGCAGTCAGTGTAGTATAGCCCCGCCGCTCCGGTATACTAATATAAGATGTCTTATTCAATTAATAGTTATTAAACATGCCCCTTCACTTCTAATAGTACCTTACATCTTAACAGCTTCTGTAGAATGCAGGCAGGCAGGCCGGGCGGGCGACAGCGTAACTCCCTGATGTCACGTGCCTGCGCCGCCTACTTTATGAATGAAGCAGGCGGCGCAGGCAAGTGACGTCAGTGAGGGATGCGCCGGCCGCCCGGCCTGCCTGCTGGCATTGTACAGAAGCTGTTAGGATGTAAGGTACTATTAGGAGTTGGGGGGCATGTTTAATAACTATTAATTGAATAGGACATCTTATATTAGTATACCAGAGCGGCGGCGGGGGATGGGGATCTGTGGATGACATTTTTATGGGGGACATCTGTGGATGGCACAGTTATGGGCTGGGGGGTCTGTGGATGGCACAGTTATGGGCTGGGGGGGTCTGTGGATGGCACGTATATAACCGTGCCATCCACAGATCCCCCCTGTAACAGTGCCATCCACAGATCCCCCTGTAACAGTGACATCCACAGATCCCCCCTGTAACAGTGCCATCCACAGATCCCCCCTGTAACAGTGCCATCCACAGATCCCCCTGTAACAGTGCAAGCCACAGATCCCCCCATAACAGTGTCAGTCATCCACAGATCCCCCCATAACAGTGTCAGTCATCCACAGATCCCCCCATAAGTGTCCGTCATCCACAGATCCCCTCATAACAGCGTCCGTCATCCACAGATCCCCCCATAACAGTGTCCGTCATCCACAGATCTCCAGTAATAGTGCCATTCATAGACCACCATTAGTTCCAAACCCACCAAACACACAGCACACCTTTTGGTTAAAAATATTTTTTTTCTTATTTTCCTCCCCAAAAATCTAGGTGTGTCTTATGGGCCGGTGCGTCTTATAGGGCGAAAAATACGGTAAGAGTTTTTGAAAAAGATCTGTCCACATTATAAACACTGCCATAAAGATCTTAAATACTGTTTTTTTGTTTTTTTATCATGATCCCTATTCTACTGGGGTATGTTCATTTATTTACATGTCACACCTCCAGTCCATGGGCAAGATAAATTGTTCATACCTGCATAGTGCTGGTATCTCAGCCAGCTTCCGACCTGCCCAGTACACCTCACCAATAGTATTGTAGCCTGCCCACTCCACTTCCTGGAGCTAACTTCAAGTGATCCTTTTGTACAATATCTTCTCTATTCTTCCTCTTCAACCACTGACTGGATGGTGGAATCTGGTGCAGGCCGAGAACTCTAGGCAACAATGACTTTAGCATGCGTGGAGCAGACTGAGCGTGTTTGAGCCACGAATGATCAGTGTACTGTATGTCTGAGTTTGTCTGGCACACCTTATGTGTGTCATATCCATGATGCTCTGTGTTCTGTACAGGAAGGATGGTACAGCAGCAATGATTGAACCAGACATCACTAGAGGATGGGAAATCTTTTGAGGACAGCATCACTTGACAGAAGAGATCACGCAATCAGTATAGTGCTTGAAATGTAAGGCCATTACAAAGTGGATTGTTTTTGCTGGTATTAGTCATTGGGCAACACAGGTTAGATCCCCCAATAAACTCTTTAACTGGGAAAGTGGGACATTGATGTTCAATTAATTGTCCCATAATGGATGCTTATTACCTATCCACAGGATTGGTGACAAATTTCTAATTGATGGGGACCCCCATGATCACTAAAAGAAGTATGCCAAGCCCATCTAAATATCCCCACTGCATGACCGCTGTGAGAAGCAGTTTGAATGGCGTGCATGTTACCCAAGATCCCTGCCACTCAAAATGTATGGGGCTGATGAAAATAGCTGTACTAGGCTGTGTCCATCAGTTCCAAAGACTGCCATCCCACTCAAACTCCTTGTCATTGTGTTAGTGCAGTGAGGAATAATGGGAAGCATGGGACCCCCATTCTAGTGATAACAGTGGGGCCTCCAGTTATCAGACATTAATCCCCTATCCTGTGGGAAAATCCTTTAAAGAGGGATTCTGTTTCTGATACTGCTTTTAAAATTCTCGGGACATGAGAACATTGAAGTCAAGGTCATCCAATAAAGATCTTTTTCCATAAGTAGAAAAACCAAATGACCTGGCAGATCCACTGACTACATGTATGTCCCATCGATACCAATGGGGGACATTTAATGCTTCTATGTGGAGTCAGGAAACAAATGATGCAACCTTTTAATTAGCTTTTATTTACATTGTTTTGTTACCACAAAAAACACATCTGTGATACTTTAATAGGTCACCACATTATATTAGTCAACTGATTTTCTTTATTTTTGAACAAATCAATGGAGTTTCACAGATAAGGAATCTAGAAATAGAAAAAAAAGTAAATGATGACTTTTGGATAACTTGTGACTCACATGTGAATATGTATGCTCTGCATAGTTAAGATCATATGATTACTTGTAAAGACAAAATGTACCTATGTACCACATAATCTTTTGAGGTTAATGTATTGCAAAACTGAAAAACTAGAAGGCTGCACAATCTGCTGTATATTTCCATTACCTAGCAACACATGTAAAATACTGATGATTCTTCACAAAAATCACAAAACTGTCAATTTAAATAAGGTTAATAGTCTAAATTGTAAATTATAGCTCATACAGGATATAAGTAGGATATATTGTTGCTGAGGAAAATGAGGAACTGTAAAAAAAAAGTGTAAATCAGTTGTGGTCAACCCAACTACATCCCGGGGCCCTTGAGTTTATCAGAGGGGTGTCTGCACATACTGTAAGCAGTCCTGTTTCATTAGGCTGGATTTGTTATGCAGTTTTAAGCCAAAACCAGGAGTGGATTGTAAAAGATTCAGTGTTTCCTTTTTATGCATCCTCCATTTATGATCCTTTGGCTTCAAAATCGGCATGAAAAATCATGATGGTGGAAACCCAGCCTTATCATTTAGAAAGTCACAAACAGCCAAATGAGAATTTTCAGTTGTTTTCATACCTTTCATTCATCATATTAATGAGTGTTTAAGCATGCATTGTCATGGCTCCTCAAAAAAATGAGAGACACGAGACCACCAATTTGGATCGGTGTGGACCACATTGCTTTGACATACCATACAGTCCTGTGTAAACATTTTAGGCAGGTGTGGAAAAAAATTCTGTAAAGTAACAATGCTTTCAAAAATAGAAGTGCTAATAGATCATTTTTTATCAATAAACAAAATGCAAAGTGAATGAACAAAAGAGAAATCTAACTCCAATAAATTTTTACACTTAAACAGTTTTTTAAATAACTTGGCAATGAGGTTGTGAACTAACCACATATTTTCTGTGGATGTAGGCTTGCTCAAATCTTTGTCTCATCATGCCTCAGTGATGTTGAGATCAGGAGCCATATCACTTATAGGACTTCTTGTTCATATATTTATGCTGAAGACATTTCTAACTGATATTGGTTGTATATTTAGGTCATTGTCCTGCAGAAAACACCTCTCTGATGGTACTGCATGGTGGATAAGTATTTGCCTGTATTTCTTAGCATTAAGTAAACCATTAATCCAGGCCAAATCCCCATCTCCACTTGCTGAAATGCAGCCCCAAACTTGCAATTAAGCTCCACTATGCTTCAGTCATTATTGTACTGCTCTCCAGCTCTTTGACGAACAAACTGCCCTTTGTTACAGCCAAATATAAAAAAATTTGACTCATCAGTCCAGACCACCTCCCAGTGCCTATGTATATGTGCATAGCTGAGTCACTTGTTTCCACA
This sequence comes from Bufo bufo, assembly GCF_905171765.1. Taxonomy (NCBI): domain Eukaryota; kingdom Metazoa; phylum Chordata; class Amphibia; order Anura; family Bufonidae; genus Bufo; species Bufo bufo. The sequence goes on along the minus strand of NC_053392.1, from coordinate 236,329,902 downwards.
ATGAAGGTACAACTCTTTGGCAGCAATTTTTCCTTGAACACAACTTCTAGCCAAACCTGGGACTCTTGGTGTACCAGACTCCCACTGGTGTCTGCTAGTTCTGAGCTTATGGCACTTCTGGATATCTACTGATTTAGAAGATAAGTAATCATGATGTGTCTTTCATGTGCGGCACTAAGTTTCCTTGGCTGACCACTGCGTCTACAGTCCTCGATGTTTCTTTGTGCTTTTTGAAAAAAGCTTTAGCAATACATCTTGAAACCCCAGTCTGCTTTGAAATCTTTGCATGGGAGAGACCTTAATGATGCATTATAACTACCTTCTGTCTATTTCCTGTGCGCAGTCTTGCCATGTTGTGTGACCTGTGAAATGAAACTGTCTTCCACAACCTCACCTTTGTAGCAGAGTTTGGCTGTTCCTCGATCAGTGACTCCTACACAGCTGTTTCTGTTTCAGTTAATGATTGTGTTTCAACCTACATATGAAAATTAAGATCATTATCACCTGTTTGGTATAATTTGTTAACCATGCATCTGACTATAATTCTACAAAATCCCTGACTTTGTGCTAGTGTACCTAGAAGAATTAATGCTGTTTTGAAGGTAAAGGTTGGTCACACCAAATATTGATTTGACTTAGATTTGTCTTTTGTTCATTGATACAAACAATCTATAAACACTTCTATTTTTCAAAGCATTACTTTGTAGTATTTTTCCACACATTCCTAAAACTTTTGGGTAGATGTATCATAAAAGTGTACTATAGAAAAATGCTACTATTTTCAGGCAGTTCATTTTTCTATATGAACAAACAGTGAACATACACTGCGATGTCCATGCAGGACAAAGCAGTGCAGTAGACCTGTAGATGCAGGAAGGCATCCAGGAGCTGCAGGATGAGCATCTAAGGGCATTTGCTGCCACCAGAGAGCTAGTAGCCCACCACTGTTTTAAATAGTTGCCACAAACCTATAGAATGAGAACAGAACGGTTTCACAATTGGTTCCTGTGGATTGTTTATGTTCACTTGATCTTTAGGCTTTGTTGACATGCTTAGTGGACAGGCTTATGGTTAGAGTCTCTCAATGAGGGCAGAGGCTTAATTAGAGTCAACAGGTACTATTAATTAGGTTATTAGGTACTCCGTATCACGACAGAGGGTAGGCATAAGTGAAGCCCTAAACTCCACCCCACCTCTGTCCCTGCCTACTTGCACAGCCCGTCCTAACCGACAGCGTACAACTTGGCCGCAGTCCCTCGCTTAGATATGTGCAGGGGCCTAAGAAGATAACAGAAGTACCGTAACAGAGACAGACAAGCCAAAGTCAAAGCCAGGAGGTCACGCAGGTACACAGGGAGCAATCCGATAACTAAGTCAAAACACAATCTGGAGTCTGAAGCCAAGAGGTCACGTCAATTCCAGGTAGGTCACAAGGTCGAGGTCAAAAACAGAGCCGAGGTCCAAAACACACAGAAGGCACAATACAAAAATGTAGGCAACCTGTGGCTAGCAGGCTGCCTGTTTAAATAGCAGAACAAGTGGGTCACATGACGTGGCCAGCATCACGTGACCCAAGTCCAGTCCAAACTATCTGAGCTACAATAAATTGCGATCGGCGCTCAGTGCCTCTTTCAGCTAGGAGGATACCGGCCGCGCTGAGGAGGTGTGCGCAGCCGGGTCCTCCCGCCCCCTGGTCCTCATGGAGACGAGGATGCAGGCCGCGTCCTCACTCCTGCACAGATGCGGGATGCCGGCAGCGCCGCAAGGAGGAAGTGCGTTGCCAGCTCCCCATTACAGTACCCCCCTTCCTCGAGGGGCCACCGGACCCATAATTACTGGAGCGGGCTTTTCTGGGTGAGTAAGATGGAACCTTCTCACCAGCCTTGCAGCATGCATCTTACTAGCCGGCACCCAAGATCTTTCCTCAGGACCAAAGCCCTTCCAATGGACCAAATATTGCAGAGAGTTTTGGACCTTTCTCACATCAATAATCCTAAAGATCTCGAATTCTGGTTGACCGGCCACCTCCACTGGTGGTGGAGCTTCCTGTGAAGGGGATACAGGCGACACAAAATTTTTCAAATATAACTACATTTCTATATAAATTTTTCTCTAAATTTATTGTTCTACATGTCTTTGATAAAAAAAAAATGCAATAAGTGTATATTTATTGGTTTGGGTAAAAGTTATAGCGTTTACAAACTATGGTGCAAAAATGTGAATTTACGCACTTTGACTTTCTGAGCACCTGTCATGTTTCCTGAGGTTCTACAATGCCCAGACAGTAGAAACACCCCACAAATGACCCCATTTTGGAAAGTAGACACCCTAAGGTATTAGCTGATGGGCATAGTGAGTTCATGGAAGTTTTTATTTTTTGTCACAAGTTAGCAGAAAATGATTTTCTTTTTTTTTTTTCTTACAAAGACTCATATTCCACTAACTTGTGACAAAAAATAAAATTTTACATGAACTCACCATACCCCTCACGGAATACCTTGGGGTGTCTTCTTTCCAAAATGGGGTCACTTGTGGGGTATTTATACTGCCCTGGCATTTTAGGGGCCCTAAAACATGAGAAGTAGTTTGGAATCCAAATGCGTAAAAAATGCCCTGTGAAATCGTAAAGATTCTCATTGGAATTTGGGCCCCTTTGCGCACCTAGGCTGCAATAAAGTGTCACACATGTGGTATCGCCGTACTCAGAAGAAGTAGGGCAATGTGTTTTGAGGTGTATTTTTACATATGCCCATGCTGGGTGAGATAAATATCTCTGTAAAAGACAACTTTTCCCATTTTTTTTATACAAAGTTGTCATTTTACAAAGATATTTCTCACACACAGTATAGGTATATGTAAAAATACACCCCAAAACACATTGCCCTACTTCTCCTGAGTACGGCGATACCACATGTGTGACACTTTTTTTCAGTCTAGGTGCGCAAATGGGCCCAAATTCCAATGAGTATCTTTTAGGAGGGCATTTGGATTCCAGACTTCTTCTCACGCTTTAAGGCCCCTAAAATGCCAGGGCAGTATAAATACCCCACATGTGACCCCATTTTGGAAAGAAGACACCCCAAGGTATTCCGTGAGGGGCATGGAGAGTTCATAAAAGTTTTTTTGTTTTGGCACAAGTTAGCGGAAATTGATTTTTTTTTGTTTTTTCTCACAAAGTCTCCCTTTCCGCTAACTTGTGACAAAAAGTTCAATCTTTCATGGACTCAATATGCCCCTCAGCGAATACCTTGGGGTGTCTACTTTCCGAAATGGGGTCATTTTTGGGGTGTGTTTACTGTTCTCACATTTTGGGTGGGGCTAAATTGTGAGCAACCCTGTAAAGCCTAAAGGTACTCGTTGGACTTTCGGCCCCTTTGCGCACCTAGGCTGCAAAAAAGTGTCACACATGTGGTATCGCCTAACTCAGGAGAAGTAGGGCAATGTGTTTTGGGGTGTATTTTTACATATACCCATGCTGGGTCAGAGAAATATCTCTGTAAAATGACAACTTTTACAAAGATATTTATCTCACACAGTATGGGTATATGTAAAAATACACCCCAAAACACATTGCCCTACTTCTCCTGAGTACAGAGATACCACATGTGTGACACTTTTTTGCAGCCTAGGTGCGCAAAGGGGCCCAAATTCCAATGAGAATCTTTATGATTTCACAGGGCATTTTTTACGCATTTGGATTCCAAACTACTTCCCACGCTTTAGGGCCCCTAAAATGCCAGGACAGTATAAATACCCCACAAGTGACCCCATTTTGGAAGGAAGACACCCCAAGGTATTCCGTTAGGGGCATGGCGAGTTCCTAGAATATTTTTTTTTTGGCACAAGTTAGCAGAAAATGATTTATTTTTTTTTTTTTCTTACAAAGTCTCATATTCCACTAACTTGTGACAAAAAATAAAATTTTACATGAACTCGCCATGCCCCTCACGAAATACCTTGGGGTGTCTTCTTTCCAAAATGGGGTCACATGTGGGGTATTTATACTGCTGTGGCATTTTAAGGGACCTAAAGCGTGAGAAGAAGTCTGGAATATAAATGTCTAAACATTTTTACGCATTTGGATTCCGTGAGGGGTATGGTGAGTTCATTTGAGATTTTATTTTTTGTCACAAGTTAGTGGAATATGAGACTTTGTAAGAAAAAACAAGAAACAATTTTACGGTGTTTTTGCAGTGATCAGAAAAAATATATATTCTGTCACTGCAGTGGGGCGGACTGAGCGCAAGTGTGCGCACAAGATCAAGCCTGATCGGGCGAACACTGTGATTTTTGTATAGCCTATAGAACATGTCCTATTCTTGTCCGCAATTGCAGACAAGAAAAGGCATTTTCTATATAGTTCTGGCAATGTGCAGATCCACAAGATGTGGAAAGCACATTGCCGGTGTCCGTGTTTTGCGGATCCGCAGTGTCCGTGTTTTGCGGATCCGCAAAACACATACGGTTGTCTGAATGGAGCCTTACAGGGGGGTGATCAATGACAAGGGGGGTGATCAGGGAGTCTATATGGGGTGATCAGGGGTTAATAAGTGACAGGGGGGGTGTAGTGTAGTGTGGTGATTAGTGCTACTTTACAGAGCTGCCTGTGTCCTCTGGTGGTCGATCCAAGCAAAAGGGACCACCAGAGGAACAGGTAGCAGGTATATCAGATGCTGTTAACAAAACAGCGTCTGATATACCTTTCAGGGGTTAAAAAAAATCGCATCTACAGCCTGCCAGCGAATGATCGCCGCTGGCAGGCTGTAGATGAACTCGTTTACCTTCCGATACTGTGAACGAGCGCTCCTGTGTGCGCGCGCATTCACAGGAAATCTCGCGTCTCGTGAGAGGACGCGCCGATGTGTCCAGGAGGAATAACCCGGCCGCCCGCAGGACGCATTCCTGCGTTAGGCGGTCGGGAGGTGGTTAAATACTGCTCTAGAGACTGGTTCAAACGTTCAGTTTGACCGTTGGTTTCCGGATGGAAGGCCGAAGGAAAAGATAAAGAGATGTTACATTTACGAAAAAAAAGCCCTCCAAAACCTTGAAACAAAATGGACACCTCTATCCGTAACCACGTTCTCTGGGATTCCGTGTAAACGTATAACATGATCAACAAACAGGGAAGCCAGAGTCTTGGAATTAGGCAATTTTTACAAAGGGATGAAGTGTACCATTTTACTAAATCTGTTCACCACCACCCACACAACTGACTTACCCTCAGAAACCGGTAAGTCGGTGATGAATTCCATAGAAATATGGGACCACGTTCTATTCAGGATGTGCAGTGGTCATAACTAGGGGCAATATTCAAATTATTTTCTTGATCACGAAAAATCTGCAATGTAATATTCGCGTAATACGCGTGAAATACAGGCGTGGGTCACTATAGCTAAATTTTTCAAGCTGATAGAAGTTTCCTGAGACTGGAGAAATGGTTGGCACGGCAGAACATTACAAAAGCTTTATATGCAGATAGAGTGCTCCAATATATTCGGCACTAATGATGCGAATATTTTGGCGCAATACATGCAACTTCGTATTTTAACAGGTCTGACTACTTATTAGTGATTGATGCACTAAGTATTGTTGTGAACTTGTGATATCACAGCACTATGTATGTATGTATGTACAGTACAGACCAAAAGTTTGGACACACCTTCTCATTCAAAGAGTTTTCTTTATTTTCATGACTATGAAGGCATCAAAACTATGAATTAACACATGTGGAATTATATACATAACAAACAAGTGTGAAACAACTGAAAATATGTCATATTCTAGATTCTTCAAAGTAGCCACCTTTTGCTTTGATTACTGCTTTGCACACTCTTGGCATTCTCTTGATGAGCTTCAAGAGGTAGTCCCCTGAAATGGTCTTCCAACAGTCTTGAAGAAGTTCCCAGAGATGCTTAGCACTTGTTGGCCCTTTTGCCTTCACTCTGCGGTCCAGTTCACCCCAAACCATCTCAATTGGGTTCAGGTCCGGTGACTGTGGAGGCCAGGTCATCTGGCGCAGCACCCCATCACTCTCCTTCATGGTCAAATAGCCCTTACTTTCAAAGTTTTCCCAATTTTTCGGCTGACTGACTGACCTTAATTTCTTAAAGTAATGATAACCACTTGTTTTTCTTTACTTAGCTGCTTTTTTCTTGCCATAATACAAATTCTAACAGTCTATTCAGTAGGACTATCAGCTGTGTATCCACCTGACTCCTCCTCAACGCAACTGATGGTCCCAACCCCATTTATAAGGCAAGAAATCCCACTTATTAAACCCGACAGGGCACACCTGTGAAGTGAAAACCATTTCTTGAAGCTCATCAAGAGAATGCCAAGAGTGTGCAAAGCAGTAATCAAAGCAAAAGGTGGCTACTTTGAAGAACCTAGAATATGACATATTTTCAGTTGTTTCACACTTGTTTGTTATGTATATAATTCCACATGTGTTAATTCATAGTTTTGATGCCTTCAGTGTGAATCTACAATTTTCATAGTCATGAAAATAAAGAAAACTCTTTGAATGAGAAGTTGTGTCCAAACTTTTGGTTTGTACTGTATGTAGCATACATACATACAGCACTATGTATGTAGCATGTATGTATGGACAGCAGAACCTATCAGCTACACTATATCACTATCTAACCTACACTGACTATCTCCCACTAACTATCTGTATTATATATATAAGCTAACTGTGACGAGACCAATCTCGCCACATTGCATTCGAGAAGCCTGGTTGCGCGCCTGCTCTCTTTAGACTATGGCCCCATGTTGAAACGCTTGATTTTCCCCTGCAAAGACTTGAAAGCCGGGTCATTTGGTACTTGCCCTATTTGAACAGTGATACCCCAGATAGCTATGCCATGGACCCATTCGGATAATGAAAGACTATGTCAAAGAATTTGGCTCTATGGCGATTCTACTGTATTCGTGTAGTTTGATCGTCATTCACCTAATAAAATGCACTCAGACCTGAGCTATCTGGGGATATGTTAAATGTCTGTGTTTACTGCAATGGTTGTGACATTGTATATTTGAATACTGATTTATGTCCTGTTGTCCCCACGTGTACAATGGCGATTTCCCTTTGTCCTGAGAGATAATTGAATTACTCCTAATAATATGCACTCAGACCTGAGCTATCTGGGGATATGTTAAATGTCTATGTTTACTGTAATGGTTGTGACATTGTATATTTGAATAGTGATTTCTGTCCTGTTGTCCCCACGTGTACAATGGCGATGTCCCTTTGTCCTGAGAGATAATTTAATTACTCCTCGGTTGTCTCCAGGGCAGAGAGGAGGAAACCAGGATGCATTGTGGGGATGTATTGTGTCTGTGTATCCTGAATTGCTGCTTATCTGTCCTGTGTCACAGTCTTCCATCTGGTCCCCCTACGGGAGTGTCTACCAGATGGGGACCCGCATAAATACGGGCGGGTAGCCCTCAGTAAAGAGAGATTTTGATTTACCCTCAACACAGAGCTTGGTCTCGTTCTTGGGGGGATTTATTGTATGCTGTTCCAGTTCGACTGCTAGGAGTGTAAACCTTTCATATGGTTTTTCCTATTCGGCTGTATGCAGCATTCATATGGTTTCCAGTTCAGGAGATTGGTGTCTTTAGTAGCTGCCTTTGCATCTGGAAAGAGAATATCTCTTAAACGGCTTTTACCCCCTTTTATGCCCGGGGTGCCGTTACAATTGGTGGCAAGCGGCGGGATCGTTCCCACAGCCAGAGGGACAGCTACAGGAGACACCATTCCGTGGATTTACAAGTTGGGGGCAACGCATGTCCCAGTACAGCGACCCTAAAAGCAACAGAATGGAAACAGCAGTGGAGTACGATGAGGGTGTCATGGATGACCGAGATGCAGTCCGCAAAGGCATCTGGTACCAGGCACTGGGTATTGTGGAGTATCTGGGGGACGAGAGACTCCCCACGGAAGACCAGCGGTTGCAGAAGTGAGTAGCCCTGCGGATGCCCTTCCTGGGAGAGCAGCCCCGGGAGGAATGGGTAAAGAAATTGGAACACCTAGTATGGCAGGAGCTGTAGCTGGAAGATGCCTACCAGGCGCTCTGGTGGTATGGGGCACAGTAACTATCCAGGACAGCTGAGCATGACAAGCCAGAGGGAGAGGAGTTTGATGGTCCTGGCTTGTTATGGGAGACTTTTTCAGAGCTGGAGTTTGGGAGCCCTACACAAGCCCGGTTCCGTGATCTCTTTGAATGGAGGGAGAGCAGGTATGACTAGGATGACACTCATGAGATTGAGCAGGACCTGGTCCACCTGGTGACCCGGGAGATGGAGCTGGAACAGGTCTACCAGCAGCTGTTCCACGCCAGTGAGAAAGCTCAGCAGTAGTGCAGAGTGACAGACCCAGAGCCAAACCCATTCAGCTGGGAAGATATTGTGGAGGTTTACTGGGAAGAACCCCAGGGGGGGTGGTGGAGATGGGACTGAGGTCTCTCCACCGGTCCTGCAGGGAATTGGGAGCCCAATCTCCATTCCCCAGTGCAGGCTGAGTTACAGGGGGCAGAGACAGTCGGTCCTGTCCCCCAGCAGCAGAGTGTCCTACAGGGAATAGAGAGCCCAATCTCCTTTCCCCAGCAACAGGACACTGTATTGGGAGCGGAGACAGTCGGTCTCCCTCCCCAGAGGCTGAAAGTATGTATGGGAGAGGAGCTTGCTACCCCCTCTTCCCAGCGGCAATGTGATTTATTGGGAATTGGGAGCCTAGTCTCCATTCCCCAGCGGCAGGCTGAGTTACAGGGGGCAGAGACAGTCGGTCCTGTCTTCCAGCAGCAGAGTGTTTTATTGGGAGAGGAGAGCTTTGTCCTCCCACCCCAGCGGCAGAGTGTCCAGCAGGGAATAGAGAGCCCAGTCTCCTTTCCCCAGCAGCAGGACACTGTATTGGGAGCGGAGACGGTCGGTCGCCCTCCCCAGCGGCTGGAAGTATGTATGGGAGAGGAGCTTGTTACCCCCTCTACCCAGCGGCAGCTTAAAGTACCAGGGGGAGACAGTAAGCCCCACAACAGTGCAGATGGGACCATGGTCTCTGCACTTACAGCACAGGGGGTAGGGACAGTCGGTCCTGTCCCCCAGCAACAGGGCTGTCTAGCCAAAGGGGAGACAGTCAGTCTCCCCCTCCAGCAGCAGAGCTGTGTATCTAAAGGGGAGACAGTTGGTCTCCCCCTCCAGCAGCAGAGCTGGGTATCCAAAAGGGAGATAGTCAGTCTCCCCCTCCAACAACCAGGCTCCAACCAGGCTTCTTCCGTGGTAGCGCTGGCACCAGGGCAAAGTACCGCTGGTCTCTGCCCACTCAGCAACCCACCAAGGCAGTCTACCAGTCCCCCACACAGCCGTGGTGAGGCACCTGGACATGGACAGGTTTCTCCCTTGCTCAGGTGTAGTAACCATTTATTGTGGGTTTGTTCTGTACTCCTGTTTCTGTTTTGTTGGTGGGCTGCTGGACTAACAAGGGCACTGACTGGCAGGAAGTCAGATACCCTCTTAGTTTGTTTGGAAAAGGGGAGAGATGTGACGAGACCAATCTCGCCACATTGCATTGGAGAAGCCTGGTTGCCCGCCTGCTCCCTTTAGACTATGGCCCCATGTTGAAACGCTTGATTTTCCCCTGCAAAGACATGAAAGCCGGGTCATTTGGTACTTGCCCTATTTGAACAGTGATACCCCAGATAGCTATTCCATGGAGCCCATTCGGATAACGAAAGACTATGTGAAAGAATTTGGCTCCATGACGATTCTACTGTATTCGTGTAGTCTGAGTGCCATTCACCTAATAATATGCACTCAGACCTAAGATATCTGGGGATATGTTAAATGTCTATGTTTACTGTAATGGTTGTGACATTGTATATTTGAATAGTGATTTCTGTCCTGTTGTCCCCACGTGTACAATGGCGATGTCCCTTTGTCCTGAGAGATAATTTAAAGGGCTTCTGTCAGCCCACTAAACCGTTATTTTTTTTTTTGTTTACTAATAATCCCTATACTGCGAGCTCTGCATACATATTTTTAAAATATGCAAATTACCTTGCTACCAGCAAGTAGGGCGGCTACTTGCTGGCAGCAGCCGCATCCTCCGATCCTAATGACGCCCCCTCCGCATTGTGATTGACAGGGCCAGGGAACGGAATCGTTCTCTGCTGGCCCTGCCTGTTAGCATTCAAAATCTGGCGCCTGCGCCGCGGCCGTACCTATCTTCAATCTGCGCAGGCGCACTGAGAGGCGGCCACTCGCTCGGCCGCTCCATCCTCAATGCGCCTGCGCCGATGATGTCACATCTACACCCGGCGCAGGCGCATTGAGGAGCGAGCGGCCGCCTCTCAGTGCGCCTGTGCAGATTGAAGATAGGTACAGCCGCGGCGCAGGCGCCAGATTTTGAATGCTAACAGGCAGGGCCAGCAGAGAACGATTCCGTTCCCTGGCCCTGTCAATCACAATGCGGAGGGGGCGTCATTAGGATCGGAGGATGCGGCTGCTGCCAGCAAGTAGCCGCCCTACTTGCTGGTAGCAAGGTAATTTGCATATTTTAAAAATAGCTTTTTATCAAATTCTACTGAACCAAAATGATTATTTAACTTATGTATGCAGAGCTCGCAGTATAGGGATTATTAGTAAACAAAAAAAAAAAAACGGTTTAGTGGGCTGACAGAAGCCCTTTAATTACTCCTCGGTTGTCTCCAGGGCAGAGAGAAGGAAACCAGGATCCATTTTGGGGATGTATTGTGTCTGTGTATCCTGAATTGCTGCTTATCCACCAGAGTGTCCACCAGATGGGGACCTGCATAAATATGGGCGGGTAGCCCTCAGTAAAGAGAGATTCTGATTTACCCTCAACACAGAGCTTGGTCTCGTTCTTGGGGGGATTTATTGTATGCTGTTCCAGTTTGACTGCTAGGAGTGTAAACCTTTCATATGGTTTTTCCTATTCAGCTGTATGCAGCATTCATATGGTTTCCAGTTCGGGAGATTGGTGTCTTTAGTAGCAGCCTTTGCATCTGGAAAGGGAATATCTCTTAAACGGCTTTTACCCCCTTTTATGCCCGGGGTGCCGTTACACTAACTAGCTAACTAACTTATGTAATGACACAGGAAAGCAGAGAGCACAGCAATGACATTGCTGTCTCTCTCAGATCTCCAAAATACTGCATACAAGGGCTGCTGGGGAGGTTCTTATATAGTAAGGGGTAGGCAAATTTCCTATTGGTTGCCAGGGATGTTGCTAAGCTCAGACAAAGACATTGCAGCCTTCTCATTGGCCCACAAACAAGAAGGGAGGTTACTGATGAAAAAAAAAACTACAATATTCAAAATTACGAATATATATCACTATATTCTAAATATTTGCGAATTCTCAAAGTGCCGATATTCGCGATTAATATTCGCTATTCGAATATTCGCGCCAAAACACTAGTCGTAACTCACCCACAGGACGGGACCTAAGAGTCTTGGATCTGGCACAAACCTCACATGCGGAAACATATGAGTGGACATCTCTAGACAAGGAAGGCCACCAATAAAACCTGGAAACAAGTTCCTTCGTGGCATTAATACCCGAATGTCCACTAAAAACAGAGTTGTGGCACTCACCAAACAGTCGGAGACGTAAATGACCAGGGACAACTAATTTATCACTAGGAGATTGTACCAAGTGTTGTTACGCAGAAATTTCAGTTGTCAAATCAGCGGAGACCGAAGCCACAATGACTACTGCCTGCAATATAGGTTCAGGTGGAGTGTCAGCAGGTTGGAAAGAACAGAAATTTCGGAACATCAGCTTTAATATTTTTACTTCCGGGCCTGAAGCGATACAGTAATTAAAATGTGTAAAGAACAATGCCCATCTAGCCTGCCTGGGATTTAAACGTTTTGCAGACTACAAAAACATGAGATTTTTATGGTCAGTAAGAACTGTAACACGATGTAGGGCCTCCTCCAAAAAATGACGCCACTCCTCAAAGGCCCACTTAATAGCAAGCAATTCTCAGTTCCCAATATCATAAATTCTCTCAGTAGGAGAGGACTTACGAGAGAAAAATGAGCACGGTCTCAGCTTCATGAAAGTTGATGACCCCTGGGAGAGTACCGCTCCTACAACATCCTCGGAGGCGTCGACCTCGATCACAAAAGGCTTCTCTTGGTCAGGTTGGACTAAAATAGGAGCTTTAACAAAACATCTCTTGAGTGTTTCAAAAGCCTTAGTGACTTCGGGAGACCAATTCACTAAATTCGCTCCCTTTCTAGTTAGGTCAGTGACAGACTTAATGACAACCGAATTATTTTTTTTTATAAATTTCCGGTAGCAATTGGAAAAACCCCAAAAACGTTGTAACGCTTTTAGAGAGGAGGGCCTCACCCATTCCAGAATCGCCTGCACCTTCCCTGGATCCATCTTAAAGGATTGGGGAGTGAGAACATACTCACAGCATATGTTAATAGGGTAGGGTAAGTAAACAACAATATAATCACTGAAGCTAGTAAATGTACCCTTTAAAACGTCACTTTTGATAAATATGAATAAAAAAGAACCCACAAAGGTATAGACAAAGGTTACCGCTATGCGGTTACTCACGGTACCGTAGATTGAAAATAGAATAACCACTCACGATACTGTAAATCATAGGTGGGATAAACTGGAACAGGATTGGTCCAAAGTATATCCGTTGATGATAAATCGAGGCCGGTCATCACATTGGCCATTATCGCCTTAGCCACCGTGCTAGTTGTTATTTTAGTTGTTATAAATTTCCTGTACCTCAAATAAATTTTTTTTACCTTTAGCAAATAGTTGGTTTTCTCGAAGAACCTCTAGTACCTGTCTAGTGTGGCTAACATGAGAATCCCAATCGGGTGAATAAATCAAAATATTGTCTAAATAAACTAATCAAGAATTTTCCAATAAATTGCCTGAAAATATCATGAACAAAATTCTGGAAAATCGCTGGGGCATTGCTTAAACCAAATGGCATCACTAGATATTCATAATGCCCCTAAGGGCTATTAAAAGCAGCTTTCCACTCATCCCCCTCCTTGATACGAATGAGATTATATGCTCCCCTGAGGTCGAGTTTAGTGAACCATTGTGCTCCAAGGACCTGATTAAACAGGTCTGGAATCAACGACAAAGGGTATTGATTTTGAATAGTAATTTTGTTTAACTCTCAATATTCAATACAAGGTCTTAATCCACCATTTTTTGTTTCAACAAAGAAAAATCCGAAGGTCTAATATGACCTTTTTGTAAACTTTCCTTCAGATAGTCCCTCATAGACCTCCGTTCAGGGCCAGATAGATTATAAATACGACCCTTAGGGTACTTGGATCCTGGAATAAGTTCGATAGCACAATCATCCGGTCTATGAGGGGGGAAGGAACTCGGCATCAGACTTGGAAAACACATCACCGAAGTCACTGATGTAAGGGGGCAGGTTATTCAATTCAGAAGCGATTCCAGCTTGAATAACTGGTAAACAGCATGACTCACACTTTCGTCCCCATTTCTCTAATTCACCCGTGGACCAGTTGATAATTGTATTATGAATTTGAAGCCAGGGCATGCCCAAAACTACTTCCACAGGTAATTTTTTAATATAAAAAAGGAACAACTTTCCATATGACTAACCCCCACCGTCAAGGTTACCTCAGGTGTACAATATTCCAGAGTATCGCCCACCAAAAAAGTGGAAACAATAGCTATAATGTGTATAGGCTTGGGAAAAGACAAAATAGGTAATCCCAATGACCAGGCAAATTATAGTTGATAAAATTAGAGGCAGACCCAGATTTAATGAACTCCTTCCCAGACCCATTACACATGCCCAAAGAAATAATCACTGGCAACAATACTTTTTCTGTTACTACCTCTGGGAGTACCTTATCCTTCTGATCATCAGGCCTGGAGGATCTCTTGGAGGGAGGAATTCTGGGGAAAAGGCGTACTCAGTGATCAGATTCTCCACAATAGAAACAGGCATCCTTTTGACAGTGTAAGATCCCTCCTGGTCATCCCAAGTTGAGGGTGATGATGGGCTACTTCTGGAGAGGGAATCTCAGTTTTGTTGTCAGGTATCATGCCACACTCTATTAGGGTAGGAAGTGGGAACTGCACTTTCTTATTGAAGGATTAACAATGGAAAGTCAGTAGCTCTTCTCCCTGTGGTTTCAAGTGTCCTCGCACATGTCCGTAGAGTGTATGAAACTGCACTTGCCTTAAGGTTAAAGATATCAAAGAAGTCTGACTTTGCAAGGGATCTGTTGCTCTGTTCATCTAGCACGGCATACATTTTCACTGTCCTTTCTCTCTTGCTAGTGGGATACACAGTCACTAAACAGATTTTAGAGCATGATCGTGCACTCTTGCCTTGTCCACATACTTCAGTGCAATTAGACATTACTGAGGAGAGTGGGGTCTCTCCCAGCTCCTTTGAGGACCGTCACCGTCAAGTGTCGTCACCTAAGTGGCATCAGTGGATATAGTTGTATCTGCAATCATCACCGAGGCTCAAAAGTAAGTGCGCTAGCATTATATACTTAAAGGGGTTGTCCGGTTTCCTATATTGATAAAGTATCAAACAGCTGAAAGGTGGGGATGCTGGGAGTCGGACCCCCACAGATCTTATATTAATTACCTGTTCTGACTATAGGTCATCAATAATGTTGAGCGAATGGAAGTTAACAAAATGGACTTCGATCCGAATTTCGGGAAGAATTCGATTTGTCACAAAGCCAAATTTCCTCACGCTTCATGGGAACGAATAAATTTTTCCTGAAATGACGCTAAAAAACAATCCATTTGCTCACAGAGAGGCCATCTTGATTAAAGAAAACGTGCCAAATCTCGTGTGAGCTGAAGTGTGACGTCACCACGTCATCACACTGGCCCGGCGCGGTGATGTAATCAGTGATGACGACACTGAGCCCGGACAGTATGATGAGGTAGTGATGTCATCACGTCAACACGGGCAAGATTTGGTGTGTTTTTTTAATCAAGATGGCTGTGATGGCCTCTCTGTGAGTAAATAGATGAGGTATGTATTTTTTGTTTTTAACCTCTGATTAACCTCCGAAACGGTAATTGTTAGATGCCACGATCAGCGTTAAACGTGGCATCTGAGGAGTTCAATGACGAGGGGGTGGCGCAATTGCCGTTCTCCGTCATTGCACCCGCTACACACAATGAATCAAATTTCTTTCTGAGCTTCGGCGAAGCAGCTGAATCACATTTTTTTTTATAACTTTATCTCTCGTCATCAATATACAAAACCGGAGAACCCCTTTTAAGACCTAATGCAAATTAGATCTGCACATTGCATCCTATCCAAAGCACATGGCTCTCCCAGAGTGGTGATATGTCACAGACTGCTCACATTTCCCATCATTAGACAGCTTTATCCATGTACTGTGCAAACAGGACATTTTATCCCCCTTGTGCAATACATTTTCTTGTGGTACCATAGCTGGCGTTTCCCAGCAGTGTAAGGACTCACACTGCACATATGTAACATATCACACTAAATAAAAAACATGGCGTATCAGCATCATTGCAATTTACATGCCACACTTAAGGGCAGAAAGATATAATACAGCACATAAACAGCAAGCACTTAAAGTTACAACAATAATGACATAAAAGACCAACAGTTGAAATAAATGGAGTGACCACAGCAACAGTGTCAGCGGTATCCCAAAGGAAGAGTGCTTTATACAAAGGATACCTTATTTCTTGTCACAGGGAGTGGACTTCATTTCAACTGTCTTACATGTCAAGTAAACATTAAAATAATCCTGCAGCAGTAGTCCCTGAAATGTAATCTTGGAGACCAAATTTTCACCACTTGTACTCAGTAAGACCTCATGCACACGACTGAATGTATTTTGCAATCTGCAAAATGCAGATCCACAAAATATGGATGACTTCCATGTTGCATCCGTTTTTTTTTTTTGCCGCCCACTGATGTCAGTGGGTCCTTGGTCCACATTTTATGGCCAAGTGCAGGATATGATCTACATATGTATGCAGAAAGCACACAGATGACCCGTGTGCTTTCCACATCCATATCTCCATTCCGTAAAAAACAAAACATGTCCGATTCTTGGCCATTTTGTGGACAAGAGTAGGCATTTGTACAATGGGGCCAATGAAAAGTGCAGGATCCACACAGACCGCATCCGCATTTTTGCGGATCCATGATTTGCGCACCACAAAACTGATACGGTCATGTGCACAGAGCCTAAGTATATCTAATTTATTTTACCCATACAACCAGACATGTGAATACGATCAATAAAAACTAAATGTAAACCAGGCTAAAATGCATTTTGAACAAGGATAAATAAATAACAGTCATTTAAAAGGAATCCATAGTAAAGTTAACAATATTCTGCTACACAGAAAATGTGAGGAAAATACAAAGAAAAGTCTCCTGCAAGGATAAGATGGTACACAAAACATTTGAGCCTTTAACTATAGATGTAACTTTACTATTGAAGGCTTTATTTGTTCTGTGTTTCCTGTGCCAAGAAGACAGATTATATTGTTCCCGCTGTGAATGGGTTAATATGTGGGCACAAATAAAGCACAAGATTTTTTGACATTTGCTATTTCTGCAGAGGAAAGGGAGATAGTGCCAGTTGCCGCCTCTGTTATTTAGCTTCAGCACCAGAGATTGTTGTTATTTGTTTAGCTTAATGCCACTGTTGGCTGTCACAGATGGTGGCATTCCACCCAGCCATCTGATACCCATAGAAAAGCTGGCATCTCATATTAACCCTGTTGGTTCCTGCATGACTGCCAGTAAGATTAGTAATCATGTGTGGGATTAGGTGTCTCCTCTTGCACGCAATGATATACAACAGTTACAGTACATTTTCTCCCTTGATAATTCAAAAACATTTGCTATGGACATTACACAAGTGTCTCACTGTTCAGCATTATGCAATGTATGTCATTTCCAAGAAAATTTTGCTGCTACCGGTGTCGAAACGGTATCTCAAGCAGGATTGATGAAGATTTCTCTGAAAGCATGTACGGTACAATTAAAAAATTATAATCTGTGTTCAATACACAATGATAGATCAATTCAGAAGTTGACTGTGCTGCCTCGGCCGATAGTGCATAAAGTACTTTTCTCTGGGAGAGAGGACAACTAAACTGCTGTCAGACGCCTCCCCTGTCTCACCACGGAGAAAGTAAGCCTTAGGGATAAAATAGGGAATTGGCCAAGAATAGGGGCAGGTTACGGACTGGGTCGGTTGCTCTCTATATGTAGGTAGGGTCATGGGAGCATCTAGCCTTTCTGCTGCCTAAGGCGAAAAGTGAACTTCTCAACCTAACCCCTTCTCTCCAGCCTTTCAGTTAAGCATTACATATAGTGCTACAAAACATATTGGTTAATATAGCGATCCTGTTGAATATGCAGAGATGACCGCTTCCACAATGAAAGCATTCATTGCCCAAGGCCTTTCCACTAGTGATGGACGAACATCGGCCGGGACAGTTCGCGGTTCACAGCGGGCCCCATTGACTTTAATGGCAGGCAAACATGAAAAACCTTCAGGTCATATTTGCAGCCACCAAATATTTACAAGAAGCGCACAAATAGTCCCAGAAAAATGTGCCCTGCTGGAGCCTAGATAATTTTTATTTTAGGCCACGGGAGTACAGGCCTCAAAAATTAGGCATTCACCTGACAGAAGAGAACTTGTAATTATGTGGCTGGAGGTACATTAGGCGGTCACTGGATAAAATATTTACTGTAGGCCACTGGAGTACAGGCTCCAAAAATTAGGCATTCACCTGACAGAAAAAAACTTGTGATGATGTGGCGTGAGGTACATTAGGCGGTCACTGGATAAAAAATTTACTTAGGCCAGTACAGGCCACAAAAATTAGGCATTAACCTGACAAAAAAATAACTTGTGATGATGCGGCTGGAGGTACATTAGGCAGTCACTGGACAAAAATGTTATTGTAGGCCAGTACAGGCCCCAAAAACTAGGCATTCACCTAATAGAAAAGGCCTTTTATGCAGCTGTATATATATAAGACAAGGACTATTCTTTGTTCTGGGTGTTGGCGGATATGTGTGGGCTGGCATAAGGAAATTCAATTACACATGGTCATCACAGGTGTTGAATTCCGCCGAGATCCATGCCTCATTCATTTTTAGAAATCGTGAGCTAGGCGAGTGCGCTTATCGGTCACGATCTCCCCTGCTGCTCTGAACATTCTTTCGGACAGCACACTCGATGAGGGGCAAGGCAAGAGTTCCATGGCAAATTGTTCCAGTTCTGGCCACAGGTCAAGCCTGCACACCCAGTAGTCCTGGGGTTCCTCGCTTCTCAGATCGTCCACATCGGCCGTTAACCCGATGTAGTCGGACACCTGTCAGTCTAGGCATTCCCTGAGGCTGAATCCGGAGGGCGGCTGTTGATGGGTTGGCTACAAGAATGATCTCATATCTGAAGTGACCAATACATCTTCAAACTGCCCTCTTCTTGCAGGAGTGGTAGGATTAGTAACCGCAACTGTTTCACTGTGGGTGGAAATTCAAATGCCAGCGCCACTAACAGCAGAATGCAGCATCTCTCGCAGCAAGGCCTGGAAATGCTGCATTCTGCCAGCCCTCTGTGATGCTGGTAACATGTCCGCCATTTTGTGTTTGTATCAGAGGTCTAAGTACGTTGCCACCCAGCACTGGTCCTTGCCCTTTATGCTTTTTATACGGGGGTCTCTCTTCAAAACACTGGAGCATGAAGGCCCCCATTTCCACTAAATTGGAAGCGGAGAAGCGCCCTGGCTCCTGCTCATCGCCCAGGAGAATGTCGTCCTCGGTCTCCTCCCCCCAGCCACGGACAACACCAGGGATCCCCAAAAAGTTTAAGGTCCCCCTCAAACCCTGCTCTTCTTGCTCCTCCTACCCCCAGCCACTATCCTCCTCTGACTCCTCTTCAGACTCCTGCTGAATTGTCTCAGATGGAGTAGCCCCCCTGAGAATTCATTCAGCATTGCTACTTCCTCATCTTCCAGCTCCTGCTCCTCGACGGCTTGATCAATGACACAACGCAATGCACGCTCCAGAAAGAAGGCGTAAGGTACGATGTCACTGATGGTGCCCTGGCTGCGACTGACCAGTTTGGTGATCTCATCAAATGACCGCAGAAGTCTGCATGCGTCGCTCATGAGCAGCCACTAGCGCGGTGAAAAGAAACCAAGCTCCCAGAACCTGTCCTGGTGCAGAGTTCGTACAGGTAGTCGTTAACGGCACATTGCTGCTGGAGCAGCCTATCAAGCATATACAAGGTGGAGTTCCATCGTGTCAGGCTGTCACAAATCAGACGTCTGACGGACAAATGGTGTCGCCTCTGAATGTCAGCAAGCCGAGCCATGGCCGTGTAAGATCTTCTAATATGGCCAGAGATTTTCCTGGCCTGCCGCAAGATGTCCTGGACCCCGGGGTATTTGGCAACGAATCACTACACGACTAAGTTCAGGATGTGTGCCATGCACGGCACGTGTGTCATTTTGCCCTGTTTCAGCGTGCTCAGCAGATTGGCACAGTTGTCGCACACCACTTTACCATTTTCAAATTGAGCAGGGTTAGCCACTGATTGGCCTGTGACCGCAGAGCTGAAAGCAGTGTAGGATCGGTGTGGCTCTTGGCTTCCAGGCACAACAGCCGCAGCACAGCATGGCAATGTCTCACCTGTGACGTCGAATAGGTTCTGGGGAGCTTGGGGGATGCAGCGGAAGAGACGGTAGCAGTGGAAAAGGAGGAGTCAGCCGAGGAGGAGACGGAGGATAGAGTAGGAGGAGGAGAAGAAGAGACAGGCCTGCATGCAATCCTTGGCGGTAACACCAAATCCACACGGGAGCCACGGGTTACATGCTTGACGGCCGTCAGAAGGTTCACCCAGTGGGCAGTAAAAGTTATGTACCTTCCCTGCCCGTGTTTGCTAGACCCGTGTCTGTGGTCAGATGTATCTTGGCACCGACACTGTGTGCCAGAGATATATTCACTTGCCGCTGAACGTGGCCATATTGCTCTGGGATGCCCTTCTGGGAGAAATATTTCCTTCCGGGGACCTTCCATTGCGGTGTGCCAATGGCCACAAATTTTCTAAAGGCCTCCGAGTCCACCAGTTTATATGGCAGTAGTTGGCAGGCTAGCAGTTCCGACAAGCCAGTGGTCAGTCGTTGGGCAAGAGGGTTATCCGGCATCATCAACTTTTTACGCTCGAAGATTTGGGCCACGGAAGCCTGCCTTCTGCCAGATGAACGCGACGACGGCATGGTGGAAGATGGAGTGGAGGACAAATGGGAGGAGAGAGGAGAAGGAGAAGAGGCAAGACGTGGAGCGCCGGGAGTGTGGCTTTGTGGGTTCTGACGGCGTTGCTGCCACTGGGCTCGGTGATGGGAGGCCAGGTGCCTTCTTAAGGCGGTCGTCCCTAGGTGAGTATTGGGCTTACCGCGACTTATCTGTTGACAGCACAGGCTGCAGTTGGCAACACTATTGTCAGCAGCTGACACGTTAAAAAAAGCCCACACTGCGGAGCCATGTGCCGGCGTCCTGGGAGCACCAGGAGTGACCGTGCATGGTGGATGGCTCGCTTCAGATACATTTGCAGTCTGCTTTTTTCTACTGTGCCCTGTGAGCTCTGCCTGTTTCTCCTCCTTCTCTGCTGCTCCGTCTCTCCCTCTGAACTCCCCTCCTCTTCCTCTCTTGTGGGCACCCACGTGATGTCCATCGACACGTCATCACCGGCACCTTCACCACCACTGGCATTTGAGATCTCGGAGTATGCAGCAACAGCGGGGACCTCCCTCCTTGGGCTGATCTGGGTACTGTCATCAGACCGCTGGGTGGCGGCCATTGCTACCTCCTCTTCCTCATCCGATGTCAAGAATGGCTGCGCATCGGTAAGGTCTGGGAATGGATGGGTAAATAATTCATCTGACTTGAGTGGAGGGGCTATGGTGGTAGTGGTGTATGTAGGGGTGCACACAGTAGAGAGTGAGGAGGGTGCAGATACACCAACTTATCCAACTCTGGTGCGCCCTTTGAAGTAATCGCACGCGCCTTCTCCAAGTTCCCAATTAGGCTCCGGCCTGGTGCACTTGCCTGCCTGTCATTTTCAAAATGACCCTGTGCCTAAGTCCCTAGAGAAGAGCAGTATTTGTGGAAGCAGGTATATCGCAGGCCTCAATCAATATTTAGTGGAAGCAGGTATATCAAACCCCTTAATCAGTATTCTGTGGAAACAGGTATATCACACCCATCAATTATTGCAAAGTATTATTAAAAAATACAAGATGTTCCGCACTGTGGAAAATCTCAGAGGACGTGGTCGGAAGCCAAAAGTGACACCTGTGCTGGCCAGGAGGATAGTTAGAGAGGTGAAAAAGAATCCAAGGATCACCACCAAGGCCATCCTGGTGAATCTGGGCTCTGCTGGTGGCAATATCTCAAGGCAGACAATCCAACGAACACTGCACACTGCTGGGTTCCACGGATGCAGACCAAGGAGGACGCCACTTCTCCAGATAGGGCACACAAAAGCTTGCTTGGCCTTTGCAAAAGCTTATCTGGACAAAGAAGACTTTTGGTCTCCTGTGTTATGGTCAGATGAAACAAAATTTTTATTGTTTGGTCACAACGATGTTTCCTTCATTTGGCATAAAAAAGGAGATGCCTTCAACCCAAAGAACACCATCCCCACTGTCAAACATGGTGGTGGGAACCTAATGCTTTGGGGGTGTTTTTCAGCCAATTGACCAGGGAACCTAATCACAGTAAACGGCACCATGAAAAAAGAGCAATACATGAGGATTCTCAATGACAACATCAGGCAGGCAGTCTACAGAGAAACTTGGCCTTGGGCACCAGTGGACATTTCAGCATGACAATGACCCAAAACACACAGCGAAAGTGGTGAAGAAATGGTTAGCAGACAACAACATTAAGGTTTTGGAGTCGCCCAACCAGAGTCCAGACTTGAATCCAATTGAGAATCTGTGGAGGGTGCTAAAGATCATTGTGATGGCAAGAAGACCCTCCAACCCGAAAGATTTGGAGCTCATTGCTAAAGATGAATGGGCAAAAATACCTGTGGAGACATGCAAAAAGCTGGTCTGCAATTATAGGAAGCGTTTGATTGCTGTAATAGCCAATAAAAGCTTTTCTATTGATTATTGAGAAGGGTATGAATAATTTTGGACTGGACACTTTTTGCTCAAATGTAAATAAAAGCTGAGAATTTATTTTTTTCCCCACAATAGTGCCATTTGTACATCGTCTTATTATCTTTTGGGAGACACCTATGTCATTTCCCGTCAAAAAATAACTTGCTGGTTGAATAAAAGTAACTTTAAGTCAAAATTTGCCAGGGGTATGAATAATTATGGGCAGCACTGTATATCACAGTACCCTGTTTATTTGGGGCAACAGGTATATCGCAGCCCTAAATCAGTATTTTGTGGAATAAAGTATATCACACCCCTTAATCTTTTTTTTTTCCAGGCACACCTGTTGTAATTAGTTGTTCTAATAGCGTTTGTCCCTCTATATAGCTGCGGTATCACAGCAGAACCGCACACAACTGTTGCACAATACAAATGCACTATAATATACTTTTTATGTTAGAAAGTATATTATAAGTTTTTCACACCCCTCAGTATATCACACCTATTAATAGCACACCTATACCAGTCCTTAAAAGGACCTGTGTGGCCCTAACAGCCTGTCCCTACTCCACAAAGCAACCTCTCGCTACACTGGCAAAACACAGAATGTAAAATGGCTGCCAGATCGGGTTCTTTTATAGGGTGGGGGTGTGTCCATGTGCTGAAACATCTCAATTGGCTGTCCTATCCCACCTGATGGATGAGTCATGGGTCAAAGTTTGGCACAATGCAAAAGAATATGGTGCCGGCGAACATCGCCATATGTTTGCATGTTCGGCGAATTGCGAACTCGCAGAGTTTGCCATGAAATGACCGCAGGGTGAACCGCAAGGCCATCTCTACTTTTTACTGCCCCCCCCCCCCCCACTTGTCTCTACCTGGTGCTGCCTAAGGCAGTCGCTTCACCTGGCCTCATTGGCGGTGCCCCCCTGTGTAAGGTCTGACAAGTTATCTCCCTCTTTTCATCATAGGGTGCACCAGGGACAGTTCCTCCTTTATCAAGCCAGACTGTCAACCACAGACATCCAGACTCAGATACTTACCGAGCTATAGAAGAACCTTTTACGGCAAAGATCTGCTACGATCGTTCAGTTTATCACTTTTGATTAATATACGGTTTTGAATTTTGGATTCAAACCAGTTTTCTATATACCTTTTTTAACAGATTCTTAGTAAAAGTTAAGTTTTATATAATCCCCCTCTCTAGTGGAGGTATTTTTGGTTGGAAAATCCAAACACACCTGATCTTTTAGTTCCTGGTATGAATACCAACCTGACACATATTGGACTAAATTCACAGTGCATTTGGGTACTATGTTTGACATGTGCATCAGAAAATCCTCCCACATATACCTTATGTGTTCATAGACTTCTATTATCCAAATGACAAACAATGTTCAGTAAATACTATAAAAAGTTTGGGGGTCATTTATTAAACAGAAATACGCCTATATTAGACATATATCTGGTGCACATTGTGCTGCAAAGGTCCTTTGTGTCGTAATCTGCGAATTTTCCCTGCTCAGGCCTGGTCTAAAAAATTTGGGTGTGGCATGGGCGGGGAAGGAAACGGGCAGACAGGCCTGTCTCATTTACCATTTTCTACACCTGTTTTAGGCATAGAAAATGGTCTAAATGTAAGAGACCTCAGAAGCTGTCTTACATTTAGAAGCTGTGGTGGATCCGCCGAAGTTATGTAGAGGCCTACGACTCTTCATAACTTTGGCGGATCCACCACCAGTGCAGGGCCTTAGACGCCAGTCTTAATAAATGTGCCTCTATGTGTTCCTAGAGGACCTATTGTCACGAGGGTATCAAGAGCCACGTCTGACTCCATTATACCCGGGGTCAGGAAGTCGCAGCGGGTGGCTGCGCACTCTATATCTAAAGATCACGTTGTTTTTTAGTGATTGTTTTCTGTGTTTGCCTTGCTATCCTTTTTGTCTCTCTCAGGGATCCGTAGCTTCTCCTCCTCAGCTGTTTCTTGTCTGCCACTCCCTACCTCCTTATATTCTCCCCTCACACTTCTCTAGTTGCCAGTTATAGAGCTTCCTGCCTGGACATCTATACTGACCCACTGGAGTGGTGAATCCAGCTTGTCGTTCCTGAGTGCTACCCTCCGGATCCCTGTTGGGCTTATTGTTGTCTCCTGTTGTCGTCCATCTGGGAATATATGTTGAGTCTGTGTTGTCTGTCCTCCCCTTGGTGTTTTCCCTTAGAGTTAGTGGTGCGGACTAGTGTTCCCATCGCCCTGTTCACTACCTAGGGCTCAGCTCAGGGAAAGCCAGGGCTTTAGGCACGTGATCGGCGTACGGGTGAGGAACCCGTCTAGGGACGTCAGGGCAGCCAGGTGCCAGCCGCCAGGTGAGTCAGGGGTCACCATCTTCCCTCTCACTTGGGCAGGGCCTTCCTCGTTCCCTCCCTCTGTGTCACGTATGTGATAGCCACGCCGACCGTGATATTATAACTGGCCCTTACTTTTTGAGAAAAAAAAATAAAAAAAAATAAATAAATTTTTATAATTTTTTTGTTGTTTTTTTTTTCTCTCTCTACTTAGAATCCAATATGGATCCTATTGATGCCTTGGCAGAACAGCTTCAAAGCCTGTCTTTGGAGGTGGCAGGATTGAAGGCGTCTGTTCTCCAACAACAGCAGCAAATGCAGCAGACCGCACCCCCAGCGGTTGCTATGGGTAACCAGGTTGTCACTGAACCCAAGGTTGCTCTTCCCGACAGATTTTCTGGGGGAAGGGACAAATTTGCGACGTTCCGTGAGGCCTGCAAATTATATTTTAAGTTGCGCCCTTACTCCTCAGGTCATGAAGAACAGCGGGTAGGGATTGTCATTTCCCTGCTTCAGGGGGATCCGCAATCCTGGGCGTTCTCGTTACCCCCTGGTTCTCAGGCTCTCCGGTCAGTGGAGGGATTTTTTGGGGCTTTGGGTCTCATATATGATGACCCTGACCGAGTCGCCCTGGCTGAGTCGAAGTTACGGAGACTCCTACAGGGAGATCGGTCAGCAGAGGAATATTGCTCAGAGTTCCGTAGGTGGGCTACGGATACTCAGTGGAACGACCCGGCTCTCAGGAGTCAGTTCTGCTATGGGTTATCTGAAAGGGTTAAGGATGCACTGGCGCTGTATGAGACCCCCCTTTCCCTTGATGCTGTTATGTCCCTCTCTATCAGAATAGATAGACGTCTTAGGGAGAGATCGAAAATTCCGGAGCAATTGGTTACCTCTCCCAAGCAACAGTCAGCCTGTATTGACTTAGATGAGCCTATGCAGCTAGGCGGAACTTCTCGTCAGGTCCGTCCTCCCGAGGTTCGCCGTAGGGGGGGGGCTTGTTTTTTCTGTGGGGGGAGGGGTCATTTCATTAATGTCTGTCCCTCCTTTCTCAAAAACAAAAGACCGTCGGAAAACTACTAACCCCGGGCTGTGCGGAGGATGTCAGCCGGGGGGTATACGTTTCCTCCATACGAACATCTCAATTTGTGTTACCAGCGGTCATTGTTTTTGGTGTTAAGACGGAGTCTATTTCTGTTTTTCTAGACAGTGGAGCAGGGGTAAACTTGATTGATGCCCATTTTGCCCGCACTATGGGTTTGTCTCTCTGTACGCTGCAGAGACCTATTCCCGTATTCGTATCCGTATTTTTCTTTGTTAAAAAGAAAGATGGGGGCCTGCGTCCTTGCTTAGATTTCCGTGAGTTAAACCAGATAACCATCCGTGACCCATACCCTCTTCCTCTCATTCCTGACCTTTTTAATCAGATTGCGGGTGCTAAGTGGTTCTCCAAACTTGATCTTAGGGGGGCCTACAATCTGATTCATATCAGGGAAGGGGATGAGTGGAAGACAGCTTTTAACACCCCTGAGGGGCATTATGAAAATCTAGTTATGCCTTTCGGTCTGACCAATGCCCCTGCTGTCTTCCAACATTTCGTTAATGATATTTTTAGTCATCTCATCGGCAGGTTTGTAGTCATATACCTAGATGATATCTTAATTTATTCGGCTGATCTGAAAACACATGAGGTGCATGTCAGGCAAGTACTGCAGGTCCTACGGACGAATAAATTATATGCGAAAATTGAAAAATGTGTCTTCGCTGTTCAGGAATTACAGTTCCTGGGATATCTATTATCTGCTTCAGGTTTCCGCATGGATCCTGGGAAGGTCCAGGCAATTTTAGATTGGGGTAATAGAGTAATGAGCGAGCACTCATACACTTGGCAACCAAATTGACATGTGCAGAAAATATTTATTATATCCCCATAAAATACAAGTAATAAAATTTATAAGAACAATGTAGCAATAATATACAACATTACAGTCACATATTGTGGTAGATATGATCAACACTATATTCATATGACTCAATAGTGTCGATAAATTCAATAATATATATCACACCAAGAAACTTCAAGTATATGCTGTTATTTGGGAAGAGGGGGTATTATCTTCTAGCGCTCTATCCCAATTTGGGAAACTGAATGTCACTGAAAATGTTGTAGGTGTATTCACTGGGAGCGCAATATGTTCATAAAGTGTCCACAGGAATCCTGATAATGTGAAAAGTCTCTTATAGCTGATCCTTTTAAGCTCGATATGAGCTTTGGATTGGAGAAAACTTTAAATCGATGTTTGGCTTACCGTCTAGCGTCTGCTGTCTCCCTATTGCTTCAATGGAGCTTTAAATATTTGCCGGCTTATTCAGTCGCTCCATACAGCAAGCTGGTTTAAATTTCGCAGGAGTTCCAAAGATCGCAGGAGTTGCCACTCTGTTCCGCAATTTCCTTTGGTGCAGCTTTCGACGATAAGAATAGTTAATCCTTTACTGTAGAGATTTTCTTCTGTATGGCCATACAGTATTATCGGAGGCTTTTCAATGCAGGTACATCACTTGTTTCACCATACGCGTTACGGGTAGATTCACTCTCCCTTCCTCAGTGGTCAAGTGTCTGCCTGCTCTGCCTCCATTTTTATCCATTCCTTTGATTGCTTCCCAAATCTCGGACACCTGTTGTTCATGCTACTCCCAGTTTGCAAGGGAATCCTCCCACATAATCAAGGGATGATTCTATACAGCCTTGATTTAAAAAAAAAAATAAAAAATAAAAAAAAAAAATCTTTTTTTATTTATTTTTATTTTTTTTCCTTTTCTTCCTCTTGCAGTTTCCATGCGTTTTTTATGCGTTTTTTGGGGACACATGCGTTTTTTGGCCCAGATGTCCCAATTGGTGTGATATATCATTATGTGAAATATAAACTTGATATCTGATTGCCAACACTTATAAAATGACTTTTTATAATAAAATATTATTAAACAAATTTTCAAGATTAAAATATCAATATAAGAATATAAAACAATAAATAATAAATGTGAGGAATCTTGAAAGTTTCATAGGAATCCTAGAGTTTGATACAATTATTCGGATTTGATAGAGAAAGAAGGGTGGGTATCTCGGAGCCAAGGACACGTCGCAGCGCCGATAGACGGCCTAGCATGCGACGTGCCGTCGGCCTCGAGACATCCAACCTACATAAATCCAAAAATTTTCAACTCCGAATTAAGGCCTTTCGGTTGTAGAGATCCAAATTCATAAATGCGTCTGGATTCTATCCTAGACATTTGTCTGATAAAATCACCGCCTCTCCAGTGTTTCTCCACCTTCTCCAGTGCCGTAAACACCAGACTTGATGGATCCTGATTATGCATCTCTTTATAATGTTTAGATAGGGAATGTTTATCGTACCCCTTCCTGATGTTGGCAATATGTTCGGCCACTCTTTTTTTGAATGGCCTCTTGGTACGTCCTATATATTGTCTGTTACAGGGGCACTGGAGAAGGTAGATAACTCCACTGGAGTCACATGTAAGACAATCTTCTATCTCCCAATTATAGTTGTTCTGAGTCGAGGGGACATTAGTCGTCAGGCGGGGTTTTTTATTCATTCTACAACCCATACACCTTCCACATTTATAAAAACCCTTCAAACAAAGCCAAGTTCCTGAAAAACTCAACTTATTCTGTTTCCACGGTTTTACGGTAGGGGCCACCTTGATACCTAGATTGGGTGCCCTAGTGAAGGTAATCGTCGGAACAGTCGGGAGTAAGTGTCCCACAATTTTGTCATTCAACACATGGTGCCAATGGGTTTTAATAATTTTCTGAATCTTCCTATAATTCTCATTAAATGGAAGAACAACTCTCATGGCTTCTTTATTTAGTGTTTTATCTTCCTCATTATCCATCTCATTTTTATCTTTATTGTCCTCCTTATTAAAGAACTCTCTTCTATCTAATTTCCTAATTTGGTTGAGTGACTCCTCCACTAAGTTTTCAGGATATTCCTTCTCAATAAATTGTCTTTTCATCTCAATGGCTTCCATCTCAAAAGTATGTCCCTCTGTGCAGTTCCGCTTAATCCTACGGAACTGACCAGAGGGAACATTTGTCAGCCATTTCGGCAGGTGACAGCTAGAAAAATCAATATAACTATTTCTAGCTGTGGATTTACAAAATGTCTCACATATATATTTATTACCAGATTGTGTGATTAATAAATCCAAGAATTCGGTGCTCTCCTGTATGTTTGAGGTAAAGACCAGATTTAAATTATTAATATTGATTGTTTCTAGGAATTTTTCCAATTCTTCTTTACTCTTTTTCCAGATGAAGATCACATCATCTATATAACGGCGCCACAGGGCCAGATCCGTCCCCAGCCTTGGCTTGATGTGGTTATATTCCCACTCGGCCAAGAATAAATTAGCATAGCTGGGGGCGAATCTGGTCCCCATGGCGGTACCCCGCTTCTGCAGGAAGAATTCCCCCTCAAAAAAGAAGTAGTTGTGGCTCAGGATATACTCTATTCCTTTCGTTATAAACTCTTTTTTTATTGCTCCATACGAGCCATCTCTTATTAATTGCATTTTTACAGCATCAATTCCTTGGTGATGATCAATCACAGTATAAAGTGACTGAACATCAAGTGTACCCATAATCCATCCAGACTGGACATCTAAGTTTTCCAGAATCTGTATGATTTGGGTCGTATCTTTAATATAGGAATTGGTTTTCTTGACTATTGGCTGTAACTGTACGTCTATATATTTGGACAGGTTGGATGTGATAGATCCAATCCCTGAGACGATAGGGCGTCCTGGGGGATCATTCGGATTTTTGTGCACTTTGGGCAGACAGTAGAAGCATGGTAGCCTCCTATGCGTGCCCAAAATGAAATCCAGTTCCTGCTGTGATATCGTACCATTATCCAAATCCGAATAATTGTATCAAACTCTAGGATTCCTATGAAACTTTCAAGATTCCTCACATTTATTCCTCACATTTATTATTTATTGTTTTATATTCTTATATTGATATTTTAATCTTGAAAATTTGTTTAATAATATTTTATTATAAAAAGTCATTTTATAAGTGTTGGCAATCAGATATCAAGTTTATATTTCACATAATGATATATCACACCAATTGGGACATCTGGGCCAAAAAACGCATGTGTCCCCAAAAAACGCATAAAAAACGCATGGAAACTGCAAGAGAAAAAAAAGGAAAAAAAAAAAAAAAGATTTTTTTTTTTTTTTTTTAAATCAAGGCTGTATAGAATCATCCCTTGATTATGTGGGAGGATTCCCTTGCAAACTGGGAGTAGCATGAACAACAGGTGTCCGAGATTTGGGAAGCAATCAAAGGAATGGATAAAAATGGAGGCAGAGCAGGCAGACACTTGACCACTGAGGAAGGGAGAGTGAATCTACCCGTAACGCGTATGGTGAAACAAGTGATGTACCTGCATTGAAAAGCCTCCGATAATACTGTATGGCCATACAGAAGAAAATCTCTACAGTAAAGGATTAACTATTCTTATCGTCGAAAGCTGCACCAAAGGAAATTGCGGAACAGAGTGGCAACTCCTGCGATCTTTGGAACTCCTGCGAAATTTAAACCAGCTTGCTGTATGGAGCGACTGAATAAGCCGGCAAATATTTAAAGCTCCATTGAAGCAATAGGGAGACAGCAGACGCTAGACGGTAAGCCAAACATCGATTTAAAGTTTTCTCCAATCCAAAGCTCATATCGAGCTTAAAAGGATCAGCTATAAGAGACTTTTCACATTATCAGGATTCCTGTGGACACTTTATGAACATATTGCGCTCCCAGTGAATACACCTACAACATTTTCAGTGACATTCAGTTTCCCAAATTGGGATAGAGCGCTAGAAGATAATACCCCCTCTTCCCAAATAACAGCATATACTTGAAGTTTCTTGGTGTGATATATATTATTGAATTTATCGACACTATTGAGTCATATGAATATAGTGTTGATCATATCTACCACAATATGTGACTGTAATGTTGTATATTATTGCTACATTGTTCTTATAAATTTTATTACTTGTATTTTATGGGGATATAATAAATATTTTCTGCACATGTCAATTTGGTTGCCAAGTGTATGAGTGCTCGCTCATTACTCTATTACTACATTTGCCTTTAAGAGAGGGTGGGGTGATTCCCTCTATATGAGCTTGCAGCACCATACCTTAACTACTTGCTAGTGAGCCACCACAACCTACCACTAATTTTAGATTGGGATCTTCCTGAGAACCTTAAAGCCCTACAACGGTTTTTGGGTTTCGCTAATTTCTATAGAAAGTTCATTAAAAATTATTCAGTGATCGTTAAACCCCTTACCGACATGACTAGGAAGGGGACGGATTTTTCCAAATGGTCTGTCGCCGCTAAAGATGCATTTTCCTCTCTAAAGGAGAGGTTTACCTCGGCACCTGTTCTAATTCAACCTGATGTCTCCCAGCCTTTTATTGTCGAGGTAGATGCGTCAGAGGTGGGAGTGGGAGCTGTATTGTCTCAGGGTCCGTCTCCTGGCAAATGGCGTCCTTGCGCTTTCTTTTCCAAAAAATTATCTTCTGCGGAGAAGAATTATGATATTGGAAATAGGGAACTGTTGGCGATTAAACTGGCGCTTGAAGAGTGGCGTCACTTCTTAGAGGGAGCAATCCACCCCGTCACGGTGATTACGGATCACAAGAACCTTCTGTACCTAGAATCGGCTAAGCGTCTCACCCCTAGACAAGCTAGGTGGTCGCTATTCTTTACCAGATTTAACTTTGTAATCACCTATCGTCCTGGGGCAAAAAATACCAAGGCAGACGCATTATCTCGTAGTTTCCCTGGAGGGGGTAATGTTTGTGATCCGGTACCTATTTTACAAAGAGGAGTGGTTGTCTCTGCTGTACACTCTGTTCTAGAGGGAAAGGTGTTAGAGGCTCAGGAGGACGCCCCGAAATTGTTTGTACCGTTAAACCTGCGTCTTGAATTATTAAAAGAACATCATAATTCGGCACTTGCTGGACACCCGGGTAGTAAAGCAACCTTGGAGCTTTTATCTCGTCGTTTTTGGTGGCCAAGGTTGCGTCAGGATGTAATGGATTTCGTGTCTACTTGTTCTACTTGTGCACGCGCGAAAGTCTCTCATACACGTCCAGCAGGGTCTTTATTGCCACTTTTCATCCCCAATAGGCCATGGACACATCTGTCAATGGATTTCATCACTGACTTACCGTTGTTGGCGGGTAAAACAGTTATCTTGGTAGTAGTAGACAGGTTTAGCAAAATGGTACACTTTATTGCGCTACCCGCACTTCCTAATGCTAAAACTCTCGCTCAGGTGTTTATCAGTGAAATCGTGAAGCTTCACGGGGTCCCTTCCGATGTGGTTTCGGATCGGGGAACCCAGTTTATTTCTAAGTTTTGGAAAGCTTTTTGTTCCCGTTTGGGGGTTCACTTGTCCTTTTCCTCAGCTTTCCATCCTCAGTCGAATGGACAGACTGAGCGTACCAACCAAAACCTAGAAACATATTTAAGGTGTTTTGTGTCTGAAAACCAAGAGTTGTGGTCATCATATTTACCGTTAGCTGAGTTTGCCATAAATAATCATTATCAGGAGTCCACTGGCAAGTCACCATTCCTTGGTGCATACGGTTTTCATCCCCAATTTTGTACTTTCAAAGAGGGGGGGGGGGTCTTCTGGGGTTCCCGAAGAGGAAAGGTTTTCTTCATCTCTTTCATCGGTATGGCAGAAGGTGCAAGTTAACTTGAAAAAGATGAGTGGTAAATATAAATGCATGGCCGATAAGAAACGGTCGCCAGGTCCGGACCTAGGAGTGAATGACTATGTGTGGTTGTCTACTAGGAATATTAAGTTGAAGGTTCCTTCTTGGAAACTGGGTCCTAGGTTCATTGGTCCCTATAAAATAGTAGCTGTCATTAACCCTGTGGCTTTTCGCCTGGAGCTACCTCAGACTTTTAAGATCCATAACGTCTTCCATAAATCGTTACTCAAGAAGTATGTTCCACCTCTAGAACCATCGCCGCTGCCACCTCCTCCTGTCATTGTGGCTGGTAATCTGGAGTTTCAAATAGCCAGAATTGTTGATTCTCGTAGGGTCCGCCGCTCTCTTCAGTATCTGGTGCATTGGAGGGGTTACGGCCCCGAGGAAAGAATGTGGGTTCCAGCGTCAGAGGTAAACGCCAACAGGTTAGTTCAGACTTTCCATGCCTCTCATCCGGAGAGACCTGGTCCTGAGTGTCCGGAGGCCCCTCGTGAAAGGGGGGGTACTGTCACGAGGGTATCAAGAGCCACGTCTGACTCCGTTATACCCGGGGTCAGGAAGTCGCAGCGGGTGGCTGCGCGCTCTATATCTAAAGATCACGTTGTTTTTTAGTGATTGTTTTCTGTGTTTGCCTTGCTATCCTTTTTGTCTCTCTCAGGGATCCGTAGCTTCTCCTCCTCAGCTGTTTCTTGTCTGCCACTCCCTACCTCCTTATATTCTCCCCTCACACTTCTCTAGTTGCCAGTTATAGAGCTTCCTGCCTGGACATCTATACTGACCCACTGGAGTGGTGAATCCAGCTTGTCGTTCCTGAGTGCTACCCTCCGGATCCCTGTTGGGCTTATTGTTGTCTCCTGTTGTCGTCCATCTGGGAATATATGTTGAGTCTGTGTTGTCTGTCCTCCCCTTGGTGTTTTCCCTTAGAGTTAGTGGTGCGGACTAGTGTTCCCATCGCCCTGTTCACTACCTAGGGCTCAGCTCAGGGAAAGCCAGGGCTTTAGGCACGTGATCGGCGTACGGGTGAGGAACCCGTCTAGGGACGTCAGGGCAGCCAGGTGCCAGCCGCCAGGTGAGTCAGGGGTCACCATCTTCCCTCTCACTTGGGCAGGGCCTTCCTCGTTCCCTCCCTCTGTGTCACGTATGTGATAGCCACGCCGACCGTGATACCTATTCTGTGAGTTGTAGTGAAATATATAATTATGTTTCCCACAGTCCTATTATCTGTCATTAACACACGATATACAGACAAAACAGTAGGTTTTTGCAACTATGTCCAACTGATAAACGGTAGCTTCTACAAAAATACTACTTGAGCTTAAAGGGGTTGTTCCCCTTGGGAATATCTTCTATAGACTCCGCCACCCTTACTTGATTCCAACCTTCTGGCTCCATCGCTGCTTCGCTGGCTCTGCGGATCCCGGGTCTCCTCGCATCAGCCTCCTGTTTGATTCAAGTCACGTGGCTGCAGCGGTGAAGTGCCACCCAAGTATCGTGTCACATGGGTGAGACATGACCACTGCAGACCAGCCACGCTGGGGAGTTTCTAGAAAACATCCCCAGGGGTTAACAACCTCTTTATAGTTGTCCAAAGCCAGGAATTGTGCTAAAAAATATGTTCATATATTTAATAACTAGCATGGGTATATTTTCTAGGTAAATGGTAGCAATTAGATAGAAACCAAAATACAGTAAATAAAAGTTGCAGGGTGCTCATTAGAGCGAGCAAAGCTTTATTCCCTACTTTATAATGTTCCAAGTTATAAAGGGGTTGTCTCACTTCAGCAAGTGACATTTATCATGTAGAGAAAGTCAATACAAGGCACTTACTAATGTATTGTTATTGTCCATATTGCTTCCTTTACTGGCTTGATTCATTTTTTCCATCACATTATACACTACTCGTATCCAGGGGTTAAGACCACCCTACAATCCAGCACCGGTGGCTGTGCTTGCATACTATAGGGAAAAGTGTCAGCCTCTTTGGATGCCGAGACCGTAGGAGCACACATGCGCAGCAACTCCCATCCTGTCACCTCAGCGCTGCAGCGGTGGCCGTAACCCCTTGAAATGAGCAGTGTATAATGTGATGGTGACCCCCACCGATCAAGTAAATGTATATTCCAGGGTCCCCTGTGTGCATGAAGTGGAATTCGACGGGACTGCTGAGTAGAGCGCTCCACCATCTCCAGCAGTATCAGTTGTTAGATGATTTTCTAATAATGAAGTTGAAGATAGACAGCAAATAAAAGATCAGTCATGCAGCTCGGAGGTTATCCTACCAGACAATAATTTGTAAGAATTAAACTTTTTATGCTATAAGGGTCCAACCCCTTTTTTTTAATCTACATGTTAGCGGTTGCACTGGCATCACATGCCTGCAAAGGTGACAAGGACTTCAACTGTTT
The DNA here is from genome assembly GCF_905171765.1 of Bufo bufo. NCBI lineage: Eukaryota > Metazoa > Chordata > Amphibia > Anura > Bufonidae > Bufo > Bufo bufo. Next base: position 236,295,129 of record NC_053392.1, on the reverse strand, counting down.
GGAGAAGATAATCAAATGTGCATCATGCCTGTAATACAGGGAGTGCAGAATTATTAGGCAAGTTGTATTTTTGAGGATCAATTTTATTATTGAACAACAACCATGTTCTCAATGAACTCAAAAAACTCATTAATATCAAAGCTGAATATTTTTGAAAGTAGTTTTTTGTTTGTTTTTAGTTTTAGCTATTTTAGGGGGATATCTGTGTGTGCAGGTGACTATTACTGTGCATAATTATTAGGCAACTTAACAAAAAACAAATATATACCCATTTCAATTATTTATTTTTACCAGTGAAACCAATATAACATCTCAACATTCACAAATATACATTTCTGACATTCAAAAACAAAACAAAAACAAATCAGTGACCAATATAGCCACCTTTCTTTGCAAGGACACTCAAAAGCCTGCCATCCATGGATTCTGTCAGTGTTTTGATCTGTTCACCATCAACATTGCGTGCAGCAGCAACCACAGCCTCCCAGACACTGTTCAGAGAGGTGTACTGTTTTCCCTCCTTGTAAATCTCACATTTGATGATGGACCACAGGTTCTCAATGGGGTTCAGATCAGGTGAACAAGGAGGCCATGTCATTAGATTTTCTTCTTTTATACCCTTTCTTGCCAGCCACGCTGTGGAGTACTTGGACGCGTGTGATGGAGCATTGTCCATGTTTTTCTTGAAGGATGCAGACTTCTTCCTGTACCACTGCTTGAAGAAGGTGTCTTCCAGAAACTGGCAGTAGGACTGGGAGTTGAGCTTGACTCCATCCTCAACCCGAAAAGGCCCCACAAGCTCATCTTTGATGATACCAGCCCAAACCAGTACTCCACCTCCACCTTGCTGGCGTCTGAGTCGGACTGGAGCTCTCTGCCCTTTACCAATCCAGTCACGGGCCCATCCATCTGGCCCATCAAGACTCACTCTCATTTCATCAGTCCATAAAACCTTAGAAAAATCAGTCTTGAGATATTTCTTGGCCCAGTCTTGACGTTTCAGCTTGTGTGTCTTGTTCAGTGGTGGTCGTCTTTCAGCCTTTCTTACCTTGGCCATGTCTCTGAGTATTGCACACCTTGTGCTTTTGGGCACTCCAGTGATGTTGCAGCTCTGAAATATGGCCAAACTGGTGGCAAGTGGCATCTTGGCAGCTGCACGCTTGACTTTTCTCAGTTCATGGGCAGTTATTTTGCGCCTTGGTTTTTCCACACGCTTCTTGCGACCCTGTTGACTATTTTAAATGAAACGCTTGATTGTTCGATGATCACGCTTCAGAAGCTTTGCAATTTTAAGAGTGCTGCATCCCTCTGCAAGATATCTCACTATTTTTGACTTTTCTGAGCCTGTCAAGTCCTTCTTTTGACCCATTTTGCCAAAGGAAAGGAAGTTGCCTAATAATTATGCACACCTAATATAGGGTGTTGATGTCATTAGACCACACCCCTTCTCATTACAGAGATGCACATCACCTAATATGCTTAATTGGTAGTAGGCTTTCGAGCCTATACAGCTTGGAGTAAGACAACATGCATAAAGAGGATGATGTGGTCAAAATACTCATTTGCCTAATAATTCTGCACGCAGTGTATGTGCACACAACAACCTTTATTAACCCTAAGAAAATGTTCCATCATTATTTATCCCTTGATACAATAGATTATTTTAGCTATAAATTACTGGCTATGATGAGGACAATGATCTTAGGGATTTAATGAAATTGCACTTGGCCTGATAAAGAAGCATCTTTCTGGTTTGATGAGCCATGTGCCAGTTTCTTTATTAATATTTTATGACTTTAATCCACTAGTTTCATACACCATCTGTAGGCATTGCTCTGAACTTTGATTGGTACAACAATAATTGGCCAGTCCTAGAAATAGATAATCTGTCAACCGTTACTTAGCATGAGATTCACAGTATATATATATATATATATTGTGAGATAGTGACAGGTCTCACGCAGGTTAGAGGCAAGGAAGGGGTGGATAGTGCGTTCCACGCCCCTATTCCACCACAGGTGAGACCAGCTGGAGGTACTCAGCCTGGCAGAAAGCACCTCCCAGAGTGTCAGCAAGGGGGGAGTGTGTTACCTGTGGACAGAGGCCGGGAGGCTCTGTCTGTGTGGTCTCAGCTGGGCAAAACTGAGGGACCACAAGGCTGGGAGATAGCCTGGAGTTGGGTGACGAAGCGACGCCTGGGAGGGTCGCAGGGCTATAGTCAGGCGGACTACTAAGCCCCAATACCCCACAATAAACACTGAACTGGAGACAGTGGGAGTACTGGACTCTGTACAGCCAGAAGGCCGTGGGACATTGGCTGACAAAGCCGCATGGGTTTACAAGGAGTGAACTGTGACTTAGGTGAGTCAGAAACTTCATGTTTAGCTAGAGCCCAGCCGGGCAGGTGTTTATGTTGTATTATTTATGATTGGTTTGCTGAGGCACAATAAATGCACTGTTTGGACATGAAACCTGGTGTCCTGAAGACGATTCTTGTGAGAATGACCCCCGAATAAGAGACGATCCCTTACAATATATATATATATATATATATATATATATATACTCTCAATAGCATCACCTTTAAAACTCGTATTTTTTGCCACTATTCTATTGGCACAGAAAAGACACTACTCACAATGCACAATGCGAAATGTTGCCATCATCATTTCTGGGCACCAAACAATAAAATAGTCAGGGCACCCTTGATCCCCTCTGTTGTATACTAGATTTCTAGAAAATAGATCTGGGAGTGTGACTGTTAGATGGAATGAGCTGTAATAGAGAGAAATGTGTACAGCAAACATAGAAAGCTACTACCTTGAACTCTATGTAACCATTGTGGGGCAATCACTGCATACAAATTTACACCCATACCTACTGACCTCAATCACGCCTGGTGTGGATCTAAGTAATTGACAAATAGTGAGAGTCAGCAACAATGGTACAAACAGCAGGAAATTAGAGAAAATGGTGAACATGGCCTGAAAAATCTGGCAGAAATGGCTAAATACTATTACTATGGTGGTTTATTGCTACCGCTGTTCTGTGCGCACAGGTGCCAGCTTCCTGTGTATGAAATAGGGGTTGTATTCATTGTACCTCTGTCTTCAGCACTGCTAAGGTTAATCCTTCTGCTCTGCGAGCTGCTGCATGGCTGTGTCCAGTTGCTAATCAGCTGCTCCTATATATACCAGGCTGTTTCCTTCAGTCCTTGCCTGACCAATAATCTTGCTACATCTCTCTAGTTAGCTAGAGCACGTAAAAGAGCCTGATTCCCAGTTCCTGACATGTGCCTGTTCACCATATTGATCCTTTGCTGCCTGCTCTGACCTTTGGATTGTTTTACAGATTACACAAACTGCCAGCCCTAACCTCTACTTGGTTCCTGACTACAAGTATTGCCTGTTCCCTCAGTGCATTCACCAGTGTCTCTGATCCCCATGGGTCAGCAGCCAACCACGGCGGGCCTATTCCAAGAAGTAGCGGTCTGGTGACACACCCCTCCCCAGATCCCTATATAAAAGTTAAAGGGTAAATACCAGGGGACTGCCAGGATAGCACCCTCAGTTCTATCTCAAAGTCAAACCGGTTGGTTGGCACAGTGCTTCCACAACCATTATCTACAACAAATGTAAAATTTTTTTAAACATTTTTTAGCATATAAGTTAATACCCTTCTAAGTGTACTTTCACACTTGCGTTGTTGGATTCCAGCAATCTGTATGCAAACGGATACTATTTGTAGATGGATCCGGATGCAGATCCGTCTCACAAATGAATTGCTATACCGGATCCGTCTCTCCGGTTGTCATCCGGAAAACAGATCCGGTATTTATCTTTTTCAAATTTTTGAAGGTGTGCGCATGCGCAGACTACAAAACCGGATCAGTTTTTCCGGAACACTTAGCATTAATGCATTTTGATGGAAAATAATGCCAGTTCCGGAATTCCGGCAAGTGTTCCGGAATTTTGGACGGAGATAATACTTTCTCCGTCCAAAAAACGTACAGTGACTGAACTGAAGACATCCTGATGCACACTGAGCGGATTGCTCTCCATTCAGAATGTACTAGGATAAAACTGATCAGTTTTTTTCCGTTATTAAGCCCCTAGGACGGAACTCAATACCGGAAAAGTTCAACCCAAGTGTGAAACTACCCTTAGCCACATATACTCTTTCTAAAACAACATTTTAAATTATTGAAGTTTAAAAAGTAACAATAAATTTGGTGTAGGCCATGTTCTTTATTTTTCTGAGCAATATGCATCCCTGGGCCATTCCGCAAATTATAAAACATGTCCTATTCTTGTCAGTTTTGCGGACAATAGGCATTTCTACTTATGGGAGTGAGAAAGCTGAGGAATGCACACAGCCGGTATCCGTACTTCATATCCATGGATCGCAGACTGCAAAAAGGACATGGTTGTGTGCATGAGTCATAAATGTTAATAGGGGTGTTTCCCAACCTTCACAGATTCCTTTTAATTTCTTTTTTTTTATTTACTTTTTTTTTTCAGAATCACATTCACAAAAGTATGCAAAACCTAAAACACAAATCACATTATAGTGACAGAAATCAGAAAAACCATTCCAAACTCAATGACTGGCCAGATAAATACCTGAGATGCAACCTAGGAGCAAAAAAAAAAAAAAAAGACTAGATAATACTAGATATAACGATTCACTTCAAAAAGCCCATTTCTTATACTCCACGTTCTTCCATACCAGCTCTCCCAGATTCCCGAAAAAGAGATCTGTCTAGCATAGCTTTGGAATTTTATATATAAGAATGTTTCAATGCTTTGATTTAAAAATGCTTTTTCTAGGCTCAGAGTGGCATAAAAAGGAGAAGAAGAAAAAGAAAAGCAAAAGAAGTCATATTCCCCTCCACCAATCTCTGTACCAACTCTCCCCAGGTCGCCAATGGTTTCTGTTCCTCTGGTCCAGCTTGTCATATAGGAAATACCTACTCAGTCACTGGCTGGGGTGAGTGTTTTCTTGCGTGTCAAGAGCCATCAAGAAGCAGAGACCAGCAGGAACTCGGTGAGCATCAGAACGGGAGTGGCGGAGAATCAGTCACTCACTTTTTTTGTCTTTTTATGCCACTCAGATTATTATTTTTTAAACCATTAAAATCCCTTTAATGAATAATTACCCAGTTTAATAATAGCTTCAAAAACACAGTTCTATATTTTACATCAGGAAATTATTTGCATTTGGACAAGTGCTTAGCACAAGATTTCCTGGACAGCGTGTTCCACTCCCTGAACACAGAACAGCTGTCCCTGTGTATGCTGTTTTGGACAAAAGATGATGACGTTGGCAATGTAATGGCCGTCCCTGAATCTGCAGCTGAGGTAAATGAGAAAGTTTGGGATTTTTTTTTAACAATATATAAAGCAAGTCATCAAGATTTTTTTGTATGTTACCTTTACCATTGCAGCTGTTACATTGTGCTGACTAGAATGACATTAGAACATAGTGTACTGCAATCTACTAGGGGAGGGGGAAGAAGGAACTTCTGTAAAAATTCATCTGAGAAGCCGCTCTTGAGGAACAAAAACCTGTGCAATGCAAGTACATAATACTTCTTCACTAACAAGATAAATACACTATACACCATCATCACTTTGTAAAATCTCTGTTCCTCCATATCTGACAAACATATTTACTAAGTCCACAAGGACAAAGTCTGAAGAGAGCCGCAGCCAAAACGTGTTAAAAACTAAAAACCTACGTATGCCCTCCAGATGGTTTATTTGTTGTTGTGTTACTGTCATTAGTGCTTGTAAGCTTATGTTGTACGCTTTTCTTTCAAATGTACAAAATGTTATTTCAATAAAAAATGATTTATAGAAAAATCAGTCCGCAGAATAATTTCCCCTCCTGCACTGTCTGCTCATGGATATATGGCTTGTCTATTTCCCCTTCTTGTGTTTCAAAGCTTGTCAAACATTTGGACATTGAATCATAGAACCACTTCCAGAAGGTGGCACTAGGGAGGTCCCTCTTCGCATATTATTTTCCCATGGGACATTGCCATTAAGTCTTTATACACAGCATGACTCCTTAGGAGGTACCTCCACTAAACTCCCTCTTCAATAAGCTTATACCATATAATTTGTAATACAATAGTGCAGGCATGGCCAACCTGTGGCTCTCCAGCTGTTGTAAAACTACAACTCCCACCATGCCCTGCTGTAGGCTAATAGCTGTAGGCAGTCTGAGCATGCTGGGAGTTGTAGTTTTGCAACAGCTGGAGAGCCTCAGGTTGGCCATCCCTGCAATAGTGGATAGCTCACCACCTCTCCAATCAGGAATTGGTGCTCTAGCCTCAAAACTGATCACCCAATCAGTAGAATAAATAATGCAATAAAAAAAAGTAGAAGGCTGGCACTCAAATATGTGGTTTCAATTGAAAAATGGCAATTTATTACGACATTTAAATAAAACCAGCATATAATTCACAATAAAAATAAAATAAAATACAATCGCTTAAAATAACAATAACCGCAGGATAAATGTACACTGAGGTGCTGTCTCTTGCACTCAAAGTTGGATAACTCAGGATTGATATATATCTCTGTCTAGTCCGCAGAGTGATGTATTAGAAACAGTCACTTTAAACATATGGCCGTGTCCTCTTTGAAATATATCCCTTATTCAGGGATCCGGATATCGGCACTGTGGCCGTATGATAATATAGTCCCGAAAGGAGAATAAATAATTCCAGCTGATGTTAGTAAAAGGAAGTATTAGTATAAGGCTGCAGGTGGGGAGTAGGGCATAACCGTTTGTCTTACCCTTCTCAGTCGGGGCCGGCGGTTGGAGAATTCCTCTCTCTGGCCACTACTCACCACGCTGTGCCGCCGTCTTCTCTCGCTGTTTGGCATATAATGCTGACGTATTTTACAGTGCTATATAGCCATTTATATTAGCTGCTGTACCATGTGGAGCTCACACCAATTTCTTCACCTCACACACTCTTTAGATGACCAGTGAGTGTATTGAAGGTGCTATGTGGCCATTAACAATGAAGACCGACTATACAGTGTGGTCTTCATTAGTTAAAGGGGTTGACCACTTTCTGGTTACTGTTTATCAATGTTTTTGTAGGATGACTATATGGCACTTACTAATATTAGTATTGTTGATATTCTGCACCTTTTTCTATATTTCATAAGATATGGCCCTTGTTTACTAACTCTTTTGTGCTGTCCACACATTGGTCCTGTCCAAAAATGGCTGCTGATGGAGGTCCATGTGATGTGACCAGGGAAATTATCTTAATGTGATGTTTCCTCCTTTCAAACACACTGCACCTGCCAAGTGCACTTTTTCGGTTGGGAGTTTAGTGCAGGTGCTGTGTGTTTGAATAGAGGAGGCATCACATGGAGGCATCACATTTTATGGACAAGACCTCTGTGTGGAGAGGGCAAAACACCTGGCAAACAAGGGAGCATACTGTATGAAATATATAAAAAGGCTATATTAGTAAGAGCCATATAGTCATCTCACAAACATATTGATCAACAGTAACCAGAAAATGGCCAACCCCTTTAAATGATAGGCAGCTGCGGCTAATTGGCCACTCATGGCGACTCCATGTGGCGGTGCCCTATGAATATGAAACAAATGTATGTTAAGGACAGCACACATAGGAGGAATATTCAAGCTCTATACAGATATCGAAATGATGCATTCCCAATGAAAAAATTGTTAGAGCTCTGCAGCATTCTGAATTTTCTCTGCTATGGTTCCTGAAAGTGTATGAATTAAAGGGAATTTCCAGGCTTTTAATATTGATGACCTATCCTCAGCATAGGTCATTAATGTCAGATCGGCAGGAGTCTGAAACCGACATGAAGAGAAGGCATCTGCCATGTGTGTGTGCCGTCTCCTGTCTCTCTTCCTGCTCGATACTGCTATGTCTATGGCAAGCAGGAAGAGAGACAGGAGACTGCATCCGCACATGACACGTGCCTTCTCTTCATACAGCTGATCAGCGGGGGTGCTGGGTGTTGGACCTTCACCGATCTGATATTGAGGACCTATCCTGAGGATAGGTCCTCATTATTAAAATCCTGGAAAACTTCTTTAGGTTTTACAATACTGTTGTTCATGACTGCTCTTAAAGTAGCAAAATGCAGAATTTCTAAACCTTAGAAGAACGCTTACCAACAATTGAAGTTATCTTCTAGCCATAGGATAAGGGGACTGCTGGGACCCCCATGATCCCAAGAAAGGAGGTTGAGTTTCATAAAGAATGAATGGAGAGACAGGGAGAATGTTCAACTTGACACTCCATCAGGATGGGGGAATGGGACCCCCATTCTCAGGATAGGTGGAGTCCCAGTGGTGGAAACCCACCAATTAGTTATCCCCAGCCATAACTTTAATACATGGATAACTTTAATACATGGCATAGCCCCTTTAATCTATTTAGTACTGGCTAGTCAATAAAAACACAGAGGACAGGACCAGCAGTAAATAGTAGTCAACCGAATGCCACTACATGCTATTGTAGTGGCCTCACGGACTAAGCGTGGGCACTACACGAGGGTCAATTGGGGTGTGCGTGACTTCTCTTCACTAGGGACAGGAGTGTCATTTCCAATTGTGCAGATATTATGTAAATTGTAAAGTATTGTTTTATATGTAATGTTTTCCCTGTATTATGTGGTATCAGGCCTAGTCTCTGTAGTTAGTCATCCTAGACGCTAGAGGGAGCTAGAGTTGCCTTAGTATAAGTATTCAGGCCCAGACAGGAGAGAGGGAGTTCGAGTGCAGAGAGTTCAAGGTCAGGGGTCTGCTGAGACCAGTGAGGAGGACAAGCTAGAGCCTCCCCCTGACATGCAGCTGGACAGCCCAGGCTGTTAGTTGTAACCAGGGGGCTAGTAGAGGGATCCTACCCTACCTGAGGATAAAGAGAGCCTAGGTTAGCTCTGAAGACTCCCCAGTAGCAGGATGGCACCTCCTGGGGAGAACCAGCAGTTATCCTCCCGTCTATTCCAGTCAACACCAGGTCAGATAAGTACCATGATGGACAGAGTTATATAGAATACAGCAAGTACCTATATTGGAGAAAGGAACGATATACCAAGGATAAAAGCCAGCATTTGGGCATCCGGGCCTTGGCATCCAGCCAGCTAGAATAGCTGAAGGGGATAAAGCAGGGTTGCACTGTAAGCAATCACCATTGTGTTCCTCCAAGTATCTTGCCTGTTTATTTCCTGCCGTCATCTGAAGTCTACCTGCTTGTGAAAGAATTGTCTGAGGATCTGCATTATAACCATCTATAAATTGAACTGTATGTATAAAACTTGCACCGTGAATTTTCAGTAAAAAGACGTTTGGTTTACTTACTGATTCCTCAATTATTCCACCTATCATTATACGGTGTGCCACCGTCCAATTGGCACTGGCGTCACGAACTTTAAAGGGACCTTGCCCCAGGCACATAAAACACCTGCAACATCCAGGGCACCTCATCCAACACCAGGCCTGGTCCCTAAACACAGAGTGTGCCCCAGAGGACTTTTGTGCCAGCCTCTCCTTCACTGCTGTATGCCTGCCCAGGGGTTTCCATATATAGCTGTGAGTGACCCTCGCTTGCCATTGACCGTGACCTCACAATCGCATTACCCTGCAGGTCTGGCGTACCGCACTATGATCAGTAAAGCCACTGTCTGAACCAGAAAAGCTCCAGCAGAAGTCAGAGGAGAAAGAATTAGGACATGGTGGAACAACACAGAACTAGACATGTCTGGAGACATAGGTTTTCGAGAAGTTTTATACTGATGACCTATCCTCTGGATAGGTCACCAATAACTGATTGGGGGGGGGTCCCAGGGGATAGGTCACCAGTATAAAACTCCCGGAAAACCCTTTTAAAAGGGACACCAAGTCCAGAATCCAAGCACAAAAACCCCCCACAGCAAACAAAACACAACATAATCTCCTTATTTATTTTTGTCATGTATTCTTGTTTTGTAAAATATCACACCTGCAGACCATGAAAAATACAATAGAAAAGCAGTGCATTGTTCTCTCAGGCTGCAGGCATAACTCCCCCCCCGCCATTAATGCTAGTGCACGTGAGACAGGAAGATTAGGAGTGGGGTTGGGTTTAGGTTGCAAAATTTTTGTTTACACAGTGAAAATGATCATTTTGTTGGAAGGAATCTCCTGTTACAAAGGTGTTTGCAGCGTACTCAAGTTAGGTTTAGAAATGTCCCTGGGTGTTGTAGTGCAATAGACACTAACCTGAGACGGCTGACTCTCTGCAAGGGCAGGTGATGATGAGAAATGTTCGTGACGCCAGTGCCAATTAAACGGTGGCACGCCGTTTGCTGATAGCAGGAATAACTGAGGAACCACGTGATGTTAAAACAGAACTCAAACTTTAGTAGTCATCATATAGGGACATTAACGGAAACGCAGTTCCTTTGCAGACAGTTGATTTTCAATACAGTTGATGCAGGCAATATATGTATAGCAAGGTGACTTCAGAGTGTTAAACACAGGACTTGTAGTACAGGCAGCTTGCACTCTATTCCTGACTGATCCTGGAACATATAAACTCTTCTCCAAGGCCCAATGCCCTAGCTCTGGCGTATATCCTTGGTTTTATCTTTATCAAGTACCTCCTCTGTTGTCTTGAGTACCTCTTGCTTTTCTGAGCTTGCCTCTGTCCCTCTCTCTGCTTCCTCAGCCTCTAGAAACTTCTGAACTCACTCTGGAAGCTTCTGAACTAACTTCCTAGGCTAGGCCCTAGCCTATTTATACTAACCAGGGGGCTCCCTCTGCTGGCTGGAATAAAGATTGCCTGCACCAGGCCTAACTGGCTTAAAGGGAAACATACATTACATTCTAGCAGTGTCGGGTAACCTACCCGTATGCTGCACACCCCCAGACTTTAATGTGAGTAAGGCCTCGTACTCACACACCTTCCTGAACCGGCATAACATGGTACATGACATTGACATTACATTATAATATGATAAATAATTGTTTCACACATAAAAAACATAACATTGGTAACTTCATAAATAAGTGAAGCAAGGGAAAGGGGCGTCTTCTTGCTTCTTAGGCACGGCCGCTGACCTGGCACAGCGGACTTGGGGTGAACCAGGTTAGTCCATTTGTCCTTGATGGCAGTATAATAACAGAACTACCCAGGGGTTTCCTGTGGGTGTATCACAGGCAAGGGCTCACGTGGGGGAGTCCATTCTTGCGCACAAATGTTCAGCAAGGCATTACCAGTAGCAACTGTTTGGGAGGAGACACCACCAGAATAGTCAAAGTCTCCTAAACGGACTGGCGGACGTCCCCTGGTCATCCGGGTGGACCTTCTCAACACAGGGGTCTCCTCTTCCCTTAGCAACGAGGTAGAAGAGAGAGGAGCAACAGGAGGGTCTCCATCAGTGAGACCTTGGTCAGGAACAACAGGAACAACAGGAACAACTAGATCCACTAGAGGGGAAACTGGATCCGGGGCATCTTGAACCGGCTCTTCTGGAGGTGAAGATACAGTAGGAGCGGGCACCAACAAGTTCACCCACGGTGTCAGAAGCCAATGCATGGGATCAGCGTCATACCTTAGATTACTGACAGCCTGCATAGGTTCCTCTGGCGGTATTGATCACTCTGACACAGGGGATTCAGATCTAGAACTCTCGGCACTAGGTTCTGGTGTCAGGCAGAGCTTTAACCGGTTTCGGTGTACAATTTGGGATCCCCTGCCTTCCCGGGTGATCTCATAAGTGTGAGTTCCAACATTTGGGATTGCAGTGACAACATAGGGACTTCGCTCCCATTTACTGTCCAGTTTACTGGTACGGCGGTTATTTTTTAACCATACCACAGCCCCTATTGTCAAGGGTTCTGCATGGGCTGCTTGATCATAGTCTTTCTGCTGTCGGTCCCTAGCATAGTCCATACGTTCCTAATCAATGGCTTTGGCTGTATTCAATCGCCTTTGATGCTCAGCAACCCAGTCGGTGTTAGGTAATGGGTTAATGCAATCAGGTACATGTATGTCCAATGAATGATCAGCAGGCAATGTCCCTTGGCGCCCAAACATCAAATAAAAGGGGGTATACCCGGTGGAACAATGTATGGTATGATTGTACGTGAACATGAGCTGTGGCAACAGATTAGGCCAATCTCCTCTGGTGTCAGGAGGCACAGCCCTCAGCATCTCTATCAAGGTCTGATTCATTTTTTCACATAATCCATTACCTTGAGGATGGTAGGCCGTTGTCCGGATCTTCTTACAGTTGTGTAAGCGGCACAGTTCATGGAACAGATGGGACTCAAAAGCAGGTCCTTGATCGGTGAGGATCTTTTCTGGACATCCGTAGGGCAGGAGGAAGTGCTTCCAGAACAGTTCGGCTGTAGTCTTGGCTGTCTGGTCTCTCACAGGCACCGCTACAACAAACTTAGTGTATGGTCAATAATAGTCATGGCATAAGTATACCCTGAGCGACTAGGCTCCAGTTTCACATGGTCGATGGCGACAAGTTCAAGAGGACGAGTACTTACAATGGGTCTCAGTGGTGCCCTCTGATCATGGTGCTCACATCGTTTTAAGGCACAGGCTACACACTCCCGACACCACTTCTCCATGTCTTCTCTCATGCCCACCCAGTAAAACCGCTGGCGGATAGTAACCTCAGTCTTTTGGACCCCAAAGTGACCGGATTGATTGTGGTACATCTCCAACACCATACCTGCATCTCGTCGGGGTATGAGAATCTGGTGCACTCTCTCGTTGGACACTGGGTCTAGGCTTCTCCGTAGCAATAGGCCCTTTTGTATGAAGAGTTGGTGGCGCTGTCTCCACAGTTTGATGAGCTCAGGATCTGCACTCTTACGCCGAATCCTCTCAGGGGCTCTGCCACTAGTAATGAAGTCCAACAACTCACCCAGCACTCTACTTTCAGACTGTAGTTTCACCCACCTTTCTTCTTTAGGATCAGGCCTACTGGAGGGTGAAGGAACTGCAGCTCTGTCATTGGTAGCTCGAGCCTGATCCTGTTGAGCAAATTTGTTATAGAAAGCCGGCATCTCTACATCTTCCCAAGCATCTCGCACATCATCAGGAGCTGTCTCTGTGGGAAGCCTGGATAAAGCATCAGCATTATCATTAGTACGTCCAGCACGATATTTTACAGAGAAATCATAGTTGGCGAGGCGAGAGGCCCATCTCTGCTCCAAGGCCCCTAATTTAGCTGTATTTAGATGTGCCAGAGGGTTATTGTCAGTGAATGCAATGAACGGGGTGGCGGCTAGATAATCCTTGAATTTTTCTGTCACTGCCCACACTAATGCCAGGAACTCTAGTTTGAAGGAACTATAATTCTGGTCATTTTTCTCAGCTCCTTTCAGGGAGCGGCTTGCATATGCTATCACTCTCTCTTTTCCCTCTTGGATTTGGGCTAACACAGCTCCCAGGCGTCGCTTGCTAGCATCGGTATAAAGATGGAAAGGCTTGCTATAATCTGGATAACCTAACACAGGAGGCTCGGTCAGTTTCTTTTTTAGCAATTGGAACGCTATCTCTCTTTCCTCATTCCACTCAATGGGCACCGGAGTTCTAGGGCTTTTCTTGGGTTGCCCCCTCAAGAGCTCCTGGATAGGATCAGCTATTTGAGCAAAATGGGGGATAAAACGTCTATAGTAGCCGGCAAAACCAAGGAAACCCCTCACTTCCTTGACGGTAGTAGGAACCGGCCAATTACGGACAGCCGCTAGCTTATCAGGGTCAGGTTGCACGCCCTCTCCGCTGACCACATGCCCCAGGTATCTTACTGCAGGTTTGAGCAGGTGACACTTGGATGGCTTTACCTTCAAGCCATATTTGATAAGGATTTCAAATACTTCTGCCAAATGTTTCAGATGGTCTTCATATGTTTTTGAGTACACAATGACGTCATCTAGATACAGCAGCACTGTTTCGAAGTTTTTGTGACCCAAACACCGTTCCATTAGTCTCTGGAAAGTTCCTGGGGCATTACATAGCCCGAACGGCATACAATTGAATTCGAACAGGCCCATGGGAGTAGTGAAAGCAGTCTTTTCCCTATCTGCAGGGGCCATGGGTACTTGCCAGTAGCCACTGGTCAAGTCCAATGTGGAGAAATAGGCAGAGGAGCCCAGAGCAGTTAGTGACTCCTCAATGCGGGGCAGTGGGTATGCATCTTTGTGGGTTATCTGATTAATTTTCCTATAATCCACACAGAAACGGATACCACCGTCCTTCTTCTTTACAAGGACCAGGGGTGCAGCCCACAGACTACAGCTGTCCCGGATTACATTAGAGTCTTTCATCTCCTGGATCATTTCTTTTACAGTCTGATATGAAGTAGGTGGTAAAGGTCTGTATCTCTCCTTGATAGGAGGATGAGAGCCAGTAGGTATAGTGTGTTGTATGGCACTCACCTCTCCATAATCAGTAGCATGCTTACTGAAGGCCTGGTGGTACTCTTTGACAAGCTGTATAATCCCTTCTTGTTGTTGTTGGGGGGTAGTCTCGTCCCCCACATGGAGCTCTTCCCACCAGGGCACTTGTGGCTGGGTCACCGACGGACGTCCGCTGACTGCAGCTGGCGGCTTTTCTGTCACTGGAAGACGAATGATGTCTTGGAAGGACACCTGGGACAGCTGGGCAACACGGCAATGCTTAGTAAGCGCAACAGGATGATTGTCATGTTACATGATATTATTTTTATTATGTACTGTCTCTTTAATGCCTATCTAGTTTGTCTCTTGTGGCATTCCTTAGTTTGTATGCTGCTCAGTCTCCTCCCCCTCTTTGCTGTATCAGCCATTTTATTGCTGTAATTCATCTGACCTGTGTCTATTCTCTATACCTGCATGGAAGAATCGTTCTTTTACCTGTTGTAACTTGCATTCTACGGATCATACGACGAATAAACATCGCCAGATCTTCTTTCATGTGAGTTGTGACTGAGTAAGCTATCTGGAAAGGTGATTTGGGATGAATAATCTCTTCAGGGCAATGAGCTCCATGTGCTACTGAAAACCACATTCATAGCCTTTGCAGCCGATTCAGAATAGTAAAAGAACGTATCCAGCAGCCTGCACAGAGATAACTGCGTCACAGGACAGATCATAGTGAAGTGTAACTGTGTGTATTGCATGAGAATTCTGCATACAACCCCAGCTCAGCTTGTTACAGCTCCTCACAGTACACAGACACTCTTCACTGCTACAGTCAAGCCTGTGTACTGCAGGCCATCATGAGTGGAAAGGGCTCAGTGTGTGATGAAACACCACAGCATGCTTCACACAGAGAAAGTCAGGATGAGGACCCAGAGTTCACTGCATTGACCAAACGCTCTGTGAAACCCACTTGGAAGGTTAAAGAGAACTATGAATCCATGAGAACTGAACTAGCAACCAGTTTGAAGCAGATTTGGGATAAAATCCTCACCCACATTGATGTGATTTCATGTCCCAGCCATGAGGTACTGCAACTAGAGGGCGCCATAAAGCATCTCTCTGCTTCATACGAACTGTACCAGACTACAAGCAACAAATATAAAACTATTCTGCAAAGCATCAACACTGAGGAGTCCTTAGAGCAACTTAACAATGCCCAGCTTCTTAATGAGGAAAGAGAAAGCTTTATCCAGCGAACTAAAGCAAAGGCAGAAGCAAAATTAATGCTGCCACGGGACACTGTATCCCACAAATCTGTATCCACCAGACGTTCTAAAGGTTCCTCTAGATCCCGAAGTTCAAGGCACTCAACGCTTAGTGAACAGCTAATGAATGCCCGCGCCGAAGCAGAGGCTATCAAGATACGGGCCGCATATGCAAAAAAGAGAGCAGACATGGAGGCCGAGGTTGCAGTAATGGAAGCCGAGGCAGCGCATCGAAAGGCAGTAATGGAAGCCGAGGCAGCGCATCAAAAGGCAGCAATAGAAGCTCAAACGGCACGTCAAAGGGCAGCAATTGAAGCTTTAAAGGAACAGAGCAACTACGAGGCAGCTGCAGCAAAACTAAAGGTTTTGGAACAAGCTATCGGTGCAGATGAAAATGCTAGCGAAAGGGTCAGCGTCAAGGCAGATGTAGAAGATCCTTTTGAACGCACTAAGAACTATGTTCTAAACCACAGCAGTGAACACTCAATTACCTCCACGTTTCACGGCAACGCAAGGACTTCACCACATCATCAGGTAAAAGCCGTTCCAGCCACTTCCTACATGCAAACCCACCCCAGTGCAGCTCCCGACTGTCATGCTGATCCCGCATATGTCACAAAACGGCACACTAATCCGCAAGCAAGTCGCCAGCCTCCTGCTAACAGTACTGTTCCAGACCTTCACCCAACAATTCAGCTGAATGCCCTTGCTGCACCATATCTTCCCACGTCTCTTTGCAACGATACCATAAACAATGCAATCCACAACAATCAACCAGCAACCTCCTATGTAAAGTCAGAGGCAACCGATACAACAGAGGTAGTAAAGTACTTACTTCGACATGAGCTCGCCAAGTCAGGCCTAGTAAACTTCGACGACCATCCTGAAAATTATAGAAGCTGGAAAGCCGCTTTCAAAACTACATTAGACGGTATCGGTTTTACTGCCGATCGTGAGCTGGATCTGCTGATCGGGTTGCTTGGCCCACAGTCAACAGAACGTGTCAAGAGCCTCAGGTCAGTTTACATCGACAATCCAACTGCAGGTCTCACCGCAGCATGGGAGCGTCTAGAACAGACTTACGGTAGTCCTGAAGCCATAGAGAATGCATTGCTCAAACGATTGGAAAATTTCCCAAGGATATCTGGTAAGGACAATATAGAGTTCCAGAGACTCAGCGACCTTCTTCTCGAAGTCCAGCTTGCCAAAACTGACCCTAAGCTACCTGGCCTCAGTTACCTGGACACTGCTCGAGGAGTTAACCCTATCGTTTGCAAGCTTCCACATGGCCTACAAGAAAAGTGGATCCAAGTTGGGTCATCATACAAACGGGAAAACAAGGTTTCCTTTCCCCCGTTCTCCTACTTCTGCAATTTCGTCAGGAACATTGCTGACACCAAGAACGATCCTAGTTTTGCATTCAGCGAGTTCAATACTCCCTCACCTAAAGGTGACAACCTACATACTAGCTACAGGAACCGCAGAGGTCCCGTGTCCGTTAGGAAGACAGACATTATTCCCACTCCCGCCCCAAACAAGAGCGGCAAGATCGAAAACCCAAACCGATTATGTCCCATCCATAAGAAGCCTCATCCCCTCAAAAAATGTATCGGTTTCAGAAAGAAGCCCCTACAAGAACGAAAGGAACTTCTAAAGACTTTTGGGGTATGTTATAGATGCTGTGCTTCCACCGATCACTTTGCCAAGGAATGTAAAACTCCTATCAAGTGCATAGAGTGCGGTTCCGAGGACCATGTGCAAGCACTCCATCCCCTTGAGTCCAATCCTTCACAACATGCAGACCTTCCTCCTGGGCAGAACCACAGCGGGAAGAGTACAGATCACGTACCTAATTCCACCATGGTATTTTCTTCGTGCACTGAAGTCTGTGGGGAAGACCACTGTGACAAATCTTGCGCTAAAATATGCCTAGTGAATATTCATCACAAGGATCAGCCAGAAAAGACTTTAAGGGTGTATGCTATCTTAGACGATCAGAGCAATCGATCGCTTGCACGATCCGAACTGTTCGATCTATTTTGCACAAAAGGAGAGGTTCACCCTTACACCTTAGGCACTTGTAGTGGAACTACAGAGGTTTTTGGAAGAAGGGCTCATGGATTTATTGTGTCCTCCCTAGAAAATAACCTACAATTACCCTTACCTACACTTGTAGAGTGTAACCAGATACCAGCCAACAAAGAAGAAATACCTACACCAGAAGTTGCCTTCTACCACCCTCATCTAAGGTCAATAGCCAGTGAAATCCCACCACTTGACAAAGATGCTAAAATCCTTCTTCTGCTGGGAAGAGATATTCTAAGGATCCACAAGGTACACAGGCAGGTCAGCGGACCTCCAGAGGCCCCATTCGCCCAGTACCTGGACTTAGGCTGGGTCATCATAGGCAACGTCTGTATAGGCAAAATGAAAAGGCCTACTAACATTTCTTCATTCAAGACAAATGTATTGCCAAATGGTCGTAATACTCACTTTGAGCCATGCCCACATCACTACTGGGTGAAGGAGAAGGTAACTAGCTGCAAGTTGCAACATCGCAACACAAACCTTTCCCGCACCTACGATGACAGCTTTGGTTCTACAGTTTTCAATGTAAGCAGTGAAGACGACAAGTTGGCTCCTTCGGCAGAAGACAAAGAATTCCTTAAAGTAATGGACAATGAGTTCTTTCAGGAAGATTCCAATAGCTGGGTAGCACCCCTACCCTTTCGCCTCCCGAGAGAGAAGCTACCAAACAATCTACATCAAGCAGTCAAAAGATTCTCCTCCTTAAAGCGTACCTTAAGCAGGAAGCCAGAGATGGAAAGACATTTTGTGGACTTCATACAGAATATCTTTGACAGGGGTCATGCCGAACCCGCACCCCCATTGAAAGAAGGAGAAGAATGCTGGTACCTCCCTTCCTTCGGTGTGTATCACCCACGAAAGCCAGACCAAATCAGAGTTGTCTTTGACTCCAGTGCCCAACATGAAGGCTTCTCACTTAACGACATGCTCCTCACAGGGCCCAACTTGAACAACAACCTCATTGGAGTCCTAATTCGCTTTCGTCAAAAACCTGTAGCGGTGATGGCCGACATTCAACAAATGTTCCACTGCTTCATCGTCAAGGAAGATAACAGGAATTACCTCAGGTTTCTATGGCACAAGGACAACGACATCAACAAAGAGGTAATTGATTACCGAATGAGGGTACACGTCTTTGGGAACAGCCCTTCCCCAGCTGTAGCAATCTATGGACTAAAAAAGACAGCTCAGCTTGGAGAAGCTGAGTATGGATCCGATGCTCGTCAATTTGTTGAAAGGAACTTTTACGTAGATGACGGGCTCAAATCCTTTCCTACTGCTAAAGAAGCAATTAATCTTCTTACCAGAACAAAAGAGATGCTAGCTGTAGCAAACTTGAGACTTCACAAAATTATATCTAACAGCCAAGAGCTAATGAATGCATTTCACCCTGAGGACTATGCTGCCAGTGTGAAAGACCTTGACCTTGGGTCAGACACACCCCCTATGCAGAGAAGTCTAGGTCTGCTGTGGAACATCAAAGTAGACACATTCACCTTCCAGGTGTCAACCTGTGACAAACCCTTCACCAAGAGAGGAGTCTTGTCCGTAGTGAACAGCATCTACGACCCACTGGGATTTATAGCCCCAGTCACCATCCAAGGTAAGATGTTATTACGACAGCTTACTACTGATAACATAGATTGGGACACTCCGTTACCTATTGAGAAACAACAAAGATGGGAGAAATGGAGAGGTTCTCTGAAGACATTAGAACAGCTCCAAATTCCACGTTGCTATGCCCCAGTCTCCATCTCAGCCGCTGTCCAGAGGGAAATCCATATTTTCTCTGATGCATCAGTTGAAGCTATAGCTGCAGTGGCCTATTTGAAGACCTCAGGAGTTAATGGAGACATACACTGCAACTTTGTTCTAGGCAAGACAAAGCTAACACCCAAACCTAACCTCAAAGTAGGAGACCTTGTTCTTCTGAAAGATAGAGAAGTCTGTCGCAATGAGTGGCCTATGGGTCTTGTAACAAGCGTAATGCCCAGCGATGACGGAAAGGTTCGAAAGGTTGAAATTAAGATAACTAAAGGAGGTTCTGTTCGGACTTTCTCACGACCAATCACGGAATTGGTGCATCTTCTCCCAAGTGAGTGACTTAGGCAGGAGTACCGGCTATACCTGTTATGGCGGGGAGAATATCACTATCACTATTGACTGTGCTACTGTTGAAGTCCCACGATTACAAACTATAGACCGCAGGACTCAAGCCATCTGTTTTTTGGACGTCATGTTTTCATTGTTCATTTACTGCATACCTTCTTGTGTTTGCGGGTATCTCGTATCTATGGTTTACACACCAGTTTTACCCTTTAACGTTTCTTCCCCTACAGGTTCAAGTTGGACTTATCTTTATATATGTAATAGACTTTGAAATCTAAAGATTTCAGGCGGGGAGTGTCATGTTACATGATATTATTTTTATTATGTACTGTCTCTTTAATGCCTATCTAGTTTGTCTCTTGTGGCATTCCTTAGTTTGCATGCTGCTCAGTCTCCTCCCCCTCTTTGCTGTATCAGCCATTTTATTGCTGTAATTCATCTGACCTGTGTCTATTCTCTATACCTGCATGGAAGAATCGTTCTTTTACCTGTTGTAACTTGCATTCTACGGATCATACGACGAATAAACATCGCCAGATCTTCTTTCATGTGAGTTGTGACTGAGTAAGCTATCTGGAAAGGTGATTTGGGATGAATAATCTCTTCAGGGCAATGAGCTCCATGTGCTACTGAAAACCACATTCATAGCCTTTGCAGCCGATTCAGAATAATGATCACTCAGGTTAATCAGACGGACAGGTACTTTACCTTGGGAGACGTTCACCAGGCACTTGGCAGCTCTCACATAAGGGTAATCCTCCATCTGGATTGGTTCCACCAGGGCTGGATTATCTCGGCCTTGGACTCCCAGGACAGCACGACACCATAAAAGAGTTTGAGAATTAGGAGGCAAAGTCACAGGCTTAATATCACTAATCCTGGCAGTACAAATTTCTCCTTTCCCATTAGCAAACCTCTGCTGGGCACTTAACACAGTAATAGTCTTTTGAATCACCCTCCTGGATGCAGAGGAAGCAGTGGGCAAAGTCTGATGTAATACGGCAAGTATTTCTGAATAACAGTTTTTGAAGACATTGGTGCCTAGAATGACAGGATGTCCTCCTCTGTCGCCGGCCTGTACTACTATCACCCCCTGTTGTGGTAAGGTTACTTCTCCCACCTGCAGGGTGGGTTCCCAGTATCCATGAATCTTTACTGGCTTGCCATTGCTGGCGATAATTTCCACCCAGGATTCAGGCGGCTGGGTCAATTGGTTGCTGTCCCAGAATCTTTCAAAGGCGGGCAGCTGAATAGTAGTGACCTGAGACCCGGTATCTAATAAGGCTTCAAAGGGGACCCCGTTGATCTCTATATTGATTTTAGGATGGGATCCTACATAACGTGGCATTCAATTTGGATCCTCTGGACCTAGTGTTCTACCTCCCGAGGGGTGGTCCTCAGCCTCAGGGGTTGCCCGTTTAACTGCCAGCACGTGGATTCTGTGTGTCCCAGCTTTTTGCAGTATGTACACACGGGCCGCTTGCGATCTCTATTACGCCTCCCAGGATCCCTGGGGTGAGTCTCTTGGTAAGGAGGTGGGAACGGCCTAGGAGGTGACAGGAATTCTTCTTCTGTCATTATGGGTTTTTCCCATTCCTCTATTTTTCTGCACACTTTCTCTAGACTTTTAGTGAGGTGATTTACTTGCTCTGTCAGCATGGCAATAGTATCGGTAGCTGACACTTGAACAGCTTGACCGGCCTGAGCTTGGTTAGTGATAAGCGGTTTTGGCCTGCAGGCTGATGATTCAGGTGGGGTGCTCAACTCCGTAGATACTGCTGACCCCAGAATTTTTATAGCCAGTTCTTTAAAGTCCAGAAAGGTACTGTTAGGGTGCTGGGCGGACAGCATCTTTAATTGGGTCCTTATTTGCTCACTAGACACCCCGGTGATAAATTGTTCCCTCAGGGTCTGGTCCTGGTTATCAGCCTCTTTGGGATCTATCTGAATTACAGCCCCTAAAGCCTCCTGAAGTGATAGGGCATACTCACGGAGGGACTCACCGGGCTTCTGTTTCTTGCCAAAGAAGTGCATCTTTATCTCTGAGGCAGTCCTGGTTTCAAAAGTGGCCCTGAGGCGGGTGAATATCTGCTCTAGAGTGCTCCGCTCAGTAGCAGGCCAGGATAATACCTCCCTGCGGGCAGCTCCCTCCAGCTGCGCTAGCAGGATTTCCATTTGCTGATCGGCATTTATGGGGTACAGTTTGAATAATGCCAGCAACTTTTCTTTAAAGTCTCTTAGGGTATGGGTCTCTCCTTTGTAGCGGGGAAACCATGGGGCCCCGAAATAGTAAGGCATGGTAAAGGGCATCATGCTGGGGGCTATAGAACTATTAGGAGCCGCAAGCTCTCCCGGGGCCGGCTGCTCGGAAACTCCCGGTTCTGACATGTTAGCTTATTGCGATGTGGCCGCTGGTGACTAAAGGGGCCGGAACAATCCCCTTCCCTCCGGTTACAAGTTCTTACCGGTATCGCCGGGCTTGCGCAGGCCAAGTCTCGAGAGATTCCGGACGTCCTGAGTACGCGATGACGTAGAAGAAACCGGGCCGCGGCGGTGCGATGATGACGAGGGGCGGGATTTTCTGTGTCTTTGAAGGGATCCGCCCACGAAGGTCCTCAGCAGCGCGGGAAACTTTACTCCAGGCGGCCGGTGGCCATCTTTTAGCAAAATCCGCTGTCTATTCACTGACAGCAAGCAGGATGATAAAAAGTCCATAAAACCACACTCCGGTGTGGCGATTTTCTTCCTCTTGATAGCGCAACACTGTACAGTGCTTTTTGGAGGTTTTTGGGACACTTTGGGTATGTTTTTCAGTCCACAAAGTCCACTTTAATAAACAGGCAATTTGTCACTTTGGTCACAGGGCAACTGTATAAGGCACAAAGTTCACGCTTCTTGCACTAGAAAGCGTGCGTATCCTGTTCGTGACGCCAAAAGAGAGGTGCAGCGTACTCAAGTTAGGTTTAGAAATGTTCCTGGGTGTTGTAGTGCAATAGACACTAACCTGAGGCGGCTGACTCTCTGCAAGGGCAGGTGATGATGAGAAATGTTCGTGACGCCAGTGCCAATTAAACGGTGGCACGCCGTTTGCTGATAGCAGGAATAACTGAGGAACCACGTGATGTTAAAACAGAACTCAAACTTTAGTAGTCATCATATAGGGACATTAACGGAAACGCAGTTCCTTTGCAGACAGTTGATTTTCAATACAGTTGATGCAGGCAATATATGTATAGCAAGGTGACTTCAGAGTGTTAAACACAGGACTTGTAGTACAGGCAGCTTGCACTCTATTCCTGACTGATCCTGGAACATATAAACTCTTCTCCAAGGCCCAATGCCCTAGCTCTGGCGTATATCCTTGGTTTTATCTTTATCAAGGACCTCCTCTGTTGTCTTGAGTACCTCTTGCTTTTCTGAGCTTGCCTCTGTCCCTCTCTCTGCTTCCTCAGCCTCTAGAAACTTCTGAACTCACTCTGGAAGCTTCTGAACTAACTTCCTAGGCTAGGCCCTAGCCTATTTATACTAACCAGGGGGCTCCCTCTGCTGGCTGGAATAAAGATTGCCTGCACCAGGCCTAACTGGCTTAAAGGGAAACATACATTACATTCTAGCAGTGTCGGGTAACCTACCCGTATGCTGCATGTTCACAGGTGCCACTGCACTGTGACTATTTGTGCCAGGTGTGGGTGTGAAAGTTGGGTCATTTCTTGGTATAACATTTCACTTTTGCCACTGTCCTGTGCACACATGCTGGCTACTTGTGGGAGTGAATTAGGGCCATTTCACAGTATGGGAATTCACTGGTGCCACTGTTCTGTGCACTCACGCCAGCTATTTGTGGTTGTGAATTAGGGCCATTTATCAGCATGGCAATTTACCGGTGCCACTTTTCCCATGTGCAAGCTTGGGTTTCTTGTGGATGTGAACGGTAGCATTGTGGTTTGTATCTCTTCCCTGTTTGGTATTGCAGGGGTTAAAGTCTCTTGCTTAGGGCTCATGCACACGACCATATGAATTTTGCTGTGCGCAAAGAACGGATCTGCAAAATTTACGGATGACGTCAATGTGCATTCCGTATATTGCGGAACGGAACAGCTAATAGAACAGTCCTAACCTTGTCCGTAATGTGGACAATAATAGGACATGTTCTATTCTTTTGCGGAATGGACATACAAAAACGAAATGCACATGGAGTAACCTCAGTTTTTTTTAGCATAACCATTGAAATGAATGGTTCCGCATATGGTCCGGAAAAAAAACACAGAACGGACACGGAAAGAAAATACGTTCTTGCGCATGAGCCCTTACTGTGTGTTTCTATGCTCCTTGACAGGAGTTTTTGCTGCTTGCCGTCTGCGTTTTGCAGGACTTAATGCTTTCTGTTTGAGTACACCTGCATGCATTTTGGGGCTATAGAGCCCTGCTATATGTTCTGTCTGTCTTTTTACCCCTTTGCTGTACAACAGCATTAGTAGTAATAGGTGTTACTGTTGTTCTGTTTGCCTCTCCAATACTTACCAGTCCGTATGTCTAATCTGTGTCCGATGTCGTGACTGACCTGATCCTGCCCGAGTTCCTTCTGTATTCAGTCTGTTACCCTGCACGTTTGGTCTCAGTTTTTTTCAGTTTGTGTTTTATTCGTCCAGTCTGGTTTTTCAGTTCTCTTTCCAGCCTGCCTGTTTTTGTGTGCCTGCATTCTAGCCTAGGTGCCTGTCCAGACTGTGCCTGTAGTATTCATGCATTTTTGGGGCATTTTGTAGTTCCTGAGCCTCCTGGTACTTGCATTCTGGAGGGTCAGCTGCCAGTACACAATGGGACCATCCCTGAAGGTAGCAGTCTGGTTACTTAGTCCACATCTACATCAGGAGTTAAAGGGTGAAAACCAGGGGAGTGTCAGAATAATGCCCTTAGGGCAGTGATGGCGAACCTATGGCACGGGTGCCAGAGGCGGCACTCAGAGCCCTCTATGTGGGCACCCACGCCCTGGAAAAAGTCTATGGCATAGCAATATGCTTAGACTTTTCATGCCATTCATCATCCCCAGGACACACTATAAACAGCACAGGCAGCGCATTAAATGCAGGCTATTAATCTATTATAGATAAATGATAAAGGACATGAAAGATATATTATATTGGTATTTAGGTTAAATTGCTGTGTCGGCACTTTGCGATAAATAAGTGGGTATTTGGTTGCAGTTTTGGGCACTTGGTCTCTAAAAGGTTCACCATCACTGCCTTAGGGTTTAGCCCAATGTTAAACCGTTTACTTGGCACAGTGGTTCCACATCCACTGATCCATAACAGTAAGGCCCCTTGCAGATGAGCGTGTCCGGATGCGTCCCGGTGCATTGCGGCAAACCCGCGCGAGTAGGTACGCAATTGCAGTCAGTTTTGACTGCGATTGCGTTCCGTTGTTCAGTTTTTATCACGCGGGTGCAATGTGTTTTGCACGTGTGTGATAAAAAACTGAATGTGGTACCCAGACCCGAACTTCTTCACAGAAGTTTAGGTTTGGGTTCAAGGTTGTGTAGAAATGAATGGGGTTGCGTGAAAATCGATTTTCACATGGTGATGGATCATGTGACGGACCATGTGATGAACGTAGTGACGTCATCAAAGGTCCTATTCCTCACAAAAGAAGACAGAAGAGATGCCGGCTGCGCGAACAAGTGGATTAAGGTGAGTTAAATTATTATTATTATTTTTTTAACCCCTCCAGCCCTATTGTACTAATAATAGCAGAATGCTATTATTTTCCCTTATAACGTGAAAAACGCACAAAGAAGAGCATGCTGCGATTTTCACGCAACGAACAAGTGATGCGTGAAAATTACTGCTCATGTGCACAGCCCCATAGAAATGAATGGGTCCGGATTCAGTGTGGGTGCAATGCGTTCAACTCACGCATTGCACCCGCGCGGAAATCTCGCTCGTGTGAAAGGGGCCTTACTGGTAGTACAACGAGTTCAATGAAAGATAAGGTCATAGTGCCAATAGTACCAGCTGTAGCATATACATATAGTGCCAACCATAGTACATACAGCTGAATGGCTAGTCTGCCTAGTTAAGCAGTGATAGTGACTGCCTTAATTGCATATGCGATGCACGGCAACGGCCATGGGTCCCTTAAAGCAAATGTTTTTCGTGACGCCAGTTGCAGTGAAGCAACAAGGGCACAGGACCCATTTTAGTGATGTAGTAGATGGTACCCAGGTGTAGGAATGCCAGAGTGGTGTAGGGTGGCCTAAATGTCACTTAACGTTGGTGAAAATGTCACGGTGCTCCAACCTGGATACGCTGGAACCCAGGCGTTGTCGTCCGAAGCAGAGCAAATAGGGGGAGTAATCGAGGGATTTGAAGAAATACAGTAAATTGAGTCCAAACCTTGTGATGAAGTTCAACAACAGCTTTAGGGCTCTTTCACACCTGCGTTATTGTCTTCCGGCATAGAGTTCCGTCGTCTGGGCTCTATGCCGGAAGAATCCTGATCAGGATTATCCCCATGCATTCTGAATGGAGTGAAATCCGTTCAGGATGCATCAGGATGTCTTCAGTTCCGGAACGGAACGTTTTTTGGCCGGAGAAAATACCGCAGCATGCTGCGCTTTTTGCTCCGGCCAAAAATCCAGAACACTTGCCGCAATGCCGGATCCGGAATTAATGCCCATTGAAAGGCATTAATCCGGATCCGGCCTTAAGCTAAACGTCGTTTCGGCGCATTGCCGGAGCCGACATTTAGCTTTTTCTGAATGGTTACCATGGCTGCCGGGACGCTAAAGTCCTGGCAGCCATGGTAAAGTGTAGCGGGGAGCGTGGGAGCAGTATACTTACCGTCCGTGCGGCTCCCGGGGCGCTCCAGAGTGACGTCAGGGCGCCCCAAGCGCATGGATCACGTGAACACATGGACACGTCATCCATGCGCATGGGGCGCTCTGACGTCATTCTGGAGCGCCCCGGGAGCCGCACGGACTGTAAGTATGCTGCTCCCCCGCTCCCCGCTCCTACTATGGCAACCAGGACTTTAATAGCGTCCTGGCTGCCATAGTAACACTGAACGCATTTTGAAGACGGTTCCGTCTTCAAATGCTTTCAGTACACTTGCGTTTTTCCGGATCCGGAGTGTAATTCCGGCAAGTGGAGTACACGCCGGATCCGGACAACGCAAGTGTGAAAGAGCCCTTACTTGAATAAACGTTTCTCCAACAGTTTCAGGCTTTGTCTTGGTTCCCAGCAGGCATTAGCATTAACTCTGGCAGGCAAACAAACTCAACTCTGCTACATCTGTTGCCCTCTGGCTCTGCTTTGCTCACAAGCTTACTGTATAACTTTGCTTCTTTCTTTATGCTGCAACTTCTCTCTGTAGTCTGTCTCTACATTAATACCAGGGAATCTATACCTCCTGAGTTCAGAGGCTTTGGGCTTTGGCCTCTGTGACCGGCAGAGCTGAAGGTGCTCCAGCTGGCTTAGGCAGGACACGTCCAGCAGAGACGTGGACCTGCTTCCTTCCCCAAGCAGGGGGTACTCTCCACTGACCTCTAACTAACTAAACTCTTCCTTAGAGGGAGAGAAGAGAATGGAAAGAAGTTACATCCTCTGCAAATGTAGCTCTGCCATGCTTGCTGCCACCTTCTGGTGAACCAGGTACATTACATGAACAATAACAGTTGCATAGAAATAGCAATGCACAATGTACTGGACTGAAATAAATACATAAGATGACACTGTGTTAGCCCATAGAAGACAATAGCGTGGTGCGGAGTAGTAATGGCACTCTGGGTCATTACACATAATTGTGCCAATTTGCTTTTGGAAAGCAGTGTAGCATGTGAAGGTATGCTGGAGATCAAACTAAGTATATTGAGGGATATTTAACAAATACCAGTGTTTTATGCGGGTCTTTGAAATCTCCTGTGCTGCTGGAGGATGTGACGAATTTAGGACGATAGCACATGACCGAGAGATTGTCAAGTGCTATATGATGTCAGATTTTCACTTTTTACATTAAACCATGGGATAACCCCTTTAAGTCATGTGGACTGGAGCTAACTGTAATATATTGAATGCATTTTAAAACATGTTAGAAATTCTTCAAAGAAGATGGGCTGGATTTAGGTTGTAGAATGTCCTAAGGGTATTTTCACACTTGCGGCAGAGGATTCCGTCAAAACGTTTGCAAACTGATGGCATTTGTCAGACAGATCAGGATCCCGATCCGCCTCTCCGGTGTCATCCGGAAAAACGGATCCGGCATTAATTTTTTTCACCTTTTTTTGTGGTCTGAACATGCGCAGACCCTGCAAAAACTGATCCGTGTTCCGGAATTTTGGACAGAGATAAAACCGCAACATGCTGCGGTATTATCTCCGTCCTTCAAAGGCAAAAAAACTGAGCTGAAGACATCCTGATGCATCCTGAACGAATTGCTCTCCATTCAGAATGGACTAGCATAAAACTGATCAGTTCTTTTCCGGTATAGAGCCCCTAGGACGGAACTCAATGCTGGTAAAGAAAAACGCTAGTGTGAAAGTATCCTTTAACATAAAAATATAAACTAATATAAAAATCATGTCAATGATTACTTCCATTTAGTACAAACAGTATTTCAGTTATCAAAACTGTATGTGTTATGTATGTGTTACAGCTTCATTTTAATTATGGAAGCTACTTCTTGTTACAATATATTTTTTTTTAGCATAGTTCTCATGAATTATAATGGTTTCAAGAATCTCCTGAACACCATCTAGTGTTTGTTTAAGGAACTGTAAAACGCACAGTGCTCAGCAAGTCAGAAAATATTTGTGCAGTGATCCTTCTCTGTCTGTGCCAGGGTGAGCTGCTCCTTTGGACACTATGTGAGGGTGACTAAATTTTTCTGGTACACTGTGTGCTATACAGGACCCTGAAGAAGCTCCTGTCCTCATCACATAAATTAATTTACAGCTTCCAGCATCTATTCCTGACTGCCAGGATAATCACTTAGCCATAGCCTAAAAGCACTTAGTACCATGCTGGGAGCAGGGAAAAGGGGGGCAGAGTTATGGCTGGAATGTGATGTAGGAGGGGTGGGTGGACACATTATGGCAGAAAGCATGCCTGGGCTCCTTCCTGTAAGAGTGACGCCCCTGCATACCAAATAAACCGGCTTGTCAGAAGATAAAAACCATGGAAATAAGGTACTAAGTGCTATTAGGCTATGGCTTTACTTCAATAGCGATTATCCTGGCGACAGATTTCCTTTAAGGACTCGTTTTATTTGTCTTAGGGTTCATGCACACAGACGTGTGCCGCCCATTCCATGCATTGGGGACCGCAAATTGCCGCCTATGTGGCTGCCAGACTTCGACGCATCCAGCGCCATTCAAAATATAAGACAGCTTCCTTGCTGGCTTCGTTTTGATGTTTCTTAATGTTCTAATAAAGCGGTTTTTAATTTCAAGGGAAAGTCACAGAGGCATTGCAGCATTCCTGAAACTAACTGTGCATGATCTACAGATGTACCATGGTTAGCACTCCCGCTGTTAACTCAAATTTCTTAACTCATTTCATTATTTTGAGACAAAAGCCATTGAAAAGCAATTGAAGGTGTTTGCTTAGATTAGATAACCAAACTCAGAAATCTCAGAAAAAAGAGTGTTAACCATGTTACATCGGTATCTCTTCCACGGCAGTCATTGGCTCAGGACGTCGGTCTGCAATCCACAGTGGCATCCCTGAGTTTGTTGATACACTCCAGCACATTGTTTTTTTCTATGGCCATTAATGATGTAAAAGGGAATGTCTTGGAGCCCTGATAGATTGAGGACTCTAAAATTATACAGGTGGACCTTTCTATAAACTACATCGCATTCCTTTATTGCACCGTGGGAGTTATCCATTGTGGACTATACATCCTATACATTCTTTCTGAAGGCCCGAAATGCTCCTCACTTATGACTATATTATTGGCGCCCACCCGGCTTGATTTGGAGGTCTTGTCTTTGGGCGACGAAAAGCTTTATATCTCTCTGGGATTGTGGAACTTTGTGAACTTGGGTATTCAGTGACGTAAAAAAAATAAAAATCATTATGCTCCCAAAAAATTACAACCAGAAATCTTCCGGTCAATCCTCCCCCAAGGGGGGAGGACCGCTTAGCCCACTGACCAAGATGGATACATTTCTTAAATCTCCGCCATTAAAAACAAGAACAACTCAGAAGTCACAGGGGTCCATGGATAATAGGACTTCAGATAGAGAGGGAAATACACACAGTATGGTAGAAACAGGAGGGGAGATAGTATTAGATAAGAAAATTGATTCAATTGACAGGAAACTAGAAGGCATACTTGGGGCAGTCCAACTCTCTACTAAATCTATAGGGGAATTGGGGGAGCGGAGCTAGCCGAGCATGGTGGTGGACGCTTAGCCTTGCGCTCCTCATCACACCACCCGGCCATATAGCTTTTCTAAGCAAATAACCTGCTCGAAACATGGGCAAACTATCCAAGGAGAGAAGCAAAGATACGGAGGGTACACTGAGACCCCAGAAATCGCAAGGGGACTTGACAAGGTTCCTGAACAAGGCGATACCTTCTCCGGTCAGAGGGAGGAGAATGGCGGCGGCCGCTGCCCGCTCTGAAACACAGAAGGATGACTCAGATGGCAGCAGCTCATGCGCTTACTCAGACACACAGGGAGCTGCTAACCCACTGCCGATTACAAGATCCTTCCTGAAACACTCCCTGTCGCAAGCCCTGTCTCCGGTGATGAAGGAGTTGGCGGACAAAAAAGATGGAGGTACATCAGATGGGGTCTCGAGTTGAATCGCTCGAAAACTTCCAGATAGCTATTGCAGAACATAGCAGAGGACTGCAAGCTCAAATGAAGTCCCTGCGCTCACAATTAAACACTGCCTACCTTTGCCTGGAAGACCAGGAGAATAGGGGAAGGCGAAAGAATGTAAGAATCAGGGGGATCCCTGAATCTATTCCTGCTGAGGAACTTTCAGATAGTGTGCGCCGGATTTTTTAAACGCTAGTGGGACAGACGCATGCGGACTCCATTACAATCGAACAGGCCCACAGGGCTCTTAGGCCCAAACCCGCAGATGGGGAACTGCCAAGAGACAGTCTGCGCACTACTAAACTACCTGGATACAGCGGAGATCCTCAAAAGGCAAGAGAGTAAGAGGACATTCTCCTGGACACTCATAAAATCCAGATTTTTCAAGATTTAGCGGCTAGCACACTTGCAAAACAGAGGATCCTGCGTCCTTTGACAACAGAACTGCGAGCTAAAAAGCTGCCTATGAGATGGCTCTTTCCCTTCGGCCTGAGCACTTCAATTAAGGGCTGAAAATTTACGGTGCGCCATCCGGACGACCTGCCGAAGATCTGGGAGGCCCTTGAGATAACACCCATTGACATACCATCGTGGTTACCAGCGACTACTGCAGATGACCTCCCTCAACTGCCTTCACTAGCACCATGGACTCTCTCCTAAAGCCAAATAAACAAGGAAGAAACAGGCCCCTGTGGACTAAAACTTGGCTTTATAAGGTGACACTGCTACCAATTGTAGCATCCTAGTCTGATAGTCCATCTATTCGCAAACTGTTTGAGTTGCTGTTATAGTTATTATTAGCGAATTATTGTATCTGGGCTGAAGATATGCAAACCCATGTGTGGGAAGTTGGCCTGGCCGAGAATCGGGGTTGCTGGTCGGGAGGAAGAGACTACCTGGGATGACAAAACCTTTT
Source organism: Bufo bufo (assembly GCF_905171765.1). Classification (NCBI taxonomy): domain Eukaryota; kingdom Metazoa; phylum Chordata; class Amphibia; order Anura; family Bufonidae; genus Bufo; species Bufo bufo. The sequence continues at coordinate 236,263,514 of NC_053392.1, read as the reverse complement.
AAGGGCCTTTCTCCCTCACCTGGGGCAGCTCTCTTCTTCCTAACCTGCAACAGACCATACTTATGTTCCCAGATACGAGTAGGTCTTGTAATAATCTCATACTGGTCGGGTGTGTGTGGAGTCCCTGGTCATATCAGGCTCTATCACTGATGTTCCCCCCCCAACCCTATACCTCCTCAATGTTATTGCACTATTGCGCAGATTTGCGCCATTAGAGCCTCAGTGCTCTTCTTATGTTTACACCAATACTTACCCCTGTCTCCCAATCAATGTCGACCTACAGCTTAGTATCCTTGCGATGGGTGTGCTAGATGTTAGCTGACTAATAATATGGCTGAAGTTACTGTTTGCACACTAAACGTCAATGGGATGAATATCCCTCAGAAGAGAAGTCAAGTGTACCATACCCAAAAAAAAAGAAAATGCCGACATACTATTTTTACAAGAGACTCACTTTAGACATCAGCGTGTCCCTAATATAGGTAGTAAATGCCTCCCTGTCTGGTACCACTCCACCTCCTCCTCTGCTGCTGGAGGAGTTTCTATTGGCATTAGTAAAAACATAACATTTACCTTGACGGCCAAGATGGCGGATCCTCTTGGACGCTATTTATTTGTCAAAGGGAAAGTTCTTAATAAAACCATCACCATGGCCAATGTATATGCCCCAAATGTTAAACAGGTTCCATGGTTTATACAGATGTTGGGAACCCTCCAGGAATTCGTAGAAGGCCTATTGATATTAGGTGGTGATTTCAACCTAGCCATAGACCACATCATAGATTCCACCTCCAATGCCCCGCTTCTCTCTATAAAACAAGTACGTAGATTGCAATTGTCTCTTTCGGACTTGCGGATCTCGGATGTCTGGAGGGTCCTCAATCCAGAGGAGAGAGATTACACATTCTTTTAGCAGGTCCATGGTACTTATCAGCGCCTGGACTACATCTATATGGCTAATAGCTCGCTCACTTCTGTTGTGAGCGCAGAAATTGGAATCTCCACTATCTCTGATCATGCTCCGGTCAAAGTCCAGTGGAAGCTGAAAGATTTACCCCCAAAAGTTTGGACGTGGCATCTCAACACCACACTTCTAGAGGATGAGATTAACATGACCCAGATAGAACAGAAGATCAAGGAGTACTTTAATGAGAATGATAGACCTCAAACCCCCATGCCCATAATTTGGGAAGCCCACAAGGCAGTTATTAGAGGGAACTTGATTAGCCTGGGCTCTAGAGTAAAGAAACAAAAAACCCAGAAGTTAAATTCCCTGCTGCTACAGATCTCTACCCTAGAAACCTTACATAAAACAAAACAGACTGACGAAGTACAATGTACACTTAAAGCGCTGCGCCATCAGGTTAAAGATCTGTTAAATATTAAAAATACTACAATCATTGCGCTTTAAGTACTACTGTCATGGGGACAAGGGATCTAAAGTGATGACTAACCTTCTACGCGCTCAAAAGAGCAAGACTTTTTATCACGCTATTAAGACTAAGGAGGGTAAGAAACTCACTACAACGCCTGCTAAAGCTAGAGAATTCTGTAACTTCTACTCGTCACTATATAACTTAGAAAAAGAGGAATTGAAAGCAGATTCTAGCCAGCTCTATTTAGACAACTGCGTTGATTCCTTCCTTAAATCCATCACTATACCCACCTTATCAGTAGACAACAAGTCCAAAATGCTGCAACCCTTCACGACTGAGAAGGTAGATAAGATCCTTGGCTCTATACCATCCGGCAAAAGCCCAGGCCCAGATGGATATCCTATTTATTACTATAAGAAATTTAAACATAATGACCCCATACATTGTGAGACTCTGTAATGACCTGCTGCAGGGTTCCATCCTCCCTGCCCAAGCCCAAGAATAGCACATCACCATGATCCACAAGGAAGGGAAAGACCAGGAGTTATGTGGCAGCTATAGACCCATATCTCTTCTAAATACGGATCTGAAGTGGTGGGCCAAGCTGCTAAGCCACAGAATTGCCTCGCTGCTTCCTGACCTAATTGGTGAGGAGCAGGTGGGATTTGTGTTGGGCAGGGAGGGTAGACATAATGTTAGCAGAGTCTTACATGCGGTTTCTTATGCCAACTCTAAAAAGATGCTCCTAGTCTTTCTAGGAACAGACGCGGAAAAGGCGTTTGATAGAGTGAACTGGAAGTTTATGCGGAAAACTTTGGTAGCCTTTGTGTTCCCGTATAAATTTGTACAGGCGATATTCACGTTGTACTCTTCCCCTTTAGCCCGTATACTGGTGAACGGTACAATGTCTGACTCCTTTAGTATTGGAAATGGTACCAGACTGGGTTGCCCGCTATCTCCTACGCTCTTCATACTAGCCATGGAAAAGCTACTTCTGAAATTTAGGCAGACCCCTAATATTAGAGGTTTGAGAATAAATAAATTTGAACACAAAATGGCAGCGTTTGCCGATGACTTGTTAATGTTCATCTCAAACCAGGAAATAGCCATGCCGTATGTAATGGATATTTTCGCGGCATTTGGTAAAGCATCTAATTTCAAGATTAACTTTGACAAGTCAGAGGCTCTAGGGATTTCTCTCTCTCCTTCCCAGTTGAGAAGAATAAAAGACATGACCCCTTTTAAATGCTCTGCTAAAGCAATCAAATATCTGGGGATCATGATACCTGCCAATTTGAATCTACTTTTTCAACTCAACTATACCCCCTTATTGACTAAGATACAGTCCACCTTATGAAGCTTTTCCAAGAAAATGTTATCCTGGCTGGAAAGGAAAAACGTGCACAACTGTTATACTTGTTTCGATCCCTCCCGATTTCCATACCTGGCGTATTTCAAACTAAACTGAAGTCGGTGTTCAGTAAGTTTCTCTGGGCTGATAGAAAAGCTAGGCTACCCTTCTCGCTCCTTACTAAGAAAAAGAAACAAGGGAGTATTTCTCTACCGGATGTCAACTCCTACATACAAGCCATCCACCTAGAAAGATGGTTAGCATTAACACGACCTGACCCAATTCCTATACACGTCGACATGGAAAAGTCCCTACTGGGGAGGCAAAGAGAGTTCCTGCTATGGTATAATACACCCTTGCCGAATAAACAGGAATTACCGAGTGAACTAATAAGAAATACAATATATAAATGCCAAAGATCTAATGCGCTAAATATGGGGAAGAACAGATACTTGCAAAACGACCTATGGAGGCACAAAAAGGCTAGGCGATCTCTATCGTTCCAAAGCTAATTAAGATTTTTACAAAGACATCACTGGCAAAACTAGTGAAACGGAGATATCCTACAAGTTTGGGATTTTGAAAAATCTTGTACTAGTTTTATAAGATTCAACCATTTGCCCCTGCCTGATCCTACATGGCTAGAAAATTACGTATTATTGCCCACTAAATGCCCAGCTAAATGCCTTTCCACGGTATATAGACAGCTGTTGGCACCCGGAGATTCTCAAGAACCGAGCTATCTAAATAACTGGGAACGAGAGATGAACATAAAACTAGATGAGAGTAGTAGATCCTCCATTCTTGCTCACTCTCATGGGTTCTCTAAATGTGTCAGAATCCAGGAAAATTCATTTTAAAACACTATCTAGGTGGTATAAGACCCCAGAATTCCTCCACCGAATAAATCTGTCTCCCTCAGACCAATGTTGGCGGTGCTCTTCAGGAATTGGCAACATCTCACATATTTGGTGGTTTTGTCCCAAATTGAAAGAGTTCTGGTCAGGGATTGAATTTATAATTAATAAAATATGTCCCAGTAAGATAAAGTTATCTGCCCCATTAGTACTGCTTTGGCTACCAGAAGCAGACTTTAGACCAAATAAATAAAATTTGCCCACTCATATGATCACGGCAGCAAAGTTACTCATTCCGCTAAAGTGGAGAGAGACGAACCCCCCGACTATCTCTATGTGGTATGATAAGATGACACACTTGTGTCGCATGGAAGAGTTATCTAGCTGGGAAAATAAGACTAGGAAAGCTTTCCTAAATGTATGGCAACCATGGTTAGCACACGTAAAGAAGACAATGGAACTAGACACAAAGGGATGAGTCTTGATACGATCAAGGGATGTTCAAAGTTTTGTACACCTTCTATAACGATTACACACGTATCTCAATACATATGAGGATCTTGGTCGACCCCCCCCCCTCCCCTGAATTCCCCCAATCCCCCCAATCCCCCGCCCTCTATCTTTTCACAACATGTATACTAGGATAACCAGCTGTTCGTACACTGTATAATGATAACGATGTCATATGATCCATGTCTCCTGTGGTGTCAGGCGAATGGCCTCTGAAGGTTCTATATAATGAACTTGATCTTACATGGAACTTGATCAATCACTAAACGACTGTACAATGATATATGTCTCATCGACTTGTCTGATTATCTCTGTATACTGCATATACGCTCACTTATCATATCCACAAAGTTCAATAAAAAGAGATTTGTTAAAAAAATATATATATATCTATTGGGGGATTATCCACCAAAACGGCATTCGTTCAATCAGACATCACATTAATAAGAGACGATATAAATAAAATTCGTGAAAAAGTTAAAAGCCTCCAGGAGTTCTCAAAAGACAGTAAAAAAGAAATGGCCCTTATTACTAAAAGAATAAAAGTATTTGAGCTAGAGACAAAATCACTGCGGCAAAAGCTAGTTGAGGAAGAAGATAGATCCAGGCGATCTAATCTACGTATATTAGGCTTTCCTGAGGGAACTTAGGGTGACGATTCGGCAGATTTCATCCAGAAATGGCTATTGTCTGTTTTTAGTGCTGATCAACTCTCTCCTATATTTGCAATAGATAGGGCCCACCGGGTTCCGCGGAGAAACCCCCGCCCTCCCTCCCCAGAGGTTCCCCTAGGGTTATTCTAGCGAGGATGATGTCCCAAAGGGACAGGGACATCATAATGAATCTGAAGAGAGATGAACGGGAATTACAATATAATGGCAATAGAATAGAAATCTATCCTGATTTAGCAAAATAATTTCGAGAGGTCAAAAGGAGGCTCATCAGCGCCAATATTAAATATTCTATGTTGTATGTTGTACCCTGCTAAGATGCGAGTTGTCTACCAAGAGAGAGTTTTTTTTTTTTTTACTAAACCAGGTGAACTAGCTAACTGGCTTGATGAGCAGGGGATTGACATATGAAATGGAGGGAAGCAACCCGTAGAAATCCACCATTAATGATGACATGGAACATCGAAAATCGTAATAATGACACATAGAATACTGGTATGCAATGTCAGGGGCCTGGCAGATAGAACCAAAAGAACAATAGTAAATGAGATAGTCAATACTCATCTTCCCGCGATAATTGGATTAATAGAAACCCATTCAACCTCAGAGACTGTGAAATGTATGAGGAAAAGATGGATACAACATGAGTATCATTCTTGTGTATCATCTTCTTCTGAGGGTATTAGTGTGCAAAAAAGTTTGAGTTCGGGAGCCGAACTTGACCCCGAACCCCATTGAAGTCAATGGGGACCCGAACCTTTGAGCACTAAAATGGCTGTAAAAATGTCATGGAAAGGGCTAGAGGGCTGCAAATGGCATCAAAATGTGGTTAAGAGCACGGCAAGTTCTCTGCAAACAAAAGTGAAATGATAGGGAAATGACTTTAAATAACATAAAATACGTAAAAATAAAAAATAATAATCTTGATCTAGGAGGACGAGGTCCATATGGAGTAGGAGGTTGAGGAGGCGGTGGATGTGGCGGTGAAGGTGAAAGCGGCAATGGATGAGGAGGAGGTAGACTACACTGCTTTTTTGTTTTACATTTTTTATTTTTTTTTAAATTAGGGTACACCCCAAAATATTGGGAAATATAACCTGTGATAACCCCCTCCAGTCGTGCTAAACACACGGACAATACAAGGGCTGCAGGGCAGGCCAGCACCTCCAAGGCGTAAAGGGCAAGCTCAGGCCATGTGCCCAATTTGGAGACCCAGAAGTTGCAGGGGGCAGAACCATCAGTCAGTTTGTGTAGGCGTGTGCAAACATACTGCCCCACCATGTCACACGTCCCTGTGATGTTCACAATCTAATTGGATATCTGCTCTATCAACTTTCGATGTACTTTTCTGTGCCTACCATGTTGATCATGGTTAGCGGCGAATCAGGGTTCCACCCCGGGGAGAGGGAGCGTGAGAAAAAGAGACCACATCCAAGGGAGATCAATGGATGAAATTTAATTGTGATCGTGCGGAAATGTAGGAGAAGCTATTAAAACAGAAGAATTGAAGGAAAGGAGGGGGTGCGCGGTAATTACCCACTCCTGACTCGGGGAGGTAGTGATGATAAATAACAATACAGGACTCTTAAGATGCCCTATTATTTGAATGATTAATAAAAAATTACAGGGAATGTCACTGCGGTATTAGGAAAGGTTAGATAGGAGAGGCCCTGCTGCCGCTTTGTTAACTCTAGATAACTTCTGCCTGATCGCACGTCCCTGTGACGTCCACCATCCATTTGGATATCTTCTCTATCAACTTTCGATGTTCTTTTCTGAGCCTACTATGTTGATCACGGTTATCGGCGAATCAGGGTTCCACGCCGGAGAGGGAGCGTGAGAAAGAGAGACCACATCCAAGGGAGATAAATGGATGAAATTTTATTTTGATCGAGTGGAAATATGGGAAAAGTTATTAAAGCAGAAGGATCGAAGGAAAGGGCCAATTTAAGACGAATTTTAGAAATTTAAGTCCCTGTCACCTATGCAGAGTAGGGCTTTTTCATCGCCAGAAATGGGTTAATGTCACCCACCAATGAAACAGATTATTTAAAAAAATTCCTGTCCCGGTCACCTATGCAGAGCAGGGGTTTATTCATGTAAAAAAAAATTAAAATGTCAACCCAAGAATGTAACAGAAAAATTTGTGAAATTTATTAAGCTGTCAACTAGGTAGAGGAGGGTGAGAAAGAGACCACATCCAAGGGAGGTTAATTGTTTCAAATTAAAATATGATAGAGCGGAAATGTGGGACAAACTATTGAAGCGCAAATGTGGGACAACTTGTTAAAGTTGTCTTTGTAGTGTACGGGGACTGTAATGCCCGTCACTACAAAAGTGTCACTTGGTGTGCTGTCGTCCCTCCTTAATTATGGGGAAGTTGGTATATGTCATCTTTATAAATTGTCATATAATGTAATGCTATGTATTTCCCTGTTACTGTGAAACTTGCATGTACAGGCCTGCTAGGGGTGTCATTCCAGCTCTTAGTCACTAGAGGGAGCTAGGGAGCCCTAGTTTATATAAGGCCCAGACAGGGAAAGGAAGGGGAGTTGAGTCTGGAGTTGAGTCTGGAGTTGAGTCTGGAGTCGAGTCTAGAGTTGTGGTTGGAGACTAGACCATGTCAGAGACAAGTCCAGGCCTGAAGCCTGCGGTCCAGGAGAGGGTTTTGCAGTCCCTGTAACCGGGTTCCAGATTCTAGGAGAAGGTTCCCCTCCTGAATTCCCATATGCCGAAACAGGAATACCTCAGTTAAAGAGTCTGAGGAAGCTGAGAGGGAGACAGAGGCAAAGCGCAGAAAAGCAAGAGGTACTCAAGATAACAGAGGAGGTACTTTATAAAGAGAGAACCAAGGATATACGCCAGAGTTAAGGTATTGGGCCTTGGAGAAGATTTTCTATGTCCCAGGATCAGTCAGGAATAGAGTGCAAGCTCCTGTACTGCAAGTCCTGTGTTTCACACTCTGAAGTCACCTTGCTTAATCTGTATTGCCTGCATCGACCGTATTGAAAAATCAACTGTATGCAAAGGAACTGTGCTTCCGTTAATGTCTCTATATGGAAACTACTAAAGTTGGAGTTTTGTTTTAACATCACGTGGTTCCTCAGTTATTCCTGCTATCAGCAAACGGCGTGCCACCGTTTAATTGGCACTGGCGTCACGAACATTTTCCTACCATCACCTGCCTATGCAGAGAGTCAGCAGTCTCAGGTTAGTGTCTATTGCACTACTACACCCAGGAACACATTTCTACACACAACTTGAGTACGCTGCATCTTTATCACACCCAAAAATTGGCGAATTTCACCCGAAAATTTAACACACAAATTTGTGATTTTTTATTTTACCTGTCTACTAGATATAGCAGTGGTATATCACAACCAAAAATTGGTGAATCTCACTCGAAAATGTAACAGATAAATTAGTGAAATGACATAAAATAAAATACGTACAAATAAAAAAAAAAACCTTGATTTATGAGGTCCATATGGAGTAGGAGTTTGAGAAAGTGGTGGATGTAGCGGTGTAGGTGGAAACAGCGGTGGAGGACGAGGTAGCCAACACTGGTTTTTGGTTTTAATTATTTTAATTAGGGTACACTCCAAAAAAGAGTGTAAAATATACAAAATACAAGAATGAGCAATTGCGCTGTAGTATAACAATAGCAGGTTAAGGCCTGTATACATGACTATTCTGCACAAGATACGGACAAGTCCTGTGCGATCCATGCCTAGTTCATTAATGAACGTGAACTTGTCCACATTGGCTGTGGACAGGCGGCTGCGCTTGTCTGTGATAACGTCTTCTGCCGTGCTAAACACACGTTCAGATAATACACTGGCTGCAGGGCAGGCCAGCACCTCCAAGGCGTAAAGGGCAAGCTCAGGCCATGTGCCCAATTTGGAGACCCAGAAGTTGCAGGGGCTTACCCCTGTCAGTCAGTTCGTGTAGGCGTGTGCACACATACAGCTCCACCATGTTGGTGAAATGCTGCCTCCTGCTAAGATGTTCCATATCAGCGGGTGGTGCTGGTTGTTGTGGCGTGCTGACAAAGCTTTTCCACATTTCGGCCATGCTAACCCTGCCTTCTGAGGTGCTGGCGGTGCCCCAGCTGCGTTGGCGACCTCTTCCTCCTCCTCTGCCTTCGCCTTGTGCTTCCACTGTGCCCCCGCTATTAGGTGGGAATGCCACCAGCAGCACGTCTACCAGCATGCGCTTGTACTCGCACATATTACAATCACGCTCCAGTGACCGAATTAAGGATGGTACATTGTCCTTGTAACGGGGATCCAGCAGCGTGGCCACCCAGTAATCAGCACAAGTTAGAATGTGGGCAACTCGGCAGTCATTGCGGAGACACTGCAGCATCTAATCGCTCATGTGTGCCAGGCTGCCCAGAGGCAACGAAAAGCTGTCCTCTGTGGGAGGTGTATCATCTGTGTCCTGTGTATCCCCCAGCCACGCACCAGTGATGGCCATGAGCTGGTCTGGGTGCCACCCTGCTGTGAACAAGGTTCCTCCTCCTCCATCTCCTCCGCCTCATCCTCCACCTCGTCATCCTCCAGAACTGTGCCCTGGCTGGACAATTGTGTACCTAGCGTTTGTGGGTGCAGGAACCCACCCTCGGAGCCACTTGTGAATGACTGGCCGGAAACCCTACGAAATTATCTCTCTTCTCCTCCTCCTCCTCCTCCTGTGCAATATCCTCTTCCATCATCGCCAGCAGCGTTTTTTCAAGGAGGCATAGAAGTGGGATAGTAACGCTGAGAACTGCGTTATCGGCACTCGCCATGTTAGTGGAGTACTCGAAACAGCGCAACAAGGAACACAGGTCTCGCATGGAGGCCCAGTCTTTGGTGGTGAAGTGGTGCTGTTCCGCAGAGCGACTCACCCGAGATTTCGCCTATTATCGCACACCGGGCTTGAGGCTCACTGGCACCAACCACTCATCGGTCTGTTGTTCAAGGCCCGTCCACAGCTCCTGCGCGGTGTGGGGTTTGTCCCCCAAACAGATAAGTTTTAAAACTGCCTGCTGTCGTTTACCCCTGGCTGTGCTGAAGTTGGTGGTGAAGGTGTTATGCTGACCGGATGAGGAGCCGGTAGAGGATGAGGAAGCGGAGTAAGAGGAGGAAGCAACAGAAGGCAAACTGAAGCGCCCTGCATTCTCGGTGGTGGAAGGACATGCGGCAAACTGCTATCCGCCTCAGGCCCAGCCGCCACTGCATTTACCCAGTGTACTGATATTGAGATATAACGTCCCTCACCGTGCTTACTGGTCCACGTATCCGCAGTGAGGCGCACCTTGCCACAGATAGCGTTGCACAGTGCACACCTGATTTTGTCCCCCACTTGGTTGTGCAGGGAAGGGATGGCTCGCCTGGAAAAGTAGTGGCTGGGCACGACGTACTGTGGTACAGCCACCGCCATAAGGGCTTTAAAACTCTCCGTCTCCACCAGACGGAATGACAGCATTTCAAAGGCCAGTAATTTTGAAATGCTGGCATTCAGGGCCAGGGATTGCGGGTGGGTAGGGGGGTACTTCCTCTTCCGCTCGAGTGTTTGGGAGATGGAGAGCTGAACGCTTCCGTGGGACATTGTGGAGATGCTTGGTGACCCAGATGGTGGTGTTGATGGCAGATCCTCTGTTTGCGGGGTGGCAGGTGGCACTGTCACTCCAGAGATGGATGAAGAGGCTGAGACTGCAGCAGAAGAGGAAGCAGGAGGAGCCAGAGACCTTTCTTGGTTTTTGAGGTGTCTACTCCACTGCAGCTCGTGCTTTGCACTTAGATGCCTGGTCATGCAGGTTGTGCTCAGGTTGAGAACGTTTATGCCTCGCTTCAGGCTCTGATTGCACAGCATGCAAACCACTCTTGTCTTATCGTCAGCACATTGTCTGAAGAACTGCCACGCTAGGGAACTCCTTGGAGCTGACTTTGGTGTGCTCGGTCCCTTGCTGCGGTGGGCAGTAGCAGACATACTGTCTAGGGGACGGCCGCTCTGCTTTTGCACCATGCTCCCTCTTCTGCTGTGCTGGTGGCTCTGTGCGACCACCGCCTCTTCCTCCGAACTATACAGGTCACTCGCATGACCTTGATTCCATGTGGGGTCGAGGATCTCATCGTCCTCCACATCATCTTCCACCCAGTCTTCACCCCTGCCCTCCTTGTCAGTCTGCACACTTTCGAAAGCCCCAGCAGTCGCCACCTGTGTTTCGTCATCATCCGAGACGTGCTGCAATGGTCCTCTTGAAACATAAGTTGTTGGGCATCGGTGCACTCAATCTCTTCCACTTCTGGGGCAGGGATAGGTGGATGGCCCTTGGAAACCCCAGAGTCATCAAAAAGCAGAAGAGACTGCTGCATGACTTGGGGCTCAAACTGCTTGGCTGATTTGCAAAGGGGTGAGGTGAAAGACTGATGGACATGGGCTGCAGGTGCCAACTGATCTTTCAACAGGTGACTGGGTGGGAGACAATGTGAAGGAACTGGAGGCACTGTCAGCAACCCAATCTACTATCGTCTGTACTTGTTCTGGCCTCACCATTTGTAGAGCCGCATTAGGCCCGACCAAATACCGCTGCAGGTTCGGTCGCCTACTCGCACCTGAGGAAGGGGTTTCACTTGTGCGTGTAGCTGGCACAGATCGACCACGTCCTCTCGCTGCAACAGGAGCTCCACCAGCAGCACCACGACCTGGGCCACTTCCCTTATTTGACGCTCTCCTCATATTTCTCAAATTTAGGATCTTGCCCAAAATGGGTGTTTTATTAATAGCAGAATAGAACCACCGTATGTAAAGGGTGCATCTCACACGTACAGATCCTGACTATGCCGCAATTTAAATTTTTTGCCCAAATTGGGTGTTTTTCAAATAACAGAATAGAACCACAGTATCTAAAGTGTGTATCTCACACATACAGATGTAGACTAGGCCACAATTAAAGATTTTTGCCCAAAATTTGTGTTTTTCTAATAGCAGAATAGAACCACAGTATGTAAAGGGTGTATCTCACACGTACAGATGCAAACTGGGCCGCAATTAAAGATTTTTGTCCAAAATGGTGTTTTATTAATAGCAGAATAGAACCACAGTATCTAAATGGTGTATCTCACAATGACATATACAGCAAAGGCTGCAAAATTAAGTTTTTTTGCCAAAATGGGTGGGTTTTTTTATAACAGAATATGACAGCTGTATATAACGCTTGAATTTCACATGTGCAGATGCAGTAAGGGCTATAAAATTGTGTATTTTGCACAAAAAGGGTGTTTTTTAAAACCCAGAAAATTATAGCTGTATTTCTAGCTTAAATTGCACACTGACTAATGCGGCAGAAGCCCAAAATGAAGGTTATTGCCAAAAAATTGTGTTTTTTCAAAGCCAGAAAAAAAAAGTATTTCAAACTTGTTTTTAACAATCACAGATGCAGCAAGGGCTGCAATATTAAGTATTTTTCCAAAAAAGGGTGTTTTTTTACTAACAGAATATGAAAGCTGTATATAACGCTTGAATTTCACACGTGCAGATGCAGCAAGGGCTGTAAAATGTGTGTATTTTGCCAAAAAGGGTGTTTTTAAAAACCCAGAAAATTATAGCTGTATTTCTAGCTTAAACTGCACACTGACTAATCCTGCAAAGGCACCTGATGTAGGATATTGCCAAAAAAGGGTGTTTTTTTAAAACCAGATTATTCTTCCAGTATTTCAAGCTTGGATTTGAATGTCACAAAAGCACAGATGCAGTGCTGGGGCACTCAGCTTGCATAAAATAGCTGCCGCCGCCCACCTAACTAACAGATGGATAAAAGTTATTTTTCTCTGTCACTGGGCTCAGGACAGGGTAGAAAGATTGTGCACTGCACCCACACAACTAAATCTATGTAGATCGCTGAGTTCAATTGGAGTTCTGATAACAGATTCTGTCCTATTCTCTCCCTCACAGCAGCAGCATCCTCTCCCTACACTAAGCACAGCAGAGTGACGTGCAGCGCTATCTGACTCCAGCTTATATAGAGGCTGGGTAACATGCTGCACTGGCCAATCACAGCCATGCCATTAGTAGGCATGGCTGTGATGGCTTCTAAGGTCACACAGTTAAACGCTTGTTGATTGGCTGCTCTTCAGCCTTTCAAAAAGCGCTAAGAAAACACTGAACCCGAACTTTTACTGAAATGTTCGGGTTCAGGTCCGGGGTCCAAAAATCCTAAATTTCAACCCTAGTGATGTCCTATTCCCTTGCTTATTGCAGGTCTTGAACAAATCTTGGGAAGAGAATATGCTTCCTCCTTCCCTATCTAAAGCTAATATTACATTGATATTAAAGAAAGGTAAGGATGAACAGGAAATCAGCTCATCTAAGGCTCAATTCATTTTGCGGAACTATATTGCGGACCCGTTCATTTCTATGGGGCCGCACTATGTGCTGCCCGGATCCAGAATTGCGGACCCGCACTTCCAGGGTCCACAATTTCATTCCTGAAAAAAAATAGAACATGTCCTATTCTTGTCCGCAATTGCGGACAAGATTAGGCATTTTCTATTATAGTGCTGGCGATGTGCGGTCCGCAAAATGCGGAACACACATTGCCGGTGTCCATGTTTTGCAGATCCGCAAAACACGGACGTGTGAATGGACCCTAACAGATTAAAAAGGATAATGGTTAAAATAATCCATCCTGACAAAACAGGGTTTATCCCTAAGAGACACACTCAATGTAATATCAGAAGGACGACGATGAATATTCACATGGGGGAGGGAGGGGACTGCTCCATCCTGTCATTTTATGCCACCAAGGCGTTTGACAGGGTGGAGTGTGACTTCTTATGGTATACGATGGAAAAAATTTATTTGGGTTCTAACTTTATAAATTGGGTGAAGTTACTTTATGCCCATCCTACTGCCAGAATAAACATTAATGGAACATATACGAATTCCTTTAGTCTGTCCCGAGGAACGAGACAGGGATGCCCCCTCTCCCCCCTTTCGTTTGTGATCTTTCTCAAACCCTTGGCATGCAGAATAAGATCGGATAAAAGCGTGCAGGGATTTGGTGTGTGTGTGGGGGGGGGGGGGTGCACGATAAGAACATCGTCCGCGTAAAGGCTGATTTTATTTTCCTATGTAATGAAACTCAAACTATTTTGGGGCCATATCAGGGTATGAAGTGAACTGGTCAAAATCTGTTTTACTACCCTTAATCCGGTCGCCCCTTTTGAGAAAAGTTGATGTGCGGATTCTTTCCCCAAATGACTCGTAGGAATACCTAGGCATTAGAATTAGTCCTTCGGGTCAGGATTTTGTCAAACTGAATATAATGCCTTTAATCACCTCTACCAAAGATAAAGTTCGAATTTGGCAAAGTTGACCCCTGTTCAAGCAGACAGAATCGCTTTGATTAAAATGGTTCTTCTACCACAAATTTTTTATAAAATCATGGCATGTCCGATCTGGATAGAGGACTCTTTTTTTAGGCATATTGAGAGTGTTCTCAACGACTTAATTTGGGGAAGTAAGAGAGTCAGGATAAAACAAAAATATCTATGGCTCTCATAGGAAGATGAAGGTTTCTCTCTCCCCTATTTTCAAGGATACTATCTTGCAGCTCAAATCCAGTGGTTTATGAATGATATGGGTAATTTATCACATTTGTTCACAAAAGAATATCCTGGATCTCAACGCGATATTTTTTGCGTGTTGGAATAAGGCTACATGTGCACACGGGGGGAAAGAATGTATAATCAGTAATGGAATGCACAGGGTTTGGGAAAAAGTTTAATTAATATTAGGGATTACATACATTTTAGATTTTACACCGCTTTGGCACAATGTTAATATTAGGGAGTTTATTAGTATAGAGGACCAATGATATTGGGAAAATTTGGATATAATAAGAGTGTCACAAATGTCCAGACATGATAGGAGCTGTAGCTTTGAACCAGCTGGAGGGTCACGAGTGTTACATTAACTGGGAAATAGTGTAACTCCATTCACTGTGACACATACTGGGGAGTGGGAAACTCAGTCACCATCAGGGGCATTACTGAGGGGAAGCCAATTTCCCTACCTCTGACTCCTTATACCTGTTCCCACACTCCAAATTCAACCAAAAATGGAATGGAATTTGAACTATATATATCTATCATCAACATGTTTTTAACCAATATGGTGTCCACAATGGGAAATCCTTCAGACACATTTCAGAAAACAAATTCCTTCCTTGGAGATTTTGCTTTTCTATGTTTCTGTCCTTAACCCCTTCAGGACCGGGCTCATTTTCACCTTAAGGACCAGGCCATTTTTTGGAAATCTGACCAGTGTCACTTTAAGTGCTAATAACTTTAAAACGCTTTGACTTATCCAGGCCATTCTGAGATTGTTTTTTCGTCACATATTGTACTTCATGACACTGGTAAAATGAAGTCAAAATTTATTTATTTTTTGCACAAAAAAATACCTAATTTACCAAAAATTTGGAAAAATTTGCAAATTTCAAAGTTTCAGTTTCTCTACTTCTGTAATACATAGTAATACCCCAAAAAATTGTGATGACTTTACATTCCCCATATGTCTACTTCATGCTTGAATAATTTTGGGAATGATATTTAATTTTTTGGGGATGTTATAAGGCTTAGAAGTTTAGAAGCAAATCTTGAAATTTTTCCGAAATTTACAAAAACTCAATTTTTAGGGACCAGTTCAGGTCTGAAGTCACTTTGCGAGGCTTACATAATAGAAACCACCCAAAAATGACCCCATCTAAGAAACTACACCCCTCAAGGTATTCAAAACTGATTTTGCATACATTGTTAACCCTTTAGGTGTTGCACAAGAGTTATTGGCAAATGGGGAGGAAATTTGAGAATTTCATTTTTTTGTCTAATTTTTCATTTTAACCCATTTTTTCCACTAACAAAGCAAGGGTTAACAGCCAAACAAGACTGTATCTTTATTGCCCTGACTCTGCCGTTGGAGGGCTAATTTTGCTGGACTGGTTTATTTACACCATGTCCCATTTGAAGCCCCCTGATGCACCCCTAGACTAGAAACTCCCTAATAGTGACCCCATCTAAGAAACTACACCCCTCAAGGTATTCAAAACTGATTTTACATACGTCATTAACCCTTTAGGTGTTGCACAAGAGTTATTGGCAAATGGAGATGAAATTTGAGAATTTCATTTTTTTGCCTAATTTTCAATTTTAACCCATTTTTTCCACTAACAAAGCAAGGGTTAACAGCCAAACAAGACTGTATCTTTATTGCCCTGACTCTGATGTTCACAGAAGCACCCCATATGTGGCCATAAACTACTGTATGGCCACACAGCGGGGCGTAGAGTGAAAGGTGCGCCGTTTGGTTTCTGGAGGGCTAATTTTGCTGGACTGTTTTTTTTACACCATGTCCCATTTGAAGCCCCCCTGATGCACCCCTAGAGTAGAAACTCCATAAAAGTGACCCCATCTAAGAAACTACGCCCCTCAAGGTATTCAAAACTGATTTTACAAACTTTGTTAACCCTTTAGGTGTTGCACAAGATTTAATGGAAAATAGAGACACAATTTCAAAATTTCACATTTTTGGCAGATTTTCCATTTTAATATTTTTTTTCCAGTTACAAAGCAAGGGTTAACAGCCAAACAAAACTCATTATTTATGGCCCTGATTCTGTAGTTTACAGAAGCACCCCATATGTGGTCGTAAACCACTGTACGGGCACACGGCAGGGCGCAGAAGGAAAGGAATGCCATACGGTTTTTGGAAGGCAGGTTTTGCTGGACTGTTTTTTTTGACACCATGTCCCATTTGAAGCCCCCCTGATGTACCCCTAGAGTAGAAACTCCATAAAAGTGACGCCATCTAAGAAACTACACCCCTCAAGGTATTCAAAACTGATTTTACAAACATTGTTAACCCTTTAGGTGTTCCACAAGAATAAATGGAAAATAGAGATTAAATTTCAAAATTTCACTTTTTCGGCAGATTTTCCATTTTAATATTTTTTTTCCAGTAACAAAGCAAGGGTTAACAGCCAAACAAAACTCTTTATTTATGGCCCTGATTCTGTAGTTTACAGAAACACCCCATATGTGGTCGTAAACTGCTGTATGGCCACACGGCAGGGCGCAGAAGGAAAGGAACACCATATGGTTTCTGGAAGGCAGATTTTGCTGGATTGTTTTTAGACACCATGTCCCATTTGAAGCCCCCCTGATGCACCCCTAGAGTAGAAACTCCAAAAAAGTGGCCCCTTTTTGGAAACTACGGGATAAGGTGGCAGTTTTGTTGGTACTATTTTAGGGTACATATGATTTTTGGTTGCTCTATATTACACTTTTTTGTGAGGCAAAGTAACAAAAAATAGAAATTCAGAAATTTCATCTCCATTTGCCATTAACTCTTGTGGAACACTTAAAGGGTTAACAAAGTTTGTAAAATCAGTTTTGAATACCTTGAGGAGTGTAGTTTCCAAAATGGGGTCATTTTTTGGAGTTTATACTCTAGGGGTGCATCGGGGGGGCTTCAAATGGGACATGGTGTCAAAAAACCAGTCCAGCAAAAACTGCCTTCCAAAAACCATATGGCGCTCCTTTCCTTCTGCGCCCTGCCGTGTGGCCATACAGCAGTTTACAACCACATATGGGGCATTTCTATAAACTAAAGAATCAGGGCAATAAATATTGAGTTTTGTTCGGCTGTTAACCCTTGCTTTGTTATGGGAAAAAATGAATTAAAATGGAAAATTTGCCCAAAAATAGCTGTTTTGGCACTGTTTTTTTATTTTTATTATTTACAACGTTCATCTGACAGGTTAGATCATGTGCTATTTTTATAGAGCAGGTTCTTACGGACGTGACGATACCTAATATGTATACTTTTTTATTTATTTAGGTTTTACACAATATCATTTTTGACACAAAAAAAAAACATGTTTTAGTGTCTCCATAGTCTGAGAGCCATAGTTTTTTCAGTTTTTTGGCGATTGTCTCAGGTTGGGTATCATTTTTTCGGGATGAGATGACGGTTAGATTGGTACTATTTTGGGGTGCATATGACTTTTTGATCGCTTGCTATTACACTTTTTGTGATGTAAGGTAACAAAAAAATAGCTTTTTTGACACCGTTTTTATTTAATTTTTTTTACAGTGTTCACCTGAGGGGTTAGGTCATGTGGTATTTTTATAGATCAGGTTCTTACGGACATGGCAATACCTAATATGTCTACCTTTTTATAATTTATCAGGGTTTTACACAATAATATCATTTTTGAAACAAAAAAAAATCATGTTTTAGTATCTCCATAGTCTGAGACCCATAGTTTTTTTATTTTTTGGGCCATTGTCTCATGTAAGGGCTCATTTTTTGCGGGATGAGGCGACGGTTTGATTGGTACTTTTTTGGCGTACATGCGACTTTTTTGATCACTTTTATTACCTTTTTTGGGAAGTAAGGTGGGCAAAATTTCAATTTCCTCATAGTTTTAATTTTTTATTTTTATGGCGTTCACCGTGCGGGGAAAGTAACATGACTGTTTTATAGATCAGGTCGTTACGGACGCGGCGATACCAAACATGTGTAGTGTATTTTTTTTATTTTTTTTTTATTCAGTGATAAATGTGTTTTTTTGAAACTTTACTTTTTTCACTTTTTTTTACTTTTTTTTTGACCCAGTGGGTTTTTTGAAGATCCAGTGGGTCTGATGTCTGTATAATACAGTACAGAACAATATATATTGTACTGTACTGTATTTTACACTTGTCTGAACAGATCTATGCCTTTTAGCATAGATCTGTTCAGCACCATGGACAGCAGGACGCCTGAGAGGCATCCTGTTGCCATGGGAACCTTCCCCGTCTGCTCAGTACTGGTCAGAACTGCGCAGACGGGGAAGGGTAAGCACAGGGCTGAGGGGGGCTCTCTGGGGGCTCTCTCCTTCTCCCATCGGGGGGCTGCAAAGGCACAGCAGCCCCCCGATGGGAGAGGGAGGGAGCTCCCTGCGCTGATAACCTTTTCCATACAGCGGTCCGTACGGACCGCTGTATGGAAAGGGTTAAACGGCTGACATCGCATCGCAGATGTCAGCTGTTTATACCAGGGTGCCAGCAATGTGCTGGCACCCTGGTATACCCACTAGACACCAACGATCATTGCACCTTACCTTACCGCCCCTCCGCACCGCCTGCGACACCCCCCCTGCACCACCCGCCCACATAACATCATTCAGGGGTGCAGGGGGGGTGAAAAATCGTTATTTTAGACATACTAAAGTTTCTGATCCCCGCGGTCAGGGACCGCGGGGATCAGAAACTGCAGAAAGCGCTACAAACCGCAGGTCTGAATTGACCTGCGGTTTGCCGCGATCGCCGACATGGGGGGGTCACAGGACCCCCCTCGGCATTGACCCAAGGTGCCCGGCTGTGTGTGACAGCCGGGATCTCAGCGCTGTCACCATGTCTGCAGACATGGTGACAGTTTATGCCATGACGTGTATACTCATCATGGCGCGCTAAGTAGCAGTGCGCCATGACGAGTATACTCGTCATAGATCGAGACGATTTTCACACTATCTCCTTCTCTGATCGCTTCCCTGACAGGAATTGGGGCGATCAGAGAAGGAGAAGCACATAGTCCCTACCTAACCCCCTCTTACCTGCCCCGATGCGCTGCGATTGGTCCCTCTGCAGTAATGGACCAATCACAGCGATCGCGGGCGGGTCAGAGCTCAGATACAGCTCCTGCCGGCTTCTCTGGTTGCCTAGCAACCCCAGCACGCCGGCTTCACTGAAGCTTCAGCGCTTCGCTCCCTGCGCTGACAGTGAAAGCCGATCACGTACATGCACGTAGGGATGCGGTGAGGCACCACATTCCCCCACGTACATGTACGTGATGTTGCGTGAAGGGGTTAAATTACTTCTTTTTGGTCACTGGAAGGTTCTATTTTTTTGTCTAGGGCTACTTAGAATACATACAGGAATTCCCTGTTAGTGTATTTACATACTTACAGGGAAAGGCTTCATGTTATTACCTATGGCATTCTGCCATTTTTATGGGGCATTTCTACTACTTTCTATCAGCTGGAGTCGATTTCAATCTAGGATGTGCCCAACTTAAATTCAGCACAAAAACTGCATGCTGGGACCTTCATCGCATTGGTTTCCATTTTCAAGCTGCTGCATGCAAGTCTTACTTCACCAAGCACAATGTCAAGTGTCAGATGGAGTGGTGTAAAGCATGCTGCCACTCTGGAGCAGTGGAAACATACTCTGTAGAGTGATTAATCACGATGGATGGGACTGGGTTTCGGCCACAACGCAAAATATACACTCACCTAAAGAATTATTAGGAACACCATACTAATATGGTGTTGGACCCCCTTTTGCCTTCAGAACTGCCTTAATTCTACGTGGCATTGATTCAACAAGGTGCTGATAGCATTCTTTAGAAATGTTGGCCCATATTGATAGGATAGCATCTTGCAGTTGAGGGAGATTTGAGGGATGCACATCCAGGGCACGAAGCTCCCGATCCACCACACCCCAAAGATGCTCTATTGGGTTGAGATCTGGTGACTGTGGGGGCCATTTTAGTACAGTGAACTCATTGTCATGTTCAAGAAACCAATTTGAAATGATTCAAGCTTTGTGACATGGTGCATTATCCTGCTGGAAGTAGCCATCAGAGGATGGGTACATGGTGGTCATGAAGGGATGGACATGGTCAGAAACAATGCACAGGTAGCCCGTGGCATTTAAACGATGCCCAATTGGCACTAAGGGGCCTAAAGTGTGCCCAGAAAACATCCCCCACACCATTACACAACCACCACCAGCCTGCACAGTGGTAACAAGGCATGATGGATACATGTTCTCATTCTGTTTACGCCAAATTCGGACTCTACCATTTGAATGTCTCAACAGAAATCGAGACTCATCAGACCAGGCAACATTTTTCCAGTCTTCAACAGTCCAATTTTGGTGAGCTTGTGCAAATTGTAGCCTCTTTTTCCTATTTGTAGTGGAGATGAGTGGTACCCGGTGGGGTCATCTGCTGTTGTAGCCGATCCGCTTCAAGGTTGTGCGTGTTGTGGCTTCACAAATGCTTTGCTGCATACCTCGGTTGTAACGAGTGGTTATTTCAGTCAACATTGCTCTTCTATCAGCTTGAATCAGTCGGCCCATTCTCCTCTGACCTCTAGCATCCACAAGGCATTTTTGCCCACAGGACTGCCGCATACTGGATGTTTTTCCCTTTTCACACCATTCTTTGTAAACCCTAGAAATGGTTGTGCATGAAAATCCCAGTAACTGAGCAGATTGTGATACTCAGGCCGGCCTGTCTGGCACCAACAACAATGCCACGCTCAAAATTGCTTAAATCACCTTTCTTTCCCATTCTGACATTCAGTTTGGAGTTCAGGAGATTGTCTTGACCAGGACCACACCCCTAAATGCATTGAAGCAACTGCCATGTGATTGGTTGACTCAGTGCTTGAAGTGGGCCGGAACGCGGCGGTACTCAGTACCGCCACTTCCAAAAATTGCCCTGGAGAGTACCAGCACCTCTCCGTGCGCCCAGTACGTGGGTTTCCGGTACCGGAGCGCAGGGCCGGCCTTTGGGGTGTGCGGGCTGTGCGGCCGCACAGGGCGCCATAGTAACAGGGGCGCTGGGCGGCCGACAGCTCGCAATGTAATCTGCGGCAGGCGAGGCTGAACTTGTGTTCTCCCTCGGGGCGCCCCCTCCATCTAGCCCTCCCCTGTCTGACCTGATTCGTTCCTCCTCCCCTGTCTGACCTGCCTGCTGCCCCCGCCGCTGCCAATAAGAAGAGAGACGGGAGGAGGAGGGGAGGGGCTGTGGCCACTGCGCCACCAATGAAGATAACTGACCTGAAATACAAAAACAGGAGGCGGGTGCTGGAATCAAATAGCCGACAGCCAACCTCTGTGACAGGGAGCTGCGATCAGCTGCAGTTGAGTTAACCCTTCAGGTGCGGTACTGGAGGGGTTAATTGTAGCTGATCGCAGCTCCCTGTCACAGAGGTCGGGTGCTGGCTATTTGATTCCAGCACCCGCCTCCTGTTTTTGTATAAGAAACGTTTGTGGCACAGTGCGCCCCCCCCCCCCCCCAACACCCCAGTATAAGAAACGTTGGTAGGCAGTGCGCCCCCACCCCCCCCCTCAGTATAAGAAACGTTTGTGGCACAGTGCGCCCCCCCCCCCCCAACACCCCAGTATAAGAAACGTTGGTAGGCAGTGCGCTTTCCCCCCCAAACACCCCAGTATAAGAAACATTGGTGGCTCAGTGGGAAGTGCCAGTGAGGGTTAAAAAATAATAAATTTTTTTTAACTCACCTCCTCCAGATGATCGCGTAGCTGCCGTTCTCCTGTTTTCTTCAAGACCTGTGGTGACGTCACTGAGCTCATCACATGACCCATTACCATGGTGATGGATCATGTGATGCTAACAGTGATGTCACCACAGGTCCTTTGACAGGTCATGAAGAAAGAACAGAAGACGATCAATTGGAGGAGGTGAGTTAATTATTATTTTTATTTTTTAACCCTCATTGGCACTGCCCACTGCGCCACCAATGATTATTATATTGAGGGGGGGCGCACTGCGCCACCAATGTTTATTATATTGAGGGGGGGCCCACTGCGCCACCAATGTTTATTATATTGAGGGGGGGCGCACTGCGCCACCAATGTTTATTATACTGGGGTGATGGGGGGGCGCACTGCGCCACCAATGTTTATTATACTGGGGTGTTGGGGGGGCGCACTGCGCCACCAATGTTTATTATACTGGGGTGATGGGGGGGCGCACTGCGCCACCAATGTTTATTATACTGGGGTGTTCGGGGGGCGCACTGCGCCACCAATGTTTATTATATTGGGGGGGGCGCACTGCGCCAATGTTTATTATATTGGGGGGGGGCGCACTGCGCCACCAATGTTTATTATACTGGGGTGATGGGGGGGCGCACTGCGCCACCAATGTTTATTATACTGGGGTGTTGGGGGGGCGCACTGCGCCACCAATGTTTATTATACTGGGGTGTTCGGGGGGCGCACTGCGCCACCAATGTTTATTATATTGGGGGGGCGCACTGCGCCAATGTTTATTATATTGGGGGGGGCGCACTGCGCCACCAATGTTTATTATACTGGGGTGTTGGGGGGGCGCACTGCGCCACCAATGTTTATTATACTGGGGTGTTGGGGGGGCGCACTGCGCCACCAATGTTTATTATACTGGAGTGTTGGGAGGGGCGCACTGCGCCACCAATGTTTATTATATTGGGGGGGCGCACTGCGCACAATGACGGGTTAGGGAAATTTCACAGCAGAGTGCGCATGCGCTGGGAGCCTCGCCGGCGGTTAGGGTAGGGAAAAATTATGGGCCAGTGCACAGGTGCGGTGATCGGATGGATGTTCTCAGCAGGACACCGGCCGACACTGCGCATGCGCTGGGAGCCTCACCAGCGGTTAGGGTAGGGAAAAAGCACTGACCCGTACATAATTTTTCCCTTCCCTAACCGCTGGTGAGGCTCCCGGTGCATGCGCAGTGTCGGCCGGTGTCCAGCTGAGAACATCCATCCGATCACTGCGCCTGCGCACTGGCCCATAGTTTTTCCCTACCCTAACCGCCGGCGAGACTCCTGGCGCATGCGCACTCTGCTGTGAAACTTCCCTAACCTGTCATTGTGCGCCTGCGCGGCGCTGCACACCTCCTCACGTCATGTCCGGTGCGACCGGAAGTGACGAAGGTAGGGAAATCTCACGAAGTAGGGAAGTATAACATTACACCGGCCTTTGGGGTGTGCGGGCTGGTAACTACTTGGTTGGATAGTCAGCCAGCCTATGCCATGATGCCAGCAACAAGCAGTGTTTTTTTGTTTTTTTTTGGGGGGGGGGGGGCGCCACAAGGTTAGCTCGCACAGGGCGCCTGGACACCTAAGGCCGGCCCTGCCGGAGCGCAGCGGAGAGCTGGCAGTATCTCCTTCCTAATGTCGTTGGCTGGGCAGCTAGTGGAGGGGGGCGGGTCGTTGCAGAGTACGGCTCAGGCTGGCGCAGGCAGGGAGTTGACCTCACGTTAGGTGACGTCAACTCCTTCCCGCGCGCCTGTGACTGAGGAGCGATCAGTGCGGCGACCAGTGACTGGTCCTCCTTGGAGTCAGGAGTCGGACGGTGCAGCAAAGAACATCGACTTTGCTTTGGAATCCAACTTCTGAAGAGTACTGGTGAGTGACAGGCACCCCCCCTCCCCCCACACACATTAGTTCCTCTCTGTACCAGTACCCCCCCCCCCCCTGGCAGGGGGGTACTGGTACAGAGAGGAATTAATGTGTGTGTGTGTGATGAGTGGGGGGGGGGGTCTGATGTGCAGGGGGGTACTGGTACAGAGAGGAACGAATGTGCGGTGGTGGGGGGGGTACTGTACTGGTACATAGAGGAACTAATATATATGTGTGTGATGGGGGGGTCTGATGTGCAGGGGGGGGGAGCACCGGCGCCTAATAGAGTACCGGCACCTCTTTTGGCCCACTTAAAGCACTGGGTTGACTAGATAAATGCATTAATGAGAAATAGAACAGGTGTTCCTAATAATTCTTTAGGTGAGTGTATAATGTCATGTTTTAGTATGGGTGTCCTCTTTGGGGCCCGTTAGGCATCTTGGCCTGGGATCAACTATCATTCCACTCTCCACTGTTAACCACCAGATTAGGTCTCATGCACATGACTTTGTCCATATTGTGGTCTGTAAACCACAGATCTGCAAAATATGGATATCTTCCATGTGTAATCTGCATTTTCCTCACTATGATCACTAGGAATGACTATCTTTGTCCATGATATGGACAAGAATAGGACGTGTTCTATAATTTGTAGAACGGATCAGTGGCGTCTCTAGCTTTCAAATTTTGGGGGGGCACACTGGGGGCCAGGATAAAAGTAGGGGGGGGCAGCTATAACAACGATACATTTACACAAGTATGCTTAGAAATGCTGCGATACTTTACCCAATACCTAAAACCGCAACAGGGAAGAAAAACCCCAATCACTCAGATTTCAACATGTCCTAGCTGCCTGGGCATGCTGGAATTACTCTAATTCCAGCATCTACCGGCTGTGTCAAGTCCCCTTCTCTTTGTCACATGGCATGACCCGATAGTATCGCTATCAGCGAGCACCTGAAGTACTTGTACTCACTATTAAAAAAAGATATTTAGTGCATTCCTATAAAATAATGAATAAAACCTCCTACTGCAATTTTTAAAGAAAACAAAGAAACACAAGATACAAATTTTAGCTTTTGTTTTTATTGCAACTTGTAGTAAACCAAATGAACAACATGATTTCTGATGTCTGAATGGAGCCTAACAGTGTCATCCACAGAGTGGCACAGATCCCCCCCCCCCCCCAATAACCGTGTCATCTACAGATCCCCCCCCCCCCTATAACAGTGTAATGACTCATGACATCCACAGACCACAGATCACCCTCCCAACGCTCACATTGGAACATGATTTCTCTAACGGTAAAGTAGTAAACACTGTAATCATCCAGGCTGCACTGACATTAACTTTAAAGGGGTTCTGCACTTTCATTTAACTGATGATCTATAGATCATCAGCTTCTGATCGGCGGGGGTCCGACACCTGGGACCCCCGCTGATCAGCTGTTTGAGAAGGCAGCGACGCTCCAGTAGCGCCACGGCCTTCTCACTGTTTACCGCCGGCCCAGTGATGTCACGAGTTAGGACTAGTATCAACTAGCCTGAGCGCGGCTAAGCTCTGTTCACTTGAATGGAGCTTAGTCGCGCCCACGCTAGATGATACTAGTCGTGACGTCACTGGGCCGGCGGTAAACAGTGAGAAGGCCGCGGCGCTACTGGAGCGCCGCTGCCTTCTCAAGCAGCTGATCGGCGGGGGTCCCGGGTGTCTGACCCGGGACCCCCACCGATCAGAAGCTGATGATCTATCCAGAGTATAGATCATCAGTTAAATGAAAGTGCAGAACCCCTTTAACTTTTAAATCAGGAAGATTCAGGGGCAGCCGCCAGCCAGCTCTCCTCTCAGACTCAGTCAGAGTCAGATCTAATCTCTCTAGTTAGGGTACTTTCCCATTAGTGTTTTTCTTTTCCGGCATAGAGTTCCGTCACAGGGGCTCTATACCAGAAAAGAACTGATCAGTTTTATCCCCATGCATTCTGAATGGAGAGCAATCCGTTCAGGATGCATCAGGATGTCTTCAGTTCAGTCGTTTTGACTGATCAGGCAAAAGAGAAAACCGCAGCATGCTACGGTTTTCTCTCCGGCGAAAAAAACTGAAGACTTGCCTGAATGCCGGATACGGCATTTTTTCCCATAGGAATGTATTAGAATACTGGAATGCCGGATCCGTCCTTCTGGCCTGCGCATGCGCAGACCGGTAAAAATGTGAAAAAATGTACAAGATGGATCCGTCTGTCCGCATGACAAGCGGAGAGACGGATCCGTCCTTGCAATGCATTTGTGAGACGGATCCGCATCCGGATCCGTCTCACAAATGCTTTCAGTCAGCGGCAGATCAGCGAATCCGGCGGGCAGTTCCGACGATGGGACTGCCCGCCGGATCACACTGCTGCAAGTGTGAAAGTAGCCTTAGAATAGAAAGAGACTTAGTCAGTCCACTCAGTCACTACCTGTAAGTTGTAGTACCTTATATTATTAAGTTAACCTGAGTGTCCTGCTTGCAAGTTGCTACACACCGTCACCACTAAGTCAGTCTCAGTCCAGTCTGTCTGTTCGGTATCGGTAGGGCCACGCCACACACTGTCTCGTCTGTCTCAGTCAGTCTCTAGTCTCGTCTGGCCCTGGCTGGCTTAAAGGGCTTCTTCCACCAGATTTGGTCCTATTTAGCTGACTGACACTAGCAATGTGCTAGTGTCAGCAGTCCATAACAGTGTTCTTACTTTCCATGTGTCACCTTAAAAACATACTTTTATAGATATGCTAATGAGCCTCTAGGTGCTATGTGGTCTATTCAGCACCTAGAGGCTCCGTCCACTAACCATTTCAGCCGCCCATCGCGTCCCTCCAGCCCGCCCCGCTCCTGTTGATTGACGTTAAACTTCTCAGTATCTCGCACCAATTCCCACGCCTGGGCCGTGCGCTTCTGTATTCTCCCGGCGCCGGCTTCCTCACTGCGCGTGCGCCAACTACGTTACAGTGAGGAAGCCGGCACCAGGAGCGCGGCATTCACTCACTGCGCCTGCGCCGAATACAGAAGCGCACGGTGCAGGCGTGGGAATTGGTACGAGATACAAAGAAGTTTCACGTCTATAAACAGGAGCGGGGCGGGCTGGAGGGACGCGATGGGCGGCTGAAATGGATAGTGGACGGAGCCCTCTAGGTGCTAATGACGCCCACATAGCACCTAGAGGCTCATTAGCATATCTATAAAAGTATGTTTTTAAGGTGACACATGAAAAGTAAGAACACTGTTATGGACTGCTGACACTAGCACATTGCTAGTGTCAGTCAGCTAAATAGGACTAAATCTGGTGGTAGAAGCCCTTTAAGCAAGGACTACAGGCAGTGGGCGGGCTGCTCACGGTGACGTTACGCGCCTGGCCCAGGCCAGGCTGCCTCCGCCGCCTAGGAGGAGGAGCAGGAGCGCCGCCCCCACTGCTGCCAGTAGTTGAATGAATTCAGATCAGCTGAGCTAGTCTCGACTAGCGGCGCGCTGATTTATGCACAGCACTGCCACTGCCACTGACTCAACTGGTATGGGGCTGGGGGCGGGGCCAGCTGGGGGCGGGGCTGGGGGCGGGGCTGAGGACGCGGGGCTGAGGACGCGGCGCGGCGGCGGTGGGTGGAGAGTGGGACTAGAAGAGACGAGTGACAGAGACCGCAACGGCAGTACGGCACCCGGGCACCGAGACTCAGTCAGATCATCAGACTGAGATGTGTGAACTTAAGAAGATGTCAGGTAGCAGTGCCTACACAGTGCGCAGCAGCGCAGCAGGCAGCACAGACCATGAGACCAACACTAGTACCAAAATGAATGGGGGACATTTTAGTTGGGGGGGCACATGGGGGGGCACAGCTTGATGTAGGGGGGGCCGTGGCCCCCTCTGGCCCCCCCCTGGCGACGCCACTGGAACGGATATATACAGATGTGAACAGCACACATATGACATCCCTACAGTCTTCTTTTTTGTGGACCCAGAGAAATGAATGGGTCAGTAAATCGTCAAAAAATGCGGATCAGACATGGATGCAAAATACTGTTGTGCGCATGAGCCCTTATTCTGATGTCAAACTAAAACCAAACAATATGGTCAGAAATTGTCAGCCAAATCAGGTGTTTGGGGACACAACAGTACCGGAAGAATTCACATTCTGGAGTCAATGCAATAGAAATTCAGGGTCTTGATAAGAACCATAAATCAATTCCACAGTTTCTACCTTTTTTTTTTTATAATGTATTTTTAAAGAAGACCACTCATCTGCAGATCTGTATTTTCCTGGGGTAGTAGTAAAATGAAACTATTATATACAGTACTGCAGTCATTTTCCACTGTAAAAACTGCTAGCATGCAAAGGATTACACAGACCTGAAGAATGTGCCACTCATTAAAATCGTTAGCACAACCAACAGCCATTGACACCTCTCTATTCAACTCAGTACAGGTATACCTTTAAGGGCTCTTTCCCACGAGCGGATGCCGTGCCTGGAATCCGCTGCGTGAAATAGAGCCAAGCCCTGTTCCGGACAGCAGAGACACAGAGCATTAACATGATTGATAATGCTCTTTGCCTCTCTGTGATCTTTTTACTACAAAATCACAGTGAAAACTTTATCTCACTTGATTTTGCAGTAAAAAGGTCACAGAGTGTAAGACTGATGTCACAATTGCTCACCTGAAATGAGGAATCGTCTAGGCCTGGAAGGTAGGTAAGGAGTCCAATGGCTGGGACAATCTGGATCCCTGGACTAGCGGAGGCAAGCAGTGTCGAATAACAGTCCGGGTTGGTAACAGGTAAACACAGCAGTTAGGATAAGGCAGAAGCGTGGTCAGGTAACAATCCAAATTCGGTACATGAGTAAACACAGCAGTTTAGGATAAGGCACAGGCGCTAGATAGAGGCAGGAAGCACAATAATCTGACAAGGAGGAAGTGACAAGGTCTGGTTTATATAGGAAGTTCCAAGCTGTGCCTGATTAGGCTAAATGAGCAGAGATTGTCCAAGAGTAGAAAACTATTCGCTAGGTTCAGGAGTGGAGCTGTCCTGAGTAGCTGGTAGCTCAGTGAGCAATGCTACCACCTGGGACACAGGAGTTTCCTGGTTCGATTCTTGACAGTACTCCCCCCTCTTCCAGGATGACCTCCGAGCATCCAGAGACTGCTTTATCAGGATATTGCTGATGAAATTCTTTGGCGAGTCTAGGAGCATGAACATTTTCTTCTGAGCCATAGCCCTTCCACTTGATTAAGTACTGTAGCTTATTCCGATGGATTCTGGAGTCCAAGATTTTTTCAACTATAAATTCTTCTGCACCATGCACTTTTACTGGTGGAGGAGGAGGCAAATGGCGGTCTGGAAAACTATTTTCAATAAATGCTTTCAAAAGAGAACAATGAAAAACAGGATGTACCTTTATAGACTCTGGAAGTTTTAATCGAAAGGTGACTTCATTAATTTGAGCAGAAATTTGAAATGGTCCAATATATTTCTGGCCCAATTTTAAAGAAGGTACTTTCAGTTTTAGATTCTTTGTGGAAAGCCACACTTTGTCTACTTTATGAAAAACAGGAGTTCATTTCCAATGTTTATCTGCGGCTTATTTGAATAGTCTTTGAGCATCGTGCAAATTTTCAACAATCTTTTCTTGAACCTTCTGTAACGTTGTTAAACGTTTGGTTACTGCTGGAAGAGTAGTTGTGATTGGTAAATCTGGAATGAAAACTGGATCAAGGCTTGTATTAGCATAAAAAGGACTATGAGAAGTTGAGCTATGCTCAGAGTTATTGTATGCAAACTCAGCCGTGGGGAGATAGTCCATCCAATCATCTTGCAGGTAAGTTATGAAGCATCGAAGACATTGTTCAAGAGTCTGATTAGTTCTTTCAGTTTGTCCATTAGATTGAGGATGGAAGGCAGATGACAAATTTATTTCTATCCCCAAGGCAGAGCAAAAGCTTTTCCAGAATTTAGAAGTGAATTGTACACCTCTATCCGATACTACGTTGTCAGTGATCCCATTTAATCGAAATACTTCCCAAATCATAAGTTCAGCAGTTTGTTTTGCAGTGGGTATTTCATTAGTGGGAATAAAATGGGCCATCTTTGTA
Source organism: Bufo bufo (assembly GCF_905171765.1). Classification (NCBI taxonomy): domain Eukaryota; kingdom Metazoa; phylum Chordata; class Amphibia; order Anura; family Bufonidae; genus Bufo; species Bufo bufo. The sequence goes on along the minus strand of NC_053392.1, from coordinate 236,233,411 downwards.
AGATGGTCTACGACAACCAGGTGTTCAATCCCTTAGAAGGAGGGAGATCAACCAAAAAATCCATTGAGACTGAGCCCTAAGGGCGAGAAGGAACAGGAAGTGGCTGTAACAAACCTAAAGGAGAAGAGCGTGGAGTCTTATTGTGAGCACAAATCAAGCATGAGGAAACATATCTTTTGACATCCTTCTTATAACTTGGCCCCCAAAAAGAAAGGGATAGAAGGTCTTGAGTCTTTTTAATGCCCAAATGTCCAGCCAGCTTAGAATCATGGATTAGTTTTAGAACATTAAGTCGAGCTGTTTCTGGTACATATAATTGATGATCCAGTTGCATCCAGTAACCATTTTGAAGCAGAGATTGACATTCCTTGTAGGATGACTAAGGAAGGAATCATTTTCATATCTAGTCTTAATTAAACTCAAGAGCTCCCTTGAATGAGTGGCCCTTAAGTTCTTTTCAGATAAAATTTTCGTTTGGCCTTTGTGTTTCTGTGTAGGCTCAGAAAACATCCTAGATAAAGCATCTGCTTTGACGTTTTTTGATCCAGGTCAGTAGGTGATGATAAAATTAAACCGCAAAAAGAATAAACTCCATCTTTCTTGTCTGGAAGATAGTCTTTTGGCACTATGGATGAATTCGAGATTCTTATGATCAGGCAGCACAGTTATCGGATTGGTAGCTCCCTCCAAGAGATGCCTCCACTCAGAAAATGCACTTTTAATTGCTAGCAGTTCTTTATTCCCAATATCATAGTTTCTTTCAGATGAGGACATTTGGCAAGAAAAATAGGCACAAGGATGCAACAACGTCTTATCTCCAGACCACTGCGACAGGACTGCTCCTACTGCAGAATCAGAGGCATCAAACTTAACAGTAAATGGTAGCTCTAGATTTGGGTGAATTAGTATCGGTGCAGATGTGAAGAGAGTCTTAAATTTACTGAAAGCATCCTGAGCCTCTGATGTCCAAGCAAAATGTACTGCCTTCTTAGCGAGTTGTGTAATTGGTGCAATGATCTTGGAAAAATTTCGGATGAATTTTTTGTAGAAGTTGGTAAAGCCAATAAATCTCTGTACATCTTTTTCATTTCTTGGAATTGGCCACTCCACTCCAGCCTTGATCTTTCTAAGATACATACTCAAACCTTCCGGGGAGATAATGTATCTAATAAATTGAATAGTTGTCTGCTCAAATTTACACTTCTCAAGTTTGATGTATAAACAGTGTTCTCGAAGCCTTTGCAGAACATTGCAGACGTGTTTGCGATGTTGTTCTAAGTTTTCTGAAAAGATTAAGATATTATCCAAGTAAACAATTAAAAATTGATCCAGCATATCCCTGAAAACATCATTTCAAAAGTTTTGGAAAGTGGCTGGGGCGTTACAAAGTCCAAAAGGCATGAAAAGATACTCAAAATGACCATACTGTGTTCTAAAGGCAGTCTTCCATTCATCTCCTGGACGAATTCGGACAAGGTTATATGCTCCTCTGAGATCAAGTTTAGTAAATATTTTTGCAGTATGAAGCCTTTCAAGTAGTTCTGGAATTAAAGGAAGAGGATACCGTTTTTTTACAGTGACATTATTAAGTCTTCTATAGTCAATGCAGGGACGCAAGGTGGAATCTTTCTTTTCAACAAAGAAAAAAGGTGCTCCAGCTGGAGAAGTAGATGGCCGGATGAAGCCTTTCTTTAAATCCTCGTCCAGATATTCTTTTAAGGCCTTTAGTATTGGTTCAGAAAGAGAGTAGATACTATCAAAGGGTATTTCAGCTCCAGGTAACAGTTCTATTGGATAATAATATGGACCATGTGGGGGCAGTTTATCTGCATTCTTCTTATCACAGACATCCTGAAATTCTCTGAATTGTGGAGGTAATAATTCTTTAGCAGACAGTTTAGAGATTAATGTGCTCTCAGGCAATGAAGAGGTGGGTTTATGCAGGCAATTTAGCTGGCAAAATTCAGATGGGAACTGTATACAATGTGTTTCCCAGTCAACAGATGGGTTATGAGTAGCTAGCCAAGGGATACCCAAAATTACTGGAAACTTTGGGGAAGCAATCAATGAAAAATGAATAATTTCATGGTGATCAGGTTTAATGAAGACTTGAAGCTTCACAGTCTCATGAGTAACCGGCGCAGATAAAAGGGGTGATCCATCAACAGTTTCCATGTCTATAGGTGCTATTATTTTCATGAGCAAAAGTTATGTCCATAGACCCAGAGTCTAACATAGCATAACAAGAAATCTCATGTGTTTCAGTGCAGATGTGGATTGGCACAATAAAATGAGACTCAGGAGCTATTATCTTGTCATCACCCAGAGCTAAAGGAGAAATAGAATTTATTTTTGAGTGCAAAAGATATGATGTTTCTGGTTTAATCTGTTCTTTTACTTCCGTGACAGCAATTGTTCTACAAAACTTGTTTGGGCATTTTATAGCATAATGCCCTGACTCTCCACAGTAAAGACTAATTTTCTGTAAACCGTCTCTCTTTTTCTGCTGTAGTTAGAAATTTCCGTAAAACATCAATCTGCATTGGTTCAGATATGGACAGTGTTTTGCTGAGTTGATTGACTGAAATAATAGGTAGGTCTATTTCCCAATGCTCAGAGTTTTTCCCTCCTCCTTTCAGAAAGTCTCTCATCAACTCGGATACACAATTGAATAAAGTCCTCCAAATCATCAGGGCAGGGGCGTCGTAGGATCAAAACATTCGGGGCTTGAGCCCCGGATGTTTTGTCCCGTGCCCCGAATGTTATGCTGGATTGCTGGTAGCATTGTTTTGGCTATTCCAGCGGCCATTTATATTGATTGGACCTGGGCAACCCCACAGATCATCCCCCACCCACCCTTGTACTTGTTCTGCTACTTTCCTGCTGTGCCGGCATGAGTTCAGTCACTTCGGTGGCATCGGTGCTCAATCCCGTCCTGTGGCGCGTAATCCTGTGAGACCTGCCGAGGGAGGTCACGGGTCTCGCGGGATCACGCGCCGCAGGACGGGATTGAGCACCAATGCCACCGAAGTGACTGAACTCATTCCGGCGCAGCAGATAAGTAGCGGAACAAGTACAAGGGGGGTGGGGGGATGATCTGTGGGGTTGCCCAGATGGCTAGGCCCTTCACAGTAGTTATTAACTCCTTTCAGCAGTCCCCCATTCACTGAAGGGAGGACTGCTGAAAGAGGTTAATAACTACTGTGAAGGCGGGACTGCTGAAAGGGGTTAATAACTACTGTGAAGGGGGGACTGCTGAAAGGTGTTAAAGTACAAGGGGGTCGGGGGATGATCTGTGGGGTTGACCAGATGGCTAGGCCCTTCACAGTAGTTATTAACCCCTTTTGGCAGTCCCCCATTCACTGAAGGGGGTCTGCTGAAAAGGGTTAATAACTACTGTGAAAGCCCCCCCAAATGCTCCCGTTCTGTGTGACAGTACAAAAAATTCCCTCAGTGCCCCCAGTTGAGCTAATGTCCCCATAGTGCCCCCATAATGTGTACAAGTATAAAACACCCCTATATAATGCTCCTGGTAAATGCTCACATAGTGCTCCTCTCCTCTTCCCCATAGTGCCCCCATAATGTGCCAGTATAAGATTCCCCCATAGTGGCCCCCGGTATGTGCTAGTATAAATGCCCCTTATTAGATTAGTGCCCCCATAGTGTGCCTATATGATATACCCCCATAGTGTTCTTCCTCCTCTCTAACACCATAGTGTCCCCATAATGTGCCAGTATAAGATGCCCCCATAGTGTTCCCTATGTGCTAGCAATGCCCCCAGTAGATGCCCCCATAGTGTCCCCAATGATGTGCCAGTAGATGCCCCCATAGTGTCCCCATGTGCCAGAAATTTCCCCAGATGTCCTCATAGTGTCCCCATGTGCCAGCAATGCCCCCTATAGTGTCCCCCATGTGCCAGCAATGCCCCCAGTAGATGCCCCCATGTGCCAGCAATGCCCCCAGTAGATGCCCCCATAGTGTCCCCCATGTGCCAGCAATGTCCCCAGTAGATGCCCCCATAGTGTCCACATTTGCCAGTAATGTCCCCAGTAGATGCCCCCCATTGTGTCCCCAATTATATGCCAGTAGATGCCCCCATAGTGTCCCCATGTGCCAGCAATGTCCCCAGTAGATGCCCTCATAGTGTCCCCATGTGCCAGCAATGTCCCCAGTAGATGCCCCAATAGGGTCCCCTTTGTGTTAGCCATGCAGCCAGTAGATACTCCCATAATGTTGCATATGTGGAAACAATGCCCCCAGTTTCGCCACAGAAAAGCAAAAAAAAACAAAAAAAAACACTTACCTCCACCCTGTCAGCGATGCGATGCAGGCCTCTTCCGGCCTGTGTCCCGCGCTGTACGGCTCAGGCGGCGCGATTACGTCATTGTGCCGCCTGCACCGGCCTCTTATACGCTGCTGGCATAAGGCCAGCAGCCTATCAGAGGAACAGGGAAGGGAGACACCTCTCCCTTGCCCTGCTGCAGTGTTCATCTGCATCGCCGTCCTGAGGACGGTGATACAGATGAATGTAGGGAGACGAGCGCTTTCACAATGCAAGCGCTCATCTCCCGCAGCACCGGATCAGGATTCAGCCGGTTCTCCGATCCGGCTGTAATTTTAACAACAGGATCTGTAGAATCGGAGCGAACCGGCTGAATCCCATGCCTGCGTGTATCCCCGGCTGAGCGACGCACATCCAAAAGTTGTCTTTGCAATTCAATTATTTCTCTTTGTTGATTTTGTGCTAAGCCTTGTAGCTGTGAAAAATTTTCTTCATAGGTGGTATCAAATTCCTGCAGTTCAGAAACTTGTTTCCTCAAGGTTGTCATAGCGGACTCCATATTTTGGCCAGATTATTCTGTAAGAGTGATGTCACAATTGCTCACCTGAAATGAGGAATTGTCTAGGCCTGGAAGGTAGATAAGGAGTCCAATGGCTGGGACAATCTGGATCCCTGGTTCAGGAGTGGAGCTGTCCTGAGTAGCTGGTAGCTCAGTGGGCAATGCTACCGCCTGGGACACAGGAGTTTCCTGGTTCGATTCCTGACACAGAGAGGCAAAGAGCATTATGAATCATGTTAATGCTCTTTGCTGTCTGTAATGGGGCTTGGCTCTCTTTTACACAGTGGATTCCATGCACAGCATCTACTTGATAAGAATGCTTGGGAGCGGCTTAGTAAAAGGTTGTCAATCATTCAGGCTCTTGTTCAAGATTGAACCAGTGTCTAACAATTTATATTACAAGATAACAAAGCTATACAAATTATTTTTCCTCCTGTACTATTACGTTATGCCCTCCAGATAAGGCCTCATGCACACGGCCGTGTGCATGAGGCCTAATTATTGATTTTTGGGTAATAGGTCGCATTTTCTTTACGACATTATGGACTTTATTTTACACAGCTAAGTACAACTAATGTCCACTAGGTGGCACTAAAAATCTCTCACCTTATTGAACTGGAATGTAAATATCAGATTTAAAGGAAAATCAAATACAATTGGTGATGAGCAAATCGACTTCGGATGAAACATCTGAAGTCGATTCGCATAAAACTTCGTTTCAATACTGTACGGAGCGAGCGCTCCGTACAGTATTAGAATGTATTGGCTTCAATTGTGCTGTTCCTTTCATATTGAATTTCTGCACTGTATTATTTCTTGTTTTACCTATGTTGTTTAAGTCTATTGTTCTCTGCTGCCATCTGCTGGCCGGAATTTGTATGCTGCACGCCTCGTTCGTTGTCTATAAAGTTTTATCTCTGGGCGTGGTTTTAGCAGCCTTGGGCCTGGTCACTTCCTGTAGCCTTTTTCAGTGCTGCATCCTTTGTGACTGGAGACACACACCTCGGCTTGTGAAGGCATCAGTTTTTGACCAGCAGTTGCCTCAGCAGTAGCCTCAGCAGTTAGCCTCAGAAAAGACATCCACAGTGTCCGCAGTAGATATACTCTCGCCTGGAAGTCCTCCACTACTCGCCAAGCCACTTTCTACATCCTACATTAACCCTTGCTCGCATGATATAAGAACTGTTCATGCACGTGGGGCCTCCCTTAACCAAAACCCCGCAATTCACTAAAAGGACTTTGGGAACCTCATCGGGGTGCCTCATCTGAGCCGCACTGCAATTTTCAGCCCCCAATTCAAAAGTTCGATTTCTTAAAGAGACAGCGCACCTTAAATCAAAATGTCTGAAAAGGACCTTGTACAGTTCCCCAGCGATGAAACAAAGCAAATGCAACCTGATACTGATCATTATGAAGAGCTGGAGGTAGAAACCACACTTCCAGCAGACCAAGTCACGCGACCAAGGCGCTCTCTCAAACCAACTATAAAGGTCACGGAAAACTATCACACCAGGAAAGATGAGCTATGTGACAACCTGGAAGAGCTATGGGAACGAGTTTCCTCCCTCATATCAGGACTTAAGTCCTCCTCAGGCGATGCCACCAGCTTACAAGTTGCCGTCGGGCGGCTGAACGCAGCCCATGAAAGATACAAGAGACTGTCCACAAGGTATATAACCTTTCTAAAAGACTCTAATATTGAAGAAGCCCCGTCAGAATTGTGCAAGGCAGAATCAATAGACAGACAAAGAGACGCCATGGTGCTGGATGCTAAAGATAAAGTGGAACTCCGTATCTCTCATTTGCAAGAAACTAGATCACACAGATCGCATTCATCCAAACATTCCTCGCGGTCCTACAGATCATCATGCTCTAGAAGCTCCACCCTGAGCGAAAGATTACTAGAGGCCCGCATAAATGCAGAGCAATCCAAAGTGAGGCGTTCCTTCACCGAAAAAGAAGTCCTTGCGAGGGCAGAGGCACAGACGGCGGCCAAGAGGGCTGAAGCGGAGGCAGAAGCCAAGAGGGCAGAAGCAGAGGCGGCGGCCAAGAGGGCTGAAGCGGAGGCAGAAGCCAAGAGGGCTGAAGCGGAGGCGGCGGCCAAGAGGGCTGAAGCGGAGGCGGCGGCCAAGAGGGCTGAAGCGGAGGCGGCGGCCAAGAGGGCTGAAGCGGAGGCGGCGGCCAAGAGGGCTGAAGCGGAGGCGGCGGCCAAGAGGGCTGAAGCGGAGGCAGAAGCCAAGAGGGCAGAAGCAGAGGCAGAAGCCAAGAGGGCAGAAGCAGAGGCTCGAATAAAGATCCTTGAATCAGAGAGGGAAGAGGAAATTGCATTAGCAAAAGTAAGACTACTTGAGCAAGCATTGAGCCAAGGCCTTGATTCAGTCTGCTTACCACCAGAGGAGATAGACGATCCAGCTGATCGCACCAGCGACTACATACTGAAACAGTTATCTGCACCACCCCCAGTGTGCAGTACTGTCCAAGCCAACAACACTGAAACCTCCAAGTCAGCTCTACCTGCAGTGGCAGCGATACCCACAGCACCCGAGCAATCCAATAACAGTTGCCCAGACTCTCAAGGGCAGTTATTACAGCAAGATGGCTACTAGGTGTTTCCTGGCCTACCTCCACAGCTCAAGCAGCAGTCATCAGAATCTACAGAGGCTAGACCACAGCTCAACCCTGCAGCAACATCATTCTACCCGGAAGCATCTCACCCTTTCACGCCACGCAACCTATACGCCCCAGGGGCATCACAAGTTGTCATGGCAACAAGCAGTGAGAAATCAGATATGTCTGAGTTTGCCAGGTTTATGGTGAGCAGAGAGCTAATTAACACCAGTCTCTCAAAATTTGATGACCGTGCGGAGAGCTACAGAGCCTGGAAGGCAACCTTCAAAGTTGCCATCGCCAACCTCAACCTAACTGCAGAGCAGGAGCTCGACCTCTTGATCAACTGGCTGGGCCCAGGCTCCACAAATCGCATCAAGAGCCTTAGAACTGTCTATGTGGGACAAGCAGAAGCAGGTCTCGCTGCAGCCTGGCAGAGACGCACCTTTGGCAGTGCAGAAGCAATAGAGAAGGCACTATTCAGGAGACTGCAGAACGTCCCCAAGATCAGTTTCAAGGATGTCCACAAGCTTCAGGATTTAAGTGATTTGCTCATGGAACTGGAGCTTGCCAAAAGAGACCCTCGTCTGTCCGGGCTGTGCTACCTGGATACAGCCCATGGGGTGAACCCAATTGTCGTGAAGTTACCATACAGCCTGCAAGAGAAGTGGGCGTCATCAGTCTCAAGGTACAAAAGAGTGCATGACGTCACTTTTTCCCCATTTATTCATTTCTGTAGGTTCATCGATGAACAGTCCCAGATGAGGAATGACCCCAGCCTCGACTTCCTGGAGTTCAATACTACAGCCTCAGTGACACCATCATCAAGGTATGAAAGTATTGTACATAAACACAGAGACTTTAAGAGCAGCGTGAATGTTAGAAAGACTAACCTACCATCATCCGCAGTACCCACTGGTAGACAGTACACTACCTCATCAGGAGACAAGGCCTTCAATCGTGAATGTCCCATTCATAAAAAACCACCTGCTGCTGTCACCACCAGTCCTGCTCAAAGTCATGGCGGGGAGCCCCAGAACCACGCTAACACAGCCACTGCTGTTTCCTGCTCATGCTCGGACGTATGTGGGGAGGGCCAGAGTGAGAAATGTTGTGCCCGCATATGCCTAATCAAGGTCTACCCGGAGGGGCTACCAGAAAAGGCAGTAAAAATGTATGCCATCATTGACGACCAAAGCAACCGCTCCCTAGCAGGACCTAAATTCTTTGAAGCCTTTGGGATAAAGGGACCGTCAGAACCCTACATCTTAAACACCTGCTCGGGTCGCATAGAGACTAGCGGCAGGAGGGCACAAGGATTCATCGCTTGTTCCGTCAGTGGAAATACGGAAATACCTCTACCGACGCTGATCGAATGCGATCAAATACCCAACCATAGGGATGAGATTCCTACCCCGGAAGCTGCATTTCACCATCCACACCTAAGGCACCTAGCCAATGTTATCCCACCTATGGACAACAACGCCGAGATTCTTCTCCTGCTTGGCAGAGACAATCTAAGGGTACACAAGGTGCGTCAACAGTGTAATGGTCCCGACTATGCACCGTACGCCCAGAGACTGGACTTGGGATGGGTAGTCATAGGAAATGTATGCTTGGATCAGCCAAAAATCCACTCATTCAAAATGTACATGCGTGGAGATGGACGCACAACTTGCATTAAGCCTTGCCCTCATCACTATGAGGTGAAAGAGAAGCCTCCAGACCTCATACAACCACCTGACGACATTCTTCCCTTTGCTGACAACTTGGGAAGATTAGTCTTTCACACAAGCAAGGACGATGATAAAGTAGCTTTGTCAGTAGAGGACAGAGAATTTATCAAGATAATGGACAATGAGTTCCTTAAAGACGAAACCAATCACTGGGTTTCTCCATTACCCTTCCGAGCTACCAGGGCGAGACTCCCGAACAATAGGGAACAAGCTCTCTCTAGATTTAACTCTCTTCAGCGTACCATGAACAGTAAGCCTGAGATGAGGAAACACATCGTTGCCTTTATCGACAAAATATTCCGCAACAACCATGCCGAACCAGCTCCATCCTTAGGGAAGAATGACGAGTGCTGGTACTTGCCTTCATTTGGAGTGTATCACCCACGGAAACCTAATCAAATTAGGGTTGTTTTCGACTCAAGTGCCAAACATCAAGGTGTATCGCTTAATGATGTCCTTCTCACAGGTCCTAATCTGACGAATAACCTAGTTGGAGTCCTGATGAGGTTCAGAAAAGAGCTCGTTGCCATCACCGCTGACATTGAACAGATGTTCCACTGTTTCGTAGTCAGAGAGGACCACCGGAATTTCCTCAGGTTTCTGTGGTACAAGAATAATGACACCAACGCAGAGATGGCAGAATATCGAATGAGGGTACACGTATTTGGAAACAGCCCTTCACCTGCCGTGGCAACTTACGGCCTTCGACGCACTGCATTAGAGGGAGAATCTGAGTACGGTAAAGACGCCAGAGACTTTGTAGAAAAGGACTTCTACGTAGACGATGGACTCAAATCACTACCGACTGAAGAAGCGGCTATCGATCTGCTCAAAAGGACTCAAAGTATGTTGTACCAAGCTAAACTTAGACTACACAAAATTGCTTCAAACAGCCTGGCCGTTATGAGGGCCTTCGAATCAGGCGATCATGCACCAGGATTCAAGGACATTAACTTGGGTCTGGACAGTCCACCTGTGCAGAGGAGCTTGGGCCTCAGATGGGATCTCTCAGCTGACTCCTTCGGTTTTCAGATAAGTTGTGCAGACAAGCCATTCACAAAACGAGGCGTCCTATCAGTAGTAAACAGCCTATTTGATCCGCTGGGATTTGTAGCGCCCATCACCATACAAGGTAAATCTCTACTGAGACAGTTTTCTGAAACAGTCAAGGATTGGGATACCCCACTTCCCTCCGAGAAAGAGCAAAAATGGGAAACCTGGAAGCGATCTTTGTGTGCCTTGGATGAGATCCACATCCCGAGATGCTATATTAAAGCCTCACTTTCCTCTAGCATAAAGAAAGAACTCCACGTGTTCTCGGACGCCTCCACGGAGGCCATCGCAGCGGTTGCCTATCTGAAGGTGACAGAACCCAACAACCAAAACCACGTTGGATTCGTCTTTGGTAAGGCTAAGTTAGCCCCCAAGCCTGATCATACTATTCCCAGACTGGAACTCTGTGGGACTGTGTTGGCAGTGGAGATTGTGGATTTCGTACAACAAGAACTGGGTGTCGACATAGATAAAGTCCAGTATTACACAGACAGTAAGGTCGTTTTAGGTTACATCCACAATCGGACCAAGCGATTTTATGTGTACGTTAGTAACCGCATAGAGAGAATCAGGAGGTCCTCCAAACCTGAACAATGGCACTATGTACCATCCGAACTTAATCCAGCAGATCACGCCACTAGGCCTATGTCTATAGGTTCCTTTATTAACTCTACTTGGCTTACAGGTCCAGAGTTTCTGCTTGAAGAGGCGGACGAATGTGTACAGGAAGTTTTCAGCATCCAGGATCCGGATAATGATCTAGAAATCCGCACTGAAGTTAATGCATTAGTCACTGGAACAAAGCAAACCGCCAGCTTCAGTTGTCAGCGCTTTGAACGTTTCTCCAGTTGGATGAGACCCATCGAGAACGTCCCTGATGGGTGAACAGGACTGTATCTAGCTTCGCAGATCTTCTCCATTCCAAGTTGGAAAACAGGACTATCTATGTTTGCATTCTAACATGTTTTCTTTTACAGGTTGTTTATTTTTTATGGAGATTTGTCATAGTGAAATCCCCTAAGTGAATTTCAGACGGGGAGTGTGCTGTTCCTTTCATATTGAATTTCTGCACTGTATTATTTCTTGTTTTACCTATGTTGTTTAAGTCTATTGTTCTCTGCTGCCATCTGCTGGCCGGAATTTGTATGCTGCACGCCTCGTTCGTTGTCTATAAAGTTTTATCTCTGGGCGTGGTTTTAGCAGCCTTGGGCCTGGTCACTTCCTGTAGCCTTTTTCAGTGCTGCATTCCTTTGTGACTGGAGACACACACCTCGGCTTGTGAAGGCATCAGTTTTTGACCAGCAGTTGCCTCAGCAGTAGCCTCAGCAGTTAGCCTCAGAAAAGACATCCACATGACAGCATCTACTGTATTCCATCACTGTATGTCACTGCTCCGGATCAAATAAACCCCTGTTTGATTGCATCCTCATGTCTACGTCTGGATCCATCTAACCTGAGCATCTGCCGGTCCGGTCTGCTCCACTGCTTGGATACGAAGGTAGGCCAGTCACAAAGTCATTATCAGTTACACCTTCATTCGCCTTCATGTGGGGACAGAACACCAATGAGTCGAAGTTATTACTTCAGAAATTGATTTATACTGTTGAAAACCATTTCCCGAACTCAGGCTCGCTCCGTACAATATTGAAACAAAGCTTTATGCGAATCGATTCGCTCATCCCTAACAACAATGTTTGTCCTGATCAAATCCCATGAATCTGCTATGTCCACTCATAAAACCAATTAGCAATGTATAGCATTGTTCCATTATAATCATCTCAAGTACACCACAGTGTAGTCAGTTCTCCAAGAAGGAATGTAAAGGAAATATAGGTAACATCTGCAAAAGTATCATATCTCAAGTTAAATTGTATATATTATCAAAGACTTTTATTTAATTTTTTTTTTGAGATTCCTACCCATTTGCTCATTTGTCCCTGATGGCAAGTTTAACCACCTCCGGACCGCCTAACGCAGGATCGCGTTCCGGAGGTGGCAGCGCTGCGCACAGTCACGCATATACGCGTCATCTCGCGAGACGCGAGATTTCCTGTGAACGCGCGCACACAGGCGCGCGCGCTCACAGGAACGGAAGGTAAGAGAGTTGATCTCCAGCCTGCCAGCGGCGATCGTTCGCTGGCAGGCTGGAGATGTGTTTTTTTTAACCCCTAACAGGTATATTAGACGCTGTTTTGATAACAGCGTCTAATATACCTGCTACCTGGTCCTCTGGTGGTCCCCTTTGTTTGGATCGACCACCAGAGGACACAGGTAGCTCAGTAAAGTAGCACCAAGCACCACTACACTACACTACACCCCCCCCCCCATCACTTATTAACCCCTTATTAGCCCCTGATCACCCCTAATCACCCCTGATCACCCCATATAGACTCCCTGATCACCCCCCTGTCATTGATTACCCCCCTGTCATTGATCAACCCCCTGTAAAGCTCCATTCAGACGTCCGCATGATTTTTACGGATCCACTGATAGATGGATCGGATCCGCAAAACGCATCCGGACGTCTGAATGAAGCCTTACAGGGGCATGATCAATGACTGTGGTGATCACCCCATATAGACTCCCTGATCACCCCCCTGTCATTGATTACCCCCCTGTCATTGATTACCCCCCTGTAAAGCTCCATTCAGATGTCCGCATGATTTTTACGGATGCACTGATACATGGATCGGATCCGCAAAACGCATCCGGTCGTCTGAATGAAGCCTTACAGGGGCATGATCAATGACTGTGGTGATCACCCCCCTGTCATTGATTACCCCCCTGTAAAGCTCCATTCAGATGTCCGCATGATTTTTACGGATGCACTGATACATGGATCGGATCCGCAAAACGCATCCGGTCGTCTGAATGAAGCCTTACAGGGGCATGATCAATGACTGTGGTGATCACCCCCCTGTCATTGATTACCCCCCTGTAAAGCTCCATTCAGATGTCCGCATGATTTTTACGGATGCACTGATAGATGGATCCGATCCGCAAAACGCATCCGGACGTCTGAATGAAGCCTTACAGGGGCATGATCAATGACTGTGGTGATCACCCCATATAGACTCCCTGATCACCCCCCTGTCATTGATCACCCCCCTGTCATTGATTACCCCCCTGTAAAGCTCCATTCAGATGTCCGCATGATTTTTACGGATGCACTGATAGATGGATCCGATCCGCAAAACGCATCCGGACGTCTGAATGAAGCCTTACAGGGGCATGATCAATGACTGTGGTGATCACCCCATATAGACTCCCTGATCACCCCCTGTCATTGATTACCCCCCTGTAAAGCTCCATTCAGATGTCCGCATGATTTTTACGGATGCACTGATAGATGGATCGGATCCGCAAAACGCATCCGGACGTCTGAATGAAGCCTTACACGGGCGTGATCAATGACTGTGGTTATCACCCCATATAGACTCCCTGATCACCCCCCTGTCATTGATCACCCCCCTGTCATTGATCACCCCCCTGTCATTGATCACCCCCCTGTCATTGATCACCCCCCTGTCATTTATCACCCCCCTGTCATTTAGCACCCCTCTGTAAGGCTCCATTCAGATATTTTTTTGGCCCAAGTTAGCAGAATTTTATTTTTTTTTTCTTACAAAGTCTCATATTCCACTAACTTGTGTCAAAAAATAAAATCTCACATGAACTCACCATACCCCTCACGGAATCCAAATGCGTAAAATTTTTTAGACATTTATATTCCAGACTTCTTCTCACGCTTTAGGGCCCCTAGAATGCCAGGGCAGTATAAATACCCCACATGTGACCCCAATTCGGAAAGAAGACACCCCCATGTATTCCGTGGGGGGCATATTGAGTCCATGAAAGATTGAAATTTTTGTCCCAAGTTAGCGGAACGGGAGACTTTGTGAGAAAAAAATTAAAAATATCAATTTCCGCTAACTTGTGCCAAAAAAAAAAAATTTCTATGAACTCGCCATGCCCCTCATTGAATACCTTGGGGTGTCTTCTTTCCAAAATGGGGTCACATGTGGGGTATTTATACTGCCCTGGCATTCTAGGGGCCCCAAAGCGTGAGAAGAAGTCTGGTATCCAAATGTCTAAAAATGCCCTCCTAAAAGGAATTTGGGCACCTTTGCGCATCTAGGCTGCAAAAAAGTGTCACACATCTGGTATCGCCGTACTCAGGAGAAGTTGGGGAATGTGTTTTGGGGTGTCATTTTACATATACCCATGCTGGGTGAGAGAAATATCTTGGTCAAATGCCAACTTTGTATAAAAAAATGGGAAAAGTTGTCTTTTGCCAAGATATTTCTCTCACCCAGCATGGGTATATGTAAAATGACACCCCAAAACACATTCCCCAACTTCTCCTGAATACGGCGATACCAGATGTGTGACACTTTTTTGCAGCCTAGGTGGGCAAAGGGGCCCATATTCCAAAGAGCACCTTTAGGATTTCACAGGTCATTTACCTACTTACCACACATTAGGGCCCCTGGAAAATGCCAGGGCAGTATAACTACCCCACAAGTGACCCCATTTTGGAAAGAAGACACCCCAAGGTATTCTGTGAGGGGCATGGCGAGTTCCTAGAATTTTTTATTTTTTGTCACAAGTTAGTGGAAAATGCTTATTTTTTTTTTTTTTTTTTTTTTCATACAAAGTCTCATATTCCACTAACTTGTGACAAAAAATAAAAACTTCCATGAACTCACTTTGCCCATCAGCGAATACCTTGGGGTCTCTTCTTTCCAAAATGGGGTCACTTGTGGGGTAGTTATACTGCCCTGGCATTCTAGGGGCCCAAATGTGTGGTAAGGAGTTTGAAATCAAATTCTGTAAAAAATGACCTGTGAAATCCGAAAGGTGCTCTTTTGAATATGGGCCCCTTTGCCCACCTCGGCTGCAAAAAAGTGTCACACATCTGGTATCTCCGTAATCGGGAGAAGTTGGGGAATGTGTTTTGGGGTGTCATTTTACATATACCCATGCTGGGTGAGAGAAATATCTTGGCAAAAGACAACTTTTCCCATTTTTTTATACAAAGTTGGCATTTGACCAAGATATTTATCTCACCCAGCATGGGTATATGTAAAAAGACACCCCAAAACACATTCCTCAACTTCTCCTGAATACGGGGATACCAGATGTGTGACACTTTTTTGCAGCCTAGGTGGGCAAAGGGGCCCACATTCCAAAGAGCACCTTTCGGATTTCACAGGTCATTTACCTACTTACCACACATTTGGGCCCCTAGAATGCCAGGGCAGTATAACTACCACACAAGTGACCCCATTTTGGAAAGAAGAGACCCCAAGGTATTCGCTGATGGGCATAGTGAGTTCATGGAAGTTTTTATTTTTTGTCACAAGTTTGTGGAATATGAGACTTTGTATGAAAAAAAAAAAAAAAAAAAAAAATCATCATTTTCCACTAACTTGTGACAAAAAATAAAAAATTCTAGGAACTCGCCATGCCCCTCACGGAATACCTTGGGGTGTCTTCTTTCCAAAATGGGGTCACTTGTGGGGTAGTTATACTGCCCTGGTATTCTAGGGGCCCAAATGTGTGGTAAGGAGTTTGAAATCAAATTCAGGAAAAAATGAGGAGTGAAATCCGAAAGGTGCTCTTTGGAATATGGGCCCCTTTGCCCACCTAGGCTGCAAAAAAGTGTCACACATCTGGTATCCCCGTACTCAGGAGAAGTTGAGGAATGTGTTTTGGGGTGTCTTTTTACATATACCCATGCTGGGTGAGATAAATATCTTGGTCAAATGACAACTTTGTATAAAAAAATGGGAAAAGTTGTCTTTTGCCAAGATATTTCTCTCACCCAGCATGGGTATATATAAAATGACACCCCAAAACACATTCCCCACCTTCTCCTGAGTACGGAGATACCAGATGTGTGACACTTTTTTGCAGCCTAGGTGGGCAAAGGGGCCCATATTCCAAAGAGCACCTTTCGGATTTCACAGGTCATTTTTTACAGAATTTGATTTCAAACTCCTTACCACACATTTGGGCCCCTAGAATGCCAGGGCAGTATAACTACCCCACAAGTGACCCCATTTTGGAAAGAAGAGACCCCAAGGTATTCGCTGATGGGCATAGTGAGTTCATAGAAGTTTTTATTTTTTGTCACAAGTTAGTGGAATATGAGACTTTGTAAGGAAAAAAAAAAAAAAAAAAAAAATCATCATTTTCCGCTAACTTGTGACAAAAAATAAAAAGTTCTATGAACTCACTATGCCCATCAGCGAATACCTTAGGGTGTGTACTTTCAGAAATGGGGTCATTTGTGGGGTGTTTGTACTGTCTGGGCATTGTAGAACCTCAGGAAACATGACAGGTGCTCAGAAAGTCAGAGCTGCTTCAAAAAGCGGAAATTCACATTTTTGTACCATAGTTTGTAAACGCTATAACTTTTACCCAAACCATTTTTTTTTTACCCAAACATTTTTTTTTTATCAAAGACATGTAGAACTATAAATTTAGAGCAAAATTTCTATATGGATGTCGTTTTTTTTTGCAAAATTTTACAACTGAAAGTGAAAAATGTCATTTTTTTGCAAAAAAATCGTTAAATTTCGATTAATAACAAAAAAAGTAAAAATGTCAGCAGCAATGAAATACCACCAAATGAAAGCTCTATTAGTGAGAAGAAAAGGAGGTAAAATTCATTTGGGTGGTAAGTTGCATGACCGAGCAATAAACGGTGAAAGTAGTGTAGGTCAGAAGTGTAAAAAGTGGCCTGGTCTTTCAGGGTGTTTAAGCACTGGGGGCTGAGGTGGTTAAAGGGCATCTGTCAGCAGATTAGTACCTATGAAGCTGGCTGACCTATTACATGTGCACTTGGCACCTGAAGGCATCTGTGTTGGTCCCATGTTCATATGTGCCTGCATTGCTGAGAAAAAGAATGAAAAAAGAACAAAATGAAGTCTTAATATATGCACCTAGAGGTTCTGCTCTGTATGCAACTGCTGCACCCTCTCCACTTTCATTGATAGGGCTAGGCAGTGTAAACGTCATCACATCTGCCTGGCCCTGTCAAAGTGCGAAGGACATAGCCATTGCAGAGAGAACAGAGCCTCTAGGTATCATGGCAACGCCCCCATTGCTCCTAGATGCTCATTTGCATATATTAAAACTTCATTTTTATCAGCAATGTAGTCACATATGGACATGGGACCAACACAGATGCATTCAGCTGCCAAGTGCACATGTAACAGGTCAACCAGTTTCATAGATGCAAATCTGCTGACAGATGCCCTTTAAGTCCTTATTCACACATCAGTGTTTCTGTGAGGGTTTTTCAATTAGTGATTATTATACAAAACCTGGAGTAGATCCTCCACCAAGATGAGGTAAAATGTAACATAGTAACATAGTAACATAGTAACATAGTACATAAGGCCGAAAAAAGACATTTGTCCATCCAATTCGGCCTGTCATCCTGCAAGTTGATCCAGAGGAAGGCAAAATAAAAACTGTGAGGTAGACAGGGGCGTAGATAAGGGGAGGGGGGATAGGGAGGTTCAAACCCCCCCCCCAGAGGTAACTATGACACAAAGAAGACACATACTGTGTAGACAGTGTATTCAGCGCTGTCCACCCCCACTGCTCCTGTGCTCCGCCTCCCGGCGGCCGGCCACGTAACGTCACTCACTCCGACGTCACGCGCCTGCTCCGCCTTCATTAATAAAGTGGGAGGAGCATGCGCCTGCGGCGTGACGTAGTGAGTGACGTCACAATACGCTGCCGCCGGCTGCCTAGTTTTAGTGTTTGAAGAGCGGGAGCCAGCCTGCCTGCCCGCCCACTCGCCCAGACCCAGTGCCCGAATGCCCATGCCCTGATGCCCAGGCATTGAATGGATGGTGAAAAACTGATGTAATTGTGATTGTGAATACTATCTGGAGTCCTGACTCCTGACAGTCCCAGTCCCAGTAAGTTAGTGAAGTTAGTGGATGCTGCAGCATGTGACTGTGTGACTGTGGACTCAGTCTGGAGTGTAAGTGACCAGTGGCATCTCTAGCTTTCAAATTTTGGGGGGGCACACTGGGGGCCAGGACAAAAGTAGGGGGGGCAGCTATAACAATGATACATTTACACAAGTACGCTTAGAAATGCTGCAATACTTTACCCAATACCTAAAACCGCAACAGGGAAGAAAAGTCCAGCTGTCTGTGGATGACACTTTTATAGAGAGGGGGATCTGTGGATGACACTGCCATGGGGGGGGGATCTGTGGATGCCACATACCGTATATAGCATCTTATGCTATATGTGTTATCCACAGATCCACCCCATGACAGTGTCATCCCCATTTCCCCCTCCATAACAGTGTCATCCACAGATCTCCCTCCCTATAACAGTGTCATCCACAGATCTCCCTCCCTATAACAGTGTCATCCACAGATCTCCCTCCCTATAACAGTGTCATCCACAGATCTCCCTCCCTATAACAGTGTCATTCACAGATCTCCCTCCCTATAACAGTGTCATCCACAGATC
Source organism: Bufo bufo (assembly GCF_905171765.1). Classification (NCBI taxonomy): domain Eukaryota; kingdom Metazoa; phylum Chordata; class Amphibia; order Anura; family Bufonidae; genus Bufo; species Bufo bufo. The sequence goes on along the minus strand of NC_053392.1, from coordinate 236,214,665 downwards.
TCCCTCCCTATAACAGTGTCATCCACAGATCCCCCTCCCTATAACAGTGTCATCCACAGATCTCCCTCCCTATAACAGTGTCATCCACAGATCTCCCTCCCCGCCTCTCACAGGAGTGTACATATATAAAATAAACATATTTCACATGAACACTTACAGTTACTTGGCTTGGCCCTTGGGGATCTCGGACGCCACTTCAACACTTGGTCGGGGGCTCGGCGGAGCTGATGTTGTGTTTTATCCTAATGAGAAAGATTTCATAATAAGGATTTGGAGAAGGGGCAGAGGGATAGCAGAGCAGGGAGAGGCTGGTGCTGCTACTAGGGGGTCATACCATAGGGGAGTAATAAAACCCACCATAATGCCCCCCAGTAGAAATAATTCTCTTTATAATGTGCAAAACATACCCCCTTATGCCCCCAGTTGAGCTAATGTCCCCCATAATGTGCCAGTAAAAATAACCCTATATAGTGCCCCAGTAAATGCCTCCATAGTGCTCCTCTCCCCCCTTCCTGCTAGTGCCCCCCATAATGTACCAGTATAAAATGCCCCATATATCGTGCCCCAGTAGATGCCCTCAGTGTCCCCCATAATTTGCAAGTATAAAATACTCCTTCTTAGTGCCCCCCGTAGATGACTCCATAGTACTCCTGTCTCCCCTTCTCCATAGTACCCACCATAATGTGTCCCAGTATAAAATGCTACTGTACAGAGCCCCCCATATAAAACACCCCTTCTTTGTGGCCTCAGTAGATGCCCCTATAGTGCCCACCAATAATGTACCAGTAATAAGTGCCCTCAATAACGTGCCACTGCCAGTAACAAGAGCCCCCCAATGTGCCAGTAATAAGCCCCCCATCACGTGCCAGTAATAAGCCCCCCAATGTGCCAGTAATAAGCCCCCCATCACGTGCCAGTAATAAGCCCCCCATTACGTGCCAGTAATAAGCCCCCCATTACGTGCTAGTAATAAGCCCCCCATTACGTGCTAGTAATAAGCCCCCCCATTACGTGCTAGTAATAAGCCCCCCCATTACGTGCTAGTAATAAGCCCCCCCATTACGTGCCAGTAATAAGCCCCCACATTATGTGCTAGTAATAAGCCCCCCATTACGTGCCAGTATTAAGCCCCCCCATCATGTGCCAGTATTAAGTCCCCCCATCATCATGTGCCAGTATTAAGCCCCCCATTGTATTAAGCCCCCCCATTGTAATAAGCCCCCCTCATTGTAATAAGCCCCCCCATTGTAATAAGCCCCCCATTGTAATAAGACCCCCATTGTAATAAGCCCCCCCCATTGTTATAAGCCCCCCCATTGTAATAAGCCCCCCTCATTGTAATAATCCCCCCATTGTAATAAGCCCCCCTCATTGTAATAAGCCCCCCTCATTGTAATAAGCCCCCCATTGTAATAAGCCCCCCCATTGTAATAAGCCCCCCATTGTAATATGCCCCCCCATTGTAATAAGCCCCCCATTACGTGCCAGTATTAAGCCCCCCCATCATGTGCCAGTATTAAGTCCCCCCATCATCATGTGCCAGTATTAAGCCCCCCCATTGTAATAAGCCCCCCCATTGTAATAAGCCCCCCATTGTAATAAGCCCCCCTCATTGTAATAAGCCCCCCCATTGTAATAAGCCCCCCCATTGTAATAAGCCCCCCCCATTGTAATAAGCACCCCATTGTAATAAGCCCCCCCATTGTAATAAGCCCCCCCATTGTAATAAGCCCCCCTCATTGTAATAATCCCCCCATTGTAATAAGCCCCCCTCCATTGTAATAAGCCCCCCCATTGTAATAAGCCCCCCTCATTGTAATAAGCCCCCCATTGTAATAAGCCCCCCATTGTAATAAGCCCCCCCATTGTAATAAGCCCCCCCATTGTAATAAGCCCCCCTCATTGTAATAAGCCCCCCCATTGTAATAAGCCCCCCCATTGTAATAAGTCCCCCCATTGTAATAAGCCCCCCTCATTGTAATAAGCCCCCCCCATTGTAATAAGCCCCCACAATGTGCCAGTAACACTATTGTAAAAAAAAAAAAATATATATATATATATATTATTATACTTACCTCAGTGTCAGCGATGCGATGCAGACTCTTCCTGTGTCCCGCGCTGTAAGGTTCAGGCGGCGCGATGACGTCATCGCCCAGCCTGCGCCGGCCTCTGATAGGCTGCCGGCCTAGTGCCTGCAGCCTATCAGGGGAAGGGGAAGGGACACGCCTCTCCCTCCCCTGCACCTCCGCTGGCACAGCCAGGTTACTAAGGAGATAAGCGCAATGGAAGCGCTCATCTCCCTGTGCCCGGCGGCGGCTCACTTGGGGGGGGCATTTTAGATGGGGGGGCACAGCATGATGTAGGGGGGGCCGGGGCCCCCTCTGCCCCCCCCCCCCCCCCTGGCGACGCCACTGTAAGTGACCAAGTGAGCTACCTGTGCAAAGTATATGTACTA